>NC_082345.1:66447015-67072015 GCF_027477595.1 Haemorhous mexicanus | reverse complement strand
TTGAAAAGGAATAGTTCTTTTTTCTTTCTTTTCCTGAAACAAGCAATTCTGGCTTGTCTGCTTCTCACTTTATTTGACATACACAACTTGTCTTCTGCCTTAAGAATCAATTTGGCTCACTTGTGTAATTTGCTCTTTTAGCCTGCTTTTGTCATCTTTGCTTCAGAGAACATTTATGTCTTCAACTAAATTGTGTTAATTAGGAGAATATCTAATGGCAGCTTGCCCATCACCATGCCTGAATGGCCACGTAAAGTTAAAGCAAAAAAAAAGGAGTACTGTTTCTCTTGAGTTCATATGAAGTCCTTCCAAAACTGCCATCATAGAATAATTTATCCTTTTAAAACACTGACAATGGAACAGACAAAAGCACAGTAATACAAATTTGGATAGGAAATTATGTAGACATTTTTTTTAAATAGTGAGAATAATTAATTGTTGGTAGAATTTTCTAACCAAAGTGATGGAGCAGTGATAGCTGAGTGTTTCTCTAAATCATGTACTTAAGCTCATCAGGAACTTATTAGGCTTGATGCAGAAATTACTTCATTAAATTTTACACCCTGTGTAATGAAAGAGGTCAAAATAAACAGTCATAGAAAACATTTTTGGCCCTCAGTGGCAGGTGAGATTGTGGTCAAATGAATCCTAATAGGATCTAAGTCCTGTTAATTTCAATAAGAAAATGTTTTTATCCAATGAACTTACAGACAAATCTTTTGCTTATATTAGGTGAAGACAGAAAATAAAGTATTTTAGGTAATTTATTTTTAATATATAGTGCTATGTAATCAAGTGTTATGAAGAGTGAAATAGGGATACAATGGGACATGCCTATTTATGTTTCTGCTATGGTAATTGAAATTAATATTTTTTATTCTTGTGTGCCTTTATTAAGGGACAGAAAGATAAAAGTACCCTCTATCATGCTGAGAAAACAGCTGAATGTCCCTATGGAAATTTAGCATCTGTTCATCTGACTTTTCTTAGCTCATTATGACTAACATTACTGCCAATGAAGCTGCTAAGATTTTACCTAATAAAAAGCTATAGTACTTTTTATATTGAATATTATGATAGTGTATATATATAATATATATAAATTATATATACACACATTGTATAGATTGTGTGCTGAGTAGCAGGTCTTAATCTTTTTCTAGTCAATTAGTGAGCCTTTTAACTTCCCTGAAACACAAGTTTAAGTCCCTGCTGTTTTTTTTTTCTTTTGCAAGTTAATGCCTATATTTTTAGCTTCTTTATATAATGTAGCAGAGAGACCCATGCAATCTAGAGTAGAAAGCAGGTCAGCCTGCTGTTGTGCCCCATAATTGCTTCTGTCTTAAAACATTTCAGTCTTTCTACGACATGTAATTTCTTTTTTCTTCCCAGTGCACATGAAAAGGGATAATGTTAGCATTTTGCAGTTAATTCAATTACTTCCCACTTGTGAAAATGCTGACAGGATTTCCGACCACTGGAAGAGGTGCCCTGACTGTTAGATGTGATTGGCAGCCCAGACAAAACTTATAAATTGCAGCTGAAATTAAAGCATTTTATCTTCACTCATATATATTCTTCATGACAAATCATTCAGCAATACTTCCAAGCCATTATTTCAGTGAATTGATTTTCAACAGCAATTAGTGACCAATTTGTGAGATAATGTTCTCAGTCAAATCACAGACGTGTCAGGATCTGTTTCACTAATAGACAAGACTTGAATGCACTTGTGATCATAAATTTAGGCTGTTGCTCTTTAAATAATGTAGATAATTTTTTTGCAGATTTACACCATCTGCAGTAATTCTGTTATCAGAAAACTGTGCTCTGTGCATTTCATATAAACAGGAAAATGTGAAAAAAGAAAGATTATTCAAAAAGTGCCATTGTCTGCATGTTGGAGAAGATAACTTCCCATAATGAACCCATTATTTTTTATATTGTTATTTAATGATAATAGTAGAAATTTTCCAATAGCATAATAAGAAAATAATTTAGAAAATAAGGCTTGTCAAAAGCAATTAAAAAAAAACACCTAGAGGAAAAAATGCCTACTTTAAAATATATTTAAATAAGGCTCATAATCATCACACCTAACTTTAAAGTGTCCATTTAGCTCAGATTATCTCTATGGCCTGTGGAATAAAAAAAAGAAATGCTAAGTATGAGAGGTGAATTGAATTTCCACCTCCAAGTGACTTCCTGTTGGTGTTAAATGTACAGAGGTGGAGGAGCCCTCTGTACCTGTTTAGACTTCACATCTAATTTTTAGATCACTAACACTAAGAGATGTAAGACTCTATTAACTCACCATCTGATGACATTAGCAGGATTTTAACACTTAAAAATGCATAAGAGCAGAGGTGAAAGTAGGAAGGGTGCAAATTTTATTATGGTAAATCAGTGACTTAATCCCATAATGGAATTTGCAGACAAGTGCTTGAACCCTGTATTAAAAATTTGTAGAAAATATAATAGCCACATATTGAAGTCATATTTAAAATTCTTAAAAAGATATAACATTTAGAAAAAGTCAAGGATAAGAGGACATTTTGAAAAACATGAAGACAAGTAATGGTCTAAATTAGCAAAAGATATTCTTTAGTATTATGAACAGAATGGTTTTTCTCCTTTATTTCAATTTTTTATTTGGTGTATTTATCCTGATCAGCTGGAATAGCAATATTTAGTGTTCTGCATATCAACCAGTGGTGAGGCCCTCCTTAACCTGGGATTTATCTGGGATGGTTGGTGCAGCCAGCTGCAGGAGCAGAAGGTCAGACTCCTGAGCATTTCATGGTTTTCAGAAGCAGATTTCTTGTCCTGTTCATCCTTCAGCTCTCTGTGGGGGAGAAATGAACAGTTTCTTCTGGCAACCAAAGTCTCTGTGTTGACTTCTTGTCCCTCCTTGAGGAATAATGAGGGCTCATGCATGTTCCAAATCTTGAAAGGCAGGGCTGCAGCTGAGTTGCTGTGCTCCTTGCCTTGACATAGTATGGAATACTGGTTTAAATACCTTAGATATGCAGAACTGAACATCCAAGACAGGCTATGGATTTGAAAAGAATGATTAAGTCACATTATATAGCTAATATTAGTCAATGCACATGCTTTTAATTTTTTTCTATAATAGAACTTCATTTTTCTTCAAATTAAAGCTAACAAGAGATTTAAAGATGAAAAGCTATTAAGGAAAATTAAGGGAAAGAACTATGCTTGTATGAAATTTAAACCTCTTTTGGTATCACGAGAAGATATTTTTGTAGTTTTAATCACGTTTCCTTTACACTCTGCTTCATTTTAATTAATTTTTTTTTCAGTTTCTCAACTTTCAGAATGCTAATTAAACATACAGAGTTGTTTCTCCCTTTAGAAAAGGAGTCAATATGTTTCGTTCCTTTGAGGAAACTCTCATTTATTAAAGACCCATTTGCAGTCCAATAGGCAGCTTGTTCTTTAGACATGAAGGCAAGAATTTGGTTCAGTTTGCAATATTCACTTTAACTAGCAGACAGTTGCTAGGTATATGTTGTAATTGCTATTGTAATTTTAGTGCCTTGAGGAAAAAAAAAAAAAATTATAAATGTTTCTTTGTTATGTCTATACTTAATTAAGTTTAGGGTTATGATTTTCCCTATCATCATGTGCTTCTGATTACAGTGATAACTACATTTGCCTGTATTTTGAAGGATTTAAATCTTAAATATTCACCATCTGTTAATAAAAGAGTTTATCTCACTGCATTTTGCAACAGGTATAGACTAATTAGAACCAATTGGTATTTTTTGCATTCCTTTTTCTCATAAAGGAACTCTTCAATGTAGGAGTTTCATGGTTAAAATCTATCTTTTGGCTGAGTGCAGTTTTATTGGATCATTACTTAATCCATCAAAGATGTTGATTATATCTTTTAATAACTGGAATAGTTGAGACCAAAGAAGAGATTGATTTAATGATATGGCAGTTTTAGCACAAAGCAAGCGTTTCAAAACTAAGTGGCTGCCTGAAAGGGGAGAAATTGCCTGAAGGCTTTGGAGAAAGCATTATGGTATTTCAGTTCAGGTTTCCTCACTGCTACTTCAGCACAGCTCCTTCACAGCTGCTTGCTTCTGTTTGTGCTTGTAGAGCCTCCTAAGGATTATGAGATTATTGGTCCTGACTAAATAAAACGAAGTGAAACTTGAGATTCCTGCACAGGCTTTGCACTATTAAAATGATATAAGTTTATTTCCATGAGTATCTCTATACCAGTAATTAGTGGATTCTGCTGCCTCATTGATTCTAGTTTTGAGATTTATGTGATATAAAAGAAAAAATTGTGAAGCAGCCGCAAAAATCCTTCTCTCTGAAGTAAATGCATTCTGACAAGAAGAACAAGAAAATATCAATTTAAATCTTATACCTATTGATAAAATGATAAACTTATGATAAATGATAAACTTATTTAGATAATTTATAATTAATTATCTCTTGGTCAGACCTAAAAAATTTAAAAGTAATTAAGTCCCCTTAATTCCACTTTAAAAAAAAATCCTTCTCAAAAAGTAATATGGCTGGATATATTTTATGATCAGAAAAACTCTTTGGAGTTTTAAACTAATGTGGTGTTTGGTTCAAAATGACTACTACATTGAAGTGGGTTCTTGCAGAGTAAAATGACCCTGGCCATAAATCCAACAAGAATTATCATGATACCATAAATATAGATTTACTTTGATGTGAAAAAGAAATAAAATCAATTTATTTCAGAGAGAGCTGGTTCATTGAAAGGAATTGTTGGAATTGATACTTTAGCTTTTCTTATGTAATAATTGTTAATATTCTACATAAGACGCCACAACATTTTAGATGAGAATGTGTGTTGTTGGGCTTGATACTTCCTTGCTTCTTAAGATTCATTAGTTTTTTTTTTCCCACATAGGTTTCATTATTTTAAAAACCCATATAGACTGCATCAGTATAGAAAATGCAATATTATCTGGAAATGTCTCATAGGCAGTTTAGAGGGTTTTATCAGGCCAGGTGAAAGGGAAGCCTTGTGAAATCCTCCACCTGCTTCAGAAGCATTGGTTCTCATTCTGACTTTCCTAAGAACACTTTCATAGGTTGCCTAATTTTTGAAGACTTGGAAAATTTTAATCCAAGATCTGAAGGGCTGCATGAATTTGTGTGATCTGTTCCTCACTGATATTAGATTATTCACAGACACTGAGGGAGTCTGGGATTTAAGCAATTTTAATAATCCAAACTTCTAGCGGTTTCAATAACATCCCCTTTGCTGTATGTGAACCAGCCATGGGCAGACCTCAGGACACTACATGATTTCATCAGGAGCTGTGGCTGTCAGAGGAATTTCAGCACTCACTGGGACATGCTTAGCATTGGCCTCAGTGATTTCTTTTACCCCTAGTAACTGCTGAACCAAGAGAATGCTATTATTTTTTACTCTGATGAGATCTGAGATGTTAAAGGTGATCTGAAGAGTCATCATCAGTTGATGATATACAGTATAAAGTCACCCTGTATGCAAGTTATGTTCATTGTTAATCTGAATATTCTGTCAAGGGAATTTTGAAATACACTTTTTGGAAGATGGTCTGTAAGACCATTTCAAATGCTTCCTTGGAAGATTATCCTACAACCAGAATAAGAGCTAAGAAATATTAGACAAAAAAGTTTTGAGACCAGCTTTAACCAGGAGGCTGCCCTTCATATTGTTTTTTTGGATTAAAAACTTCAAACAAACTGCAAACTGAAGCATGAATGTGAAAGTTGCCTCCTAAAACTCTGGTTCTAATTCAGGCAGATTGATATTTATTATTCAACTTCAATCTTCTTGTTTTCTGATCTTTTGATCTACAGATAACCTATTAAGCTAACTACTAGGAAAACATGGAAGTAAAACATTATTCTTAGACATACTGTGCCAAATGTTTTAACAAAGTAACTGAAAGGGATCTGGAAATTTAAGGAGATGGTAGTGAAGCTCAGCTATGCATGGTTAGGTGACAATGGGCATTTGGGTAAAACCTGAAATTTAATCTGTATGTGGCAGACAGCATACTTTTGTTTACTTATTAGAGAATCATACTGGAAATTATTCAGATGCTTTATAGCTTCTCTAAATGTTGATTTGATAAGGTAAGCAATCTGAGAGAATTGGAAAGGAAAACCAAAGTCTTTAACAGAGAGTTCTAAGGGGAAAAAATATCAAAAACATAGTCTGTGTACCAGAATGGCAATGATCCTATCAATATTGGATTTTGACTTTTAAAGACTCTTTAAAAGCAGATTCTGAAATCAAAAGATCTTAAATGCTGATGGATCATCATTATTAAAGAGTCTTTAAAAGTCAGTTTTTAACTTTGTAACTGCAAATGAACTAGGTGGATTTGTAGCAATGCAACCTATTTTATCAACAATATGCCTATAAACAGGATTAGAAAATTCTTGTACCAACAGCTCTACTTGAATTTGCCTTGTGAGCATCCTTTCAAACCAGTGAAGAGAAATAACCACCTCTAGAGCACAATTCATGTCAACAATGTTGGACTTGTACAATGGGGAGTTGAAAAGCTATCTTCCTAGAAAGACTCACTTCCCTGTTGTAGATTAGAACATATCTAAATATCAGATTTCTGGAGTTGGATATGCTACCTTTAATGTTTTAGAAGGTGTTTGCCATATATCTTCCTCTTTATGAAAAATAAATTATGTTCCTAAGCTTAAATGTTTCCAGGCTATTATGCAAGGACAATGTCATTAACCTGTCCTCTAAATGTGGTCCTGAGATCTTAATTTGAGAGTGTTAGGAATGATTTTATAGATGTGAAAGCAAAAGCAGAGCCCAGTCTTCTGTCTTCTTTGACTGTGCCAGTATTGTGACATGCCTGTTTCCCGGGAAGCCTTAACTGCAACCCTAGCAGTTTCTAATGCACTTGACTGAAAACAATTGAAATTGCAAGTGAATTGCAATTGCTACAAAGCCTTGCCAATGCAATTTCTGATGGCAATTTCCTTGGCATTTAGTGAGGTTTTGAAAAGTACTTAAGTTGCAATTAATAGAAATAATGGTGTATCTGTAGTTTTCTTTGGCCTGAGAACAAACCCTGATTGACATATATTCTAATAACGTTGTCATGAATGTTAGCTGCAACTTTTTTTCACCCCTTTCTTTTTAAATGAAGTAAATAGGATTAAATATCTTTATTATTACAAGCCATGAAGCATGCAATTACTTGGCTAGCAAGTAAATAGTAACTGGCAAACTGTGTAGACAATCTGGAGCTCAGATATCTGGACCTTCCTGGTGGTCCCTGATTCTGCAGTGAAGACTCAATTGCATAGGGACTGAACTATTCTTGCAGCTGAGTAGGTGGTTCTCTGCAGTTCAGAGCTAAGACAAATAACTAGCAAAGGCAGGAAAATATTTACTGCCACTACCCACTACACATACTGCCACCATACATCATGTACCAGCATTGTGACTGAAAATAACTTTCCTGGCTCAAAGACTATCAAACTATCACATACTACACCAATAATGCAAGATGTTTGTAAATGAAACAGCATGGAAATGCCAGCATTTATAACATCCCAACCACATCTGTGTCACTACATTCATTGTAGGAGTCAAAGCATATGTTCATCTTATCTAAATTCAGGCACCTATAGTGCTTTTATTAATATTTTGATCTTACTACGCAGCTCATGCAGTCAATGCAAAAAGATGGGCCTTTCCAGAAGGCAAGGCTGATCTGCAGTAAGCTAAATTACTTTTTGGAGGATCATACTTGTCTCCATTAGCTATTAGGAATTTCAGGTACTGGATTTGTACCTTGTGTGCCCCGAAGCTTTTACTTGGGTGGAATGACTCCAAATCCATGTGAATAAAATTATTGTTTAGGAGAGTGTAAAGGAAATGATACATACAGTATCTGTAGGGCTTAATTGTTTGTTTTTGCTCTTCTTGGGGTTTCTCAATATTAGTGCTGGGTATGGCGAACTTGTTAACACTGTCATCTTTAACCTGAAGCATTGGATTTGTCCTAGCAACCGAACTTTTGAGTTTTGCCATTAAACAACCTGTTTTCTCTTATGGGAAGTCACATGTTAAATAATGCAGAGATTCTAATTTATAGAAACAACCAAGTTCAATTAATATTCAACTTATCTTCATTGTCTTCTCACTTGATGCAAAGAAATCTCACTGCATGTAACAAGTGATACAATAATGTTTATCCACTGCAGTTGTTTCACATTTTAGAATGAGGTTCAGTGTATTCATATATTGGCCTTTGGAGACCTAAAAATCATCTAAATTCCAAACAGAAAATTTGAGATTGAGTGTATTTAATTGATCAAGAGATGTCATCACATCCTATGTCTCATACCCTGAAAGGCATGTATAATCTTCCTGGGAAAAAGGAATCACAACCTTTGAGTCTTTTCTGCAAGACAATGAACTAACTGCTAGGCAAGGGTGAAATGACTGTTTGCTCATTTGTCTGAACAAGCCCTGTCCCTCTTCCCTTTTTGAATAACTTAGTTGCACCTGCCTCAAAAATGACTTCACTGAAGTCTTCTGATGGATTGCTAATGATAAATACAGATGTCTGAATCCAAATAAAGTAAGTTCAGAGCTATATTTTAGGTATGCATGTCTTATTTTATGCATGTATTAAAAACTAATAAAATTCTAAAATTATAGGGTAGTTTTGATGAAGACCACTGCCAAAGGTTCCAAATCCCATATGCTGCAGCATCTGACTAGCTGTTACAGTTACTGATATTTAAGGACTTTGTGGTCTTCATTTTAAAGCACAAGTACATATTTATGTATTTACACCCTTGAGCTAAACCATCAAAGACATCTTTGTAAGCTACAATTTTTAGTAAAAATAAATTAAAATTGTTCTGAATGCTACTGAAATAACAAACTGGGGCAATCCATCTGGAATTCATTTTACTTCATATTACAGGCTTTGTGTCGCTGCTGTCCAATTTGACACCAAAAAGCACAAAAAATAACATTGACATAAGGATATAGTTATGTTTATAGCACAGAAGTAGATTTTTTTTCCCCGTTATTTTCAGAGTAGTATCCTTAGAGTTGGCACCCTCAACTGGATTTCAGAAAAAACTGTCTGTGGTGGTCATGTTAAAATGCAGCAGCAAAAGCAAAAGAATGAAGAGCTGTCAGTCCAGCTACTGTTCTTAGTCAAGTACTTCTGTTGTACCCATTGGGGGAGGCTGCGGGGCTGGAGCTGGGAGCCAGGATTTTCCAGACATGCTTTGAGGAAATTGGTACAATACAAGTCTGCTGCCTACACCAGTGCTTTTTTCTTAGGGTCCATTAAGTCATGCCAATTAAAATCAGTAGGATTTTTTTTTCTTTAAAAAGCAGAATAAAATCTGATTCTTTTTTTCTTTAGTTTTCCCTGACACCACATTCAACGTGTTTATGTAATGTATTTTTTAAAACATCTAGAAATCTTAGTCTCCAAAATAACTGCAGTTGCAAGAACTTTGGGTATCTGAAAGAGACAATAGGAAAGTGAAGACAATTAGATCACTCTTCAGTAAGGGCAGAACTTAGAGATGATCTAAGTAAGAGCCAAAACTAAACAAAAAATCACTTTCAATGATACCAAAATTGAAAATAACAAATGGATTTATAAAAGCGAAGTGTCTTTATTTGATTTAGAAAAAAAGCTATAAGAGTTTTCACAACTTCAGGTCAGAAAACATAACCTTCTTCAGCCCCAGCTAAAGGCTGATTGAGCTATCTAAAAGTATGGATCCTAATTCATTCAAGAGAGAAAATAGGTATCTCATTTAATTCCAAAGGTGTCTGTGTACATGTATGGGTGCTAATGTATGAAGTGATTTACTCTTCACATATGCTCACATCTTTCATTTGGAACCTAAAAGGCTACTTTGCACCAGATGCCTACATTATGTTTTGCTAAATTTAGGTGGAATACTCCTTCAATTTAAAGGAAGAAACCAGTCCTTAAAACAGAATAAAACTGAAAGCAAGATGATAGTGAAGACAGTTTCATCAAAGATAAATGCAATTACTTGTACTAATTTATTTTTATTTAATATAGGATTAATTCCTTCAGACATGAAATGTAGTAGAGAAAATGTGATTAGACTTCAAAAAACATTTAATATAGTGCTATAAGATGCTATTAGTCAGCTAAAGGGTTAGGGTTGGACAGGTATTAGCACACACCTTATAAAACTAAGGAAAAAAAAAAAAAAGATAGTAGCTGTATTTGAAGAGAGCTTTTTTTTCAGAATTCCACAAGGGTTATTCATGGAATGCATCATCTTTAATAGACTCATTTATAGGCTTGGCAGAAAACCAAGCAATTTGCTAAAGAAATTAGCAGATAATGAACAAAATAGATGACCTTAAGGAAGAAGCGTTAGACTGAAATAAACTAAATGAAGTTTTAATAGTATTGAATGTTTGGATGTGAACACAAAGGTCCATAACAAATGACTCTGTTAAAAGCTGCAGCCAAGATTTTTGGGACCCAGAAGGAGTAAGAAAACAGAAGTGTAAGAGCTGATTCTAGGGAGATTATTAGCTAAGCAGTGGGATTGGCCATGAAAAGAAAGAGCGGCTCCTAAAATCTGTTAAGCAAATGTTTCCAATGGAATTGGGAAGTACTGAATGGGGCATAGGTAAGACAGTCATAAAATCATGGATTCACCAGGTCTGTGAACTGGGAACCACTATTGGAAAGGCATGAGGAAGATGCAAACATCTGCCAGCCCAGCAGCAGTGAAGACATCCCCATCAAGCCTCAAGACAGTTTCATTATCACCTACCAGCACCAGGGACTGGGGCTCCCCAGTGAGAAGGCAGAAATTTTGTACAGCTCTGTAAAACTCCTCCAGCTTCCTCCTTCTGATATCAGAACCCAGAGCAAAGCTCTGTAAACACATGGTGTCCCTGCTGCAGCTCAGGAGCCTGAGTTACTCACTTTTACTCAAAAAAAAAGCTGAAGCAGCATGATCTGGAAGAAGTCTCAGGTTAGTGGTACAGATGGCTCACGGAACTCAGTATGAGTGTGTGGTGGGGTGTCCTTTCCTTTTCCTTCCACACAGATATCTCCCACTCATCACATCTCACACCATAGGAAAATCCTATTTTGAGTTGTGTAGACAAGAGTAAGGAGCTGCAGAACTGTAAATGTAGAAAAATGACCTCATCTAATAATCAGAAGAGGTAAAAGTGAATTTTGGTGGAAAAACAAACTACTTTTGTATAAATGTATCCAGGGACAAGGCAAATAGTGAAGTTATGCAGCAAATATATTCTGTTATGATTGTGTTGTCCCTAAATTGACTGTTTCAGACTTTTCCACGTGACATCAGCAGGTCTCATAAAAGATACAGAATGATCGTGCCAATAAAGTGTGACCAGATTGGAATGCAGCCACATTTATGCTGATAGAACATACTTCCATCCAACAATGATGAGGTATAAACAGCAGGGAGTCCTATCATATGCTTATCTAATCTGTGAGTAACTGTGCACTAATGAGCAGCAGATGAGATAGATTCTTTGTAGTCATTGTTTTCCTTTCTCCCCTCCCCATTTTTCTTCCTTTTCTCTTTTTTTTTTTTTTTTTTTTTAATGTTTTGTTCTTTTTGTTGTTGCCTTTGCTGTCTCTCTGGGTTTGCATTTGGTGTCTTTGGCTTCTAGAGAGAATTCTTCTGTATATTTTTGCTTGTAAATGTAATGATTTCTCCTCTATATCTCCTGGTTGTAAGTGTAATAAGTTTTAAATATTTTAACGTACTCTGTCCTAAATATCTGCAGTTTTTCCTCTACTTCATGGAGTTGCTTGAATGCATTCTCAATGGAACATATTAGTGTAAAGTAAAGGAAAATATTTAGGAACCTTATGTTTTTGTTTTCTTTATGCTTCGAACAAGGCAACAAATTTTAAAACAATGAAGGGTAAGTGAAGATAAGAAAAGGTATACATCAGACAGATGTATTCACAGAATACTACCTCATTTAGGTTCTTAATATTGTGGTTTTGTAATTAATTTCATTCATTTCTTCTCCTGGAAAAATGATCTTCAAACATATTAAATGTGAAACATGATTTAAGGTTTATAGATTATGTATACTTCTCAAGGGGAATAACAGTTTTTCAGCCTTCTAACAAACTTATGGGCCATGAAACTATTGAAACACATGGAGATAATTTTATTTGTTTAGTTATAGTTTCTGTTTTTATACACTTCTAATCCAAAAATGTTCAACAATGAAAAAAAAAAATTAATTCAGCATTTATAAATATCTTAAATGCCATATTAATATGCCTTGCCCATACAAAAAATGTGTTTATAGACATAGAAAAAAAGTGTTAGATACGGAAAAAAATATGACAAAATTAAATGTTACACAACAGAGCTGAGGAAGAATTTAAAGTCTGAAATACTATGAGCAACTGAATATGAAGATAAATATACAATATTACTTAAAACAATATTCATATCATAAAGTGGAAGCACATTAAAAAGATTGTGTGCTTTCAGCAGTCTAGAGAATGGATTGTTTTACTTGTACAATTGAATGCACTGATTGAATTAGCTAGGAGCTTCTAATGCTATTGACATATTTATTCACCAATGATAATAGCAATCTATTTTCATTCTTCTACATGTGTATTATATATCAGAAGACTCTAGGTGGGGCAACACATGTACTATGTCCCCTGGTCAGTGTTAGAATTATTCCAATGGCATCAGATTTTTGCCAGGGTCAGCAGAAAATTGCCAGTCAATATTAGCAAATTAAGTAATTTAGAATTAATCTTGCATTCTCTTTTCAAAATCAGAAAAATATTTCTAAATAATTATCTAAGTGGACTTAAGGCAGTGAAAAACATATCTGTAATCTTATTGTGGGGCTAAATAACTCCTTCCTTTGTGTTACTTTGATGTGGTTTTTTAGTTTAGATTGTTTAATTTTGGATTATGCAATTCAGCATGTCTACATTATAGAGCGGAAAATATAGCACTGCCTACAGCAAAATGGGAGTGAGGAAATATTGGCACAGGAAGGTTGATCCTGTAGTGCACTCAAGCTTATTATTCATCTCTTAAATGAGAAAAGCTGGCTTTTCATCACAAGATGGTGATTTATCACATAGCTGAAGTGAGAAGCCAAAGGTTAGTAGAGACATATGAAAATGAAACTCTTTCATGCTTTAGTTGAGTAAGGGGCTGGCAGAGTTATACTATTATGGCTTATAATATAGATTATATTCATATATACACATTAAAAAGAGGAAAGAGTGAAATCCTAAATAATATGTTTAGAATCATAGCAATCATTTGTAGATTACTTCTTAAGGAGACGTGGCAGACAGCTCCCTGCCTATGCTGAGTAGTGTAGCTGAAGCTCTGCTCCTAGGAGGAATCCCTATATCAGGAGTACATAATCCTCACAGTTCTGGATATGGAGACTCTGATGATAGAAAGAAAAAGAATTGAAGCAAAATTCTGACTACAAGCCTTAGATTCTGTTCTTGGCACTAGAACAAGTTTCAGTTGCTAAGTTACTCATAAAATATAGCATTGTTCATGCAACTTTGCTGTTTCCCCTAGAGAGCAGTTTGTGCCTAAGCACAATATAATACGATTTATCAATACATATCTACTAAAGAACATGTGTTTATCTGATGAGAAGACCATGCTGGGGAAGAGTGACCTGTCACTGTCTTCGATGTGATTACAATTTCCATAATTTGAAGAAATTATTTCACATATCATCACTGTGAAATAGATTGCTGTGTTAGGTCCTAGGACCTTTCCTGTGGTACAGGTTACCTGGGGGCTGGATATATCCCTGTAATGAAATTTGGATTATTTCAAATGAAATTTGAAATTATTGAATTCATTTCTTATGTCTTAATTTTGCATTCCATACTCAAATGCTTCTTAGATTAAACAAGATTATTAATATTGAGCTATGCTGTAAACATAAGTGTGTCAAAGCAGCTTCTTAACTAGACTTTAATTCACAGATTACAGATATGGTTTTCTTAAGCTGTTGATGGTAACTGAAGTTACCACTGCTCATTAGCATTACTGTGGTGACGTGACTTATTCTCATTATTGCTCCTTGGCTATGAGGTAGCATGTGAATATTTCCCCACTGTTTTGTCTAAATCAAAGGCAAAGGACTGGGCATGTGAGGTGTCTTGTACAACAGAAATTCTTCTTAGCTCTCCCAACTCTTCTCTAATATATCAGTTAAATAATAATTAACACATTTTTGAACAGAATAGACATGCCATAAAACAAAGAATTACCCAAATGGAAACAAACCCCTCAGAGTCGATTTAGAAAATATTATATCTCATTTTAAAAGGTAAATCCAGAGCACAAGCACCACTGAAGCATTGACATGTGATAATTCCTAGTATTTAAATTTTTGATGTTCTTCTTGGCAACTTTGAAAAACAGTACTCCTCCAAATAATGATTGGGCATGATTCATGAAACAATACAAGGGCTATTCTGCATTAGGAGGGTTGGGTGACGTTATGGTGCTTGGAGATGAAGACAGTGGAACATTTTAGCTTTGTGGATATGTGCCATGTGGCCTCTGAGACATAAAATGGGTTTATTTAGTAATACTTCTGCAGCCAAGAAAACCATATTCTTTCACACTAGCAGGGCCTATTAAAGAATTGTTACTTTTCAAAAGAAGAGGTGGTTGCAGTTTCACACCTCTCCAGGTTGTGTTGTAGTCGCATCAGCTGCAGCTCTTTGGTGTTGATGTTATTTGTTATCTTATTTGAGGATAAAAGTGGCTGAATGCAATTTAGATAATGCTGACAAGTATGAACTAAAATTCATTAGTTTTATTCATAAATCTGCTAATACACTGTTGTTCACTTTTCAGTACAAATAAATTTTAATTCAGTCTCTGAATTTCATCTCTTGGTTTAATTCATTTACATTTCATAATTGAATGGAATGAAGAATAGGGAAGACACTATTCAGAGTGACTTTCCCCCATAAATTTTTTGTTAAATATCATAAAATTTGTTGCCAAGACAATCAAAGCCATCCTTGAGACCAGACACTGAAATTTTTTATGCTATACTTTCCTGCAGTCTTCAGCAGGCAAGAGAAATAACACCGCCTTGAGGTTTTTCATCACGTGAAAACATTTGTCAAGCTGACAGTTTGGCTACTTCACAAAAATACATAAAGTTCATCAACAGTGCATAAAAAAGTTGTAAAGTAAAGCTCTTTTTATTCCACTTCAAGATATGTGATTAATGGGATATAGCCTAGATTGATTAATGTGTGCATTCATATTATCTCCCACTTGACTTTTGTAGATAGTTGCTTCTTTTGCAAGATTTTTTTCTTACATTTTTATACAAAAGGGGATTAATCATCCTTCTAGTTAGTCACCTTTTTTGTCAATTACCCACCAAAAAGACTTGGCTTTCCAGAGTGTTTCCACTAAACACTCCTGCCATAATATTTGGTTTCTTCACCACACACTGAGTTTTCATCTCTCTTGGCCAAACTATTTTTCATTCTACAGCTTATATGGAGTGTGATGTTAGCAAGGTATTTTAACAGAAAAAGACATTGCTGGTATATTTTACATTTCACATGTAATGAAAACAATTTGAATTTGAGTTTGAGTTGACATGCAAGCATTAATAGTGTTCATTCAAGGGAAACAATAAATAAAGACAAATATCAGCAGTGGTGGAATCCTATACTTGTATTTGACAACCTTGGTGTCCAGCAATAGAGTATATGGCTTGAGCATAGGCCAAAAAAAAAAAAAAAAAAGTTAAAATAAATCAGTTAGAGTACAGTCAGTATCCACTTAAGCAGAAGAAAAAATGCCATCTTAAACCATTATTTCATTTCAACTCTCAAAGGAGAGATGCTCCAGTCCTCTGAGCCTCTTCATGGATTCCTCTGGACTTGCTCCAATGCACCCATGTTCTTATGTTTGGGACCTCAGAGCTGGATGCAGCACTGCAGGTGGGGCCTCATGAGAGTGCAGTAGAGTGGCAGCTTCACCCCCTCAACCTGCTGCCTATGCTACTTTGGATGCAGCCCAAGATAGAGGTGGTTTTCTGGTATGTGAGCGCACATTGTCAGGCCATGGCAAGCTTTGCATGCACCAAATTCCCCAAGTCCTTCTCCCCAGGGCTGCTCTCAATCCATTCTCCACCCAGCCTGTTCTTGTGCTCAATATTGCCCTGAACCATGTGCAACACCTTGCACTTGTCCTTGCTGAACTTGATGATATTTGTACAGTCCCTCCTCTCAGGCCTTTCAAGGTCCCTCTGGATGACATCTGTTCCCTCCAGCGTGTCAACCGCACCACTGAGGTTGGTGTTGTCAGCAAACCTGCTGAGGGTGCTCAATCCCACTGGCCTGGTAAATGTGTTAAACCCTGCCAGTCCCAGTGCCAGCCCTTGAGGAACACCACTCATCAATGGTCTCCTCGTACACTGAGACACTGAATCTGCTCAGTGTCTCTGTGGTGTATAGTGAAAGAGGAAGTCCTAAGAGTTTTTCAAAATCTGTTATAGAACTTTATTGACAAAATTAATACAGTTCACCAAGTAGTTTAATGGAAAAGAAGAGATCCTTACAGAAGGAGTAAGAAAATTAACTTAGTTTTAAGTTTTATGAGAAAAGACATTAAACCCTTCTGTGTTGTGGGGGAACAGCAAAGTATTTGTAAGTATAAGGAGAGCTCATTAAAAATCTGCCTCCAAATCTGTCTCTTAAAAGATGTCACCATATCTCTAAGTGAGGGTGCTCATTAGTGATACCAATTATTGCTCCCAGCACTAATAATTGATGCTTTCCCAGTAGTCGGTTCTTTTTTAGACATAAAAAGTTTTGTTCAGTCTTCTTCTTGCCTTATTCCCCTTGCTTTTTCAAAGGCAAGTTGCTTCTCCCTGCCTTGAAGCTCAGAGGCTCATATCTTTTGAACTTAGAGGTGAATAAAATACCTGGCAAGTGACCTGCCAACTGTAGGATCAGTTTCCTTTTCAAGATGCACTTTTAAATAATCTGGAATAATTTTCAGAGTTAGCTCACGAAGTCTAAATGTCAGATTCTTCTGTGCTGAGCACAGTGTGGGCCTGTGTAATTATTGAGCACAGCAACCCTATTGTTGCTTTATAATTAATTGATTTTCAAGGCAATGCTTCTTCTGTTCATTTAAACATATTTCTGCTATTTAATCTGTCATAAATAAAGATTACCAAATATATCTCTTGCAGTTTTTTAATGTTCTGTCTTCAAGTAAGCCAGCTAAGGACTGGAGATTCTAAGTAGTCTGAAAGTAAAACCTGACACTCTCTCAAATGCAGGCTGAAGTGCCATAATGTGAACAAAAATTTAAATTGCTGGGCTTTTTTCTTCTCTGAAATACAGCTGAGTGGCCAGTGTCCACACCTTTAGCAACTATACCATTCTCTGAGCACACAGAACCAAACAAAACCCAATAAGCTCCTATTCACAGTAACAGCAGAGACTGAGACTATGGTAGTGCATATTTTAATGCCATTATTGCATTTTTAATTGAAATTGGTCTCCCCTTAACATACCACACTTAACCTCCAGGTACAATGTGCTGTACAAGAGTTTTGAGATTGTCACACTTTAAAGGTGTGTAGTTAGGCAGAAAGCCAAAGCAAAGTGCTCCTCGTTCCTCTGGAGAAGACTTTCCCCCAAGGAATGCAAATATTTATATTTGGAAGGTATACTTATCAGCAAGTGATTCAGCTTTCAACAATCTCCCGTTCTTCAAAAGGAAGTAGATAATTTAATAATGCTAATAAATGATCAGTATACTATTTTTATGGATTTTAATGCATGAGCAAATAATAAGCACTCTAGCAACACCACCCTTCCTTCTTTATAATATATCATTGCAGCATTAAACTGATACAAATCCTAGACCTTGACATGGATTTCCTATTAGCTGATTTGTGCTAAAAAGCATGTGATGTGTATAGATGTGTTTGCTCACCTATTAACTATTTTAAAAAGTGGTAAACGGGACCAAAATGTAAGCCCCTCTTTTCACACTTTCTATCAATGATGGAAAGAACCACTGAATGTATTTTCTTTCAACGAGCTTCCAGATGTATGTAGCCTCATATGCAAGTTGCTTTTGTCAGAAGCAAACTTTGCACATAACTAATCATAATATTAGAAGGCCTGTTGCATATGTCATAGTTAATCCATGAGAACAAAATCTAATACCCAGTGTAAGTAAGCACTAGCTAACCTAGATAATCAAGGTCTAGTTTTACAGAAAAAATTAAGATATCCTTTAGGTGTCTTAAGAAACTGTGACTAGGCTTTGGTTATTAAAAAAAAAAAAAAAAAAGATATATATAACCAGTTGAAAATATGCTTAGAGGCACTTTTTGTTTATTTTAAGAACTTTTGCATTATAACTATTTCACTAGCCCTTCTGAAAGTTAAAATGTAGATACTGTGTATCTGCCTGATGTCTGAAGAACAGCTGTGAAACAACAGAAATACTGTGATTTGAAAAGAAACCAAAGCACTGATATATAAATATAAACTATTTTTCTAATATATGAATGTATTAGAAAAATGTTGAAATAATATGGAGTAAAACATTTTAATTCTATTATTCTCTGAGTCATAATGTAGTGCCATGCATTTAATACAAATATTTGTTACTTCTCTGACTAGAAATACTTCAGAGTGAAAAATACTTTTGAATATTTCTTCATTCCTTTAAATCTTTCTAGCATGGAATACTAAGTTGCATATTAAATTAGAGGTGTTTAACAGGAGTGGGGATAAAGATATGTAAAAACAATTGGAGAAAAACTTTTCACAAAAAGAATTTCACAGTACAGATGATGGTGCTAGTCAGCCAATCCTTCTATTGAACCACTATTTTGAGATACTGTTCACAATTAACAGCACAAAGAAAAATCCCATTGAACTAGAACAGAAGAGCTTTCCAATTAATAAGAAATAAAGCAGGCATTGTCATGCTCTCAGTTCTGTGTGTCATTTCTAATAAAGATTGGATAATAGAAATGCGTGCTAAAATGAATCTTTTCTTTATAACAAGAAGGCTCTATAGAACAGAAAATAATATAAACTTTTTTGGTATAGCTCTTTCTCAATCAAAGGGCATATCAGTTACTGTATATTGCTGCAACATTCCAAGCATTAAATTAAATTATAGACAATAGAATCAAATACAGTTTACATCTGCGGAGCATTAAAAAATGAGGCACGTTCAGCAGTTTATTTATTCCCAGTAGAATTACTCCTGTTGAAACAGTGCTCTGAAAACATTCTTTCCTACCAGGCTTGGCTGTCTCAAATGCATTCCTCAGGCAATACACATATTTAGTTTTTAAATGTGACATGTAGAAATCAACCTTGATTTTCTTGGATGGCTGGACTTTCTTCAGTTGTGCTACAGTTTAGGTAACCTTATCACTCCCAAGCTCTAACCCTGCTACTGGACCTGTGCAAACAGCCTGAAGCACACTTATTCCACAGGGCTGCAAATAAGCACCAAAGGTCCTCCTGTGTTAATGCATTTTGAAGGCTTCTGTCACTTTTTACACAAGATGTCTGTGTAAGGGGAGGCCAAATTCTGTGGAGACAGAACGTGCAATCTTTAGTCTAAATACAAGGAGCTGGACCATCTGATCTGAAAATTACACTTGGTGGAGTACCATTAAAGCTCACTGCAGTCTTAAAAGAAAGGGCTGCAAACATGACTAGTAGGCTTGGATGCACATTTTTAAATGCAGCTTAAAATTGTTTTATAAATCAAATACATTTTGGATTTAAGTAGTAGGCATCATATCTTCTTGTTCCTAACGCTGGACAATTTCTTCTGTAATTTAGATCAGCAGACTGTATAAATAATTCAGAAACAGCAATAGGGAGCATCAAGGACAAGATCCTACACATGTGAAAATAAGTGAAATTTCATTGAGCAATTTACAGTGCTACCTTTTGCACAGTGGTCACTCCATTTTCTTTGGCTGCTCTGGTCTTTTGCCTGGAGACCCTAGAGCACATTTGAAATTGAATCATTACCTATGTTGAGTTCCATCCATTGCATGATTTGCTACACCTTTCTCTAAATACATATATTTCTGATTCTTTTCTTTCATTTTTTTCCCCCCCGAAAGACTCATTGGTCAAGAAAAAATACTTGCATCTTCATAGAATTTGTAGCTTGATGTGAAATTTAGTGTGTTGTGTTCTAAAAAAAGCCCAAACTGGGTTGTATTGAAAAGAAAATTAAAGCATTTAAGCAAAAATTAATCCAAATCTCTTAGAACTCTTGTGCAATTGAACTTCTGACTACTTACATTGATATTCTGTAGACTTTCTCAAGTTGGATTCTTCATTTAAAGCTCTCTGACGAAAGAATGTGAAAAGGAGGTAAATATTTAATGTGAAGGGATTCCTTAGATGTCTTTAGTACAACTTACTTGAAGCAGAGGACGACATTTCAAGACGTAATTTGTGTTAAGGTGCTGATGCTTATATTTTTGATATGAATGCGAGAACAGGGGCAGCTGACTTGGTTGACTTGGTGGAAGGCACAGCTGCCTTGACTTTGTCAAGACATATGTGTAAACACCAGAGCTCCAGTTTTCAACAGAGACAGCATCCGTACTGCTGCTTCACTAGAGCAGGACATGTAAATCCTTATCAGTAAACCACCAACAGATACACAGTGACAAGAAATCCTTCTAAAGGACCTGTCCTCTGATCTTTATGAACCTTCTAAATAGAACAAAGAAAGCAGTGCAAATTCCACTGACTGTCTGAGCTACGAATCACCAAAATGCTAAATTCTACAGGGAAGAAAAAGTAATCATTTCCAAAACTGTTCAGCATTTTTATAGCTATTCAGATAGAGATGATGGGCATAGACAAAAAAAAAAAAAAAAAAAAGATAACAACAGTTACTGTCAATTGGCATTAACAGCAGCACCAGGTTAGACATGCATAGTGTAGGCATAAATAAGCACTTTAACAAATTTTAGAGTAGAGCTTTATTTTTGCACTAGTATCTCTGAGACTAACTTCAAAAGGGAAAAAAAAAGCCAACAAAAAACTAGAAGTTAAAACAGGAAAAAAAAAGCCAAGGTTGCTTTTGGAAATATAGATTCTCATTATAGCTATCATTTTTGGTACCTTTATTAGAATACTTTCAGATGCTGAGCAATGCTTTCTTAAAAAATGAGAGCTTTGTGTCAAGTAACATTTTGTATATGCATATAAGCGTACTTGCACGCATGCACAAAAGCACACTTTCTATGGGTCACAGAATATTTTCCTTGGATGAATATTTTCTGAGGAGATGAATGTAAATATTATTTTTTTTTATTTTGCTGTTGCATAGAAATATTTTACTTGCAAATGTGACACATCCAACTACTGATCTGGTATCAGCATCCTGTGCTAGTAGAAAATTTTGTTTTTTAGTAAATTATATTATGAAAAATGAAGACGGGGAAACAACCTGGAAGATAGCTAATCCTTTCCTCACTTGTATGTGGCTACTAACTGGAACAGATTGTCAGATATTTCCCCCTATCTTTTTTAATTGGCTCATCTACTAGCAGTTCTACCACTTGCCTTTGCAGATTATTCTGAAACTAATAGATCTGACTTTTACATTATTTGTATCCTTAATGCTAAATTATCCACCCCAATGCCTTGTCATGTCCTTGCAGTATTTGCTATTTCCTTTTCCCTTTCTTTTTTTTCAAAAACAAATATATATAATTGTGCTGTCTTTTAACAACTTTATCTTTCATTTCTTCCAATTGTGGAAAATGGGTAGGGAATGTTTGATACTTGTCATACACTCAGTTTGGATAAGTGAATGAGATTGCAAAAGATGCAATGAAAACCATTTTTGAGGGGGGCTTTCTTGTGCTATGCATACAATGCTCATCATGGCTTGTGTGGCCTCTCAGTGGCTGCCATATGAGATGTTGTTATTGAGAAATAAGTCCTCCTGCAGGAGACCCTGTTAAAATCAGAAACAGTGTCATAGGTATTTATGTGAATAACGCTGGCAGAAACAAACCAGATATGTTGCATTTTCATTTACACGTATGAGTATTTTCTAATGCTTTGCCTTCTTCTTTTTCTTCTTTGTAATGTCCCACTGTCTTCAGATCAAACACTATTTTATAATATCCTACAAGTGTCAGAATATGACCCAATTCTTTAATTCTTAAACAGAGAAAATTCCCTTGTACTTTATTTAAGCTTATATAATAAGTGGCAGAACTACTTAAGTGTAACGTTTTCCTCTAAAATATTTATGAAATATAATATAAACTCTCAGTTAAATTATATATTCAGTCCTATGTGTACTTACTTCTGACAGTTTGATAAATGTATTATTCTGTGACAAGTCATTTCATAGAGTTTTTTATGGTTTTTTTACATGTTTTCCTAGTGTCAGGCATTGAAAATTGTATCCTGATATTTAAATACTAGTGCAATATGCAGCAGGTATTAAAAAATTAATTTGTCCTCAGATAGTCCCACACCAGTAAATATTATGCAGAATAAAAATCTCTGTTTCTATTCTATTCTAAGAAAAAACATTGCTGTCAGATTAGGCATATAGCACTTGGGATCTATAGTTCTAATAAAATGTCTTCACATTTTTCATATTTATATTGACAGTTATTTTGGATGTAACCAGCATATCTCAAAAGTTGGTATTTGTAAATTATCTTGTAATTTTGTAAAAGGATTCTGACTTTTTTCTTCTATATTAATGTTTCTCTACATCTTTCAATCTCTAAACACTAGTTGAAAAATCCATTGCAGTTTTTTCATAAGTTCTATTGCTTTTGGAGATAGCCAAATTTTTTTAAAGATACATCTTCTTAGGAAAGGCATAATAATAGGTACTTTAAAGGTATGCAGAAGTTCTTTGCTAGCAGTATAGATTATAGTTTTGGTTTTTTGATTTTGGTGTATTTTTCCTCTATGAAGCATTATGAAAATACAGAAATTTAATTCTTTTCCCATTGATTAATATTTTGGCAGAAAAAGGGATATTTGCATGTTTTAAATTAAGACTTCTATTTTGTTTTAAGAACATGTTGTTTTGAAATGTTAGTTGACTTACTGTAAAAACAAAGGACTGCATTAATCAAAACAAAATATGTAAAATTATCAAAATAATTCCATCCATGGGAAAATAACTGGATTTTTTGATGTTTGAAAGTGCTCTGTATTTGAAGTTTTTATTCCAGTTTGGAACGGAAACATTTTCCAAAGTCTTTACAAATCGTTTCAGAATCTGAAAAATGTTCTCTCCCAGTTCCAATACCTCTTGTGTGTTCTGCTCCCTTTATTTTGGAGGGCAAATTCTCAGGACTGTGGGTCACCCACTGTACTTGCATTCAAAATTTGAACTGTCCTGCAGTTTTATGCAGAGTTGCTGAATGATCTGTGCAAATCATGTAGATTTGTACTGTAAATTCAAACCCTGGAGAATTTTGTGAATATTGAAATTATTATTTTCTCATTTACGCTGTCTTCATTAGAGATTTTTTTTTAAATTTTGGTTTATTTTTTAAACTTTTGTTTTGGCTTTACCTTCCAGTTAGATTGGAAATTCCTGGAGAAAACAGTTGTCCAGGGCTGTGTGTTTTTTCACCTCTGAGCAGTACATAATCTATTAACCAGGATCTGTACTGGTTAATAGATTATAATTTTTTTTAATAGCAGTATAGAGTGTGAGATTGAGATCACCCCCAGCAAGTTTGTGGACGTCACCAAGCTGGTGGAAGCAGTGACAGTCCCTGGCTCTGGCAGGGGGTTGTGGTGGATGATCTTTGCAGGTTCTTTCCAACCCAAAGCTCCCTCTGTACCTATGATTTAATCCCTACATCTCTATGAACTCTGCACAGCTCTTTGGTATACAAAAAAGAATCAGATATATCAATCATTCATTTTCATACTATGCCTATAATTCTAAACATCAATTGCCCTTGTGAGAAATAAAGGACATTAATGAAATCATCTCATGTTCTATTCTCTGTAAAGCCAGCTATAGGTAGAAAAGATGGATTGACCACAAAACATCTAAAATTAAGCCCCAGTGTTAAACCAACAATCAAGATGAAGGTGAATTTTGAAATTACAGTGAAGAAAGAATTAATGAAGGAACACTCATAAGTGTGTAGTGGTATTATATCCTGTACAAAATGATTCAGGACAGAGTCATACTGAGACAATGTTCCATTTTGAAGTGGGAGAGGTTTATGGGAGATTTTTTTATGATTACCATCGTGTCAAGTGAGGATATAGACATGTAACATGTAATTTCAGAAGACTGTTTCTCTGCTGTAATATAGAATTCTCTTCACTGTAAGAGGGGCTTTTTTCATCATTGGGAATTTTCCTAAAAGCACTTGAAAGGCTTAGGAGTACAAACAACAGCTGAAATTCAGTACAGTCTATTGTATGACTCCATTGGATAATCAAATGTGACACGAGAAAAGATAAGGTTTATATCAAAGTACAATAAACTTCTAAACAAGCACTATCACTTTTCTGTCTTGCAAAACCCTTCAGAAACAAATGAATAGTGTTGGGGGGAAAAAGGAAAGGGAGGATGGGTGGACATGTCCATGAAGGTATGTCCATGAAGGTTTGAGGATAATATGCAACAGTAAATAATACAATTCATAATAGTTACATGACCATGAATGGCTGCCTATTATTGACTTTTATTCTCCAGTTACACGATTTAAGGTAAACTGTGTTGAGTTCTACCAGCTCAAAGTCAAATGGCTGAAGAATGTTTTGAATATTTGCAAAGCATTGTTGATTCTGAAAGGTTTCAAATGTGTCCGAAGTTTTTGAAATAAAGCTGTTTTCTGTCTCTCTCTTCCAAGGCATTTACTTAACCAGAATTTTACAGATAATTAGGCAGGCTGGGGGATAAACAGAAGAGACAACAAAGATAGCTATTTCTATGTGTTGCCCGTCACTGCAGTGATTAATATTGCAAACACTGATAAAATACAACCTTGTTTTATTTACAGAATGTACTTTGGAGTGGAATTCATCCACTCCATTCCAAGTTCATTATGTATCTAAAATTTAGATTACATTCTTAAAATTTGAATTATAGAAATTACTGCTGTCAGATTATATTTGTTTGAATGCTCTTAAAAAGGAATTTTTAAATGCCATTTGGGAATACCTCTTTCTTTTTTTCTGTTAAAAAAAGACAGCTGGATAAATATCTTAAACTAGACACCTGACTTTGCACAAAAGCTGAATATAGGAGCTTGAATTCTTTCATAAAGCTCTGTGTCATAATAATAATAATAATAAAAGAAACATAAATAAAATAAAGGCAACAAAAAGACCTTTGATGTATTCAGTTGTCATTATTATTTAAAAGTATTTGAGATGGATCAGGAAAAGCAGGGTCAAACCATGGATGTATTAGTGCCAGTTAACTCACATGACGTAGGCCTTCCAAAGACAATGATGTAGCAGCTGAACACATCTCCTTTCCTTGAGTTAAATCTTTCCAGAGAAGACATTCTGGTCAATTAAAAGAACAAACTTTGGACTAACAAAATTTTCATTTCTAGAGAAGCCTATTCACTGCTGTTTGTAGAGTTTCTGTGCTCAGGGAAAATTGAATTTATTTCAGTGAGCTGTTGCAGGTCTTTCTAAACTTACCTGTGAAATATTGTCTCGAACTCTGCATGTGCTGTGAGTAATTTATTTCACAGGAAAAAAAAACCCTTGAAAATTTCTTTTCATCTTTTTAGTTATTTCCATTTCAATTTTCCCTCTTCCTTTTGCTTTTCTCACAATGCCTCCTTTCTCCTCAATTCTGTTTTTTTTTCCTGTTGATGACTCCAGATAGCCTTACATACACTGTCAATCACATGCCATCCTGCCCAAGAGCATATGCTGCTGAAAATCACATGAGATAGCTCCTTTTATTCCATCTTTTACAGGGGAAATTCAATTTAACAGTCATTTTGAATAGCATAAACCCCTGACTCTTGGCATCTTCATTTTAACTGAAAGCACCAGATTCTCTTTCTGTCAAAACACAGGATCTCTCCATAGGAAGAATTCTCTTCTTCCCATACTGGTGTTGTAATAACCATGTAGTAAGTGGTACACCTTAATAAATCAGCTCCTCAAGAGACTGGACTGTCTGTGTTTCATCAGCAGAGGTCTGTGATTATTTGAACCATATGTACCTTCTAAAACTCAAGTTTTATAAATTGATTATTTCACTTGTTAACACTATTAAGATATTAAACATAATGTAAAACATCTTCAGTGAGTATAATTTTAAAAGGACATTTCCTTTTGTTCTTGCTTCCTTAGAGGTATTTGGATGAAGTGCATAAAGTTCACAAAAAATATTTCATGGATGCTTGTGTTTTCCAAACATTGGAATAATTGCACTGTAAAAAATTCCAGTTTATATTACTGCTGGAATGTTTTAATAGAAAAACACATTTCTGAAGCTTTCTATCGTACAGTCTACAATTCAAAAGGAAATTTATAATATTGAGGAAGATATTATTATCCACAACATTAGCATGTATTATCACCTCCTAAAATGCTATACTAAAAAAGGATCATTAGGATTTGAAGTCACTATAGAATTTTAGGCAGCCACATTATGCAGGTCACTGAGACCTGGGAGTTCATAACAGCCACAGTGTTATGTCATTTTGCATAAGCAATTATTTGATATTTTCTACCACAACCACATTTCTGAACTGTGTTGTCAGATAGCATTTTGGGGATGCATGTACCTTTTCCAAGAAAAATCCCACTGGCAAGCTAAACAAATGTTTTCATAATAGAGTACAATGGTATAATGAGTATGTCAATTTACCAGAGCAAATTTGTTTGAATGAGTGCCAAAATTTGCTATCTAATAATGAAATGAATTTAAAAAAAAATTCTTCCCCATTCTGCAAGCAATATCCCTCTAACTGGAAATAGATATAGAAAAAAAATATAGTAAGCTTAATTTAAAATATTTTGAGTTGTTACTATTGTTCAAAACTAAATACCAACATCAAAAGCATAATGAATGATAGACATCATTTATATAGTAGTTTGAAATGATGAAAAAATTCTTCTCATTTTGAGTGATTTTCTGCTGTTTCTAAGGTTCAGATAAAATACAGAAGGAAAACTATTTTTCCCTATACTGTTCCACATCTGTTTAAGCTATACTGGCGTGATTACCTAGGTCAAAATTAATGAACTTAATTGGGAACAATGGCAGATGAGCTCTGGATTAGGCCTACTTTGAGAAACCATTCTATCTTACTGCTTTAAAAAGCAACTGTAAGATCCAGAAATTGGTAGGGCCAAATGTGTTAGTGTCAAAAAACAAATGTCACTTCAAAATACATGACTGTTTAGCAGGTTCTGTAACTTCTTTCTTTTGACTTAAAAAGAGGTTTTATTCGAAAACAATCTGTAAGTAATCCATCATTTCTAGGTAGCATGATTAAAACCCAAAATATCAACTTTTTACTGCAATGAATTTAATTTCTTTTCAAGCATTAGTAGCATTAAATTGAGTATCAGATTTTTTTTTTTTTGGACCAGCATGTAAATCTAGAAATATATCTGAAAATTGCTGTAAACCCAGCTTGTATGAATATGGTATGTGATTTCCCTTAAACTGATGCACACTGTAGAAATTTCCAGCAAGCACTAAAAATATTATAAAATAGTGTAAGCATACATATTATTACAGTTATGTAATATACTAACACTGTAAACCCTGGTCTTTTTGTAATGTTTGTATTTCTGTTATTAAGTGACTAAAGCCAAACCAGCTACAGTGTTGCTAACTGAATATGCTATTTTTCTACCAGGAAGAAAAAAAAAAGAATTTGCTGGATGTGACATATTATATGTATATCACAGTATGCATGTGACATATATTAGTTTGAAATGGAAATATCAAGGATTGGGACTTGAGCTGTGTTAAGGACTTTCCAGCTGTGTTAGCTGTGTTAAGGGCTTTCAAGCTACACAGAATATTTTCTGTTATTATCTGAGTAGAATTAGAAGAAACAAAAATATTTCCTGAAATTTATTATATGTTCCAGTTTTAGGTTTTTCCAATATTCTTAAGAGGGAAAAAAATCCAGAAGAGTGTTTTGGCTTGCATACAGATTTAAACTATTCTTGTCTCCCCAAACTGTACCTTTTAATTTCAGAAACTTTTGCCTCTGTAATTTTGACAGACTGACAGGGAAAGATTTTGTTTGAAGTTTTGACTATAATTTAAACTTCATCACTAAATCCAGAACATTTAGAAGAAGAGAACCAAATAAGCAAAATTATTCATGGGCTTTGCTGCACCAGCTCCCTTCATGAAGCCAATTACATTCTCCAAATAAAGCTCGACAGCCAAACTCACCTGCTGTTAAGAGCAGAGGTTGAAGCATATGAAAGTAGTTATGGACTAATGGGATTTTGCTTGTTACTAGAGTTTGTTTTCTGTCTCCTTCTCTGCCAAGTTTCTGAGGCATCTGCCTGGCAGCCACATAGATAAAACCTCAAGCAGAGAAAGCTCATACTTCAGTCTCCCTCACAGACTTATAAACCTATCTCCTGCTGATTCATCTTCTCCCAATAAAACACTAAAGTATCTTAAGAACAGTGCTTTAAAATTATAGTGGTGTCTTTCAGCATTACTACTACCCTGGATTTTTTTATTTAGTTTACTATTTGCAATTAATTCTGCTATTACAGTTCTTAGCTCAGATTTTGCTACCAAATCTCAGGCAGGAGGATTTTCTTTGGCCACCTCTGGCCAGTTAATGCTGTTCCTTTTTCTACTTCCCAACCAGTTTAGTTCCTTGCTGTTTGACCTGAGTTAATGTAACTTTCCATTACCTGACAATCACTATCATGACTTTGTAATTATTGTTATATTTGACTAAGGACTGTAAGCACAGAAAAGTAAAAATTGTCATTCTCTTATTCAACAGAATTGGGGGTTTTAGGTGAATTTTACTCTTTATTATTTTCCATGGGAAGAAATCTTCTGCTTCCTACTAATTTTATATAGAATATTGCCAGTTAGAGGTCTTAACCTTGTCCAAAAAGATTCAACCACTTGTAGGTTTATATTTTTGTCCTTGTGATGGATGAGTCTTTAGAGTACCCTCAAATAAATATTTGCCTTAAAGTACCAGTGTTTTAAAACAGAAGATACATATATTGCCTGGTCTTACAATTGACCTCTAGGTCATAAACTATGTCACAGATATTTCAAGCTCTCCTCTATGTATCTTTTTATTTATTCTCATTTTTGTTTCTGTCTCTTTCTTGTCACATGTAAGCAGATTTTGTTATCACTTGTCAGCAATACAGCAAAAAGTTAAATTAAATAAAATTACATAAGGTTCACAAAGTTCTTGTAAAAGTTGTTCCACTGCAGTATCAGTATTCAGGACTATGCCAATAGTTTGAAGCATAAGATGTCATTCAGGTGCTCACATTACCTAGACTTTATATCAATGGCCTTTCACATTATTGATGGGGACAGAAGGCAACCCCAGCCATTAACTCTTCCTGTAAAGCAGCACTGAAACATCCACCTTTTGTGGGCTCATTTGTCAGTGCCCTGCATCTGGAAAACATCTTTGCTGGAAGAATGATCTGCAGCATGAAGTAGTGTGGGAGGTGAGATATATTTCTGAAGAATTTGAAAGGGGAGCCAAAGATTTTTATGAGGGCAAAAAAGGGCAAAGGCAATAGACTTGTGCAGTTATGGTGATGTAATGCTACGAAGAACAGAGCAGAGCAACAGCAGCTTTGTCACTCCATGAGAAAAAGAAAAAAGATTAAAAATTTGCAGTGGTATTTGTCTATATTAATGGTCCAAAATTATATATTACTCAAAACGTGCTTTAATTCTGAGAATGTGTTAAAAATTAAATGGCAATATAGTCTAGTTGCTGTGAAGCAGCATTGAGATTTTCACATTTGAATTTCTAAGCATAATTAAGTTATTGATAATTATGTTTAAAAAACATTTATATAAAAATAGAGTGACAACTTTTTTTTCTAATTGAAGAAATTACTATTCTAAAACAATCTTAGCTGTTAGAATTATTTACTGCTCATTAAAATATCCAAGCAATTGCCTTTTAGGAATATAATTAACATTGTTAGACCAATGTGTAATAGAATCCATTTTGTCAAACAGGATACAGTATGAATACATTCACCAAAGCAGATCTGCTGTAAGAGATGGTGTGGTAAGCAAGATCAGCCTGAACATTTGCCAGAAAGCTCTGTCAGACAGATAGCAAACCATCAAGTTGGTTCTCAGCTTTTAAAACAGAAAGAAATAAGATTTGTTCTCTTATGAAATGTAATTCAGCAACACAGACTTGTTTTAAAGCTTTCACAGGTTAAGTGAAGTGCCACATAGGAGTATGTAAATATTGAAGTAGTCTTTCCTTTGTTGAGCAAAATGCTGTTTGTACTGCAGTGGGGTGGGTTTAGTTATGATCTTGAAAGTTCAGATTAAAATGGCAAAGCACTATAGCACAAAAGATAAAGTTTTCTCAAAGTTATGGATCAGTACTCCAGAAGATTTGTTTTTACCAAAAGATAGGAAAGGTCTTTTCTCTTTTTTTCTACGTACTGAGTGCTCACAATATATTCACCTTTAATAATTCATCATCTGTGTCTCTGGCTTTTTGCTTCTTTATGCAAGATCTTTAGAGAAGAAGTAACTTTTTTTGGTGTTTTGTTTTGTTTTGTTTTGTTTTGTCACAGAAATCTATAGAAACTCAGTAAAAGGAAGGGTTCTGCTCAACTGAAACCCTTAGTCACTCCCACATGAGGGAGAAGCTGAGGGTTTCTAACCCATGTGCTGGAACAGTTTGTATAATTTCTTAAATATTAAATATTTATATATTTTGTTGCACAGCTTCAACCAGAAACGGATAAAGCATCCATCCTTCTCTACCAATCTAGTAGTTAATAACTTGGGATTAGACCTCTTTACAGAAGGAGAAAAATCTGAGTTTCAAGACCTTTAGAAAAGGAAATTAACCTCATGTCTGCTATTCCTCAGGTGACTGATTTAGCCCTTAAAATATTTTAAAAATTTTAGGTAGCACTGTATTTTCTCTGGCCAGGTTGTTGAAGAAAAATGCGCCTGCACCTGATCTTGTTAATGTGCTAGATGTGCCCAGCATAACTATGGACATTAAATCCTAATATTAGGTAAAGGAACAATGTCTTTCTGGGTTATGCTCAAGTTTAGACATTTTCTAGAAATTGATTTTTTAATTAAAGGGTATCAGCATGATCAGAAATGCAACTTTTGACGCCTCAAGGAATCTGTATTTACAAGGTGACCCCTGTGAGCATAAGCTTCTTTAAGGTAACTGAAGGTAGATTTTGGGGAAATTTGCTTAAAAATTTGAATCCAGGAGCCTCATCCCAGTTGTGTTGTGATTTCAATGCCCAAGTACAGCTCAGCGCTGCAAAGTGCAGTGATCTGTGTGTCCAGCTCTGGGCCCCCCTCATAAGGATCTCACCTGTATGGAGCAAGTCCAGAGGAGGCCACAAAGATGATCAGAGGACCAGAGCACCTCTAGTATCAAGACAGGCTGAGACAGCTGAGACTGTTCAGCCTGGAGAAGAAAAAATTTTAGGAAGATCTTATAGCAGCTTTCAGTATTTAAAGGGGCTAAAAGAGAGCTGGAGTGGAAAATTTTTCACAAGGGCATGTGGTGATAGAACAAGGGGTAATGGCTCTAAGCTGTAAGAGCATAGGTTGAGGTTAGATGTTAGAAACCTTTTACTGTGAGGGTGTTGAGACACTGGCACAGGTTGTCCAGAGAAGATGAGGGTGCCCCATCCCTGGAAGTGTTCAAGGCCAGGTTGGACAGGGCTTGGGGCAACCTGGTCTTGGAGAAACTATGGCAGGAGGGTTGGAGCCAGATGATCTTAAAGGTCCCTTCCAAACATTCTGTGGTTCTTAGAATCACAATGCATTTGTGTGAGCATGAAAGCTGGGCAATGTGTGGAGGCAGCAGCTCATCCAGAAGAAGTACAGCTTCATTCCTACATTGAAGGCAACCAGCTTTCCTGAAGGGGCATACCACCACAAAAGTTATGTTCTACTGCTTCAGAACCTGTTTCATTTACAACAAACCACACCATGGTGAGATTCACTTGCCTAGTAATGGCAAGCTTTCAGTGCTGTTTTAGGCTCCCAGATAGACCACTCATTCTCCAGACATTCAGGATGTGCTGCATTATCTTAATATCTCATGTATCATATAACAGATTAAACTTCTACTACCTATCAAAGGATCTACATAATATTACTACATTTGTGATTCAGTACAAAATCACTCTTCAAACCCAACCTGTTGGGTTCCAATCCTTTCAGATGTTGGGTTCATTCCTATTCTTGTCTCTATCCCCACAGCAACCCCATGTCTGTGTAGTTTGGTGGACCAAGTCTTAGAAACAACTCTTTTTGCAAGTTCTGTCTTGAAAGATATTTACTATTCTCAGCTTCCATTTAAGACAATAAGATTTGCAGGTGTGCTTTGTGGGACTGAGTCTTATATAAGCAGTTATCAGTTTATGTGATCGGGTAGAGAATTGTTCATCATTATGAGAACACATGAGTCATATCTCTGATCAATGTAAAGAAATATTGTCTCATTTATGAACAATTTGCCTTCAGGACAACATGAAAATAAATCAGGGGAAGCTACCACAGTAACCTTTTGTTGCTTGTATATAACTAGAATTTAAAATGCAAATCTTTTCACTCCAAGGCTGATTGAAAAATAAAATATACTGAATGATTTATATTCTTGAAAATTAAAACTGGGTTTATTTAGGACCAAAAGTGTATTTCTAGCTCTGCTTTCATTTCATTTCTAATCTGTTCAGAAACAAGCAATGTTCTTCCAAAACAGCAATCTGCTCATTTGCTTGGCAAGAGCAAGCTTTGCAAGTGCCATTTCCACATTGCTGTGCAGCTGTGTGCTGAGTGTGTCACTGTCAAAAAATGTGTATCTATGCACTGGTTAGTATGCAATTCTTAGACAAAAAAGTCTCTTGTTCTCTTCATCATGATCTTCTTCTCAGTGACTTAGTTTTCCATTTGTTTGGTGAAGCCAGTCTCACACAGGTACAACTATTTAGTAGATTCTGCTTGAAGATCAGTTGAGAAAGACATCATATGTGAGGCTGAACTTTTAGCACAACTCCTTTGATGTAAATTTTATCATCATCATCTAAGGAAACAACTTTCAAAAACTAGTTACTTTTAGCCTCTGTTGACCTGTACTTTGCCTACCTAGTAAATGGAGTGAAATATTTATCCTATTACTAAAATCACTTATCATCACACACACAATATACTTAATAATTTAAAATTAATAGAAATGTTGTCAATTTGATTATATTAATACCTTTTTTGAGCGTTAATTTTTTTGCTTACAGAACGTCAGCTGTAGTTTCTATGTTCATGCTGTTAAGATGCAGCATGGACAAATGAACATAACTGCTGGTGTGGCATGCGAGCAGGAGGCTCCAAATTGGATGGGGACTCATTTGTCTTCTCTAGCTCAGGGACAATCCCTCTTCTTCCAACATCAGCTTCAGCTGTGAGGATAAGCATATTTGATTAATTTACCAAAAGTGATTTCTTTAAAATGAAACAATTTGCCACAGTACAGACATAAGAACAAAGCTGCTTTCCCCCAGTTCAAGCTCTTTTTTGTTTGGAGGGAGTCCAAGGGTACTCTCTCAAATGACTCCTTTTGAGGCTTCTCAACAACAAATTATTTTCAGCCATTCTGACCTGCTGCTAGCCAGGTTGTGCTCTGCACCACAGTGCAGAGAGATCCCCATGTTTTGCCTTTCTTGGTTCCTGAGGCCTGAATTCAAGTTTCTGCAACATTACCCAGAATGAATTTCCTTTTCTCGGTGGCACTGGCTTTAGCCTAGATCATGTACAGGTAAATCTCAGATTCGCATATCAGCTCAGTGCATTTCTTGACAAAATCAGTGTTGGAAAATTATTCATATGCATTTCACAGATTTCATACTGTTTTCACTGAATTTAGAGGCAATACACTCAGTGAACTAAGTGAAGACAGTGCTAAGCTTAAAACCCCCAATGCCATCCTCCTAAAAATACAAGCCCAGATAAAAATAGTGTGTACACTGAAAACCTGGAGTTTGACACAGCTGAAAGACAAGGACACAATTTCCAGTATTTTTTTTTCAATTTCAATTAATTTATTAAATTTTTTCCTCATTTGCAGTTATTGTTCTAAGTACAATTGTATTTGCAGGGAATGCCTCAATGAAGGCAGGGATGACGAATCTGACTGCATGTTCTCAGAAGGCTAATTTATTACTTTATCATACTGTATTATATTAAAGAATACTGTACTAAACTATACTAAAGAATACAGAAAAGATTCTTATTCAATGCTAAAAAGATAATAATGAAAACTCGTGACTCTTTCCAGAGTCCTGACACAGCTTAGCCCTGATTGGCCAATGATTCAAAACAACTCACACCAGAATCCAACGAAGCAATCACCTGGGTAAACAATCTCCAAAAACATTCCACATGTGAGCACGACACAGGAGAAGCAAATGAGATAAAAATTGTTTTCCTTTTCTCTGAGGCTTCTCAGCTTCCCAGGAGAAAAATCCTGGGCAAAGGGAATTTTTCAGAGAATGTGAATGCCACAAAGTACTTTTTCCTTTTCAGAAAATGTCCAGGAGAAAACTAATTTTCATCTCTCCCTATCTCTTATATTAGGTATAAAGATTATGATGGAAAGATTCAGAGACAAACCTCCTTGAGAACTGGCTTAGTTTAAAAATTGTTCCCAGGTGTTTTGTGTCTCCTTCTTACTCAAAGATTACATGTTTAGCTTTTTAATGTCCCACAACTTCTCGCCCAGTTCCCTAGGAGGATATGAAAATGAAGCCATGAAAGCTAAGCTGTTTGGTATTTATCACAAGCACTCTGATTGCATTTCAGAGCTCTGGGATTTAAACAGGACGTCAGTCTTTCGTAGCCCGTTTGGATATCTTGGACTGCATGTAATGCTGCTGGATGAGTATCAAGAGCGACTGTTCGTGGGAGGAAGAGACCTCTTGTATTCCCTCAGTTTGGATCGAATCAGCGACAACTACCGAGAGGTGGAGTAAAAAGCCATATATTCATTTATAGTATATATTTATATATATTAGTCACTTCATGTCACAACACATAGCACAGGATATTAGAACTTTCATGACTGGAGTAATGGAGTTTTTGTAGGCATTTTGTGCATGAACTCTAAGGCCATATTTATATTTAAGAAAAATACACTAATTACCTTTTTTTAACCCCCTCTCTTCACCCGTAAGGCTCACTCTTTATGAGGAGACTGGGGGTCATATAAGTATTTCTCACTGAATTTCAGCATGGTTACAGATGTTTAGAACACCTCACATTTGTAGACATCTGATTTGTCTCCACTACATTATTGAGGAATAATATCTCCCTTATATTTTTGGGGATTTTCAGAAGATAAAATGTCAAGGGAAAAAAAAGTAGCATAAATGAAATATAGTAAAATATTTTTACATTTTATATTTTTATCATATAGTGTACTATGTACTAAAAAATAGTTTATAGTAAACTATAAGAAGTTTTCAATAGCAGCATAAACCTTGATGTTTTGGGGTTTTTTTTAACCTTTAGAAACGGGATTTTGCATTGGTTTGAGCCAGAGGTGCTATTATGTAATGACTGGAAGTGGCATTTGAAGGCTGCTCAGTGGTCTGTGGGGGAAAGGTGGGTTAAGTCATGATCTGTCAGAGAACTCAGAACATTGTATAAACCACAAGTGATTGGCAAACTGACAACTGAAGTGGAGAGGCTGGAGTCTGAGCTGATGTGAGTCTTGGGTTCCTTACTGCCTTCTGCCCTTGGAAGCTAGATTTGGAAACATACAGTGGCAAGGCAAGCTGGCAGGAACATTGTTCCATTGTCCAACCATATTGAATGCAGATAAATGATCTCTTGAAATATTTCAGTATTTTCCTTATCTACTTCTTTAAATTTTCCCAATGTGTTTTGATGTATTTTCATTTATTTGCAAATTAATAAGTAGAATAAAAAGTGAATAAAAAAAAAAAGTCACTTGGGAGAAAAATTTTTGTTGATTTCTATACAGCACTGACCACTGATGTTTCAATTTTTTTTTTTTTTTGCCCTCTTGCTTAAAGTGAATATCACTATTCTTAAGTCAACACCAACTTTACCATAAGTATCTTTGCTTATCTCCAAGCATAATTAGCATGTTCCACTACTGTGAACAGGTATATATGTTTTATTCTTTTTATAAACATTTGGGAACGTCAGTCCTTGAGATATGGGATATGGGATATGAATCTATTCAGGGAGGCTATTTGAGAATGTATCTACATTTAAAAAGAAAAACAAAACCCACCCAGAATTAAACTCCTCAGGGGGCAGAGTTACATAGTGAGCTTTGTTCCTTAACAGTGAGATATAAGCTAATTTCTTATAACTTTGACACAAATTATTAATATCCTGTGAGCTATAATAGAGTTCACAGATATGAAAACATTTAGGCAGCATTTGTTTCTATAAAATAAGCTTTTTGTCTCCACTCTCTTCTTCCCCCTTTGGCAGTAAATCTGTGAGGAAAGATGACAGGATAGAGCAATTCATGCTCCTGTCCAACCACCATCATCCCATCTGGACACACTCGAATTTCATTGCTCCCCTTCTTGTTTTTAAGTGGAGTATCAGCCATTTACTCTGGAATCATGTTCACTGTCAGGAGACCTGTGTAGAATATAGCAAAGTGATGAAAACTCTTCTTGCCTTTTTTTATGCTAAAATTGAGAAACTGAAATAAATGAAGCTCAGCCTGGCACCTTTAGAAACATGATCTCACTGGGACCTATCTCCCTTGAGTACAAATGGCATGAGCTTTTTCTCTTTTTCCCAGAGTTCACTCAGTGCAGATCTCATTCAGGGATAGTGAAGGAAAGTGTGATTGTTTTACAGCTTTATCAGAAAAAGTGTGGAATGAGACATTTCTGTTATAGGAACCCCTAATTGCTGAGATACATTAGAGAAAGTTCCTGGAGTTGAGAGAGTGGTTGATTAATTATTACCAAAGTTCTTAATTAATCTCTGTTTAACTGTGTCTTGGTTAGTTTTTGACCTTTTCTTTTTGACTGAAGAGTTTAATTAATCTAAACTGGAAGCTGTAATCCACTGAAAGGATATGAGTGCAGGCAAGTTCCTGGATTTTATGCTCTTTCTGGTAACCACGATGACTCACCGTCTGCAAAAGAAAGGTTTCGTGAAGTTTTGGGCAGATTCGGATTGATCTTCATCCTCTGTGACCCAGAAAAGAGTTTGTCTTTTAATTCATAGTCATCCCTTTCTCAACAATTTAGAATATGGATATGCTTTCTAAAAACCAAACTGAAATCCATTCCCACCTAGAGATTTATGCCTTTTGCTGTAAAATGACCAAAGAATTCAGTTCTAGTCAGAATATTAGAAGTTATCCCAAAGAAAAACAACTAAATGCTGAGTGAACATAACATGCTTCTGCATTGAGACCTGTTGACTGCCAAAGTAATCCAACATTTCCAAAAAACTTAACTTGTGATGCATATGAGGTATGCCTCCTATAAATCTGTATTTAATAGGCTGCATGTTTTCTTCACTTTCAATTCTCTTCAGCTTTCAAACACACTGCAACACTCTGAAGGGTAGATCATAGCTTTTTCATGTAACCTAATGGCCATTTATAAATCTCTACCAAATTATTTTAAATAAATTTTATCCTCACCAATTTTCATATCCACTAAAAAAAATTCCTAAAAAAAACTGGGGAAAAAGACCTTCAGGAAAAATATACTATTACCATCATTCTTGCTTTGGTGGGGAAATCCAGACATTTGGGTTGAGCTCTCAACTGTGGCAAAAACCTTCCAGGTCATCTGGGAAAGGGAGTGACTCTCACTTCTCTATGTGTCAAATAATGTTTATTTTATCTACTTTGCTCTCTGTATCTCTCATTTAATACATACAGAGTGTATTATAGTCTTTCTTAGAGTATTTAGCACATAATGCTATATGGTTTTGAACATTACTTAGATGTCTTGTTTCTATGTGAAGAGTGCCTTTACACTAAGAGTAGCAAGAATGAGGGAAAATATGAAATGTGAGTATCAGTGTTCACAGAGAATTGGAGCCAAATAAGCACTCAAAACCTTGTATAAAGACAAACCTTTGTAGGCACATTTCACTTAACCTTTGTTTTCTCGAAGAGCTCATTCCCTTTGACACCATCTTTGGAATAAAACCTTACTCATATTTGAGATTTGGTCCAAAGCCTTAAAGGCTTGTAGTGATCTAAAAGATAGAGAACTTTCTTTGGTGTCTGGTGCCAAACTTGTTTTTAAAACATTGCAGTTTGTTCTAATTGGTGCCAGAGAGGATCTTTGTTAACAGCAAACTTGAGCCAGTGCCAGTAGCTCATCACCACTGGTCAAACAGCTCATAAAGAGGAGGGACCATTGTTCCTTCTTTGGTCTCATGTTGGAGTGAAAATAAACTGCTCTTCCTATTTGCCCACAAATTCCTTACAGATAGCTTCTGCTTCAAGGGCCTTAATAAGATCTCAGTCTGAATAGAAACCTTCCCACTTCTCTAATGGGCTTGTGCAGGCAGATTTAAATTGTGCTGTTTCTCACCTAGTGTGAGATGGCTCCAGATTCAGTTTTATATCGCTGCTTCCATAAATTATGGAGATCTCATCATATATCTTGCCTCTAGTGAAACTCTACTTCGCTCCAGAGCTGGCTGAAGACAAGTCTGCAAGAACAGGGCTTGCTTGTGTCTTCTTTGAATGCTGTGTAGGAATGTGCACTAATGTAAAGTGAAATAAGAAGCACACAATTTAGTGAGTTTGATTATCCATTGGAATAACCTTCCAAGAGGTTATTCCTTGATAAATATATACCATATTCAGTCGTCAGCACTGAATTTTTAAAGAAATTATGTTTCAGCAAGCACAAGTTTGCTGTTAATTAAGCACTATTTATTGACTTAAACTGGGGACAGTGGTTGAATTTCTTAATTGCCTTGTCTCACATTAGAGTTCAGACTAGAACACAGAGTAGTCTGTTTTGGCCTGAAGTGCTATAAAGCTCATATAATTTCTTTAAATTAGTTTTCAGTATAGATACCATCCTGGTTTTTAAGGCTAGTGGCTGAATGGAGAGGATGTTTGCAGACACTAATTAGCATTCCAGCTCCAATTAAAGTTTCACCCATATCTGTACTTTCTTTACAACTCCATTTTTTTCCCATGATGAATATATTTAAAAATATCCTTTCCCTACAGTGTTTTACCCTTTACAGAGCTAAAATTACATCGTTGAGGTCAAGGATGAGAATACTGTGGTACAATAGGAGAAAACATCACTAATCAAGCAATTTTAAAATTTAATTCACAGTAATCCAAAGTGGCGGAAATTTTTGAAAAATTCTGTTCAAGCCAATAGTTATGTCAAGACTGCAGCCCAGTGGGATGTATGCCAGTGTGATGCTCATACAGTCTATATACCCAGGCAGATTTCCCAAAATACTTATTGATAGCTTGCCAAATGATTGTAATCCCAGCAGAGAACCAATTAAAAATTAAGGCTGGTAACTGTCACACCTCTTAAACATAAACATCAGGAAAAGTAATACATGGCAGGTTAAAGACTATTATTGAAGCTGATTAATACCTGGATTTTCATGCAATGCAAACACATCCTATGTTATGCTAATTTAAAATGTGGTATGATAGCAAAATCTGACATGCAGAGATTTTTTTTAGTCTCAATTCTAAAACACTCTTGAAGATATTAAAATCTTAATACTTATTTATGTTAAAACTCAACAGCCTTGCAAGAGTTATGAGTTTTAAAAATAATTTGTGGATAAAAACACTTCTTCAGTAGACATATATCTATTACAAGAGTTATAATTCAGACCCATGTACTTCAGGCAATGAACATGGACTTGCCTTAGAAGTCAGTAATTTTGGGAGGAGGACCACCAAATTGTCAGAGGGCTGGAACATCTCTCCTATAAAGAGAGGCTGAGAGAACTGGGGTTCAGCCTGAAAAAGAGAAAGCTCTATGGAAACCTCATGCTGGAGTTTCAATTTGAAAGGGGCCTTAGAGAAAAGCAGAGAATTTTCTCAAGGGCTGTGGTGACCTGAGAAGAGACAGAGGTTTTAAAATAAAAGACTGTAGATTTAGGTTAGATACTAGGTAGAACTTCTTAACTGTGAACGTGGTGAGACCCTGGAACAGTTTGCACTCAGAAGTTGTGAATGCACCATACCAGGAGCTGTTCAAGGTCAGGCTGGATGGAACCTTGAGCAACAGTGAAAGATGTCCCTGACTATAGTAGGTGGTTACACTAGTTGGTCTTTAAGGGTTCCTTCCAACCCAAACCATTCTGCAGCTCCATGGTTTATTCTTTTTTTCTATGCCAAGGACCAAATTTATGTAGCTCCACTGCAACTACTTTTTGGCATTCCAGAAAAAGCAGGAGCATTAGGTTACCTCTTTGGCTTTCTTCTCTTAATTCTGTATATGTATTTAATTCAGTATATCTTAAGTGGAAAATGTACATAGAAAGTATTTTCAACAGCACTGGGACTAAGTCTCCAAATGCAAAAATAATCACCTACACACAGTGTATTTAATATCAGGTTACAGAGTCAAGTGTTTTATTCCCTCTGTGGTTTCTCTGTTCCTAACAGCCACCTACACCTGGTGTGGGCAAAACCTCTCATTTTAGCCTGCTAGTTAGAACATGTCTTTGGGAAGTGAAAGCTGTGTTTTCATACTTTTACCCCAGAGAGATCTTAGAGATCTCATAACTTTTAGGTTTTTTGGGTTAAGGACAGGCTTAACCCAAGCTTCATTCAATTCCTGACCAGTGACTAAAATAAATGACTGTGGACCCTGAGTTTAGCAATGAATGAACCAGGAATGGTCTGACCAGGATGATTGGATGAATGCCTTCATGGGAGTTCAGCAAAGTCCAGGTACCTTTCCAGACTATACAGCAGCAATGCAGAGATTAGATGAGGGTAATTTTTGATCACTCATAGATGACTACATGATCATCTGACTGGGAATGTGTGTTCTGATTAACTTGGATTTAGATGGTTTGAGACCTAAACACTGCCAGGGCACTGCTGACTCACTCAGTTTGCCATTGACCAGGACTCCCAGGTCCCTTTCTGCAACTGCTCTTGTCTCTCATTCCCTGATCCATACACAGCACTGGGCTTGCACTGTCCCAAGTGCAGAATGAACTGGCCCTTGATAAACTTGATACAGTTGGTGATTGCCCAGTCCTCTGATTTGTCCTGGTCTCTGCAGTGCCTTGGCCCTGAAGAGGGTGAACAGCTCCTTCCATTTTAGTGTCATTGGCAAATTTATTTAGTATTCTTTGATTTCTGCGTCCAATTCATTAAGGAAGATATTAAATAGAACTGGGTCTTTTAATTTCAAGCCTCAGTAATCTAGGATAAATAATTTATCCCCACTTGTTTGCAATTAATATTTCTAATAATTTATCATTTTCTCAGATTAGAATTATTTCAAGAAAACTAAAACAGTTCAATTACCAAAAAAAAAAAAAAAAAGGAAGATAAAAAGCTTAGCAGAAGAATTTAATTTAAAAATGTTTTCCCGACAGAAAAAAAAAATTGTGATTGGATTATTGACAAAAATGTCTTAATGATGACATCAGGTTTTGGATATTTACTTTGTTCTAGCCAAGCCTGATATCACTGATGTGAACATGTTTTTGTTTTCACTTTCAAATGTTGTAAGAAATTAAATAACCATTCCAGTGTGATCAGTCATTGTTTAATATTGTTTTCATCCAAACAAATCATGCATCTGGGATGAAACCTAAATGTTATACAGTAGATAGCTGAAGAAAAACTCACTTGTGTAATTTGGCTTCACTTCTAGTAAAAGACTGTGAGGAGCCAATCCTATTCCCATAAGGTTAAATGCTGACCCTTATTTCACTGTAAGCCATTTTCTTTCTTAAGTGTCACTTCAAGCAGGAAATCAGTAGTTCAAGATTAATAACTATGCTGAAAATCACTGACAGTTTAGCATAGATTTTTCTACTGAATTTATATAAAATGTTCCATACATTAGCTTCCTTTAAATTCTGGTGACTGCTAATAAATTTGCTGTGCTGCCCTAATCAAGACAGTTGAGTTCCAACAAAGGAGAGACTGAAGGTCTTTTCTCTCAGGGGAAGCAAGGCCCAGGGGTTACTCATCACAGTTTTCCAGCACTTTAGTGGCATCTCAGAGAGGAACTCTCCCTTCACAAGGAGACAGGGACATGGTGGAGTTTCTGTCAGTGGGGGGTTTAAAGATGTCTAGGACAGAGTGATAGATAATCTCACCTGGGCTCCCATTCCCACCAAAAGCTGGACCAGATGATCTTTTGAGGCACCTTCCAACCTGGGCTGGTCTATGATTTTTTACTTCTGATCTGAGAATCTTTCACATGAGAAATAATAGAAAAGCTGGATTTCCATGATCAGACTGCCAATTATTTTTTTTTTGTTTTCCCTCAGATCCATTGGCCTAGTACACCTCTGCAGGCAGAAGAATGCATAATTAAAGGAAGAGATGCTGTAAGTATCACTAATTACAGATCAAATATACTTTAATTATACCAGTGGCTCATCCAAAACAAGGATTCAGGCATCCCTAACTTAAGAGAGATTAAAGCACAGATATAAAGTGAAGTGTTGCAGGTTAAAAACATATAACTACTGTGAACACATAAAATTATTAGTTTAATTGTTCCTAAAACCAGCTCATAAACAAGCAATGAACACTTTTGATGGCCTGAACTTTCTTCTAATTCTTAATCTAGTGCTATCAAAGGAGGTACCTTAATAATTTTCCTTTTCCATTTCTCTGTCCTTTTCTTTTCATACACACAGATTATCTTCTTCATATTCACATTCCAGTTTATCTTTAAAATTCACATTCTCTGGAATCCATTCAAAAAAGCAGCTATTAATAATTATAAATTACACTGTAATTTATATTTTCCTATAGGTTTCTTGTTCTAATAATAAAAATACTCTGTTTTAATGAACCTCAGAACTGTTCTGTTCTTGTAATTCAGTGTCCTAACTGTAATAATTTCCTGGGAAAAAAACTTGAAAGCTCACTGACACACAGCAGCTGATATCATTGGTAACACAGGATGAAAGTTCTTCTGGAGACGAGCTCTCTTTAATTTTGCAGTTCACCAAGCTCATTAACTGCAACTCATAAACACACAGAGAGTACACCTAATAAATCCCACAGCTGAGAGAGCTCACACTGAACCAAGGGAGGTGAAAATTATGATAGATTTACAGCAACAGTGACAGGAATGTAGGACGTGGAAGGGGACATCAAGCTTTGCCCAGAAACACAGCAAACAGCAGCCTCAACCACCATAAATTCCTAGTAAATTAGGAAGCTATAAAGATTTTTCTGAAGTAAAAGCTTGAGAACTGTCCACATTAAGGCACTGAAACCAGATTGGAAAGTAGTGGTACTAGTAGTAATGATAATGAGAATAATGATAATAATGATAATAATATGCCAACTCTTTCTATTCACCTGGTCTAGAACTGATCCTTTTTGAAGATTCTTAAGTGTTCATTGTAGTTTTTCAGGTGACTTTTATATCCTTGATAATTTCAGGTGGCTTTGGTTGAAAATGGTGCTTTTCTACAATGGCTGAACTTTATGGTCATATTAAATGAATCCCAAACCTAAATTATTTGGCTTTTATTTGATACTACCTCTAAGCATTGGCTGTTGTTAGTTAAAGCTCTACCATCCTTCTTTCACCTCTACATATTTTCTGATACACTGACAATATTTGTTTTTGTTAAAAAATGCAGAAATAGGTACTGTTGTTTCAAAACAAATATAGCTTCCTCAGACTCATGCTTCCCTAAACCTCAAAACCTTTTTGCAATCCAGTTTGTTGTTATAAATCCTCAAATTTGCATTTTATGAATGTGGTCATTAAAAGAGTGTCATATGTTTCCCACTTTTCTCTACACCATGAAGGTTTGGAGTAACAATTGCTTTTACAGAAGAAAACAGAAATTTTAAATAATCACAAAATTCTACAAGTTTAGTCTTTAAGAAAAATATGTTAACATTTAAAAATTTTGCAATATTGTAATACCAAAAATTATTCTGATCCTCACATGAAACTTAATTATGTATGGACTATGTGAATGAGTTACACTAATTAATATCAAGGAAATCTTAGTAATTTTTATCAGCATGCTCAGCATTCAGTAAGATTAATCACTCAACCTGAACAGAATCTAAATTAGAATAATAAAACCTTCCTACTATTTTTCTTTTCACCCTTAATTTTTGTAGCCATAAACTAATATTGACTTCATAGCATAATGTCCTAAAATCAATCCTTAGTAAATTTTATTTTCTTAATGCTTTTTTTTTTTCACAGTACAAACTCTAGAAAAAATATTTCTCTATTTCAAACTTTTTTTGCTTATTTCCATGCCGGTTTTTCTTTTATTTTCCTTTGCAAAAGATCTGTTACCCAAGGCATAATTATTAAGTAGAACTGATACTATTGTAATAAGCTTCTCAGCACTGAAATACTTCACATGTACTTTGCTGCCTCTTTTTATATAATAGAACTGGCCACTTTTACAAGCTTGTATAACCTTAAAAAGTTATCAGTTCATGTTGTAGCAGTAAATTGGCAAGTACTGTAGTCATAAACATTTTCAGAGCTTGTAATAGATTTAATAGGACAATTAAAAAAGGCTTTTCCTATCAACACATGTATACTCCTAAAATAAGGTCATGCTTTTCTGATTTGAGTGAAGGCAAAGAAAAAAAGTCCTTCAGCTGTCATCCAGTGTTCCAGGAATCACACCTGTTAGCCTGTGGTGTGAGAGTTTTCAATTACTCTAGTTTACTTTATCAGAATTGGAAATCATTCAGATGTAAATCAAATTCTGTAAAGATGCCTCACTTCTCTACACTGAGAAGTTTCAGATTAATAAAATTCCACAGATCTATTAATGTATCTGTGGAGCATCCTAAACACAACCCTAGTATTTAATTAATTGGTATAGTGTAAAGAAGTCTTATTTCAATGTCCCCTTGGATGATGCATCTCTTCCCTGCTCTGTGTAAAGTACATTATTAGTGGGGTTATCAGGAATGCCTTTTTGCCCGACACTTCCCAGAACAGCGCCTTTTGTCATCTGTTTATAAACAAGGAAGTCTAGCCATTTGGAATTAGTGTTTTTCTATGTTTGGTATTTCCACATCCTAGGGGTTTTTTGCAGATTTTTTTCAGGCAATCCTACAAAGGCACACAGAAAAAAAAAAAAAAAAAAAAAAAAAAAGAGTAGATTTTTCCCATTTAAAAAAAAAATCTTAAATGCCTAAAATGATTTTGGTATAAAGATCAAGAGCTGAAGGCATATATGGATAATAAAGGAAAGCATGGAGTAAGGAACAGACCACCACTGAGGGCAAAAAAAGGGAATAAGTCAGGAAGGAGGAGAGGGAATCAGGAACAGCATCAGCACACAGTAAAGCATCTATTCAAAAACTTCATGGACTCATAAAATACCTATGGAAGAGCATTTTGCTACCACAAGTCAGCCAACATTTGGGAAATGAACATAAAAAGTGGACACCTCTGTCTTTGAGTGCTGATCCATACAAGGAGGATCACATGCTGTTGATTTAACCCCATACTTCTCTCAATTCATCTGACTTTAGGTTTTTATTCCCTTAAAAAAAAGGAACAAATTAGTTACAAATCCAGACTTTCCAAAAATTAGATATTAAAAGGTTGATTTGCCCTTTGTATATGCATAATATTTAATTGCACAACAGGTTATATCTTGTGTAGGTTACTTAATTCTATGAATAAGCATGATATATCCTGAGGATGAACAGTTGAGGACAATCAGGTGGGGGGGGGAGATTTCTTTCCTTCTTTAGAAGGAAGAAGAAAGATGGTTTCTTAGTTTTAAAGCTAATGTGGATTTGCAAGTGTTGAATTCTGCCCATGAATTCCCTGAAGACCCTTCCTTTTTGATATTAAGTTCTTGCATTTGTTTAGTAAGATCCAGGATTGTTCTCAACACAAACACAGCAGTCCAAAAATGAGAGTAACTATCAGTGAAAAACTGGAAATTGTCATAAAAGGAAATTCCTCCACTCTGTTTTACATGTTCATTTCAGGATTGTGTTAGTTGCCTTTTGGAGATGTCTGGCCTGCTTCACTGACTATTGGAAAAGCCAGAGAGAATTCCATAAATTACATGTCTAAATGCCAGAACAGCTAAAGTTAGCTCAGATAATTCCATTTTAAATGGAATTAAATGTCTTACACTTGATGTGACTCTTAAAGCTCAGGGTTCTGAGTTGCAGAAATGTTGAGCAATGAATTGAAATGAACAGTAATTTTGCTCCACTCATAGAAAACATTGCAAAATGCCAAGAAGAAAAAAAATCTAAACCCAAATCCCAGAAGTCCCAAAATCAATGGATACTTTTATCAAACTGTCTCCATTTCTAGTTTAGCACAGGAATAATGACCCCACATCTAAAAGGAATGTTTGACAATATTTTAATTGTAACATTTATGAAGGTGCAAATACCCTAATGAGTCCCAAAGTATTGCCCTGGGGGAAATGAATATTTATTCTTTAAAGGTGTTTAAGCAGTGGAAACAGACAAAGTATGTATCTATACAATGTAAAAAATATTGATCAACAATTAATTATACAATAAATTAATGGTGCAATTAAAAAACAAATGTTGAGATAAAGTTTATCTAACTCTAGAGAGAAGCTGTTTGCTGGCCATTCACATCTTATGCTCTGAATCTTATGTTTGTGTCCTATGAATCCAATAATACATAGTAAAGATCTATTCAGATTTGGAGACTCTCCAAGACCAAAGAAGCACAAAAGTGTGTTTTTGTAATTTAGTAACTCCTAACTGGTTCAGCATCTAAAATAAGGCATGATCAATCAGTGCTCTAAATTTGCTTTTTTAATGTAAAAATGCTCACCCATTGAATTTATGGCACAGAGTTAGTAACATGAAATGAAACAGAATTGAAAGATTCAATATTAGAACATCACCTATGGGCACATAAAATAATAAAAATAATAATTTCAAAGCTAATATTTCCCCATGTTTATTTTTTACATAAACTAGGATGAATGTGCAAATTACATCCGTGTCCTACACCGATACAACAGGACCCATCTTCTGGCTTGTGGAACAGGAGCTTTTGATCCACTCTGTACTTTTATAAGAGCTGGACATCCTTCAGAGGTAAGAAATTTGGTTTACAGTACTGATTCTTTTTGAATCTAGATTCCAGCAAAGCCTCTGTGGTTAAAAATAAATATTTAAGTTCAATTTTTCACAGCTCTCATCTGATAGACATTTTCCCTGATGAAATGTAATGGTGGACTATAATTTAGTTTATGAACAGAGGAACTCACTAATATTTGAAAGTATATTCTGGAGAATTATGCAAAGAATCTAAAGACTTTTTCATCTTAGGTTTTTTGGTGTGTTTTTCACTAGGAAAGCTGATATAGTAATTCTTAAGAAAAAAATATTAAATTTTTGCGGGAGTTATAAATAAATCTGTTATGGTTTGATTTTTTGTTGTTTTTCTTGTGGATTTAAAAAAAAAAACATATATCAAAATATGTGTTAGTTTGATGGCAGATTGAATTTCCTAACAAATCTTTGGTAAGATCTGCTACTTTATGTTGGTCTTGTTCAGCATGTGCATGTAAGCTCCTTAATGATGCTTACAGCTGAGTGAAACAGTACTGCAGAGATCAATAAGAAGAACATATCATCAACATTTTGGCTATATGTCTTATGCAAAAATAGAAATTTTCCCAACATCTCAGGAACTGGGATCCTTTGTGTCTCGGCTACATTAGAACAGGTTTAAAGACTCAGCAGAAGTACCAACCTCTCATTTTAAATTAGCATGTAAAACTCCTTGGGCATCAAATCTAGGCTGATGAAGGCACATGTGATGACAGCTTTAGGAGCTGAATCAGTGATTCTTGGAAATGCACTCTGTGAGGTGGGACTTAAGAGATGGAGATGATCTATAACCCAAAGGTAAGGTTGCTTTTAGCTGGCAGGTGTCAGTAAGGGTTGCTGGTCTTGGTTTTGTTTGGGTGGTTCACCTGATGTCTCCTGGAGCTGAGAACTTGTCATGGAGCTGATGCTACTGCACCATCCAAGGGAATTTTTGGTTTTCCCTATGGCCAGGAACTCTTGTCTTGAATAAATATTAATTTCATGTATAAAAAACGAGAACAACATCAGCAGAAGCAATCTCCAAGGATCCAATCCATGCTGTGCACCTCCAACTGCTGTCAAAGTGAGAAGCATCTCAGAAGTTAGGACTCCAGCACAGCACTTAGATTCAGAGTTGTATGAATTGCAGAAACACACTGTCTTCTAAAATTAAGGAAGGAGCTGGATAATAAGCAATGTTAAAATAAGGAGAATTTTTATGTCTTTCTTGCTCCTCTCACAAACCTCCTGCCAGGCTTCCTGGTAGAGTTTGAAGGAAGCAATGGCTGTATATGTAGGAACACTATTTTAGAAAGCATAAACAACAGACTAATAAAAATAGAAGCCAACAAAAAAAAAAAAAAAAAAAAAAGAGAAACAAGATATATATAAGACTGGGTGACCCATGATCATCCCCTTATCTTATCCTTCCTTCCCTTATTTTTGTTTATTATTCTCCCTTGTCACACTGAGGTTCTAAAATTTTACCCGCACTGAAATCATGGGAAAATTTCCCTTTTTTTTTTTTTTGTTTTTGTGTAGACAGGAAATATATTTTCTACACTAACAAGTAGCCATACTTTTTCCTGTTATCGGAAAAGCTGACCATCAGGATTAAAAAAGACAGATGCCATTTATATTGTAGGTTAAAAATAACACATGGTATGTGGTTGAATGGGCAAATTGTAATCTTGCTTTCTTTGAGTGATAAGGACATGGTGTAACTGCAGGAAGTTAAAGGACAAGATCCTTCTGCAGAAAGCTGCAGCTCAGTCTCTGCTGATCTATCTGGTCAGAGTATCCTCTTCCCAAAAGATCTGATAACTGTTCTCTATTTCTTCCACCTTATCTCTCTGGCCATTTTCTCACTGTCTGACTGCCATGGAAATGACAGCAGCAAATGAAACAGTATTTAAAATATGACTATATACCTCCTTACACCTCCTCATGCCTGGGTAGCACAATTTAGGTTTGAAGCTCATATATATTTGAACAATGTCACTTCTCAGACACATTGAGATGTAAGGTGTGGGATGTAAGAACGGAGGGAGCCCTTAATGACAAACTTCTGTGTATCCAGATACATAACTAATGCAGCACATTAAGGTAGATGCACACATGGAATTATTAACCAGCAGTATCAGCATAGAAAAATATTTGCTCTGTGGTCAGGGACCTTAGCTAGAAGTTTCAATAGTGCTCCCTGAGCTGATGGAGTGGGGAGGATGGGACACCCTCAGTAAAATCTGAAGGGTTCTTAAGTTATTAATGGTATATAAATGTATAGAGATGAATTTAGAGAGGCATTTCAGCACGTGACTGAATAGCAGGACTGTACCTTCTGCAACACTGCCTCTTCCCATTTACTGAGCCAGCCAAGGAGGAACCTATTGGAACCTTGCAACCAGCTCTTGGGAACCTTACATCAGGATCTTGGTGATCACTAGTCCCATGTTGCAGGGACATTTACTATGTAATTGGCTTCCAACAGAAGTTTACACAGCCATCCATTTCTGAATAGCCATTTGGTAAGAAAAGGAAGCATTGTTGGTTTTCCTTTGAACATTGAAGATTTCCCAAAGCCATGACCACAATCACACTGTATGCCATCCTGATGTAGCATGGGTTTGTGAGGTGCATTAGTTTGTGAAAAGGAGCATTCTGCCTCCTGTATAAAATCTTACATACTTGTACAACCAAAAATTCATCTTTTCATATCAAAACCAGGTTTGAGCTGTGTCTTGCAGAACACTGAGCTCTTGTCAACAAATCATGAAGCCAAAAGGAGGTTTCCAAAAATAGGCAGAATTTGATTGCTTCATTGGCAGGTCATTATACCGTGGAACTGCCTTAAAAACAGGTCTCATGTTCTTGAAAAACACAGCAATAATGTCCATTCCCCAGCCAGTCTCTGTAGAAGGCATTAATCTTACAATGTAGTGAATGAAATGTGATTTGAAATCCTTCACATGCACATTGTGCTATGATACATAAAAACTTCTTTTGTGCTTTCTGTGGTTATAGAAATTTCATTATGCCATGAATTTTGTCTTAATATGTTGATCATAGAAATCAACAAGAAATAAATATTGGTTTTATTTAATTCTACATCAAACTTGTGTTGTACCACTAGAGTATACCCAAATGTATTTTTCTAAATCAAATTACTTATAAGTTCTATTATACACTATATATCCATTCGAAAGATTAAATATAAAATTGTTTACTGCATTCTATTCCAATATTGGTTTAATTGATTTCACTTTGGAATTCCAGACTGTTGAGTTCCATAAAGCTGTTTCAGTTGCTATATGTCTAAAAATATATAAGTATAGTCACTGACTGCAGCTTTTTATCTTTTTCTCTGTTTCTAATTACTTTGATCAATGTTGATTTTCCAAATTTAAACATTTCAGCAAAGTACCCAATGTTTTTCTGCAGTTTAGAAATGTTACAAATTAGGAAAAGTAGCAGTGCTGACTTTGCAGACAGAACAACTACTGATGTTTGCAACAGAACATATTACAAAGTCTTGTCCAAGAAAACATAGCCAGCCAGTAAGTGAATTCATTATCTCTGACTTCATGAAATGCTTCCAAATGTCAAAAATCAGTGCAGGTCAGAAAAAGATTTGGTTCTTCCAGGTTTTTTTTATTTTTCGTATTTCAGCCATAAATGAAGATGAATTAATTAAAATAAACATTATTTTTCCTGATGAAAGCAAGAGTCAGAGACCCTGAACCCCAAATTTCTCATGAGGAAATGCATATGCATCCTTTCCATGTACTCTGCAAGGGAAAATCTGAGATAAGTCTTTTAAACAAGATATAGAAGATGAAGAAAAGTTCAGAAAAAAAATCTTATTTTGCTTTGATTCTCACCAAATTGACATTTGCCTCTCTTCTTGCCTTTGATGCCAGCCAGGAAGGGTGGGGCAGGGAAGGGAGGAAGCACCTGCATTTAGTGTCTTCCTTTTGCATTTATATAAACTTCTCAGTTTTGTCAGGTGACAAGTGCTGAAGGAAGTGCTTTCTGTCTCAGTCTATGTGTCACCACATCTAGCTGCTGCTAAAAGAGTACTCTGGCTCTGTTCTGCATAGCTGAAAATAGCCTGGGTGAGTTTTAATGAAGCTTAGGTAAATCAAAGGACCTATCTGCAGTCAGGTAATGATTTATCTTTATGAGTTATCTATTCAGTAGAGCAGCAGGTTGTAGGGGTGTCCTGGAGGCTTTCCAGTGATCCCTACTGCCTTATTCATGAACTCACCAAACACCTTTAACAAGTCCACATGAGAGTTTCACCAAGTACAGCTAAAGAATTGCTCTGCCTCCATAGGACCTGCAAAATTAGTAGAAATTCCAAAAGAAAACAATGTGCAGAAACAATATCCCAAGTTTTTGCAAGCTACATGGGGGACAAGATAGAGCTGATTCCTGAAGAGGAAGGCATCTCTGCATGACAAAACCTGTGGAGGGAATTAAATTTATGAGAAAGAACTATGCATGAAGAATTTTTCCTCCATAACAAGCTGTAAATTTTTAATATGTACATGGAGCTGGCAGGGTGCCATTTCAGTGCCTCATTTAACTCAGTAAACTGCCTCCAGCTGTATTTCTCCACTTCGGAAGGCTGATGGATTAAACCTCCCTTTTCCACAAAATCCACTGGTGGTTTTTGGGATTTTCCTCTAGGTGTTCCTAATCTGATGTATTCCTTATTATGTTATTTGCTCCTCAATTTGCCAGTTGAGATTCTGCTTATCAGGGAAGACCAGATCTAAATTCTGAGTCTTTAGTCCTGTTAGAGAGGACTTGCTTTCAGTAAGCAGCAGCTGTATTTTTTTTTGCTTGGGAGAAAGTTCAGTCAAGTTGGAACTTTTTCTTTCTAATCTACATTGCATTTAACATTTTGTTGAGTGTGGGGAAAGACACTTCTTTTTCTCTACACTCTGTGATTCAATGCAAAACCAAGACAAGGTTCAATTGTGCAATAAGATTTCTGTTTACCCCTCTACACCAAACAAACATAGGCCACATGAGCTCTTCAGCTCTTGCTTTAACAAACTAGAGTGAATTCACATACAAGTTGCAAGATAATATGCCAGTCTTATCTCAGTTTATCTTTGACATGACATAAATATTCTGCTCTTGACCAGCACATGGTAATGTCATCATTCTTCCAGCTTTGTTGAGAAGAAAAATTGCAAAAAAGCAAAATTGTAGACATATTTCTGTCTGTTATTTTACAATAATAAAGTTGCTTCTGACGTATTTTTATAATCAAAACAAGCAATGACCTGCCAAGTTGATCCCTCTCCATGCTTGTTCCTATTACCTCATCTCCACACTGCTTTCAGAGGATTAAGGAGGTGGAACATCTGGTTTCACTGACCAAATGGAAGTGGGTGTTGGTCAGTTCTTCATTAGATAGAATGTGTGACAAATTCTTGCCCTGAAAATAATTTCTCAGAGACACAGTGTCCTTCTTCATGGGTGAAAAGCCATTATTTGGAGCACCATCCACTAAACAGATAAGAAGTTCTGCCAAGTGGGGAACACATGTCATAAAATCTTTTACCAGAGGGGTTCATTTACATGCTCTGGTCTGCATGTTCCCACCACAGACTGCCAAATGGCACCAAAACATCTATGCACCCCACACATCATTTAGGTTAAAGCATTTCATGTTCTGGAAGTTGAATATGCATATATTTCAAGAGAAGTTAAAATGGTACCTAACTCAGAAAATTAATTAAGTGAAGACAACATGTATGCTCACAGCAAACAACAAAGGTGCTGTGCTGCAAAAGGGGAAAAAGGGTAACACCACTATTTCTCTGACCTAAATATCAACTGTTCTAATATTTAATTACTTGTAGTGTTAGGAAATAGCCACTTATTCAATGTCCTTTTTTTTCTAACTTCAGCTTCCTTCCATTTAACCTTGATATTCCTTTGATAGCAAAGTTGAAAAGTCTCCCACTATCTTTTCCACATCTTTTCCTCATGTAAGTACCTATGCACAAAGATCAGGCCACTTCTTCACTTTTTTTGATAAGCTGAATAAATATAGCTCCCTAAACCTCCTATCACCAGGACCCCTCAATCTTATTTGTGTCCTTCCTGTGAACTCTCTGCAGTATTTTCACATCTTCTGGAAGTGCAGACACTAGAATCACACATGCTATTCCATGGTGGGTGTACAGGCAAGGTCAGTGCCCCACCTCTGTTTGAGATTCCTCATTCATGGACTCAAGTGCTGAGTTCTTGGCACTTGATTTCTCAATGAGAAATCTCTTTTTAGCAGTTTGCACTTGAGCACAAAGTTATCCCAGGTTACACACTTTGCTGAGGCACCTAATTATCAGTCTTGTATAACAAGGGAAGTGAAGAGATTTCTGGTGTTGCCTGTCAGTGTCAGCTTTAATAAGGCATCTGGGATATCCAAGATCCTAAACGAGGCACCAGAGTCTAATGCATGAAAGCAGTCTGAAGAAGGATCTGAACTTCCATCTTCTGGGGTGCTCTGATGTACTTCAGATACAAACTCTGTTCCCTGTTCCAAGATGCAACTTTTTGGATATGGTTATATCAAAATCTACTTAGCAAGCTTCTGACTTTTAACTCAGTATTCCAAGCATTCCATAACCTGAGTTCTCATTAACCTTTTCTCTTTCTTATTTTGGCCTCCTCAGTACTTTTGTGAACTTTACTAGGAAAGAAATAATGTGATTGTTCAAATCACAGCTAAATTTTTTAACAAATCATCTTTCTAGCAAAAATAAAATTTAGGGAAACCTTCAGTAAAAGAGGTTTCATCAATGATACCTCATAAGAACTGTGCTTTGATATATGTAAACTATTTGTATTTCTTAACAATTCTACAATGCACATTGTTTATCAAATACCTATGTACATAGAGAAATGCTCTGGAGAAAGTCAAGTATTCTGTAACAGCACAGTTGCTCTTGCCATTCTTACATTTATAACAGACAACAGGTATTTTGAAAGTGCTCTCCATCCATAAAACGAGGTGAATGACATTCATTGCTTTTGAATATTGTCTAAATATGGCCATACGTGAAGTGTAAATTCAATTTGGGAGATTGGTAGAGTATGTGAATTGATCAGCCATATGAAATGGATTTTCCATCATATTAGACCTGCCCCTTTGCAAGATTAAACACAGATGGTCCAGGGAGAATGAATCCATACAGAGGAATAACAGTGTTATCCCACAGAGAAAGAAATCCTCCACTTGTGTGGTAATTTGTTGGGGGTAACTGAAATATTCCAGCTCTCTAATGATTTTTAGATTCTGCCACGTTTATTCATGAGAGAAAGTATTTTTCTAAGTGACAGCCCCTGATGAAGTCTTTATCACTGTTTAAAGAATAGATTTACTAATCAATAAGGTGTTATCATAATTAAAACAAGGAAAAATGTTTCATTAATATTTTTACATAATGAGATGAACCCTTAATATTGCATTATCCTTCTATGATATATGACTGATATTTATTATTATTATTGGACTGGTATCTATATAGAAAGTAAAAAGAAATGTTGCTGGCAGTTCATCTGTGTCATCAGAGAAATGGATCCACTCCTCTGCCCTTTTTTCCAGAATGGCCAATTTAGCCTTGCCCAGCTGAAGCTCTGCTAAAGGGCTGTCGGCTGTCTAAGGCTCCACTCCATGGAGAACAGGATATGTGAATCCTTCTGAAATCCATTCCCAGTTTAATGTAGCAATTCTTTTCATGCCCAACACATCTCTTCCTCCTTTCTCCACCAAAGCCTAGATAGAAGCTGAAGCCTTAGAGCTGGATCCTTCCTTTTTTATTTCTTCATGACCTTTGTACCCAGTTGTTATGATAGCAATCACTAGATTAGGTCATTAGAGAGGGTTTTTTTTGGTATTTGCTCTGATATGACCCTCACAATCTCAGCACAAATTTAGCCTGTCAAAACCAGGGAAGAGGAAAAGCCTTGGTTAGTGGGGCTCTGTGTAAAAACTCTGCACTTCCCCACAGAAATCCCTTCACTTTTGTTCAGCATTTGTGGACTCTCTTTACCTTCTCTTTCACTTGGTTATAAGGCTCTATCACCATATACAACCACTCATACATTTTAATTCTAGAGAGCCTTTATGTGGTCCATGGAATTCTCATACATATTAACTATCACATTAGTGCAATGAAATCAACATTTCTAATGGCTCTGTTCTCTGCCACAAGACCCCTAATGAGTTCATGTGACCAGTTCAAGGTCGCACAAAGGTGTCCCTTCTAAAATCCTGATCAATGCAACCACATCTGCTGAAACACTGTGAGCTGCTAAGGATAAATACCTCTGATTTCTATGTGCAATGTGGTGGGATCTTTTTTTCTTTTGCCAGATTTTTTCACATTCATTAAGTCAGGAAAATACATTATTTCTGTCACTTTAGGCCAGATATTTTGACACAAGTCACAAATTGCTAATCCTTTTGCAAACTCAGACAGCAGTCTGACATAGCTCCAGATTTTAAACACATTTTCAGATTGGAGCCCAATGTGTCTTAATCATTTAACTGTGGAATAAAATGCACAGACCTGAATTTTTAGGGAGGATTTAATGTCTATAATATTTTATGCACTCTCATCCCATAGGGCGATTGATCTTTTTAGTATGTCAGTGGATAGTAAAGAGGATTGGAAACAGATCCTCAGAAGAAGTACTACCTCCCAAATAATCTTAATTATGTCAAATAGCAGAGACCTGACTATTGCAGACAGTTTTTGAGGACTCTATTCCTAATATTGTATCCCCATTTGGCTTGGAAAATAAAGTTGAGTGAATGCTGAAGGTATAATTTAAAAAGTTAGTAATCCTCTAAAAATGAGAAGAGATTTTTTGCCAGTGCTTAGATCCTTTTGAAAATTAATGTTTGGATTAGTTAAAGAAGATATTACATGAAAAGTTATTTCCCTGTTGGATCATCCTTGTCTTGATCACCCATATACCTGTATGCCTGTTTTAGGACAACTTAAATAGGGCAGTGTGCTGCAATAGGAACTTGTTAGTATTATTGTAAGTATTTTGAGCACAGGTTCCTTTATATAAACTGAATTACAATCCACTGAGTTTAGATTTTTAATTTTTCAATGAATTTGTTGGCTTTGTAGCAATAAGGCACCTAGCTAATCTTTGGGACTATATTTATCAGATAATGCTATTCCACATTTTTCTTAGCAACAGAATTTAGTCTGCTTAAATACAAAGGGCTGAATAATATGAGACACCTTTTCTGACCCAGTAAGTTATTTTCTGCTGTTATACAAGGACGACCTATTTTCCTGTAGATCTCTTTTACCACTTGCTTTCTTGATGAGGCAAGTGTACCAGATTAAGGCAGGTCATGGAGTTGAATGTTCGTTTTGGAGATTTATATCTGAATTATATTTTCTGCTGATTTACAGACATTTTCTGTGATCTTTCAGCTTTTTTTTTTTTTTTTTAATTGGGAAGTCAAGGTTCATCCTTCCTAAAAGAAGCCTCTGCACAGTGTAATCAGTGTGTATGTCTATGCTGAAATAAAATGTAAGGATAAGTATAAAAGAAAGAGAAAAGGTGAAAAATGCTATTTTGAGAATATACAAAACAAAAGAATATTTGCAAAAAATGTAAATTTGTATGTGAATTGATACTAAAACCATTATAATGTGAAAGAGAATGGAAATCAAGATGAGGTTTGTAAAGCATTTCACTGGTGTAATAGGATTTTTTTCCTCACGTGAGTGATTGAATGCTGAGTGAATGCATAGAAATTTTTTGATCACAACAAAAACTGAAGTGCATTGTACACTCCCATTTTTGATGCCTTAAGTATTACTTGAATATAAAAAGAGTGCAACATATATGACATTAGCACCATGTGGCTTTACTAACAGTTTTAAAAGAATGTTTCTTATAGCTTTGCACAAGCAGAGAATCTCTGTTTTCTCTGATTTTATGCTTTCCCTTTCGATTCACTTTGCATATGAACCACCTTTCTATAGTTGTCTTCAAAAAAGTGTAAATCACATGACCCCTAGAAATGGATAGCAACAAACAGCTCTTGCATGTAATATTATTCTTACTCTAAGTTGAAGAGCTAGAGAGATCATTAGTTGAGATCATTAAAGCTGAGAAAGAATTTTCTCCAGTGCTTTAGAGCAGTAGTGGATAGCATAGCAAGTGTTTAAAAATATACTTAAAAAAACCTGACAGACTTTCCCCACTGTACTCTAAATATGATTTAATATAGGGCAAGGTAAACAATATGGACCTGTTAGGAAAAAAAAGGCAAAACACAAATCAAAACATACCACACACCAGAAAAAAAAACCCAAAAATCACTACCAACCACAAAAATGCACAGGCCTCCTTGAGAGCAGACCATGTCAGTACTGTTGCAACAAATGCATACACAGTTAAGGGTGTAATTAAAGATTATGAAATGGTTTCAATCTCCTTTAAAAAATGCCAGTATGATATGTTTTGCTTTTTTGTTGTTGTGTGGAAAATAATAAAATTTAGAGTGAAATAACCAAAACACCACCAATTTTTGCAGAAAATCAAATTATTTTTCTCTCATAAAAATAATATCCTAGGAAAGTAAACACAAGTAAAACCTCTGTATCTTTAAGTCCCTGGTTTAATGAAAAGATACAACTATTATATTAATGTTCAGAATAGGCTTAGGTACTTTGCTGAACAGGAATGGAAGTAAGCATATGTTTTAAATTAATCACATGCATAAGTGTTGTCTTGACCCAGAGCAAATCAGCACTTGGCAATAGTGAAAGCAATTTTCTGCAACAAAAGTTAAATTCACTCTTTAAATTTTAATGCCTCTGATTGACCTTTTCTTTCACTATTGTGTATAGCCTACATTATTCTTGCCTTCATTGTCCAAAATTTTCAATTCATATCAAGTTATTGGTAAAATGTTGGATGCTTTGAAAATATCTTCTATTTCTTTGAAAGAACATTATTATTTTAATAATGGTTGAAAGTGTATTATGTTTCCAGAGTCACTAGTATCATAAATCAAACCCAGAAGCCCATTTCTTTTCCCAAGCTACATGCAGAAACACATAATTCCACTCCCAGCCCTCCATATGTGCTTTTGCATGGTTTTTACCCTAACCACTGAAAAATGCCCATAAAATTAATTGTGATGTTGAATTGATGGGCTGTATAATCTGTGAGGAAACTGTCAGTTTTACTCTGATGTTTCTCAAGAGATTTCAATGTCAAAAACTGCAAGGAGGGTTAGAATTATGGAATTAGCCCTCAAAGCTGATTATTAATGTGCAATGCTTATTTCATTTAAACCAGCATCCCATGGAAGCTGACACATCTTACACCTGAACTTCAGTTACTTGCCCCAGTGATAGGAATAACTTATTGCAACCATGGAATACTTGGCATGCTGTCCTAAAAGCTGAAGGTGGAAAATCTCTCTTGGAGGAGTCATTGCTTACATTTTCAGCAACTTTTCAGACAGTTACATGTGTCTGCAAGCATTTATGAGCTACACATCCTGCTTTATATCAAAACTAGTGACTGCCTCTTAAAAATTCCACCAAATTGCACTGAAATCCAATTTTTTGGTCTACTCTCAGTGATAACACTAGATTATATATTTAGGCTACAATCCTTATTCATTAATTCAAGACAATGAAAGGATGCTATGCATACTGTTTAGCATTTACATTCCATAGTCATATAGTTATCTGTTCTAAACACATTCATGTTATGAATGTTAAAAGAGATGGGTTTGTCTTTAACATTGATTTAATTCTGGTTCTCAGGGAAATGATTAACTACCTTAGTAGCTTTTGTATTGTGCTGGTACAATTTTGTGTACAGTGATGAAAAGTTCTTCCACATCATCCAGGAAACTCACATCTCCCTGCTGTGAGTGGCATTTTATCAGGGGAAGACAAAAATATAAGATGTGTTTTATGATGACCTGGTGGGATCATGTCTCCTCCAACAGCAGGAAAGCTTTCAGTTTCTATTCCCTATGCAGGACAGGATGAGAGCCACAAACTATAAACCAGGAAGAGCAGAATAATCTATCAATTTTTAACTCTTAGTTTGTCTCTCCACTTCTAAATCTTTATTGAACCAATTCACTGACAAATAGTTTAGTTGAGGTCCTGGAGGAGAAACTATTCATGAGTAACTTTCTTTTGAATGCCCAACTAGAGAATACATAGCTTCAGATGGTTTTTAGAAATATTTCCTTTACAGCAAATTTTATGCCATTTTGACTCCCAAGTATTTTTTCATTATTTCAGAAAGTTTTTCTTTTCCTTCCTGAGTTCACCTCACTCTTTTTTTATCCATTGTTGACTCAAAATGTTACAGTATTTAGTTTTGAAAAATACATGGTATGTGATGTTTGAAAAGTATGGAATGGGATTGAGATTTCTGCACAGGGAAATATTTCGTCATTGTTTGACATTTACCCAAGAGCAGAGGGGGAATAGTTACTACTGATGTGAAATTGTTGCTGATACAGCATAAAACAATATTCCTGCACCATAAGTTTCTACCCAAGACAGTTATTTTCTGCTACATAAGCTTTTACAACCAGGCACTAATATAGCAGGGTTAGGCCAACAAAGAAGTTTTTGGAGAGGTGAGATTATAAATGCTTTTTTACCTCCTGAGTTTTAGGTCCATTACCTAAAATTTGTATGGCTTTTATTTTATTTTATTTTATTTTATTTTATTTTAGACTTTTTCACTGCAAGTCCACATGAAACAGATATCCTCTTATTGCAGAACTGCATTCTTAGTTGCATCTCATTTTTTGTAGAAGCTCTCTAACTACTGGGAATATTTCTCTTTGACCAGAAGTTGCAGCAAAATGACACGTATGGTTTAGACAGCTGAGAATGGGAGACAGGTACATCAGTTTGTGTGTTCTGGGGATTAAGATGTGAATAATGCTTTGAAGCCAAGGGGCTTATGAGAAATTTAAGAGTGACTCTTTTAAATTAAATGCATATAAAGATTCAATTATTTGTCAGTTAGGGGGAACTAAGAGCTCTACAACTTTTCAATTTCCTTATATAATTTTTTTTCTGTCTTTCTGAAGTATTATTTTATTATTATCTTTAATTTTCCCACCTTCTGCTTCTTTGTTCCTTGTCTTTTTAGGCTGAGGTTTTTTTGCAGGAGAACATAACTGTCATGAAGTCACCTGAAGAGAATATTCATTTAGTTTCTGGGGCAATTTCACTTGCTTGAGCATTTTTTATGTTTTAGGTTATCAAGATTTTTTTTTCTGTGCAAATACTGAGTTAGTCTAATAAATATGTAAAAAGTCCAGTCTAATAAAACTTGACTTTTATGACTAAAAAGTCCCTGGATGTTTTTGATAATGTCTTCTGTAAGGGAGAGACTGAGGCAAATATTTCTCAAAATTCTGAGGGATTTGGTTTCCTGTTGCATGTAACTTTATGCCTACAAAATATTTGCCTCATATATTAGGAACATGAACCTGAGATTTAGTTTAATGAACAGGTAGGTTTAATTTATCCAATATATTGATACAATCTGCATTTCAGAGGAATTTTGAGTAAAATTTTATACAGAACTGGAACTACTAAATTATCAAAATATTTGCTTGTCACACATTTGATGGCTGTGTGGCATATTTTTTATCAAGCTTTCATAGCTTTCTGTCTATTTGCCCTTTTATTTTCCCCCTTCTCTATGTTTTTGCCATGCTGTTCTGTTAATATCTAAATTAAAAATATTTTGCTCTCACTTGATATTTTAATCAGACATTAAGGGGCTTTTCTGTGAAAGCTGAGACAAACGTACCATTGCAAATGAAAATTTAAATTGTAAATTCTTTCTCAGCCTTTACAGCCTTATACAGACAATTTAAACCAAGTTGCCAATATTTTTTTATACCGATATTCTGTTAAATCCACTGAAGAAATCACATCTGCTCTGAAAACCATAACTGGGGATTCATTCCTAAACATACTTCTATATAAACATCTCCAAGCTATGAAGAAAAGATAACACAGTCTGATACATTTAACAACTACTGGGAAAAAAAAATGTTTAAAGGGGGAAAACACATTCCATGGTGAGATATCTATTAAATGTTTAGAGAATTTGGAGAAAAGACAGAGGAATCTTTCCTCCCTACTCCCACAGAAATGAAAAAAGTGCAATTTTAGTGCATATCTTTCTGATTCTTTTTGGTCAGTGCACAACAAAGGTGATTTGTAGAAACCCAGAGAATTTTTACTAGTACATCAGTGAGAAACCATAACTGTGTTTTCTTCCTAATGAAGTCAATCCTCTACAAAGGTACAATGAAGTTAAAGCTTGTCACTAAGGACTGTGTTTCTTTGCCTGTAGGGTTCATGGTGTTCTCTGTCTTTTTTTTATTTAAGGATCATCTGTTTCAACTGGAATCGCACAAATTTGAGAGAGGACGAGGCAGGTGCCCTTTTGACCCCAGTTCTTCCTTCACCTCCATCTTAATTGGTAATGATCTTTATGTCACAAGCTTCACAGTCCTGTCAATCTGTCATCCTGAGTCTCTTTCTTCAGCACACCAAAGCGTTGTCAGCCTTCCATTGCAATCTTCCACATGTCAGACTTAATCCTCGTGGTGCTGCCCACATTAATATTGCATTCCAGGCAGCATTAACCACAGCAAGGGTGTCTCACTGAAGTGAAATGCTGAATGACATGTGCCATCCTGAAGGTAATTGATTGTTGTGTAATTATGGAAATAATCATTTCCTGCTTTCCTTAAAAGCAAAGAAGCATGACTGGCTGAGTCATTTACACCACTTTTGTTTTCATCTATGGAGATGAATCTCAGCAACAAGCACCCTGTAAAAATGTGAATTTAACTGTTTTTATATCAAGCTTTATTTATTACATAAATTACCATTTTTTAGATGATTTTTTTTTTTCCATTTCAATACTGCTTTCTAACAAAACTATTACAAACTGGTGATTCTGTGTTAGAAGAGTTGATCTCATACTCAAAAGATATAAAAATAGAGTTCAGTCTAAGTCCTGCCTTGCCAGGAAGCTGTGCTGAGATAGTGCTCCTCTGGGCCTTGCTGGGAAGTGTAGCACTACAGGACTGGGATCTTGGGAGCTGTGATATAGCAAACCATATGGGCTTTCCTCAAGAAATGTTTTCTTTAAACATTTTGTGAGATGAAGCAAAGACAGTCTTGGCACTATTGACTAACTGTGCAATGACTAAAAATAACCTGGAACAGCAGGTAAATGGTAAAAGCTAGATGGAGTTAGGGAGTAGCACAATGATTTCTGGGTTTAGAAAACATGAACAGAAACTGAGCATTCCAAAGGGATATAGATTAAAGAAAGAGCTAGAAAAAGAAGCTAAAGACTAAATAAATGTTATATTTTTCAGGGATAAAAAAAGAGGATTTTAGGGCCTTTTTGATATATACATTTGTCTCTGTATCTTAAAATCAGGCAACTAAATTCTTTGATGATTAATTACAATGGTATTTCTCATCCATGGTGCTGATGAAATATTGGTAATGAGTGACAGCTGTATTTCTAAATGCTAGGTTTATTTGTTCCTTTATATTAACAAATTAATTAAAAGAAAAATCTTCAGCAGTTATGACAAATCTTTCACACTACAGCAATTCGTCAAAATATCCTTTAATTTCATTTTAAAAAGTAAATTAGAGCTCTAATTCTTCAGAGTTAGTAGGTTAAGAAGTCATAGAAGAATCAGAAAAACATACTGTATTTTGCCTGACCCTTCAAAATCCATGAAGCACAGATTGTCATGCTTTTATCCCACCCTTATTTCTAAATTGTTTCTACAGTTTTTGACAGATTCCAGTCTCAGCTTAGCCTGGAAACAAAGACTCATGGAATTGCTGAAGGCCTGAAACCTCACGGTCTAATCTTGAAATCCTTCTCAACCTTTCCTGAGATAGAACTAAGTAAATAAATTAACCTGATCATGTTCCTACTGTGAGATCAATGTGAATTTTATTTGCTCTAAATGGAAGCCAGATTGTCCACTGAGCTTTAAGAGTTTGCCTGAATTATGGGAGGTCCTATGGATGCTCATATTTTTATCTGAAGGAGAAAAAAATTCCTTTACCCTTCCCTGGTAAAGGCTGATTAGAGTCTTGGAGGTCCATTGACAACGATATCTAACAAAGCTAAAAATTCTGTAATGTAACAAGATTAACAGGAGAAAATAATACTTCTATCAGATCACTGATACACCAAAAAACAGACTAACTTTCATCTCTTCATCAAAACTAGCAAAGTATTTAGAAGCTGTTTTTCTAGCTATCCATTAGGAAATTCTACAATTTCAAGTTGTCATGCAATGATATTTAAAAAGCATAAGAAAATTCTTTTATTATTCTATTTTATTCTACCAACTTCTACTACCCAGAGACACAGACAGTTCACAGAATAAAATGCTTCACCTTAGACTCCAGGATGTATGTCCTCTGTCTCTGCAGGGAGCCAGTTGAAAAGGGTGGAAGGCCTAGATGCAAACTTAGAGAATAATAATCTTTTAATTGACATTTGAGAATGAGAAGACTTCCAGTGCCAAATACACTGGGAAGGAAGGGATGTTCCTCCATTCAGACAAGCACTGAGTTCAGCTCATGATGGACATTACTCCATGACAGAAGATGCAAACTACCCCATGCACCCTCCAGGACTGGCCTTCCAGTCTTTCTTTCAATGCTTGGAGGTTTAATTCTTCTTCATGCACTTGAATTTTCTTAGAAAGTGAAATCTGCTCCAGATATGAAGCCATCATGGTCTTGGAGGCTGCAGCCCAGAGCTATCTGTACTCTCTGATGCAGGTTCAGCCAATGTGCATGTCCTTGAAAAAAAATTATGCAAACCTTTTAGCAAAGCACACCCCAGTACCTTCTTCCTCCTAAGGAAAGTATTCAAAACTTGCTCCCACTTCTGCCCCTCACATTAACACAGCACCTACACCAGTGCACCTAATCCTAACAGTGAGGATTAGGCTAACAAGAAAAATTTACATACCCCTCATAAAGTTTTAAAAGCTTTCAAAATTGTGATCTTGAAAGATCATTTGCACCATAACCATTTAGGACCAGATTAAGTTGGATATATTTAGGAAAAAAGATAATCCCTTGTTCCTCATCTCCTTATGTATTTCAACACAAGAGTTAAAATACCCACTCCAAGAAAACAACAGTTCGTGACTTGGCTTTAAAATGAAATATCTGTGCTCTTGTAAGCATTTTTGTAGGTTATCTGACCCACTAGTGAAGTAGCTTGTGATGAATTCCTCAGTATATGAACAATTAATTTATTGCCAGCATCAGGAAACAGAATGGAAGTTGGATGGCAGGCTGAATAAAATGTTTATGTTTAGCTCAACGGTATATAAAACTTTTGGACTTTTATTCCTAATGAACTCCCCCATCTGCTTTCAATAGCCAAAACTATTTTTGATACCAGATCTTGCACACTGATTAACTTAGACCACACTAGCTGAGAAATTTGTTTATGTCTACCTATTCTTACCTGTAATATATCAGAAGCAAGTGGTGAAAAACCTAAAGTACATCAGAATAGATTTATATCCAGGGAATCCATTCCAAAAGTATTTTCTGCTTGTACAGTTTTATAAGTTAGGTAATTGTGTCTTTTCTTCTAGTCTAGACAAAAATACATTTTTTCTCAAAACAAGAGACAAAATACTTGAGTGAAAGAAAATACAAGTATGATACTAGTACAGAGGTACTAGTTTATCAGTTAAACAATAGAGGTTTTTTTTTTAATTTTCTGTTTTCATACTGCCAAAAGTATCTTTTTTTTAAAATGTGAATTAGTATTCTGATTTTATTAATCGTGTGAGTAAAAACTGACTGACAGTCAATGAAATGCATGCAAGGTGCAGTTTGTGTTCTACTCATTACATTCTAATGCTTTATTCATAAAATAAATTTTCCATTTTACACAAAAATGACTACAGATGAATAATAGCTTGTGTTTGCATTTGTACCTTCCAATTTCATGCAGGTACAAAAAACATGCTACCTTTAAGGTGCTAGCAGCCTATTTATAGGAATCATTTGTATAAGTAATTTAATTTAAATGCTTCAATCTGTTTTGCTTTATGGTTGTCACCTAGGAATTTTGAAGGATTTAGAAGAAAAAATTTGTATTTTAAATTTTTAATATTTTGCCTAGAATAAAAGGCAAAATGAAGGTATTTTAAAATGGTCACAATTGAATTTTGATATATTTGTTAGCTTGGAAAGATGCTAGCTAAAAATGAAACAATGCTAGCTAAAAAGTATGTGTGTATCATTTGAGCTAAAACTGGTCTTTGAGGTCCATGGGAGTTTTCTGTTTGCTTGAATAAGAAAAGAAGAAACTTTTTATTCTTTTTAGAACATGATTAACCAGGCTGTTAACCTGATTGACAAAACCTAAATTTCAGCATTTTAATGTGAAGCTGAGGTTGGACTGGAAGAGGGGAGGAGTAGTGAAGGTCTCTGAAGTTACTCAATTGATTTTCACTGGAAGGTGGAGGTTAATCAGTGTGATGTGCAGCAGTATGAACCCCTGCAACCAAGACAGGATTGAATTGATATGTGATAGTAGTTTTTCAAGGGAGAAGAAAAAAGTAGAAATCTTTCCAGAATTCTTCAAGCCTCAGTCTTGTTATCTCTAAATCCTGAATTGGTCAGCACCTGTAAAAACCTAGCAGGGTTCAAAATTTGTAACTTATATTTGTACAAAAGAGTATTGAAAAGGACAAGAGAAGATCCTCTTCGTGTCAAAAGTGCAAAATATCTTGGAATTAATAATATTATTCAACATTATGCTGAATGTTTTTGTGCTAAGATATTTGATAGTCACATTTATCAGTACTGTCCCATTGTTGTTATTAGGGGAAGTGACCTGTCTGCTCACACACGATACTTACATTTATCTTAGTAACTGCTCAGTGTAAAAATGAGATTTAATTTCTGAATCTGTACCATATCTTCCATGGAACAATATCTCTTCAGGACTAGAAGTTCCATTTTCTCCCCTCAGGATCTCGCAGGTACAATCAGTTATAACTTCTTCAGTATACACTAGAATGCCATACCAGCAGGTTAGTTATTTATAACAACAATTTATACCTATGTCAAACAGGAGGAATAGACTTCATTTTCAACTTGGGAACATCTGGACTCACAGATGTCACCCCTGATCACTGGCAATATGTGATGAATCATTTACTCTACATTGATGCATTTCCCAAGATTCATTATACTTCTGAAAAGATGAAATATCTTGTTTTGCATTACACATCACCTAAACTAAAAAGAATACCAACCAGTCTGAAATATTTTTCCAATGGAATTCCCAAAGGGGGATGTATGACTGATTAATTAGGGATTGTTTGAAACAAATAAAGTTATAAAGACACTGGCAAATTCTACAGTTTAGGCAGCTCTGTGTTGTTTGAAAAATTAAGTTCTCTATTAATTTTGGTCAACCTTCACTTCTACAGATGCTATAATTTATGCATACTTTTTACTGCACTTGCCAGTATTTGACACTAAATCTCGACCATGTATTTTCCAGGGCAATAAGCATTCTGTATATGATGAAGCCTAAGGCAAAACTATGCTCAGCTCTGGCTCAGCAGAGGTGTCAGAACCAGCCCCAGCTGCCAAAATATTAACTTTTCAGAATGATCATTCACAAATATGCCACCATTCAATTCATGTGTCTCTTAAAAGAAACAAAATTCACACTTGGAGGGAGACTTGCAAACAAAATTCTTGCTTTCTGCTATCATCTTTTATAAGTGCCAGCAAACGTTATTTGGATGTATCAGTCATGTTTATTTGGATTAGGGTGCAGGAAACTGTGTCACTGAAGCCTCCACTCAGATTAGCCTTCAACAGGAAATAATTATTTTCCTCTCCTTGTGCAGTTTAATTCCTTTTGTGTTATTTTCTGGTATAAGGCTGCCACCTAGTGACAATTGCTTGCTGAAGCTGCCTGCTTCTTGAATTGGGGCTAAAAAATTTGCAAGCCAAGTCCACAAGGATATGAAATAAGTTATTGTAATGCTTGGTCAGTTACGAGGAATAGTGTCCATGCAAAACTTAAAGGTAGAAGTATGGATGGCATTTCCCCAAGGTAAAATATATCCAATATCACCAATATCCAATATTTAAAAGGGGTTGGAGATAGGCTTGATTTTTGAACATATTAAATTGTTCCTATATACATACTTATTTTTCAACAATGTCTGTCATTCAGTACATTATTTCTCAATTTTCTGATGATTGCTTAATTTGCGAGTGCCATCTAAATCCTTTTAAAATGAGACCCAATTTCTGTTTTCATAAAGTTTTCAAGAACTATTAATCACCAGTTGTGGAGGATGGATGAAATCTCAGGTTCTGTCCTTGTGCTGGTAAATATTTCAATGCTAGGAAAACAAGTTATTGCTGGACCAGAGAAAATAGTCCCTTTTTTTGTGTCCACTGAAGACAGAATCCCCCCAGCCACCAAGTTATTCCCAAACTGTAATTATTCCAGATGAAGTGGAACAGCTCCAGTAGGATGCCTGGAAAACCTCTCAGCCTAGTAATTAGCACATACCACATTTATAATGCGGTTCCTACAACGTGCAATGAAATTAATACGTAGAGTATTGCCAAATTGTTTAATTTTAGGTTTTTATTTGAATGTCTGGTCTGCAGGTGGTGAACTTTTCAGTGGTCTCTACAGCGACTACTGGGGAAGAGACGCCGCGGTGTTTCGCTCCGTGAACCGCGTGGCCCACCTTCGCACCGAGCCTGACAATGAGCGCCTGCTGAAAGGTGTGGGGGGAGAAGGAGTGAAACCAGAGGGGTCTCAGATGACTGGACAATTTCTGGTTTGCACAGGATCACAGATTGCTATGCAAATATTAGCGTCGGGTTTTAGCCCTGTTCAAATTAAAGTGTGGAAAACACAGAGAATGGGAGTGGAAAACTGTCTTTGGCAAAAATACAAAGGAATAATAATTTGTCAATTGAAGGTAGAAATATACTTCAGCATTAATCTATGCTACATGTTTTATGGACAACTACTAAAATAAACCTTTTTTTACTATTACTAGTAACTATTTTGCTATTTACTATCACCCAATTGCTCTCTGACCGACAGAGCTCTTACCTCTAGTTTTATTTTTGGGTTGCTATAGGCTGAAAAAAATGGCAGTATTTTAATTACTGGAATCAACTCCTTTTTGTTTTTTTTAAAGAACCAAAATTTGTTGGCTCATACATGATTCCTGACAATGAAGACCACGATGATAACAAAGTATATTTCTTCTTTACTGAGAAAGCTTTGGAAGCTGAGACAAGCACTCATGCCATATATACCAGAGTGGGACGTGTATGTGCGGTAAGAGCCTTTCTCTGATTGTGCAGATGAGAAACCAGAACAAATGATGAATTGTCCAGCAAATTATTATCACAGACTGAAGTTTTACCAGGGGAAGAAAGATCCTGAAGGAAGATTATGCTTCCCTGAACTGCTCTGTTCAATACTCCATTTCCCCCATGGGCCATCCTCCTGGTGTGTTGATCTCATCACTTTTTGGCTCCCTGGCCCCACACACAGCAGTAAGGTCTCAGGCAGTTGCTGGAGAGGAGCACTGTTAACATATGATCTCCCAGCTGCCCATATTGGTGCTCTCTAAACACTGAGGAATTTTGGGTGCTTTCCTCTTCTAATAACCAGCTATTGTAAGACTGATGAGAGGAGGTCTCCCATTTTCCCACTGGGACTACATCAGCTTGATTAAAGGAAAGAGGAAGAAGGTCATTTCTTAACACTGGATTTTGATTTAAAAAAAAAAATTTGTATTCCCACTCCAAACTGTAGGGCATACAGTTTAGGATATAGTTCAGAGCATTCCTAAAACTATTGAGCAAAGAGCAAGATACAAGTTAATTTTCTGTCACCTCAATAAGGGGTATTTGTCATGTATGCTCACCAGCATACCGCCCCTTAAACTTTCTAAGGTACTCCTGTATAAATTAAAAACATCTGATGTATGCAAAGTACCAAACTGCAGCCTCAGACAATAATGTTCACAAAGCCACTTGGATTTCTGGATTTCAACCTGCATCAAGATCCAAGCTGGAATTCTTTGGCTTCTGTTCTGAATAAATGCCTGGATAGATTATTTTAATAGTTCTTCCTACTCTGCAATATATCCACCAGGAAGTCTTATCTCTAGCTATGGGTTAAACCAAAATCCCACTGACCTTTCTCTTCCATTTCTCCAAAACTTAACTGGCCATTAACTTCACAGCTATATGTCATAATTCAGATTTGATTTAGTGAATACTAAAAAATATCAAGCTGATGATTGAAGAACTGGATTTTTTCCCCCAGCTTTTATGTTTTCATCTGAGAAGTAACAGGTTTTGTAACACAAAGGCATCTACTCTGCATAATACTACTTTTCTAAAGAAAATAGATCTCAGTTTGTAAGAGGGATTTTGCAAGCCTATTGCAGAGCCTTCAATAACCAGTTACACAGGTCTTGAATTTAAGACCACGGATTGAGGATGCATCCAAAAGCAAGTAGTATTAAATGTTCCCTTTTCTTGAAAGTCCCAACAGTTGCAAGGGCAAGAAAAAGGTGAGACAGCCATAGCAAGGCAGGTGTTATTTAAAGTCAGTGAAATTGTTAGAAAACCATGTAAATAATTGCCTCAGACTTGCCCCAGCTGCACCAGGTCTATAGATATATTCAGGGCTTCAGTTTCCAGATACATTGAACTGAGCTCTTAAAGCAAAGCTAAACTTCAGTAATGTACTCAGTATATCTAGTTTGCAAAAATGAGCAATAAAAAAAAGCTTTACAACAGCTGTATAGCTAAAACTATCCAGGGATGTGGTGCAGAATTAAAAAATTCTTATGAAACCACAGATCTTAATGAGACCTGGACTTGATCAGTGCAATCCTACTTGAAAACTGACTCCAGAGAAATAATTCTAGTAATGGACATGTGGTTTGAAAATGGATGCTTTTGACATTAGAAGATATAATGAGCAGCTAATTCATCAGACTTGTTTTTGCTTCTAGACTTACTCATTCATATTACCACTGGCATTTGTTTCTCTCTACACAGAATGACATGGGAGGCCAGCGAGTGCTTGTCAATAAATGGACCACTTTCCTCAAAACAAGACTAGTTTGTTCTGTGCCTGGGAAAAATGGAATTGATACACATTTTGATGAATTAGGTAAATATCCTAGCCAGCAAACAACTTGAAACCAATGAGAAAACATCTACCTTCATGATAACACATCTCACTGTCAAATATTGCACTTGTATTCATTACCAGGGAATGGTGGTTAGTGTTGTTTCCAACGTGTATGAAGTTCTACACATATGGAGTTCACTATCACCAATTACTCCTTCATGTACTGCATTGTTTTTAAAAGATTAAAATCTGCATAAAATTAAATGGAATAAATGAGTAAAATATGATTATGCTTTTAAGAATCAATGAATTTTCTTTTGGCAGGCTGAGAAAAGTAGGTTTTTAACAATAACGTTGCATTTAAATTTTACAGAGGATGTGTTTTTGCTGCAAACTCGTGATAACAAAAATCCAGTGATATTTGGCCTCTTCAACACGACAAGGTAAACAACTAGAAGAAATAATAACAGCCATAGAGGAATGTTTGAACAGTCTATTAATGAGCTAGAAGCTGGATGATACATATCCCTTAGCAACTCTATAGTAAACAGTTTAATCTCAGTTCTATTCACAGTAGGCTTCCTTGTTAATGCAAAAACTTCTCTATAACACTCAGGGGCTTGAAGTCTCAATCTGTGATTCAGTATATCTGGATCACAAATTAATTGTGTTTCTCAGCTTGACAATTTCCTATGTCAAAGTATATGCACATCTGCATGCTTATAGGAACAGAATCCCAGAGCCACCTGTCTTCCTTTAAGAGCTCCACTGTAATTCAAGGTTAAGTAGATCACAGCTTCAATTCCTACTAACTTCTTAGTGAAGCCTAAAGCAGCAGCTGCAATGCCACTGGTGGACTCCTTTTCCTTTTCCACTGCAGCCTAGCTCAGGTGAAAGCACACAGTATTCTCAGCTTGGAAATCTGACTGTTAGTTTACGGTGTAACTGGTAGAAAAGAGCATCTATGCTTTTGCCACTTTCTCCTGATTTATTTTTTTTTTTTTAGTAACAAAAGGCAAATCTGCTCTTCTAGGTCTGCAAACACCTGGCATTTCCTCATGACTCTTGATGCCAGTAGAGAAAGTTGGGCAACAAATTGAAATTTTCTGAATCATCTTCTCCAGAAATAATTTCTTTGTAGAGAGCACTCAAGCTTCTTTAAAAAACAATAAAAAAAAGAAAGAACCCCCCCCCCCCCAAACTAAAAACAATTAATAATTGTTCTTCTGTAACAAAATAAAATAGAATTAAAAAAAAAAAAACAAACCTTTGATCTGGTCTAACTAATAATACCAACCAACATTCCCACTTAATACAAAAAGGACTCCTTTTAGGACTGTTTATTTTAGTCAGCATTGGTTGGTTCCCATCTTTCCAAACAAAAAAACAGTAGGAAAAACATTAAAATCTTAAACTGTTTAAGTCACTAATCAAAAGCATACAGGACCTGAGTTCACTCTGTTTTGCTTTCTCTGTTTCTAAACAAGTAATTTAGAGTTTGTGTACACTAGCATCAAATTTTGGCATAACAACACACGGCTTCCTTGGAGAACTGTTATGAATACAAATAAATTAAAGACTTTTGAAGAACATTGGATGCAGTATTTAGAAGAAAAGAATATAGGAAAGAATAAAGGAAAGAATAAGTGTTTTCTCCCTGAATGCTGTTGAAATGTGACTTGGTTTTAATTACATAATAATGCCACTATTATCTGGACAGAATGTGACATATTGCTTTAATAATGTCTTAAATTTTGCTTCATAGCAATATATTCAGAGGATATGCTATATGTGTTTACCACATGGCAAGTGTCCGAGCAGCTTTCAATGGACCATATGCTCATAAAGAAGGACCTGAATACCACTGGGCTCTCTATGAAAGAAAAGTACCTTACCCTAGACCTGGTTCAGTAAGTACAGTCTATATTCCACTGCTTTGCTATGTAAATGATTTTGGGAAGAAAAAGTAGACTGCTGCTAATGTACAAATCCAGGATATTCTTTGAATATCTACATACAGCAGCTATTCCTGGAAAAGTGTGGAATGGCTCAGCAACAGGTTTAATCAAGTACTAGAACCATACACTTTCCAAAGGAAAATAGAGGGATTAAATATAGAAGATTTTTCAAAATCCTGCTGGGACATGATTTTATCAACATTGTGTAAATGTCCTAAGGTCCCAAAATTAGGACCCCAGGCAAAAGGGATAGAAAGAGCCAGATCAGATGCATTCAGTTTCATTCAGAAACATCAAGTGCATTACCTGTGAAGGAACCTCTCTTTCTTTCTTTAGCGTATTAAAACCGGGACATTTAGCAAGTGTTAAAGGAAAGGGGGGGAAAAAACCAAAAACAACAACAAAAACCCCACCAAGAGAATCCACTATTTCAATAGTTTCAATATTTCAATAGTTTTCAGGAGGTTCTTGTTCCTTTTTTCCACCTCCTTTTCCAAAAGGATCAAATTTAAATACTTCTGTAATTTAGATCAAATGAGCAGGTAAGAAATCAGACATATTTTAATAAATCTGACTAATCAGAATAAATGCATTTGTAGATAGGGTGCAAATTCTCCATTATTCAAAGTCCTTTGCTCAAGATTGGTTCTTTCTAACAACCTTACAGTTCATTGATTTTCTTTCAGACATCACAGAGTGAGAATTTTCTACCCTTCAATCAGGTTCTGAAGCTTATCTACATTCTTGCTCTGTACCATTTACAAAGAATATAAAAATATTAAAACAACACTGTAAAAAACAAACTCATAAAATCACTCATACTTTTTGAAAATTTTTACACAAGTTTCTTTATAAACATTTTTTTTTCCAATGGCTATTAACTGAAGGAAAGAAACAAGATGTATTTTGAAAATGCAATTAAATGGGAATTACAGCAGCGAGCAGCTATAGAAGTGCTGTCATGTATGGAGCTGTTCCTGTCTGGTACTTAGATTTCCGGAGGAAATCACAAACTCATGACTTAAGAGACAAATAATTAACTTCTACAAGGAATTGCTATGTTGTTTTCTCAAGGACATCACAAGTAACCTTCACCTCAAGCCCTTTTCCTGTTTCAGTGGTTTTTTAGGAGTTTCTGCATTTTCTGTGCCGGGTGCTCACATCTCCACTCGAGGGGTGAGGAGGGCACCCGCTGGTGTGGGTGGAAGGTGTCCTTTGCATTGCAGGGCCTGTCACCATCTCACAGGGCAGGCACAGCCTCCAGGAGGAGGCAGGCAATGCCAGCCTTACTCAGGGAAGCACAGCATCCAGGATTTCTTTTTTAACCTTTTAATCCTTTTGGGATTACAACTACCTACCCGCCCATGGCGATTGTCATGTGCTGCAAAGCTGCTTTTGTTTACACTCATGAAGTGAGTGTGCCCCTTGTCACGTCAGCATTGGGCAGATTTCTAACTCTGAGCAAAGACATTTCTAGCAGCTCTTTGGCTAAATCCCCCCCCATTTTTCACACTTACCTCCTAATCTCCTCTCAGGCTTGGGGCTCACTCTCTTGAACTTAAAGGTGTAAGAAACAGTTGCTGGGCATTTCCTTCAGTGATGTTTTCCTTCTGCTAACTGAATCAATTTTCCCTTTTATACTAAAAGCAGTAATTTCCATAAGTAAGCATTGCATACAATTAATTCATCACTGAATCTCATGAATGAGAGGTGGAAAAGCCTATTAGGTTGTCTACTCCATTGCAGTGATGCCTTTCTCCCTGTTGTATGATTTCATATGCATGCCCTTTCTCATTTTTAATTTCTTATTTAAAATTATTATTTTTCTGTACTTCTCTTGAAGTTACAGACATAAGTCAAAACTTAGAAGCAGATACTCCAAAAAAGAGATTATCTAGGATTTAAACATTGTGAATATGATTTCACCATCTTGGCCAATGAGCTACCACTGTAGCAGTGCTGGCATCAGTACCAATTTTTTTTTTTTGGTTGTTTGACATCAATTGAAGTCATTAGTATTTAGTCAGGATAGAAAAACAGGTAAATAAATTATCAGGTTTTAGGAAAAATGGTTGAATTCACAGGAATTATTGGTTTACTATTTGATATTTTGTATAGTAAATGTATGGGTTTTGCAGCTTTACTAAATAATGAGACTATACTGTGCATGGATTGCACAATAGCTGCATATTTTGCAAAGATGATACAATTCAAGTTCTTTAAGCGGTTTTCATTTTTTTTCTGAGCAGTAGAACACCTCCCATATGTTATTTGGACTAGCATTAAACACAGGCATGAATTCAGTGTTAATGACTGCAGTTATTACCCTGATATCTCCTAGCACTGAAGATTAAATGGTGTCTTTTTGGCAAGAAGGAGAGAACACAGAGCCAGCACTTCAGCAAGGTTGACAATGATTTATAGGAAGACTGCCCCAGGTTCCACTTGCTTCCAATGCTTCTCTTCCTTGGCTGTGTTTGGGTCAGACTAGATTGTCACCTCCCCAGAAAGGCAAAGCATAGGAACAGAAAAAGGAGCAGAAGAGTGCAAGTAATTCCCCTATATCAGGGAAGAAATTCCCTGAGGAAGCAGGTCTCTCTTGAGTGCTAAGATTTAATTGTGGATTTCTTTATATGTTGCAGAGCACATCAGAGGCTGAAGTAGATGGCTCTGCCTGGTAACAGAGCATTAATTGATCCATTTTTTGCTACTCATTTAGGGCACAGTTTAGAGGTCTTTTCAATGTTTATCCAGTAGCATGAAGAGAAATTGTGTAGCAGGCTGTAGCCAAGTGTTAGGTTTCACACTCCAATGTGCAGTATGTTGGCAAATTAAATCCCACTACCTTTCTTATTACAGGAGTGACAGTGACAAGAGGCAAAAAATAACCTACTAATGAGTGTCTCTGAGAGTCAGCACTCATTGATCTTAGGTTTTGAATGAGTTAAAAAAAGTCTATGGGGAATGAGAGTAGAGCTTAAAGCTAAATAAACAGAGAGCCACTGTTAAGAGTCACAGTGTTAAGGTTCAGACAAACTCCACAATCCTCTGCCATAGTCTGTCCTGTAATCTTGGTTCATTTAGGCTGTGGTGCTTCTGGAAATGACATCAGCTACATCAAGTGAGGTTGACAGACTTCAGAGACAGCTGCATCTACTGTTTCCTTTCTAGACTACTTGATTTTATTTAATTAAAATGAAAAGCCTGTGAATGATTATTTTTATTAAATCTCTCCTGGACTAGAACTTTGCAAAGGGAACCTGGCCATGCCTATTCACTTGATATGCTGTGCAGTGCATGGGAAGCACAGGCTCAGCCTGTTTGTGCTCCAGCTCAGTCTCTTTATTGCAAACAGCCAGTACAATTCCATCACTAGGTTGATTAGACAATTACTTTTAAGTCAACAGTGAACAAATACATTCCTGTAGCTAAACCCAAAAAGTGGAAACAAACATTGCCATGCTTGACAAGTGCGGGAGTTTGTTATTGTCGATTACAGCTGACCACAAGTTTAAAATTACTGTTTCCAGTAAACTTAAGGGGTATTGTATTTCATTTTATTGATTGAAAAATCCAATTTAAATAGAGAAAGGCTGCTACTGTGGCTTTGCTTTAAATGCTTCTTAAAACCACATTGTCTTATGAATATTTAGAGAAAGTAAATGGCTACTGAGCTATTTCCAGCTTGATCATAAATGGTTTCAATTAGACATCATGAAGCAAATTGGAAATGTAGGATCTATGTTCAGTTGGGAAACACTATCTCGTTCACAAAGCATCCTAAAATTAACTTCTCTCTTTAATGCAGTAAATTATCTCTAATTGCACATTTAACTGAAGGAGTAAGCCTCTTTTAATCAGTCATTGACATAAAGTTTATTTGCTTTACAAACTGGTAGATTGATCAGTGCAAACATTGGTATTTGAAGCTAAACTGTGATATATAATACTGTCATCAGGAGTCAGGAATCAGAATCAAACATAATACTGTTAGAATGCCTGAAATCAAGAATTACTGTTGGCATAATTTTTAAGTGTGTTTAGTTTCTTATGGTAATACATTTTACAATCAAAATATAATAAGACTAGAGATTGATTTCAAGCATTAGTGTTCTGCTGACTGCATGGCTGTTTCTCTACTGGGATAGAAAAGCCCTTTCTTCTTACTCTGTCCATGGCCATTTTGATTACATCTTCAATATGAGTTTGGGGAAGAAATAAGCACAATGGCTTTTGTCAAAATCTAAAAGTGTTACTCTTTATTCTGTCTTAGTATGCCAAAGAGGGACGAACTCCTGCTTCCTAAACATGACAATGCCAAGACACTGTTCAGCATTTCCTTTCTTTTCATTATTAACAATCCACACTTGCATAAAGTACAGGGTTGACTGTCCTAATTCCTGCTGTGGTCTTCTGGGCTTGGTTTTCTGTAAACTTATCTTTATTCCTTAAAACAAGACCCTTTTCTGACAATTTCCTGGGCAAACCTCCAAAATAATCTGTGTTCTGTGTTTTTGCAGTGTGCCAGCAAGGTGAATGGTGGGCTGTACACCACCACTAAAGACTATCCTGATGAAGCTGTGCATTTTGCCAGGAGTCACCCACTGATGTATCAGCCCATCAGGCCTGTCCATAAGAGACCAATACTAGTTAAAACAGATGGAAAGTACAATCTTAAACAAATAGCAGTGGACAGAGTGGAAGCTGAAGATGGGCAATATGATGTTTTGTTCATTGGCACAGGTAAATAAAGAAAGCAAGAAAGAATTTTTACATTTATGATTTTGCAAGGGCTTTTTTGTTTGTTTCTTTGTTTTGTTTTGGTTTGTTTTCCAGGATGAAGCAAATCAATACAATATTTATTTTTATCAACTTTTACTTTCATGCCTTCACCTTACAGAGGATGTTAGTCACTCCAGACGTGCTTCACTGTGATGCTAACATATAGGAAAGTAATGGTAGAGAACTATTTAAAAACTAGCAAGAGAAACAAGCATAGTATTCCATTTTAATTTATTTTCTTTTCAAAAAAGAAAATTAAAAAAATGACCGAACAACCAGCCTTACTTTTTAAACTTCAAAACACTGGCATGTATCTAAGCTGAGATTTGGAGACCTGAGAGAAACAAAGGTGATATGATTTCCAAAAATATCTGTTTAAGTTATTGGCTCAATTCCACAGTTTCTTTTCCCCAGTTCTGGAGAAAACAAGTCTAGCTGATACCATTAAAAAAAACCTCTCAGTTTCCAGAGCTGGGTTTCAACACAGATCAAGGAAGGAAGGAGGAAATGCCCAATTTCAAAAAACCCAAAACTTTTAGAAGTTTTCTGCCAAGTTTTCTTGTCTTTCTTCTGTGCCATTTTATTAAAATATAGAGAGCTTGTTTAGCAAGAATTTTTAAGCATCTTCCTAACAAACACAGAAAAGGCAAAATATAACATATAGCTTCACTGAGTCTAAGAAAGCAGAGGAAAAAAAAATACACAAATGGCATTTGAAAAATAGAAAAACTTAAGAAAACAAGAGGAAAGGCTAGAACTACACAAGACTTAAGTCACATCTAATCTGTCTGGAAAAAACCCAAGGATTCTTACATTCACATTTAATCAATTTAATAACAGGAGTGTTATCACAAATCATTTTGACCATTTTGTCTAGGAAAGCATTTCCAGTGAATTATTTTTTACTAATGAAATTCCTCTGATAAGTACATTTCAGTGCTGAGAACATTCAAAACAATCATGTTAATAGAATAGCAAAGGCCTATTTATATTAGTGATGTTTTTAAGGTTTTAAATAGCCTCAGAAAAGTCTTGGTAATGGACTTAACCATGGTCTGTAGAACATCTTATCATGTGTCCCTTATTTATGTACAGCAGATTTTACACTGGGTCCTACATCCTTCATATTTTCTCCTTGCATTTCAAATTGAGACTGTGACAGATATTCTCGTACACAAGTCTTTTGTTCAGCAAAGTTGAATCCAAAGTGTTTTCAGTGTGTGCTTTAGACCTGTGCTGGAGTTGCCCCCAACATCTGCCTAGTGTTCTCAGGCTGTCTGATCTCAGGTGACATGAAATTCCAGCAAAAGAATTTGGGTTTTAGAAACTCTGAAATGAAACCTGCAATCATTCCTCCATCAAAGCTCGCATCAGAAAACTCACTGCTTATTTGGTCAATATAATGTCAGAAAGGGTTGGTATACTTTTTTTTAATCCCAGTCCAACACCTGCTGTGTAACATAAGTAAGCAGTGTCTTACAGCTGAGCAAGTTTCCTCAGGGTATCAGTGCAGGTTAGAAAGGTTCATCAAAGGCAAAGTCTGAACATCAGAGCTTTCACATGTCTGTCAGCAGGATTTGGAGGGGGACTTACTTATGAAAATCACAGCTCAGAATACAAATTCTTTTCACTGTTCTACTATGAAATGGTTGCCTTTGATTACATAGTCTCTTTGAAAAATGGTGTATGACCTCAGTTTAATGGTTCCTTTTTTTGTTTCACACTTTGATCTTTTGCTGAACATTTTCCTCAGTGCTTCCCTGCTTAATATGTCCCCTGTAAATCAAAGGTGACTGAAAAAAACAGAAGAAAAAACTGATATTTGGCATTGTTGATGACAGATTTTCAGATTAAGGAGAGCAAGGCTTTTCTATAAATAGCCAGCAAGGCAAAACCAAAGTGGTGGAAGATCAGATGCTATTTGTGTGTTTTACTTTCCTGCAAGAGTTGCAGAGAGAGAGAGCTTGATAAATCTAAGTCCAATGTGTCTTTTTGAATGTGCATCTTATATTTTGATTCATCTCCCTTCTACTCCCCCTTCACCTCAACAGCAGCTCAGTGTTTCCTTAGAGAAGGCTTAGAATTGTGCACAATGAGGCCCTGAAGGTTTTTGTACTTTTGCCTGGAAGAATGGAGCTGCTGCCAGCAATTAAGGATATTAGTGGTTTGCTATCTAGTGTAAACACCCAGATCCTATAATTAAAGCTACTTCATACTTGCTTGCCTCAATGCACTAGGCTTCCACCTACTCCCATTTCTTTTTCTGAAATATGGTTGTCCTCTGTGATCGTTTTACTATTCACAATGGGTTATGACCCAGTGTTTGAAAAATACAATTAATTATGCATCTTACAAGTATTTAAATTGACCCTTATTTTCTAGGAACAAATTGTCATATATATCATTGTCATTAATGACAGCACAATACAACTGAATTTTCATATTTATAAATTTCAATTTATTATCAATTTGAAGAAGTCATTTGAGGTATTTGAAGGCCAGATAAATGTTTCAACCAATCATAACCTTTACTTTTTTTTTTTGTTTTGTTTTAAATTTGTGTCCAGATAATGGTATTGTGCTGAAAGTCATAACAATTTACAATCAAGAGACAGAATCAATGGAAGAAGTGATTCTTGAAGAGCTGCAAGTATTCAAGGTGAACTGTGCTGCATACGAAGTATATACACAAGTCTTGAATTTTCTGCAGAATTAAAATGTCAAAAAATCTGAGGATAGTCAAATATTTATTACTTGTGTGCAAGAAATTTTTTAATTATCTAGCAATTTTATAACTGGAAATTTCCTTTTTCAAATGAAGTTTTTCTAATGTCCCAAATATCAAAGCATGCTGAAGCAAATCACAAGTACTGCCTTTCTATTTATGTGCTTGGACATTGGAGTGCAACTTTTAATTAGAAACTTACTGCATTTTGTTAAATTTTCCCTTGTATCCAATTAAATAATTAAAAAAGTGTAACTGCACATATAAAAATGTCCATGCTACAATATTGGAAACTTAAATTAGATCCAGATTTAAAAAGTCAACTCAGAAAGAGTGAATCAGTTAACCTGTCTCTTGAGTGGGCAAACATGGGTCCTAGTGAGGCAGGACTCCATTCTCCTAAAGAATAACCTATGACTAAAGCTCAGTTCTTGGCATGTAACAAAGCTAACATAATGAAATTCTCTGAGTATTCTCATCACATCATGTTACCCAAATAAAGCAGGAGGCTAACCTGCTTCCAGCTATAGGGAAAATCTAATAACAAAAGTTAGACATTTAAATCTGGTACCTGAATTTAGAAAGTGTAACTATTGACTTGTTGCCTGCAGGGAAAATAAGAGAATTTGCCCTTCTTTATAAAGCCAGTTCTCAATAGAACTATGAGGGGCTATGTATTGCTCTAAGAAATCTGAGCAGAGAGGACAATGGTAAAAGAAGGAATTCCTGCTATTTTCATCTTATCTTCAATGAATGCTTTGTTATAAAGAACACTCCACTTATCACTCTCAAGCAGGACAAAAGACATTCAGTTGTGACAAGAGCTAATGTCATGTTTGACAGGGAAATTGTAGTGTTCCTGTACCTCTGATAATCCTGAATTAAGTGTTGGCTGCTAGTTTCCAAATAAACTGTTTTAAAGCAATATTTCTGAAAGTCACAATTTCCTCACATCTTTCTTAAAGAAAGTCAAAGTATCTAGCAAAGCTGAATGTGATAAGTAAACACCAACACTATTTTACCTGATTAATTTCCATAGCAAAAATATATTCTTTTTTCTAAGCAAACAAATATTTCCTATTTTTTTAGATGCCAGTTCCTATTATTTCTATGGAAATCTCTTCAAAAAGGGTAAGTATTTTACAAGTTTGAAGTATGACGATTGTGACTCAAATGAAATGAAGCTGTAAACTGCACAGAGCTAGGTGCATGGTAAGATAGACAGATGCACATCATCTATAATGAGATCTAGTTGGATATATGTAATTGTTCTGTAATATAAACTTATGCTTATATGCTCTCTTCCTTTATCATGTGTTTATGTTTTTCAATGCTAGTGTAAATATCCTTAGTTCACAATACCATACATATCAAAGCTAGTAAAAACCAATCTGTTTCATAAGTTACTATCATACTAATCACAGTAGGGATCAGCTTGGTGGATATGGCAATTCACAGAAAAGTTCTTTGTTGATAAATGCAGACAGACTTCAGGCCCATGGGGATATCAGCAAAAAGAGCTGGCTCTCCCACATTCTCAGTTGCCCCGTAGGGCTGCTTGGATCTGAGTTCTTTTTGAGTTTCTGTAAATTTCTGCTGATATAAACACCCAATTTATTACTCTTGTGGGCAGATTCTCTTCCATATCATATCATATAATCATATCATCTCAGCATGGAGCTATGATAAACATCTGAGGATAGTTATATCTTAATGTTAAACATGTCCAACAGTTATGTCAGACATCCGGTGCAAAGGAGGTGCACATAAACACAGAGAAACACGAGTAACAAAGAATAAAAACTGCATTATTAGGAGGAGTGACTGTGCCTCAAAGGGTTATTTGAGTCTTGGTGTCTAATCAACTTGCATTCTTCCTGTACATAATGCAGAAAGTCAAAGTCCTGTGATGGAAATTCAGAGAAGGATTTGGGTGGAAGTATTTTAAATTATTTCCTGCCTCAATCTTTTCCCACAGACTGTGAAAGCAGCTCTGGAGACTAGATTACCTAACACTTCACCCAAATGATTATTTGGAGAAAGACTTGGTGTCTTTTCAGATGTTTGCCTTACCTTTAACTGTCAATGAATTGTCATGGTTAAAGGGTTGTGTTGGAAGAATAAAACAGAGATATCATAAAATATGAAATAGCATTCATCCATTATATTCATCTCCCAAGAGGTGAGCTAACTCTACTAATTCAAGGCATATCTGGAAAATCTGGACAGATCTGCAAAAAAGCCACCAGAGCAACCCAGTAGTTGAAGAAAAAACTTCTTGTGAGAAGTAAAAGTAGCTTTACTTTTTCAAGAGACCAAAAAGAAGACTGAGAGAGAACAGGAGAGTCATATATATATTTTACGGTGTGAAGTGACTTCCTACTGTGTATATGAGGATTCTTAAACATTGACGGCAAAGTAATATCAGATTAAAAAAACCAAGATCAACTTGTTGAATGTAAATAAACTTATTTTTGAAAGAGGATACAGTTTTCTGACACTGAGGACAATTAAATATTGGAATATGTGTTAGGGTTAGAGTTGTCACCAAGTTATTTTGTCTTTAAAATCAGCAGGAATATACCATAGTTGAGCATACATGAAAAAAAAGTTGTACCTCAATCATTTTCACTGATCTCTTTTGAACTTGGAGTTACTGAGCCTGTGGAGATCTCCTTGCTACCTACATCTTCATATCCTTATAACACTGACCAGTCTTCACCAAGTCATGGTACAGTAAAATATCACATTTCAGGGCTGAGCCTGTTATCTGCAGAGACTGGTAAAGAATGTTCTTTGATGTTCAGTTGCCTAGATATCAGATGCTTCTTTTCACTCCTGTGATTTACCAAGACTTAAAGAAGTTTTTACCCCTGCTAAAAGATAAAAGTGAAAATCTCATCTCATATGTCTCATTGAAAGTGTTGTTCATGTCTTCTGGGACAATCCACTGCAGCACTTGCAGACAAAGAATACCCCTCAAACACATATCCTAGGTTTTCTCTTCATTCCAGTTGGCAGATTGAGCTCCTGCTACTATCATCTGGTTTATCTCACCACAAAAAATCTTCAAGCATTGCTGCTACCAGCCTTTCCTACTTTTTTCCCCTGGCATCTCTGAAAGTTAAATTTCTATGATCTAAAGAGAAATAAGAAGTATAAAAAGGAGCAAGAACAGACTCTCCAGATTAAAATTTATATTTTGTGATAGACTAAATAAGGTGTCAGTATTTTACAGCTTTAAGTAACTTTAAAATACCAGATTTTGACAGCTTGATCGAGGAGTAGGAATTATTGACTAAGTTTGGCCACTAGGATGAGCACAACTTAGGAATCCTTTTTCTGACTGATAAAACTGTGGAAGTGAGCTGTGCATAAGCAGTTTCTATTGCAGTGCACAATGCATATTTCTGTGTTCAGAAAATTTACATTCATCAGCAACAAGACTTTTTCTCAGATTTCTTTCAATTCAAGCCATTCTCTTCTGAATCTATTGTGCTAGCATCTGAAGAATTAAATCGATTATCTGTTATTCGATTTGAAAAGGACATCTATGTGAGCTCAAAAGATTCAAACAATGAATGCTAATGCTGAAAAACCCCCACCCAAACCTCGCAAATAAATACTAAAGAAGTAGTGAGTGACCAAGTAATTTGTAAGGAAAGACTGCAGAGCAACAGAAAAACAACTTAAAAACGATCTATCTATAGACATCTGTCTATCTATCTATCTATCTATCTATCTATCTATCTATCTATCTATCTAGTCTGTCTGTCTATCTATCTATCTGTCATCTATCTCCTGTGTACTGAGGTATTGTACAAATCTTGGCACTACTGAGCATGTAAATATGTGACCATATTCTAAACAGCTACATCGAGTTAAATTTACTTGAAAACTGCCATTTTAAAATTGAGTTTGCTTGTAACTCTTCGATGTTTTAACTTCTTTCTTTAAGGTCTTTCATGTCAAGTTGGGATTTTTTTGCAGATCAGTTGGGTGACAGACAAGTGTAAAGAGGGAGGCATTGGAAAATATCTTGATAAAGAAAAAGAAATGTAAACCCTTGCCTATTCAAACACAAAGCTGAAACTTCAGAAGCGGGGAAATGCCAAAATAAACTTGTTCATTTTGCCTTGCTGTTTCTCTGTCCTCAGTAGGAGAGTTTAATCTGTAATCAGATATTTTCCTACAGAGTAACTCTGCCTCCCTCAGGTCGCAGGCTGGAAGCACAACCAGCAACGATCAATTTAACAATTTCAGTAACTGCTTTGGGAAGAGAAGTTTTAGTGGACATTCTAGAAACCCTATGTGGTGCATTTTTTTCAGCAACAGCTCTACGTGGGATCCGAGGCACTCATAGCCCAGGTGAAGTTCCACCAGTGTGACATGTACGGCACAGCCTGCGCCGACTGCTGCCTGGCTCGGGATCCCTACTGCGCCTGGGACGGCATCGCCTGCTCCCGCTACTACCCCACAGCAGTGCAGGCAAAGAGGTGAGAGCTCCTGCTTCTTCTGGTACTCTTTTTGTAAAAATCAACAGCTTCTCTGCAACACAGAGTGCTTCATATTGCCCCCTCAGACATTTTCAGAACTCAGGGCATCCCTTTGGGAGCCTGGAGTTGCCAGGACACCTGCAAGGGGGCTCAGAGACCCTGGCACACAGCCCAGAACACCAGTGGGTTTGATTATGACCCGTGGAGCAAATAGCCAGCTTTGCATGAAGACCTAAAAGCCACAGCAGTTTAAATAGTTTAATAATAAAATAATCACTGGGTGGAGGGACCTGGGCATGTCTAGCCTTTCTTCTTCTTCTTTACTACCTCCATCTTCAGTGGTGATGTTGGCACTTTCAAACTGGTTTAGAGTAGAAACTCACTGTCCAACATAGGTGATAGGTATTGGAAAATAATTGTAAATATGTGACACGTAGTTTTTAGTATAAAGAGATAACACGACCCCTAGGGCAGGCAGAGTGCCTCTGACTGTAGGGCTGAGTGGATCTCAGCTGGGCAGGAGGAAAAATTTTATAGATAAGATATAATAAACAATTCTGAGAGCAAAAACTGAAGAGCTTCGACTCATCCTTTGAACGCGAGGGCTGAAGCAGAGAGTTTTCACATATCTTGGGCCCACAGAGCCCTGCAGGTAAACCAAGAAGACATAACCCATGAGATGTCATCTTCTAATTTCTCAGCATGACCTTAGGGGATTGCAAGGAACCAAACTCACAGGGTGGCACAAACTGCAATAGCAGGAATATTTTCATGACTAGAGCTAAGTCACTTGGTAATTATTTGCACCACACTGTGAACCCTGATTTCCTCAAACATCTTTTTGTGACTTTGCAACATCAGAGACCTGGTTTGGTAGTATTATACAGCAAGTATATCACACTGCAGTAACATATATGACAGAATTTCTAAAAAAAAATCAAAGATGCTTTGTTATTAGTAATATACCTTCACCAATCAAAATCCACCAAAACAGATTTTCTGCAAAAGCTGAGTTTTGGTTTAGGTTTTCTGCAGAGGACTGAAAGTCCACTGCAGAAAATTACTCTAGAGGCAAATTCAAAGCACAGACATCATTTGGGTGCTTTAATTCTTTCTTGTGGAGACTCTTTCTCTGTATCACCCTTCACTTATTCATGGTTCTTGACATTAACTCTTTCATTCCATGGTTTCCCTGGGACTTGTTGTCCTCCCTTCCCTCTCAAACCCAGGTTCTGCAATTCAGCTACACAGATCAAGTATCTAGAGCATGCATGTTTTAATCCAGACATTTTCATAAAAATGAGTCAGCTCTGACACCTAGACAGAGCAATTTCTTACCTGAATCAGCAAAATTTCTGTATTGCCAAATTCAAATAATTTCCATGGCTTTTTTTAGCAATTACTGGTGTTAAAATATATCCTTATTTATATTAGACCTACAAGGACTATAATAATAAATTGAGTAAATTCCAGAGAGAGTTTTAAAAACTTGTGGAGATGCTTTAGTCCAAACCAAGTCACAGTATCCCAAATATATTATTGTTTCTTAAGGAAAATCAGGAATATGGGGCTTTGTATTTAGTTATTTTTCATCTGGCGTAGTTTATTCCATGAACTTGGATGCACTCAAATGAATGCTGACTATTATCAGGCATAACAAACATTTCCATACACTCTTTTAAAAGATAATTAATCCAGTGATGTTACCTTTGGTAGAATCATTTTTTTGATAAGGCACATTTAAAAGTACAAATGAGAAACACAGGGTGTGACTCAGGATAATTGAGAATCTCTTGGATTTACTGCACTAAGACATAGGCTAAACCAAGCAGGAAACCTACACAGCTTTTATAAGCAGGACTGCATAGTTTTCTTGTGCCTTTTGTGAATATGGAAAATGTAAGAAGTGGGCTCTGGTTGACTGCTCAGGGTGAGATGAGTCTGGTGAAAATTTTCAGGCCCTGGATTTAGAAAGATGAGCAGATATACAGTGAGCCAGGGAGATTAATGTCCTGCAGGATAAGTAGAAATTGGATTATCATAATGATAAAGCATATGGATTACTCATCTGCTGATGTAAAAGTCATTTGGGAGGGAAGGGGGGGGTTAAAAATTTCCCAGCAGCATTTTAGCTTGCTAGCAGTATCACCAATTATGTTGTGCAGGCTACTTGTTGTCTAAGAAAAGATGAGAGGAACTCACTGAGGCCTGGACATTGTTGTACATGTTTGTCACCTAAGACAATTTCCAGAGTACCAGTCTTTAAGTTCTCTGAAAACACATTTATCCAGGGTGGAGTGATATGGGCAGCACCCAGGCACCTTCCTGTGCCTTACCTCCTCAACATTCAGCAGGTCAGCCTCTAAAAGAAGAAAATACTGCTGCTATCTCCCTCCTTCTCTTAAGATAAGCACTGTAGCAGTAGAGAAGGGATTTGCACTCAATTGAATGTTCTTGAAGTCTTCAAAACTTGTTTTCCATATCAGAGTCTGGGAACAGCCAGCAAGACTAGCAGTGTTGAGAGGCATGAAAGGCATTTGCTTTGTTCACTTTAGGTCACAGCTGAAGCTCAGAGCATTTTAAATTTAAGGCCTTACACAAACTGTGTGGTACAGGGAGAGGCAGGGAGAGGTACTAGGGACATGTGTATGGAAGTTGTTTTAGGTTGCTTCCTACCATGTGAAGAGTACTAGAGGAAAAGGCAGGTCCTGGCAGGCAGCATGGAGTTCTCTGATACCAACTGGCATTGACTAGCTGATAATCTTACCATGGCTTTTAATTTAATAAATGCCACATCCCAGAGCATTCATATCTTAGTCTGGCCTTGTCTCAAGGATCCAGATTTCTGCTCAAGCTGTACATGGTAATACAAGTAATGTGAGTGCAAGGGGCATTGGAGAGCACTTGTTTCTCCTGTTCCTGATACCTGTCCCTTACTGGAGTCATGGAGTTGTGCCTTACATTGCAACACACTTGAGCTGACCTTACTACCACCTGTCTCTGCTCAAATGTGACCTCCATTCTGCACATTTTTGTGGATTTTTGATCTGTAAGAGCAGTGCTGCTAATGGGTAAGGGCTCTGCTCAAAGCTCTCCTTTTAATTCCAGTCCTACTGGAAAGAATTGAATTGGGGCAGGGATGTGTCCTCCCCACAGCATTTGATCCAAATGCTGTCTGCTTTAGATCCTGATGCCTCCAACCTACAACGAGTGTTTAGAGTAACATTAAATAGAAATCTGTAAACCAAGGCGTGTAACAGATTTAGAGAGAAATGAAGCATAACTATAAAAATCTTATGCTTGGCATCTGGTATTCATTTTTTAAATTGTGAAAGTCTATAACTCCTTATACATGTATATCCTGGAAAACTATTTAAATGTGGGATTTAATTAAGGAAAAATAAAAGCTGAGTTCAAAATCCCATATCTTGATGCTGGGAGCACAGCACATCACAATTCCATGGTATTACAGGTGTATGGCTCCTGAATACTGCAAATACCTCAGATGGCAGAAGGAATTTCTATTGCATTCAAATTTCATAAAGTGCACTTGAGAAAGCAGAAGTCCAGAACTTAAATGCTGTAGTTCAGTATTAGCTCTGCAATCTGATTTAGTCAGTTTCAATTTTTATCTAAACAAGCCCCAAATTCTACAAGTGAGATTCTTTGCTGTATCAGCTCACCATCCAGGCTGAAAAAGGTCCGAAGTAATTTAAAAATGTCTTTGAACTTGGGAAGGCATAGTGTGATTCTTTAGCTAGTTTTTAGAAGCTGACAGTCTCTCCCCTGCCTCCTCTCCCTCTCTGTCTTCTTTCTCCATCACCCACTCCACCAGCAGGCACACAGTCTACTGATTTACTTATGCAAAAATAGTAGTGTCTTTTCATCCCAAGAATTTTTGATTATGCCTCATACATTCCTGGGAAATACTAAAGAAAAATGAAAATTGTGGTGATGGTAATGATGATGATGATGACTGAGTTGCTTTCTTGAAGATCATTTTTACTAGGTTCCTGAAAGCACAGAGTTAAGGGCTGAAATCTAAATCAATGTAATTATAGATTGCAAAAGATACTTCCTGAAATTCAGTACCTTTGTTAATCACTGAAAATTGTTCCTCACAGTAATTTATTTCAGGGATTGTCTGATAATCTATTATTCTGAGAAAAATAATTTCTAAGAAAAAATAACATAATACCAGGCTTATGTCAGTATTTGTGAAATGAGTTTATCTCCCAGCATCTCCCCCTCTTTCAGCACCTCTCTCCATTTTTGCCTTCTATTTGAGAAAATAGTAAATGAAGGCACTGAAAATAGTAAGTGAAGGCACTGTATCTTCTCCAGTATTCACAGTTGCAACAGTAAAATTCCATCAAACAAACTTTTCTTTTTCTTAAGTGATTCTGAAAACTGGAGAAATAACCCTGTCTTACAGAACTAGGGGTTTTTTTAGCTATACAGTGATCTTAAGGAAGTCATGAGTAAATAGAACGTTCTTGCTACCTGTTCCTGCTAGATAGGGCTGTTGGACCTGACAGCAGCAGGATTGTCTTCTTTGCTTTTTTTTAAAGGCTAATGCATAGTATATAGTATAGTGTTTATGTATATTTGTGCAGGAGAATGTCTCTTCTGAGTAATCTACACACACAGATTTGCAAACCTGGTGACAACATTTATCAGCACTGACACTACACATTACAATGACAACACCCAGGGCAGAATAAGGACCAGTTGCTACCTCTGTTTTTCTTTAATAGGATGCAAGCATTGTTATAATTTCTCCTAAAAGCCCAATGCAGTCTTCACATCTTCACTGAATTTCCAGATTTCCCTGAAACAACAATGGAAAAACACTGGTTCTTCTCTGAATATCAGTGGAGGTTAATCTTGATCTACCAAGAGCACTGGATCATATGGGTGACAGAACTCAGAAAATAATCACTGTCTACAGCCAGATTATAACCTTATTTCACTAGGAAATGCAAAGAATAACAGAACTCTTTGGCTTTGTTTGTTTCTAACTTAATTTATACTGTACACATACTTACTGTAAGATTTGCTGCACTGCATATTTCTTCCGTTAATCTGTTATGTATGGCACTGGCAATACTGTATGGAATTACTCTTTATGCAAATAAAGAAACAGAATCCTCTGAAAAACTACATTTGAGGTTGTTGGACATACTAATGTAGCATTCCAATAGGCTCTTTTATTTCCCAAGTAAACAATCTTAATTTTATTGACCAAGGCACTCAAAGAAAATAAATGTTCTATGAAGGCACAGTTCTTCTGGGAATACACTATATAATAATGTTTTTAATGGTTTTTTTCTATAAATGCAATTAAAAACTCAAGCCTTAAAAGTCAGAATGATTTTTCTTTCAAAAGGACTTGTATTTTTTCCAGGTCAAAAACAGGGCTCACATGCTCTGACCCCAGAAATTCTTGCACCAGTTCACTTTCTAGGCATGGGCATTCATGAATGTGTATATTTCCTGGTCGAGAAAAATGAGCTCAGTAACTGTCTGGTACAAAGATGAAATAAAATAAAGTATTTCTTCCACACGTTGAGATTCTCAAGTGAAGAAAAAAAACCCGAAAAACCATGAGAATAAAGGATAAAAGAAGTACCATTCACATGCATGGGAAACTGTGCTGAATTAAAAAAGGAAAAGTTGCTTCCTTTCTGGAGAGAGAGGGAGAAAGAGAGAGAACCCAAAGACAGGCTAAATGTCCCTATGACTGAGTGTTACCCAGTCAGTTCAAAGGATCTTGTTTTTGTATTTGTAACATTAGTATAGTTACATATGAAATGGACACATAATTATACCCCTTCTCCAGACAAGCATATTTCTTTTTTTCAGACACATGACTCCCAGTAGGCTGAGTAGAGACAAAATACTGATTTATAAATGAGCACTTCTCACAACAATGGTAAATTGTTAGCAATCAAGGTTTAACTCCTGAAGTTTTTAATGAAGGCTAGTTTAGCATAAGCCAAACAAGATGTAAGATGTTCTCTCAAGTAATTCCACTTTTTTCCCTGCAGACGTTTCCGCAGACAAGACGTTCGGCACGGGAACGCAGCGCAGCAGTGCTTTGGCCAGCAGTTCATTGGTAATCTATTCACTCATGCACAAGTGCTTGTGAAGGCCTGGAACAGCCAGCACAGAGCTTGCCAGGAACATGAGCCAGACCATGATCTCACCTGCTGTTTTCACTGGCATGCTCCTGTAATGTTGTAAGAGCCATGGGGCTGAGCCCCTGCCATCCAGGTCTAAGGGCAATTGTCTCATGGCAGATCAGGTGCATCCCAAAATGTTCGTGTGGTACTGCAGCACTGACACTCAGACTAAAGATGTGGAGAATGCATCCCTAGGGCTCTCAACAGGAAGAAAAGAAAAAAAAAAAAAAGCAGGAAGATGAGGCAGGGATAAGAAACAATAGAGCTCCATCCTGAAATGTGTATGAAATAGTCACTTAGAATTTAAGAACAGGCATGAGCAGTGACATGACAGAATAAAAATGTGTATTTATGATCACATTTTCTCTTAAAAAAATAAGATAGAATACTGTTATCCAAACCTTGAAAAGTGAGGATTTCAAACACGGGTATTGGGGATAGAAAACCAGAAAGAAAACAATTGCATGGAAATGCTCTGTATTTTGCAGAATACACGTAATAGAAGAAAAAAATAAAACATTAAATTTTCTTCTAGAATGATATCCAGAGAAACACTATTTTAAATATTTACATAAATATATTTTACCAGAGAAAGCTTCATTAAAATTGAAGTCCATTGGAGGATATTGTTATATATTGAGTCCATTGTACATTTTGGAAAAGTATATTCCAATATTAAGTGCTAATTCTTCCACAAGTTTGAAATACAACAGAGAAATCACAATTATATAAAACACTGTAATTTTTTAAGATATAAAGCTATTTGGGCTCAAGAATTTTTCTCACTATTATGGAATAAGATGATTTCATTAATGAAGCAGTTGGTTTTGTCCAGTGTAACAACTAGTTTATCTTCCTCCAGATGTTTTGTTGGATTGAAAACCAGAATTAAATTTTGATTTAATTCATTCACCTTGTTTTTATTAGCACCCTTGGGCCCAAACTGCACATTCAGTTAATACATGTATAGCATGGACAAATATAATATTGGTTAGAGTATTTATAGTATCATTCTGCAAGCAGTTATGTGCTATAATTATCCATAAAAAAATGGAATGTTTTTATTATATTTAAACATGTTTTGAATCCTCCTGTTTCACTGAGTGAAAATGAAATTAACTATTCATAAGAACCAGGCACAAGCAATTAGCAGTGTGAAAGGCTGAGATCTGTTTCTCTGTAATGTTAGGTGAGTCACAGCCCAACTTGGTCAGATGCTGTGAAAGCCTGGGATGGTGGGAAAATTCATTTAGCAGGTCAAATCCTCCTTAGACATTACTTTCCAGTCACTGTCTGGTTGGATCTGAATTAAGCTTCACTTCTAAAACTAAATATACCCTGAACATGGAGTGTAGCAAGTACTTTCAGTAAGACATTTTTGAAACATTCATTTCCCTTCCAGGTGAAGCTCTGGAGAAGACTGAGGAAAGACTTGTTTATGGGATAGAGTACAACAGCACCCTTCTGGAGTGCACCCCTCGGACCTTGCAAGCAAAAGTCATCTGGTTTGTCCAGCGAGCACATGACACTAAGAGGGAAGAGGTAAATATTCTTATGGACTAACTTTTTCAGTAAAACAGCCCATTGTTAGGAACATTACCTTTTCACTGAATTTCTGCCACCAGTTGCTGGAATGCATATGGGTGTCAGGGAAAATCACTATGTTCATCTGGTCTCTTGAATTAATAGACCTGAGAATTTCACCTGGTGTTTGCATTCAACATCTTGAATGTAGATGTTAGAAATGTAGTGAGGCTAATTTAGGATCTCAAAACAAAGAAAAACCCATCACTTCTCTTGGTATGTTTTTGCAGGGATGAAATGTGTATGTATTATTTGCAGTGTTAGTCTAGCTTAACTTCTATTCATTCTTGCTGCCTCACCCATTTATTACAATTTTTTAAAATATTTTGCTAATGAGTGTTGGTGGATTCTCTGCCCCTTTTAGGTGTATTTTACCATTATGAAAGTGCTTCATAAGTGCAATCATAATAATTCCTCAATATCTGTCTGATACACACCAATGCAGCTATCACTGCCGTGTAGATATGTCACTATAGGGCCTGGTAAAAAAGTCCCCATGTTTCTTATAAGCCCCCTCTAAGTGTTGAAAGGTCAAAATAAGGTCTGGGACCTCCTCTCCTCTAGGCTGACCAACCCCAGCTCTCTCTTTCTTCATAGGAGAAGTGCCCCATTCCTCTCTTAATTTTTGTGACCCCCTCCTCCAGTCCCACTCTAAGAGGTCCATGTCTGTCTTGTACTGAGGATCCTAGCGCTGAGTGCAGCACTCCAGGTGGGGCATACCAGAGCAGAGTGAGGGAGAGAATCACCTCCCTTTACCTGTTGGCCACACTTCTTGTTATACAGCTCAGGATACAGTTGGTTTTCTACAAGTGGGCATGGCCAGCTCTCATCCAGTTCCTCATCCTTCAGTACTGCCAGTCCTGAGTTCATTCTCTTCAGGGCTGCTTTTGATCTCTTCATCACACGGTACTTCTGCTTAAATTCATCACCTTACTGTTAAATGAAAAGCTGAGGATGCCATTCCTGCTATTGGATTAGATAGCTCAGTGCTCCCTCTTGCCAACATCTGTGAGTGTCTCAGGAACATTCCTGTAGCCCTCAGGAACTGTAGGAGGAACTCAAACAGCAGATTCAGAACTGGGGCTTTAAGATCACAATGGTCCTGCAGTTAAAGATGCAAATACTTTTATGAACGTCTCCTCAAAAACCTACCACTCTATAAGAGAATTCACAAGGATCCTTATCAAAATTCAGCTAGCAAATGCCCTTGTTTTTTCCATCCAGTAGATTATTTGCATGTTTCTAACTTACTTCTCTCTGCAGTTGAAACACAGATCTGTCTGCTGCACTATATGTTCTTCCATGCTTCCTGGATTATTTAGATTGTTCTCCATTTACAACTCAATCCCTTCTTTACTTCAAGTAAATATTTTTGTACTTCCAAAAACACTCTGAATTAAAAATTTGGAGATCTCTAATCTTCCTCTCAAAATTTAGTATTACAATCATGAAAGTGCAGTTCAGAAATAACTGAATTGGTTTAATGTAATAGCAAAGGCCTGTGCTCTCTAACTGCATTTTATGGGTTTTTTTTCAGGTGAAGACTGATGATAGAATAATAAAAATGGACCTTGGCCTCTTATTCCTGAAGTTGCATAGACTGGATGCAGGGACTTATTTTTGTCAGACAGTGGAACACAGCATTGTTCACACTGTCAGGAAAATCACCCTGGAAATAGTCGAGGAGGAACGTGTCGATGAAATGTTCAATAAAGACTATGAGGAGGAGATCCCTCACAAAATGCCATGCCCAATGCAGAGCAGTATACCTCAAGCTTCAAAGCCATGGTATAAGGAATTTCTTCAACTGATTGGTTACAGCAACTTCCAGAGGGTGGAAGAATACTGTGAAAAAGTGTGGTGTACAGATAAGAAGAGAAAAAAGCTGAAAATGTCTCCATCCAAATGGAAATATGCCAGCCCTCAGGAGAAGAAGGCAAGGATCAGGCCAGAGCATTACCGGCTGCCCAGGAACATAGCTGACTCTTGATGGACAAAATCCATACCCTGTTTCTGAGCAAAATTTTATTTGGACTTAAGAGGGAGAAATCAGTCTTGGTTTGAGTAAATTTCACAGGTTTATATATGTAAAATATTGGGACTGAAAACAAAAATGCTATGGTAACTTATATTGTACACTCATGATGACTGTTTAGAAGCATTTTAAACAAAATCTTCCCAACTATCTGGTTCTAAGTAAGTAAATGCAACCAGAGTTTTGCATTAGGGAGGATGTGACAATCTTCAGGTTTTGAGTGCTTGAATCAGTTCCCTGTGTGGATCGTGCTTGCGCTGTATATTGTTGCACATGATGGCATATTTAACAAATTCAAATAGCTAAACATTCACAGGTGGATGAAAAGTATAAGAGATATCTTTTCTTTGTTTCACAAATTTCTCATGCTTCTGAAAGCAGCACGTCTTAAGATCTTATTCCTTTTGATTGTGACCTGTCTGAGTTCATCACTGAGAACAATGAGTTGTGTTAATACAGTGTATATTCTAAAGATAATGAAGGGAAATCCTATTTACTTTCCACCTTTTTTTCAGTATCAGCCATTTATGAAGCACAGTGTGCTTCCACAGCTAAGTAATATTGCCTAGTAACTTCATGTAAGCCACATGCATGCTGAGAACACAGACAGAATGAAATTCATCAGTTTATCTACAAAAGAAGTTGAAATAATGATTTAGATAGAAAACGAGTCCGCCTTGTATTTGTGCATTGCCTGAGTGGACACGAATTAAGGGATCGCCCTCTTGTGGCTAAAGAAAGCGAAACACGGTATTTAAATTACTTTTTGGATGAAATATGTACAGGCAAAGAAGTATTAGTGAGATCCCCAGCTGGTTTGCTTTCAGCAGACACTTTTAGTCTCCATGTGCTAAAGCCACAGATTTAGAAGGCCGTTTTGGAAGTAATTTATACTGGGAAGGCAGCATTTTAAATAAGTGATGCTTTATGTTGATAATGTGCTTTTGAGGTAAAATGCAGTCATAAAAAGTTAGGATGGAGATTAAAAACAAAGCCATCATTATGCAGCTGTATTTCTATAGTTTCAGGATCTGGTCCACATAAACCTTTTTCTGATGTGTGATCTCTGTTTGAAAGGGCTGCTTTGCTTCTCTTGTGAGTGATACTAGGAAAGGAGATCAAAAGAACTAAGTGATTTACAATCTAGGTCTTACAAGACTGACTTAAAAAAAAAAATATATATATATGTATGTATTTTTATATATATATGTATGTATGTATATATATGTGTGTGTATATATATATATATATATATATATATATATATATATGAAAAACTTGCATAAAAAAACAGATCAAAAAATGCAGAAAACCTAGCATTTCAATACCTGAGAAATTTAATATTACAATTAATGAATTGGATAGAGGATTTTTTTAATTAAAAAAATTAAAATAAGAAAAGGCATTTAAACACAAATTAAGCATAAATACAAGCTAAATGTAACTACAAATGAGTCAAAAACTAGTTTACTCCTAAAATAAGAACATGATGCCAGTAGGGGAAATAGCCAAGCTGATCCAAATTTTTATGCCATGGAGAAAATATACAAGGGATTCATCACCTACAAAGAGTTTCATGTTAAGCTTCAACTTCTAGCTGTGGAAGAGTGGGAATTAGCAGCCTGGGTAACAGAGCTTTGTGGTTTGCTGTGTTTCCAAAGGCAGCAATCAGTGCTAACTGAGTGTTTTCCAAGCAGGCTGTTTGTGAGAGGAGCTCACAGCTGCTGACAGGAGCAGTGAGCTTTGCTGTGCTCCTCTGGGAGCAGAGACCAGCCCTGTGTTTGGAAGGAGCACATGGCACACTGCCAGCAACCAGAGTGTGAGGAAAACAGGGTTTCACCTGGTGTGGGTATAGCAGCAGATGAATCTTCATCAGCCTGTTAGGGAATCAGTGTGTCTGCGGGTTTGCATGTGGTTTAGCTACAATATCTCCCTAAGAGATGGGACTGGGCACTCTGCAGACCCTTGCATGAATTCATGCAGCTGCTAGATTTGATCTGAGAGAGGAGAGTGGATGAACTCACTCTTCTGGGACAGTTTAATGGAACTTAGTTGCATGTAGGAACACCTATTTCTATACAGCTGTATGGAAAGCACCAGCACTGAGAGTTTTGGCAGAGAACACACACAGAGCAAGCATCCCTGATCTGAACTTAATGCCCTGTACAAACCTCATTGACACCCTTGGTGAAAAATTTCTAAAACACTACTCAATCCTTTTCTGATGAGTGATGGAGTCCCCTTCTTTTAAACAACAATGGGAGTTATTTTTTATTTTTTTTATTCATTTGCAAGTATCTAGTGCTAAATGTATCATTAATGAATGATTAGAAGGGAATTACAGCATCTCAGCCTCACGGAACAAATATAACTTTGTGTCTCATTCTCTGAGATTTCAGGTGGAAATCATCTTATATGGAAATCAGGATTCTTGATTTAATATGAGAGTGTATATTTTTAGCTACCCATCCTATTAGTGTTTACATGTGGAGAATTGCATTACCTTTTTATTTGCCTTTTAAAACTTAAATTTTTAGCTTACACCTTGATCCTTTCATGGTTGCAATGCCTGTGAGAATTCAGAACTACCAGGTCTTGTTCAAAGAGTGCTCTGACATCTATGGAAGAAGAGAAAGCGTGACAGTGTATTTTGGAAGGATATGCACAAATGTGCATTTAGCACAACGTTATTTAAAATGCTTCTTTGTATATTTGGGGGCCATTGTCTGCTTCTTATCATTATGAGTTTGATGTATTTTGTATGTGCATGAAGTGGTCAAATTATAAATATAATTAAGAACCATATTTGGCTGAAACAGTCTTTATTATTTATTATAATTTTCCTCAGACAGCGTGATTATCTGCAGCTCACTAGTCACACACTGTTAATTTCAGATGTCCTTCAGCATGCATTTTATGAGCAGAGACCACAGATAAGGACAGAAAGATGTATGTATAGAGTTGCCAAGTGGGAAATGTGGAACAGGGTAATGAGTAGATATAGTCTGCCTGATGCATGAATGTATTTTGAGAGGGGAACGTGGTCACTTAAGCCCAGAAGATGCTAACCAATGGAAATTCACTGAGAAGCCACAATTTGGATAAAGCTTTGGACTCTTCCCTGTTGCATGATGAAGGAAAATCCAGAGTACTTGGATTAACACTTCCTTTGCTTTGCTCTTGCTCTTTGTTGTCAGTGAGATTACTGTCACCTTGTACAAACTGCTGCTCTCTCAGATTTTCTTGGGGCATCAGGGCAGGAGGGTGTTAGCCTGATGTGCAACTCCTGGCTTTTATATCTCAAAAAAGGCATTTAGGGTATACACTGCTGTTCTGTAGCATGAAACAGATCTCCTTCTCTAGGCAATCGAGAAAAATAATTGCCCTGAAAGGGAATTATTCAGGTACCTGAATAGCACAAATAACCATCATTTTTGAAAAAGTACTTGAATCAATATAATTAACATACTTATAAAATTTCTCTTTCTTGTTCTTTTATTTTCTCTTAAATTTCAAGAATATGCTGGTTTTGGCTGGTGTAGAGTTAATACTCTTCACAGTGGCTGCTGTGAGGAAATGTTTTGGATTTGTTCTGAACACGGGATTTATAATACAGAGAGGGGTTTTCTGTTGGTTTTTGTTTTGGTTTGGTTTTTTTGGTTTGGTTTTTCTTTTTTTTTTTTTTTTTTTTAATTGCTGAGCAAGGCTTACACAGAGCCAAGGCCTTTCTTTGCTTTTCATACTGCCACACTGGTGAGGGACTGGGGGATGTGTGAGAAGTTGGGAGGAGACGCAGCTGGGACAGGTGAGCCAAAGAAATATTCTAAACCATGTGACATCATGGTCAGTTTATTAAGTGAGTGGAAGAAGGAGGTTGGGGGGAAATTTGGAGTAATGATGTTTGTCTTCCCAAGTCACTGTTACATGTGATGAGGCTCTGCTCTCCTGGAGATGGCTGAATGCCTACCTGCCATGGGCAGCAGTGAATTAATTCCTTGCTTTACTTTGCTTGTGTGCATGGCTTTTACTTTCCCTATTAAACTTTCTTTATCTCAACTCACAAGTTTTCTCTCTTTTACTATTCCAGTTCTCTCCCTGATCCTGCTGGTTGGGGGAGCTTCTGAGTTTCTGCACTGGGGCTTGGTTGGTGGCTAGTTCTTAACCCTGACAGGGGAAAAAAAATCAATTTTCTCCTAAATGTCGGTCAGTCAGTTTCCCTCTTTAAAAAAAACCCAAACAAACAGTAATCTCTTTATTCTACCTTGGAGCACTGAGGCTGGAGTTATTTATGCAACTTTATATCTCTGAGTCCAGAAGGCACAAATGCCTCTGAAAGCTGCACTGTCCAGATAAGAGGCACTAAAAGTGAGCTTTTTCACAGCTGTAACCAAGCAGGATGCCTGCAATTCCTATCAACCCTGGAATCCTGTTCACTTCACCAAATTACTGTTTTTAATGGAGAATTCCTGTCCAGCTGACATGAGTATTTATTGTAAATGAAGCCATGATTGGCAAGTTTTCCCTTTGGGCAATATTTTTTTTATACTCTCAATGAGTGATTTTTTATTATTATTAATTTAGTTTTTTGAGTAAATACGTTGTCTGACTACCACTATAAAGATGGCAGAGCTAGCAATGTCAAGTAAACCTCTTATCACTATGAGTAAATCAGCTTTCTACAGTGATGCATATATTGAAGAACACATTTGCCAAACACCAACCTAATCCATTACTGTAATTGCATTTCACAAAAGAGCTTTGCTCCTTTGAGATATGGCTCTCATGTAGTGTTGAACCAGGAAATACTTTGTTAAGCATTTGTGCACACGTGCTCATAATTTGCTGTAGTGAGAGTAGCAGAGGAGAGCACAATGGAACAGACTTATAGCACAGAAACCTTATCTGCCTAATTCCAAGATTTCTTGAGGTTCTTAGAGACACCCATCTAGAAAGAGCACATTTGGTTGCAGGAGGAGAATCCTGGAGCACAATGGAACAGACTTATAGCACAGAAACCTTATCTGCCTAATTCCAAGATTCTTGAGGTTCTTAGAGACACCCATCTAGAAAGAGCACATGTGGTTGCAGGAGGAGAATCCTGGATCAAGGAATGGTTTGGTGCAACACAAGCCCTGTTTCAGGACACCTGTGGGCTAAGGATCCTTGGTGAACTTGTTTCAGTACATTTCCCCAGTAGTAACACACAGAGAACTCCACTGAAACAAAACATCTCTTTACTTGCAATATCAGTTAATTCAACAGCAGAATTTCATGTCTTAGAAAGTGTTTTTGCACATCTTTGGAAAGCTATGTTTTAAGAAGAGTAGTCCAGGGTTACATTTAATGTGGCTGCATTTGTTTCTTATAATTTATGAACCCTCAGAATATCTTTAGTCAGTTTGGGTTTCAGCATTTCCAACATACATGCAGTTCATGATGATTTTTCCTCACTGAAGGATCACTTTTGCCAAGTCCCTTCAACGTGGGACTCAAGTATGTCTGTGAAGGCACATAATAATGTCAATAACCATCATTATCATCATAAACCACAACAGCTGGAATTCAATGTCTTCTCCCTTTCCCAATAATAAGAGCTGAAATTTGCAGACCAGTGCACATGATTAATGCACTGTGAGCATAATCAGAACTTGAAGAATGCATTGTTGGACCTTGTCATATTCAAGGTAATAGAAATATTCTACCTGTAGCTTTAACTCAAGCATACAGATCATTAGTATTTAATTTACTGCATTTTCTTCTGCTTAAATGTTTTACTTGATACAATATTACTCTTCAATCATTTAAAAAAAAAATCAACATTTGATAGTGCTTTTTACATTTTTTACATTTGAAGTTGGCTTAGTTTCACTGTAGCCACCAGAGGGATGAAAATACTTTTTTGCATCCCTTGATCTCTTCCTTACAGACCCTAATCTCTTATTTATCTCTTTGGCCTGTGGCCAAAGCTCCCCATGTCACAGTGCAGTGTCCTGCTGGAGCAATGAAGAGTAGTGCCAGGTGAGCAGGCAAGTTGAATCATCAGGGGGACCCCAGCTTGTGCTCCAAAAGCACAGAGTGAGGGAATTTGTACTAATCAATATTTTTTCCCAGGCAGTTTCTGGTACTATAGTCTAACACAACCTCCTCAGTCACTCCTGTCATAGAATGGAACCTTCTGGAAAAGGGTAAGAGTGAAAAATCAGAGGTTAGTAAGTCTGTCAAGGAATACAAATTCTTTCTACAGTGATGTCCGCTCATGGTCTTGTCAGATGGAGTCTAGAATACAGCCCATATAAATATTCAAAGCACAAGAGCAGCAGTTATTCAGATGTCTTCGATTTTTTAATTTTTTCTTTTTTTTTTTTTTTTTTTTGTGGCGTGAAGGGGAAAGGTATGAGATTTTGATTATTTTGAATGTATGTTTGGGAGATAGATTTTTTTATTGTTTTTCCATTCTAGTTGTTGATGAAAAAGAAATATAAATTTTTAAACTGCGATCTGTCCTTTTCAGATGTGTTCATTACAATGAGAGGATTCATCAGATTAACTCCACCATGATTACATTTCAGGTAATCAGAAAAAAATATTTCAAGATGATTTTTGTCTCAATATAAATACTCCAAATATTAGAGCTATCAATATACATGAAAATATACTTCTCAGTAATTTTGCCTTAGAGAACTACTAAACAAAGTCACTGTGGAGGGTGACATTAACAGCATTCAACAAGAAAATATATATTGCACAACAGTTTTGTTCAGAGGGATTTTTTTTTTAGATGTACTCTCATCTCTCATCGGTCATATTCCATTAGAGACAAATTTTAAGAAACAATTATTATTTATATTTGCTTAGAATCTGGGGAATTAAATTTTAACACACTTTTACACAACATTTCTGTAAAAAAGAGATACTAATGAACCTGAAATATAACTTTCAAATAGTATCTGCCTTTCCATATTCTGCCATATAATCATCTTATCAGAGAAAAGATTTTTTTTATTGCATGAAAACTATAGTATTCTTTTTTAAATGTGCATTGACCTTTTCAGAGTGTGCACATGAAATAAAAATTTCATTTAACCTCCAATATATAAAATTATGGTTCCCCCAGCCTGAAAATTACCCTGTCTGTTCTGTGCTGTGGCTTTTTGACTGTTTTCCAAACTTTCATGGCATTGTTTCCTGAATTTCATTAAATGTTGCAGTTGTCACAGGGAATTGTCAGCTGGCAGATGAATATTTGTCTGTGAGTTATTTATATTGGTGTGGGGTTAGTGTCTAAAATGATATAAGAACTGCTCACCCACAGAAGCTTTTATAAAAGATTTTTAGTTGTGATTTTTTATCATAGTTGTACCTGGATGAATTATGAAATGTGGAGATATTTAATTGCAAAGAGAATATGCTCTAGAAAAGCTGAAACATATTTTTATTGCTTAAAAAAAAGAAGAAAAGGAAAGGTTTTCCATCCCATGCATCCTTTTCAAAGCACCTAAAATGCACAAATTGAGAAACCACAGAGGAAAAATAGTTGCAAGAGTGGCCTTTCCTGGCTTTGGTCTGCAGCTTTGGTGGTGAAAGGAGGGTCAGTATGAACCCCATCCTCTTCAAGAGCTGCTGGTGGAGCTAAAGCTGCCAAGAGGATTGCCACATCCACAGCTTGTGCCAGGGAGCACATCCCCAAAGAGAGGATTCTTGCCCCTGGCTGTTTTCAGTGTGTTCCTGTGCAGCTCTGGTCTGATCCAGTGTGCTGGTTTGCCCAAAACCACTGCTTCCAACCATTAGACAGCACATGGACTGAGAAGTCTTGTGGGGGACATAGCAAAAGCCATATGGCAGGAGCAAAGGGTGCTGTGGGAGGACTGGGGTGTGGTGAAGCCTTTCTTATTTACAGTTGACTGCATTTCATACTGTGCAATGCAGGAAAAGAGACAGAAAAAATAAATAATTGTTAGCAACTTCTGTAGTTTGAATTTTCCCTCTTGGAAAGCTGGATTCACAGAATTAAAATTAAGTGAATGGCACCTTTGGTCAGCAGATGCCATATGCTCCACAGAGCTTTCAGTTGCAAAGCAACTGCAGAGAAGGCCATCAACTCTGTAATTGCACAAAGGCCACAGGAAAAGAGAATATATCAATCTTTTAGCTTGGTGGGAGCTGAATATGAACATGAACTAAACTTTCAAAGGTTGCAGAATAATCATGTTAGTCCCCATTCTATTCAGGCTATAGAGGAAGTGTGTTTGCTTCCCTTTCACTAGACATAAGGCTATAAAGGACTTAAAAGGAAGAAGAGATGAAAAAGAGACTGATCTCTTTCTTTTCTCATATTTAGTCCATCTCCTACATAAGAATTTATGGGTTTAAGCCACATAAAAGCAATGTATCAAATGAAGCAATTAGTCTATTTTTGTAGGCATAAACAAAAGCCAGGATGTGGGAAATCTTACCTGAAACTGAACCTTCCTGTCATCAGCATAACAAAGGCTGTTCCCTCACACAAGATCTAGGCAGGCAAAGAGACCAAGGCCTGAATAATTAAGGGCATAGCCAAGGCAGTGATTTATGCAGCACAGATGATGTGTCTTCCTTTAATGCATACAAGACTTTTACCTGAAATAAGTAAAACCAACCTGATGAGTTTGAAATCAGTAGCTGCTTTGCAATAGAATTTAATAGGTTGCTTCTTAGTTTCTCTGGCAACAAACTATGTTGTTTCTTTCAGTGAGAGCTGGTTATTGTGAGAGACTGAAATGTTAATGACTCAAAAAAACCATAGGGTTCTTTTCTGAGGCCAGGTTTGCACGTCCAGAGGGGGAGGGGGTGAGTTTTTGGGTGGATAATGACAAGGCTCTGGTCTGCATAAGACAGATGGGGTGAACAATCACTACTAGAGGTTACAAGCTTGGCTTTGAGGCCAATAAGAGACAGATCCTGAAAGATGGCGTGGTGCTTTTTATCATGCCAATGATCCTCCCTTTCACAACTCGTAAATCCACAGGCACTCACCTTCTTCTCATGGAGAAGTTCCTGAAAGAACCTGATGGTTGCATCCAAAGAGTTGCCGTCAATGGCTCGGTGTCCAAATGGAGATCAGTAAAAAATGGCCTCCCTCAGGGGGCTGAGACATCTTCAACATCTTCATTAGTGACAGACAGCGAGACTGAATGCACCCTCAGCATGTGAGGGACACCAAAGTGAGTGGTGCAGTTATTTGCTAGAGCACAGGGAGGCCAACCAGAGGGACATGGAGTGGGCCCATGAGGAACTCATGTGGTTCAACAAGGCCAAGTCCAAGGCCCTGCACCGGGGTCAGGGCAAACCCCAGTACCAGGACAGTCTGGGGCATGACTGGGTTGAGAGAAATACTTGGGGATATCAGGAGAAGAAAAACTCAATGCAACATGGCCATGTTGACCTGGAGCTCAGAAAGTCACCCCTGTCCTGGGCTACCTCACAAGAAGAAAGGCCAGAAGGTGGAGGAAGGTGATTATTCCTTTCTACTCTGCCTTGTGTGACTCTACCTGGAGTCCTGCATCCAGCCCTGGTGTCCCCAGCACAGGAAAGACCTGTTGGAGCAGTTGGAGAAGAGGGACACAAAGATGATCAGAGTGATAGAGCACCTCTTATACGCAGAGAGACAGAGAGTTGGATTTTGGCCTGGAGAAGAGAAGGCTCTGGGGAAACAGTCATCTGTCAATATGCAAAGGGGGCTTACAAGAACAGTGGGGAAGGACATTTTACTAGGGTGTGTAGCAACATGACAAGAGCTAATGATTTTAAACTGAAAGGGGGTACAGTTAGATTGAATAAAGGAAGGTGTTTTTTTTTTGTGGTTTTTTTTTTGTGTGTGTGTGTGTGAGCCACTGGGACGGGTTGCCCAGAGAAGTTGTGGTTTCCCCATCGATGGAAGTACTTAAGCTCAGTTTAGACAGAGCCTTGAGCAACATGATCTAGTGAAAGCTGTCCCTGTCTCTGGTAGGGGGGTTGGACTACATGGTCTTCGCAGGGGCCTTCCAAATCAGGCATTCTATGATTCCACAATTCTATGATTCATTGTCCTACTGCAGCTGTAAGCCACAGGTATGGCTCATGCTCATAACAAAGATGATAGGAATCTGCTTCACATGGTATGAGCTGAACCTTTTAGAGTCCAAGATTGCCCAGTTCTGATGAAAGTACAGACAAGAATGGTAATTATAGGTTAGCTGCCAGGGACTACTGAATTAACAGATAATTACTACACAGGGTAGTGTGCCTGTAGACAACTGCAATTTCTATTAGTACCTTGACATTATCCTAGTCCTGCCATTTTTGTTTATGTCATTATTTTAAAATATTTTTAAAGTTACCTGCAAAACTATTATACCATTTGTGTTTTCTAAATGAAAACCTGCATTCTATTCCCAGAAAATGAGGATTTTATGCTAGAAGTTTTCTGCTATGACTGTGTTCTCAAATCTCTCACTATATCAGTGTGTTTTTTTTGCATCAGCAGTCTTTTGAGTTCCCCTTATTTCTGCACTGAAGATTTTTTAAGATATTACTGTATTTAAAAATACAATTGCTTAGAAGCAAACTCCATGCTAGGCACTTCACAGATACCAGCTAAAGACTTTCTTCTTAGCAGGGAGAGATTCTACTTCAGATCAGGGATTTAGCTTGAGGAACTTGAAACCGATCTATTAGTACACTTGCCATGCTTAATGTTATTAAAATATTATTATTATCCATCAGCAGTAGATTAGATTTACACAGCAATGTGTCTGGTCATGGACAAACACAAACTGTGAACCAGTTTCGGAAAACATCAGTGGCCATTCTGAATGCTACCTCATATATGCTAATATATCTTTATTAATATATTTAACCTAATATATCTTAGCCTATTATATCTTTAGCCTAATATATCTTTAATAAGTTTTTCTGTATGCTAATAGGTTGCATCCATACATCATTTGCTATTTAGGTAGATTTTAGGGTTCAAATTTAAAAATCCAAACATTTAAATATCCGTAGAAATATACAGAAAAGAGATCTGGACAAACACATTCAGATAATTTGTTTACACTATATTTTTCCCAAATTCTCATTCCTGCAGCACAACTCAATTTCTTTGCACATAGCTGAGATAATGGCAAAGATGCAGTTTTTCTGCTCAGCAAATAAGTAACATATGTCCTACTTCTTGAAAGGAACAAATAATGACACTTTTGTTACCTGACATTGCAGACCAGGACAGCTGTAAGACATAACACTCTTGCACCAACTACACACAACAGAAAGAGGAGGCAAACAAATGGAACAGTTTATCAACTCTGCTACTTATATGAGAATTGAATTTTGACCTCATTTCTTTCCATAATCATATTCTCAATTCTTGAGTAATTTTTGCCTTCCAACTACACTAGCATTGGCCCCTCATTACTTTCCCTGAGTACCATTCTCAGCTGTGTCTGAGCAGGGGTTTGTGGGACTCCCTACAGGCACCAAAGCCAAGGATTCACAAACTGATACAATTATGCAAGAGGCACAGGAGGGTCAAAGGACAGTAGGAACAGAAAAAAAAATAAAAACAACAAACCAGGATGAATTTATTTGTAAGCTGAATTTCCTATTGCAAAAAGGATCTATGACCATTTTACATATTCATTTGCATCAGAAACATTTTTGTTTTTGATAAAACTCACACATTTGTTTGACAGCTATTTGATTTCCAGAATTATTTCAATTATTTCCTTGTGTTGCCCTCCATGTATCCTCCACATCTGAGGATTTGTAGTCACATAAACATGTGCAATGTACATACAAAATAAACCTCTTAGCAAACAGTGCTGTAGAATATGTGTTTGCAAGCTAAGCCTAAGAAGTTAAAACTTCTGCAAATTAAAAGTATCTGACACTTGCATGAACTGGCCTGGCTGCTATCACTGCTGCATTGAGGGAGCACCATAAATATCTTCATTAACAGATGGAAAAGCTCCAATATCTGGCTCAAGCAAGCCCGGAAAACTGAGAATTCAGAAAAACTTTTGACATATGGCCCCTTTAGACTCTGTTGGTACAGCTAAAATATAACAAACCTGAATAAGAATCAGAGTGAACAGCTTTCAAATAACTTTTTTCTTAAAAATACTGAAAATCTATATTTGTATCTGTCAGGAAGATTTATGAGCAATTCAACACAAAGGAATGTGTCTCCAGCTTGGACTGTAAGTGGAGGAAGACACAGAACTGAAATGTTCAGGAATAGAACTTTATATATTTAAAATGCAAATTACCACAATTCTAGGCTCACCAACAGAGTAAAAGTCTGCCTTTACCCCAACAGAAAGTCCCCAAAATGGGAGACTTTATCTGCCTGTTTTCATCTCCTCTTACCAAAATGCAAGGTCCTCTGCTCTAGTTCTTACACAACCTGCTCCAAAACCTTCTAGCTCTGACAAGTGGCCTGCAGACATCTCACCTCTGCAGTGCAATAATTTATTGTCTTACAGTTATTTACAATCTGTTCCTAGGGCACAAATAATGGTAATTGCAGCTGCACAACTCCAGGAACAGCTGGAATCCACAGGTGATTTCACAGGTTGAGTGCTGTTTGCTCTCTACTCTCACAACCAACCCAAATGTGTACATGAAGATGTGTTTTGCAGTGCTTAAAAATGTGAATTATGAATTGTGGGGAGGAACAAGGCCCCAGCTGGCATTCACATGAAGATGGAGAACTGTGAAATAATGGTGTCAAAGAATGAGCCACAGCTGTGTTCCTGCTGCCTTTGTCAGATCTGTGCTTGAGAGGCTCAGGATTAACATAACATAGGATGGAGAGCTGGAGTATAAGTTAAAAAACCTGTAGACAGGGGGATTCTGATTGTAGAGTCCATTGAATGCAAAGCAGGCACAAGATAGTGAAGCAGCCTTTTAAATGGTGCAGGAGGGGAGCTGGTGATTGGCAGCTCTTACAGATACCAGAGAGGTTCTTGATGGCAGATGTAGACTTTTGTCTGGGGCTTTGGATCAGAATTTCTTGGACAGTGTTCTTTGAAATATTTCTAATTCTAAGCACAGGGATATACAGACAGGCAGGCAGAAAGACAGTCCCCTCACATAAAGAGAAATTGTTTAAATTTGACAAAAAACAAATGAAAACTCTTCAAGAAATATGAAATCTGAAGAAAAATATTTTCAGCTGTCTGCACTTTTATTTTAAGAAGTTTTAGAACTAAGCATCAATAAATATAAAAATAAATAAACAAGAAACAAATAAAGAAAAAAGAGTTTGAGGTAATTAACTCCTTGCGAGGATTATAAAGAAAAGGCTGCAAAAACAGTAAAAAATAGAGACAAGCAGGGAAATAAATGCTAAAAGCATAAAATTCAGTTAAATGGGGAAATAAAAATAAGCACCTGGATTTAGACTATCTGTACTGGTAGTTTACATTAAATTACTTTTCATATAATGCTACTGTGTAATTATATTTTTTGCAAAATCCTGGATGATGAAAATACCCAGTTTTGAATACCATATATTTATGATGAAAAATATACTTTTAATGGACAAAAAATATTTAATATGCCAGTTGGAAACTTGATTGAAAGAAAATAATCATTATGCTGTCTGTTATTGTAGTTCAGTAATATCAGAATGAGAGTCTTCTGCATTGGTGAACAGGGGAGGGGTTATATCAGAAAATAATAGCCAAATAAGCCTTTGCTGTCACAGTGTGTCACATAGTCTTCACAGACTGAAATTCCTGCTTGAATTAGGAAAAATGTAAAAGTGGAGTTATTGACCAAATTTTAAAAGGAAAAATATGCTCTGAAAATGATGAAAAATATTATAATAATTGTGAATTAAAACAAGAATTGTGTAAATTTTCAGTGAACCCTCCTTAATCAAAGTGAATATGAGAAACATGGTGTATAAACTGCACTTTAAAACTGCTATTGTGTGTTGGAGTAGTTAGAGCATTCACAAGAGAACAAGTGACTTTTACATCAGAGCCATCCTGGTTCAGGATGGAAGACTGAAGTGGCAACAATATATTAGCAGTTTCATTTTTGAGTAACTGGGGCCATACAGCAGTGAAATCTGATAACCCTTGGAGGATACTCTTTCTATAAAGGTGGAATCTATACATACAGAATGAAGAAAGTTTGAAAGAGATAAAACAAACTGCTGACAGGATAAAATACTTCCAAGAAAAATTGGTTAAAAATGTCTTAATAGTTACTTAAATTAAAAATATACCACTAATCAGAAGGTGAGAAACAAAATGTATGAGGAACACACACACACAAAGAAAGAAAAAAAAAACTACAACCAAACAAAATCCAGATATCATGGTTAAACAGTAAAGAAAATAAGCATTAAGAACAAAAAATCGACTTTCCAAAATGAGAGGTTTTGCAACACAAAGACACAGAATATGATAAAATATCAAATTCGATATAAAACTGCAATGAGGGAAGCTAGAAAAGAATAAAAAAAAGAAAAGAATGTAAAAATATTTTTAGGGAGAAATTTTCTAGAGGCATTGAAACTAATAATGAAAATTTTCAAATACATAAGAAAAAAGGAAACCTGCTAGAGAATTTGCAAGGCTGATAGATGATACCATTAAAAAAAACATTTAAGAAGGATAGGAAAAACAGCTAAACCAAATTAATTTTATGTACTGTTCAACAGACACAGGCTAGAAAGCTTCCTAAACAAGGTTCACACATATTCCTCAGAGAATGAGATGAACAAGTGTATAGAATAGAATAGAATAGAATAGAATAGAATAGAATAGAATAGAATAGAATAGAATAGAATAGAATAGAATATTTCGGTTGGAAGGGATCTACAACAATCGTCTTGTCCAGCAGCCTGACCAGCTCAGGACTGACAGAAAGTTCAAGTGTGTTATTAAGGGCATTGTCCACTTGACTCTTGAACACTGGCAAGCCTGGGGCATTGACCACCCATTGACCATTGCTCCAGGAAACCAGTTCCAGTCTTTGATTACCCACTCTGTAAAGAAATGCTTCCAAATGTCAAGTCTGAATTTCTCTTGATGCAGCTTAGAACCATTCCCATGTGTACTATCCCTGGATACCAGGGAGCAGACATCAATATCTCTCTTTCCACTTCTCTTTTTTGTGATTTTGGAAGAAAAGGCTACAAGGAAGAGCAGCAGTTTTCCAGGATTGGTTGGCGTCCACCCACAAATCCTTAAGAATTAATCAGTTTCATGAAAGTGAAACTGATGAATTGCCATTTTTTGTGTATTTTATGAAAGAAATGAGGTAACCAATGCTAATGAAACCAGCCTGGTTTACCAGAGGGGATGTAGAATTCTGCATTATCTTTTTGAAAGCAATTTTTGTTTGGTGAACAGTATGACAAGACATGCCAAACATTATTATCTATCATTTAAGAAAAAAAAAATGGGAAAGAATCTGATTTAATCTCTGCACTTCACAATTTGAGTTTTCAGAATTGTCACTTCTTAAATTTAACACTGTTGTAAATGGAATTCTGGACCAGGATTTGTCATGGGAAGTAACAATGGCCATGCAAGCTGAAAGCACCTATCTACCAATCATGTAACTGATAAGCTCACTTGCAGCAGATATTGCTTCTTCTATAAGTAAAAAAAATATTAATGCTCTGGAACGTTGAAATATATCCCTTTTTTAAGACTCCAAAGTTACCAGAAGACCCAATTTCATGCACTAGACAAAGAAGAATCTTTTGCCTTTCAGTACAGTACCCCAAGCAAACAGATGTTGGGAAAATGAAGTGAACAAAATGAAGTCTGTGCTGTTATATTTTTCTTTTTAAATTGGGGAGTTTAAAACTAAGTATTTGCCTTAATATAAAAGACAATTCTCTTGACCACTGAAACAGCGATGATCATGAAAGAGGAAAGGGGAGGGACTTACATTCTGTTGTGAGTTTGGCTTCGATAGAGTTTATTTTCCACCTGCTAACTGGTACAGTGCTGTGTTTTGAATTCAGATTGAAGATGTTGTTGCTCACTGATGTTGCTAACAGTGATGTTTTAGTTGTTGCTCAAAAGTATTTACTCTAAATCCAGGACTTTTCAGTTTCCCAGATTCTGGCAGTGGGCAGGTGCACAAAAATCTGGTGGGGAAGCATGGCCTGGACAGCCGACCTGAGCTGACCAAAGGGACACCCCACAGCATGGAGTGTCATGTCCAGTGCAGAAATTGGGAGGACTTGGTCAGGAGCGGCCAGGGGACAGGCTGGGCACTGGTCAGTGCATGGTGAGCAATTGCATTGTGCAGCACTTGTTTTTATTAGGCTTTATTCCTTTCTCCCATTATTAGTATTGCAACACAGACATTATGTGTAAGTAACCATTTGAGGAAGATTATTCAAGGAAAATATTACATCTACAGAGACATATTATAATATGTATAAATATATAAATAAATGTATAAATACAGTTTTATATACAGTTATATAAAATGCTTGAAAATATATATATATATATATATATATATTTGTAGAGAGGGGTCCTAATAAATTTCTACTGTGTGTCTGAAAAAAGACATTCATTCTTATGGATAACTCCAAAATATGTATTACTCTTATCTACCATTAAACAAAAAGCAAACCAATGAACAGAACTGTCAGTAGTTTTAATTAATCTCTGGAAAACATACATTAGGTTGTATCTTCTGTGTGGATGAATCTGTGATTAATGGTGATTTAATTTTCTTTTTAATTAAAAAACCCCAACACCCTGTACATTGAAAGGTATAAGTTGGATGTAAAATATTGGGTTAGTCTATAGGTCATTCCATTTTTTTCAAAATATCTTGGAAGCTACTGAAAGAGGCTCCACCATGATCAACGTCCTGGCAGTCTTTTAAAAATTTATTTTACACCTGCTATCGAACACCAAAAGCTAGCAAGCATCCTAGAAGCTTGGTAATGAACTAGTGAAAAGCAGCAGAGTAGTGTTGCTGCCTTTGCTCAGAATTAAGGTGGAAGGCAGGATATCCATTCCAAACCTGGCTGGGTGTGCAGTGATCCACAGCACACAGCTGCTGAGGCACAGCTGCATAGAGTCATTATTCATGAGTGGGAATGGTGAGATCCATTATCAAGGACGTCACTTGATATGAAGACCACAGATGTCCTGAATGAAGAAAAGTTCTTCCACTCCATGTGTATGTCCATGAGGAGGAGGAACTGTGGCACGCATCTGCGGAACATCCGACCAACCTCTGATCATCTCTCAAAGAGCCTGTGGATCATAAAAAGATGCTGCATTTACCATGCTTTCCTCCTTTGTCTCTTTACCATTCAAAGGGATGAGTATCTGAATCTCAGGCCTGGAAGTTGTCCAAATTCAAGTATCCAAATGAAGGCACTCTTGTGGGAAGGCAAAAAGTTAAATCCATCTGTTACAGAGAGAAAAAAATAAAAATAAAATAAAATGTAGCCTGTCTGAGGCATAGAGGTAGACCTTTTTGGTTGATAATGCTCTGTTCAGGGCTCTTGTCCTAGCAGATCTTTGGGTCAGAGAAAAGAGACTTTCCTTTCAAATCCTGCAGTAATGCTGCAATAAAGCATAAATATTCATTGCCATCTCTCCCAGCAATTAGAAGGGGATCCATCTTAGTTCCTGAAAACGCCAAGCTCCTGGTCAGACAGACAGAGTCCATTACCTCCATACAGACTGCAGAGAGGCAGACTTAATCCTGGAATTGGAAATCACTGCACCACTGATCATAGTGACAAACTTATTTCTCAGTTCACTTATTCCTGTGCCTGGATGAGCTTAACTGGGCCAGATGATTTTTGCCGAACAAGTTTCTGAAGCTTCTCAATCCAGGTCAAGGTAGACAAAAAATAAAAAATAACGATGAAAAAAGACAAGTTAAGAAGCTGTGCTGACAGTCCTTATTATACTAATGAGCAGATTGGTTCCTTTTGCTATGAGATAGTCATTTCCCTGGGTGATGATGGAGAAGAAGAGCAGGCTGACATCTAATAAAATAGGGAAAGCTATTCTGTGCTTGACAGATGCCTTATCTGACCCTTGAACTAGGTGTACTTGCCAGCTCATCAACTTCCCAGTGTTTGGGACATTTTCTTAGAATCATAAAAATGGAAACAATGGGGATTTCTTGACCAGTGCAACAATCCATCCACTTTTGGGGACAGGTCTTTGTGAAATAAATCATTTAGCGTTAATTATGCACTCAGATACCAGACTACCAAAGAAATGATAAATTTTGCTCTTGGACATGTGTTCAAATACTACAACAATAGTACTGTAGTAAGGCATAAACATTACAAGCAAAGTATTGAATAACTTATCGTTCATTTGGTGCCCTGAATAAGGGAAGGATCCTATTGGAAGAGCTGTGATTTCTTTTTGTTTCACTTTTTAGAGAGTGGCTATGCATGAAAGGATCAAATGAAAGCTACAAATACAACATGATGTTTATTTTATTTGAAAGTATTTATTGGAGTTACTGTTTTTAATTAATATTTTAATTTGTTTGTGTACAACACATGAGCTAGTGCAACTGTCTGTCTCTGCTGAGGTGCCTTTCAAAACCACTGATTTTTCAGATTGGTGTGTCTCCATTTTTTTCCACTGTGAGTTGCATCCAATTGCTAATAATGATAGTAGAGAAATAATAACAGCAAAAATAAAATACAAATGTTAACACAAAAGCTATGGCAATAATTCAAAGAGTTTATGGAAAATCGAGATGAACCTGAATTAGCCACCTGACATCCAGAGATTTATTTTTCATCATTTTCTTCTATAGTTGGAGGAGAGGAAAAGTTCTCTCTTTGATCTTGGCAAACAGATTCTCATCCTCAGAATCAAGTTCAGGATACGACAAACAGCTATAACAAAATCAATTATACAAGTCACAACTTTTATGTACAAATACTTAATTTTACATTAAAAATAGCACAAATGAATACAAAAAATATGAATGCTTGTAATTGAGGAAAATTTAATATTTGCATATGTGCACTGCTCATCTTAATCTTCCTTCTGATTTTTTGTGGGGAGAAATGTTGGCTCAGGTTTGGAAGAGAAATTCAGTGTTCACCCTCTAAGTCAATGTTGATTTGCAAAAGCTTCAAAGTATTCATTTTATCACTTCATTGCAAAACTTCTGATATGTCATTAATACTTTGAAGATACAGAGGAAAATTCAAAGTCACTCTTACTGAAAAAAAGGTTTAATGAAAAGCTTAAATATATAAAAATAATATTTTTAGCTGTTCCTGATAATTCGGAGACATTTTCCAGAAAGCATATCAATCTATCTCAAACATGCTCCATGACCTCTGAGCATTAGCTAAGAAGTCAGCATGGGACAGTATTTTAAATTTTGATGCAGTTATTTGCCACCTTAATTAAATAGTATTGAGCTGTGGTATCTCAGTCCTTTTTTTCAGGTCTCTTTTATCTCCAATACAGATGGTTCAGGATTAAATTTTAAAAGATTTTCCTTTTCCTTTTTCCTATGTTTTTTCTAGCAGCTTTGAGCAGCATGTGGACAGGAACAGACTGACAGGCAGCAGCAATGGATGGGGACATGCCACCTTTGTCCACAGGGCAGTGGCATCACCAAGCAAGACCAGTCCCACTGCACCTCAGTGGGGTGGGGGGCACAGGCTGGGCATGGCAGCTGTGCTCAGCCCAGAGTCCAGGTGACCACAGAAGTCCATGGCAACGCAGCAAGTCCAAGATTTGTGTGGGAAGTCAGCTCTGAGGACCAGGGTCAAGCTCAGCAAACCCAAGGCATGTTTGAAGTGTAACTCAGGTGTGGGATTTTCGGGGTCCCCCGTGGCAGGAAGGGAAGATGAATCTGACTCTATGCTCTTAAAGGCTAATTTATTATTTTAGGGTATTATATTAAAGAATACCATAGTATACTAAAGAATAGAGAAAGGATACTTACAGAAGGTTTAACAAGATACTAATGAAAATTCGTGACCTCTTCCAGAGTCCTGACACAGCCAGACAGAGATTGGTCATTAGGTCAAAACAATTCACATGTTGGATAAACCATCTCCAAACCATATTCCAAAGCAGCAAAACAGGGAGAAGCAAATGAGATAATATTCTTTTCCTTTTTCTCTGAGGCTTCTCAGCTTCTCAGGAGAAGAAATCCTGGCAAAGGTATTTTTCAGAAAATATGACAGTAACACTCAGGCAAGGACCAGGATAGGTTCTGAACTTAAATGCAGTTCCTAAGGAAAGGGCCAGTAGACCTCTTTTCAAACAAACCAGCAAGTTTACACAGCTGCTCCATATCAAAGCTGACCTCCAACATCACTGACCAAACTCTTGAAGAGGCAGAGTCTGCACTCAGGTTCCTGCCACAGACCTTGTTACACCTCAGCGGCTTTAATGTGACAGCGTGTCACCATCTGTTATGTCCACCACAGCCACACGCCACATTACAAGCCCTGTCAAGGAGCTGTGCATACCATGTGAGCACAGAACAGCCCTGCAGCTGGGCAGGGTGAAAAGCTGATTCTTAATTCTTTTTTTGTCCCCTGGCTGTAACCAGTTTTCTCACTCCAGCTGTGTTCGGGTGGTGAATCATCCTCAGTGCTAAAGGTGTAAGAAGCACTCACAGAAACATAAGGAGCAGACATTACATGGCTGAATTGTCAAAACTTCCCTGAATGTCTCAGATTTTTGTGAAGGAAGAATCACAAGTCTCATATTTAATGCATGAAGGGAAATGACTTAAAATTCCTTCTATGCAAAAACCTTAGAATAAAAGTGTCACATCCTGAAAAATCGTGTTCTACAGTGAGGACCTATTTAAAAAAAAGTTCCTCTGTCCATAGAATACATGGAGTTGGTAGGACTGTGAGGTAGGACTAAGAGGAAAATAGAGCTCCTCTCTGTGTTGGCAAAGAGCCTTTGGAAAGCCAAAATCTGTATCTGCAGCACTTGGCAGTGGGCAGCATTATCCTGACTGCACACACTTCAGAGACTCCCTGAAAGTGAACAGATCTAGACTATGTCATTTTGTTGCTTCTGAGATAGGAAGAGATAATAAAAATTCATGTTTTGGAAAAGAACACAAGCCACCACATCATTCTTGATAGTTATTATTTGACATGTTTGACTACCTTTTCTTGTTCTGTGTCATCTGAAAAGTTTAAGGGCAGTATTTGTTAGACTAGTTATGTGTTGCTGATACCATGACACAAATGGGGATTACACCAAAACAGATGCCCAAAATGGCTAACACAGTCTGATATTGCTGGAATATTTATGGGCAATCTTCTGTTTCTTCACTGTAGAGACCCTTATGTAACGTTAAGTTTAACAGAAAAAAAAAATCATTACTTTGTCTAAGTTTTAAAAGATCAAAGCAATTAAACAATACTGTTTCCTTCTCCTCAAAAGAGGCCCTTCTCAATCCAATCTTGAAAATCAAGGAGTGCAATTTTCTGTAAGAGGAATCCATTTCTATTACTGGAGCATCCATCTTTACAGCACTGTATTTTAAGCACTAGTGACAACCTCTAAGAGGTAGTCTTGACAAATCTGAAGGTCTATGATCTTTCTTGCTTTATTAATAGCCACAAAAGTTGCTAAAATAGTCACAAAGTTGATAAAAAGTAGCTTGAAACCTGTGATGCAAAATTTGTCACAGGTGAGACCAAGCCCTATGGGAATGGCTTGGTCATGCATATTGATTTTGTTGAAAACTTTTACCCTTCTCTGATGGCTTTCTTCTATCATGAAAATCTGATAAACCTTTCAAAAATAACCTCTTTTCATGCACTCTGACACTGCTAACACTTGAGCATCTTAAAGATTTTTAAATAGTTCTAATTTGAGTATGAGAGCATATTTTTGTGGTTTAGGACAGAGTTGTATGTAAGTGTGAATTGCTGTATTTTTGGTTATAGAACAGGAGGACATTTTTAATTGATGATATATTCCAGTCTACTTTTTTCCTATATACATCTAGTTTGTGAATTCTTCTAATACTGGGAAAATATGAAGATGATTCAGCTTTCCTGTACCCTGCTGGTAAGGGTACTAAATGCAGTCCTTTATTCTGGTACTGGGGAGTAAAACAAAGAGAAGTGACTTTTCTTGTGCTAACCTGGATTATTTGTGCTTTCAGTTTCTTGAGTGTGAGGTCAAGTATAGCATCAACATAATTTCAACTGCCTGGATGTACTCTAGAAGCTGATCTGTTCTGAGGACACACACACAGGGCAGGAATTAATTTTCCTTTTATGAGGTTAGAGGAGGTTAGAAGAGCTGTTGGTTTTCATATCAGTGTCAATTGCTAAGCATTTTTTTTCAGACTAGCACAAGGGAACACCATCCTCTGCAGCAGCAGTGTGCTCCAGTTTCAGGAGGAAAAGCCACAGCATCCTAGCACTGCAAACTGGAGTGTGGGGCAAGGAGCTATAAGCCATGCCTTCTTTCTGTGCTATTAAACTGCATTAATCACCATGTCATCTGAGTGTTCGCTTTCCTTTGCAGGTTTTGTGAGCTACTCAGGTTATTTTACTCCTCTGATTTAATATTGATTTCCTTCATTCTGTTCTCTGTAATAGCCAGCTAATCATTACCTCTGTGAGAGAAGTATGAACAATTATAAATACAATAAAAATAATGAGAATTCTATCATGCAACTACTGCGAAAAATAAACACATGATGGTTTTAATAGTCTTCAGAAAACAATGTACCAAGAAAACCAGAGTAAAGGAGTAGTGCTGTTAAAACTAAGAATCCTTCAAAAAAAGGATTTAAAAATTTATTGAAAGCACAGTAATAAGAAAAAAAAATCACTTTTCTATACTAAAAAAAGCAAATTTTAAAAATAAAATTATATGGCAGTTTGTAGAAACCTCAGCCTATTTCACTGGGTTGCACGGACTGTAGGTCAAATAAAACACCAGACTTCCATGCTTCTGCATTAAGGTATGAGACAGTGTGTCCTAATTCCCTGGTTTGAAAGAGGCCCCAGGCATGTCAGGTAGCTTCTGCTTCTATACCTTTTCCTTCCTGCTCTGCACTCAAGCTGCATGGCTGGAAACCTGCAAAAACTGACTGCAGACTGGAGCTACAAAGCCAAGGTACTGTGAAAACCCAGGTTTACATGCTGGGTAACCAGAATATCAGCAAGCCCCTTTGTAGATAAAGCTCTGCTGTTTTTTTAACGATGGCAAAAGATAAAACAAATCTAATTGTTGATAGTAGCTGTGATTTTGCTGATAGCCAAGAAAAGAAAATCTCAATGGTTGAAGCTGCTGCCCATTATCAGATGAAATTGCAGGTCTGACTCAGTTCTTTTTCCTGATTCCTTATTCCAGCAAAATAGGCTGGTTTGTGCAGCTGTCAGCCTAAGTACATCCTGTTTCATAAATGAGAGAGTGAAAATCATGTCAAAAAGGCCAGAAAGGTAGCACAGCTGTGAAGAGGTGAGCTGCTAAGCTGCTGTTAAGTCACACTCAGTCACATAACAACAGCCTAGGAGCCAATGGTCAGTGTGTCACCTCTCACAGCACTGCCACTGCTGGCTTTAAGAGCAGTGTGAAGAGCAATGCATGATTTCTCGTTGCTCATTCTGCTCAGCACATTGTCATGGGACATTTCAAACTATTTTTGGCCTCCTTCTACCCATCACATTTTCAAGACAATGGGAAGACAATGTGTCTGTGTCTCATTCCCACTGTTATAATGATTTAATATTGTGCCATTCTCTGTTCTCATTAATAACCTTCTTAGAGAAACAGTATAACAGGAAATATACCAGTCAGGAAAGCCCTCAGTGACAACTCAGCATTGTGATAAAACATGCTGCAGTACAAGGAGAAACTTGTATATGCTCATTGTGAGGAAATGGAAGATGGAAAGAAGAGAATGGAGAGCAAATTAACCCCTTCTGATAACTTGAAGCTCATAAACCTCTGGAAGCTTCTCTGCCTCTCTTACTCATAAGATGTGACAGTAGAGGACACAATCTCTATTGCTCCCCAGGAGATATTTTTCCCCTTTGTAGCAAAACAACCCATTAGGTAAACAGAGCTTTGTTGCCCGTAGCAACAGAAAATTGCATTCCAGCAAGATAACAATGTATTTTAGCTTCGCTTATTTCTTTCAAAATTAAAAGTAAAGATTAGCAGGAAAACAGAAGTACAATTAAAATTAGGCCATGATTAATAAAGACCGGAGAATTAAAAGAAGGAAGAACAAGATTCATTAGCCAAATGAAAACCACAGCAAAATTGTCCTGTATTTACCTGCTGCTTACTTTATTTACAGCAGTTATAGTCTGGCATTCACGTTTTTCCACACTGCCAGACAGCTTGACCAAAAGAAGCTGACATTGTTCATGTTATAGAATTAGTGCCTGTCCTGAGTTGTAAGGGACCCACGGGGATCAGTAAGTCCAGCTTCTGGCCATGCACAGGACACCCCAAGATTCACACTCTGTGCCTGAAAGCATTGTCCAAACACTTGAACTCTGTCAGGCTTGGTGCTGTGAGCACTTCTCTGAGAAGCCTGTCTGGTGCCCAGCTGCCCTCTGGATGAAGAATCTTTTCCTAAATCCAACCTAAACCTCCCTGGGACAATTTCAGGCCATCCCCTTGGGTCCTGTCACTGTTCACCAGAGAGAAGAGGTCAATGCCTGCCCCTCTGCTTCACCTCTCAAGGAACCTGCAGGCTGCAGTGAGTTCTCCTTTCAGTCTCTTCTGCAGGCTGAACAAATCAAGTCACCCCAGCCACTGTTCATATGGCTTCACCTTTACATCCTTCACCATCCTTATGGCCTTCCTTGCACAGGCTCTAACAGCTTAATGTCTTTTATTGCGCCCAAAACTGCCCCCAGGACTTGAGGTGGGCCCCCCCCAGAGCAGAGCAGGACAATCCCCTCCTTTGCCTGGCTGGCAGTTCTGTCCTTGATGGCCCCAGGCTTGGCCCTCCTGGCTGCCAGGGCAGTGCTGACTCCTGTTCAACTTGCCATCAACCAGGACCCACAGGGCCCTTTCCATGGCATTGCTCTCCTTGACTTTCCTGCCCTGCAAAGATATAAAAGCCCTGGGATGCCTTTTTTTGGGGTCCCTCCTTGGAGGCACCAGCTGGAGTTGTTTCTGGGTTACAGCACTGTAAATAGATTTCTTTATTGAGCAAATCATCTGAGACTCTGTTCTGGGAACCCTGGGGTCGAGCCAGTAAGGAAACTGGTCTGTCTCTGTGAGTGGGGTGTGTGGGGAGCCAAGCAAGGGCCAGCCAGGTCACTGGAGCCACTGCTGTGAAGTGACTTCAGTCCCAAGAGTGGCAGTCTCTGTCCTCAGGAGTGTGATTGCCTGAGAGTCTCATGCTAAGTCAAACTGGAAAGTTTCCTTAATGAAACCTTTAGCATTAGATAGGTTTAGTATTTGAAACCCATTTTCCAGGTTGGTTGGTAGCACACATCTTGTGTTTAAGAAGGGTGGATATAGGATTTGGGTAGCCTGAAGATTTAATGAGGTGCAAGAATAAAAAGTGATGATGCTATAAGTTTTCTAACTTTGCTTTTACTTCCTTTAGAAATGCTTTGGAAAACTTTCCTTTTGTCTTTATATCATAATGGCTCCTTTTTTTTCTAACAGTCCTTGGCTTTAAATTTTTTTTCAAGGAAAGCTATGGATAGCATTGGTTAAAATATGACTACAAAGAAAACACTACATTGAAGCAGAATAATGGTAGATTTTATCTAAAGTACTGGATTGGGGATACTTTGTAATCATCTAGTTTTCTTCAGTTTTCATTACAACTGAGTTACAAGGGTGGGGAATAAGCTTTGTAATTTTTAAAAAAAGCCACAGGCCTGGCTTCATGGATGGTAGGTAGTGACACAAATTGAGATGTATTAATGTTGCTATGGGGAGAGAGTTTCCAATAATTCATAGGTCATGAGGGAATTAGAGTCCATTTCTCATACTCAGTTTAGCAGTAAGAACAGTCTTGAGAACCTTTTGGTCTGTTTCTAAAAATAAATGAAAATAAATTCCAGCAAATTACTTACAGAAAATCTCCTGATTTTTTTTTTTTTGTTTGTGAGAAACTCAGAGGCCCTCTGATAAATGTTCCAAGGACCACCATCTGCCATTTTACAATGGAAGATCATGGAATCAAGTCATTTTAGACTGTAAATTTTAATGTGCGTTTGAAAATGAAGATTGGATCATAAAACTGGAATAATGTGAAAATGTGGAATTCAAAGACATTTTTCAGAATGCATAAAGCAAACATAGGTAACAAATATTTAAATACTTCTGTATTTTAAACAATTATTTTAAGGATAAATTCATTATTTGTTAGTACTTTATAATACTCAAATACCTGATTTAATTTTCCCTGATTGGATATTATAATGTAACTTCAAGAATCAAATTTCTAAAAAAAAAATGCTATTGCCTGTTTATTCAAAAGGTACTTTCTGTGAATATTCTGAAATACTAGCTAAAAAATTCACATTTCATTGCAGTATTTGTCAATGTGGAACCATGTCAATATGATTGCTGCAGAAGAAATGGAGAGTGAAATTACCTGGGAACTGATGAGACTCTTTTGGCTACAAAATGGAAGAAAATCACACTTGATGGAAAAATAACCCCTCAACACCCTGTTGCCTCTAAACTGACTCCAGGGTGACCTTGGTCATGACCCCACATGCACTGCTGTGGTGGTTTGACCCTGGCTTGATGCCAAGTGCCCACCAAAGCCATCCTGTCACTGCCTTCCTCAGCAGGCCAATAAGCATGACAAAAGGCTTGTGGGTTGAGATAATGGCAGGGAGAGATCACTCAGCAGTTATGGTCAAAGGCAAAACATATTTGACTTGGGGAGACTAAGTGAATTTATTATTTATCAAATAGGAGAATAAGAGAAAATAACAAAAAATCTTAAAAACACCTTACCTGACCCTTCTCCCCAAGGCTTAACTTCACTGCAATTGCTCCACTTTGTCCTCCCCAGCAGTGCAGGGGGAATGGGATTTGTGGTTGTTAGCATTCAGGAACACATAATCACGAGAAATGATTATATGCAGGTGCTTTTATTGAAGAGCTCTGGGTGTCAGGGGTAAAGACCCAAATCTGACTCCGACATAGGTTCGGGATGGATATGCTTTTATATTCTATCGTTATATAACTTTCATGTTAATTATTAAACTTACATTGTTCTATAGTATACATAGATTTCAGCCAAGCATGGCCACCTTAGACTAGGAACGTACAGCTTCTCATTGTTCTTCTTATGATTATACAATAATTATTTTAATCACTAAACAATCATTTCAGCTAGCAATTATACTACTTAGCGGGTAAAACACAAGGCTTAACATTTCAGAGTTTATCTTAGCATTTTCCATGGTGCCACTATCATGGTCAGTTCATCATGTGCTGTCTCTGCCTCTCCTTCCTCCACAGGGAAGGTCTGCCCACACTCTTCCCCTGTTCCAGTGTGGAGTCCCTCCCACAGGGGACAGTCCTCCACAAACTTCTCTAACATTGTCCCTTCCCATGGGCTGCAGTTCTTCACAAACTGCCCCAGGCTGAGTTCTCTGTGGGGTCACAAGCCCTACCAGTAAACCTGCTCCAGTGTGGGCTTCTCTCTGTGTAGGTTCTCAGGTCCAGCTGGAGCCTGAGCCAGCTTGGCTTTTCCACAGGGTCACTGCATGCTTTGAGCATCCTTCTCCAACACGAGGTTCTCCACAGCCTGCTCCTCCACCACCATATCAGGTGTGGACTGATCCTTTGGTCAGCTGGGCTCAGCTGTCCTGGCTGTGTCCCCTCCCAAGGTCTTGCCCACCCCAAGGGCACTGGTGAGGGGGGAATGCTGAGGGATGGCACTGAAGCTGTGCCCACCCTGCTTAGCAGTAGCTCAGCACTGGTCTATTACCAACACTTTTCTGGCTACCAATGCAAAGCACAGCAGTAGGAGAGATGCTGTAGGAAAAATTAACTCCATCCCAGCCTGACCCAATAACATCAAAAACTATGACCAAACTATCAAAAGCATCTGATAGCTGAGAAGGTTATATATCACATAAATTTTAAGGAAATCTGTTCTGAAATATAACGGATCTGCAATCCTCTGTTTCTGATAACTTCCTGTGTTTTTGAAGACAAGTAATTAATGCAGTCTCTTTCATACAATTTTTTTTCTCTCCCAACTTTTTCCTGACTCATCACCACTTTTTTTCCTCTCAGTACTCCATTATAGATCTTGCCAAACTAGAGAAATGCCTTTTTTCATATATTCAAATGTTTATATTTCTTAGACACCAAATGTTTGGTTATACATAGGATCTTATTTCTTCAAATCTTCTTGTGAGTTCTTTCATATTAAGCATCACCTACAGAATATTTTTATAGTCAAACTACTCCTCACATAAAATGCAGTTAATTTCTCTTCTCTATACATAACAGACTTACCACAGGGTGAGGAAACAGCTCTTTTGAATTAGTGGCCATTATCTCAGTCACAGGCAATTTACCTGCCAAGTTAAAATCAGGACCGGCACACAGACATTTCTGATTGCCTGCCTTGCATCTACTCATCCAGACTGTTAAATAAAGTTTAGCTAAATAGAAACTGATAGACTGATTTTGTCCCAACATTCTCCATGTCTACCATATTCCATATATTCAGGGATACTTTTATTTCCAAGATATGCAGTGTAGTCCAGCTATATTCTTTCTAGATTTTTTTAAGTAGAGTATTTCACTTGGTTGTGACTTATTTGTGAAAGGCTGTATTCAAGTATGATTAGAATTCAGAACATATCCTTAAATTATTTTCTACATGATTTTGTTCACAGGCAAGAACTTTTCTCCATTCAAGCAGTAGTGCCAGATCAAAATCAATACAGATAAACACTCATGATTTTTCTGAACTTGGCAGAGGTAGGAACTGGTTTGGAGCCACTATGAGCAAATTATAAAGAAATTTTTTAACCAGGGATCAGGAAATAGCTGTAGTGATTTCAATGTTCTTCTTTAAAACCAGTAATCCTTCCTCTCCACTAAAGTCAAATAGTATGGGTCAGGAAAAAAAAAAAAGTAATAAAGGAATTAGGGGTGATTTTGCACATGAAGGTTGAAGTGTGTGTGAGTAGCAGAAGGAGATTGTGCAAAAGAACCAGGATCTGTTCCTAAATCATTAAATGGTGACAACTGTATATAACAACCACTAATATTTAGCTTACAATCTTTCTGAAGTGGATTTTTCTCCCCTGGTTCTCTGTAATAATCTTAATTTTTTTGCCACAGTTGTCAATGTTATTTTTACCTAAGGAGTTGATAGCTGGTGTGATTAATAAAGACACAGCACAGCTAAGAGAGAATGACCAGGCTTGCAAAACAAAGGTGAGCTGCAGAGCTGGAAGTGATTGATTGGAATGTCTGGGAAATGCAAAGGACCTATCATTTAGTATGTAGAGGCAGTCACATCAGAAATCTGGTAGAAATCAGGCAAGGCATGAGTGTACACATTAACCTTGGCGGTGGGATAGAACACTGTATTTCAAACACAATTTTGTGTCACTTGGATGACTGAGAGCAAACACAAGCCTTGCTGGAAGTACTTAGATGCATTTTTACCTAACTTTGAGGTTTCATATTTTACAGGGCTGCAAGGTGCCCCTGGATGTTTTGGTATAAAGTACACATGGTCTTGAATTTGAAAATGAAAAACAGCACTGGACAAATGGACATGGGTTAGCCTTGATCACCATAGGATTGACAATTAAATAATCATAAAATGACTAAATATCATATTGTGATGATTTATAATTTTAGCTATTGAGTCCAATATGCTCTTTGAACCCAGTCACTTGGAATCAAATCTCATGAAGCTGGTGGTTCTTCTTTCAATAATTTCAGCTATCCTTGAAGCACCCCCAAGGATATTACTGTATTTTCTTTTACATTGGCAAAGTTATGGTTGAGACTTCCAAACACAGGTGAGGTATTAGGGTCCAGAATATGCTGTTTAGTCTAACTCCATGGGCAGAGGTTTATGGCAGATTTTCCTTCAAGCAGCAACACAAGTAGTGACATGCCCAGATAACCCATTGCACATACTATATAATTTTGTAAATTATCTACCTTTCTTCTGATAGTTAGAGGTCAGTCCTACATTTCTAACTGCTAAATAATTCATATTAATTTCACTGTCTGCTCATTTAAATTTGAAGAAAAGCCCTTACTCAATCCTTCAGGTATTGACACTGCACAAAGCTATTTAGTATTTCTTGATTAGGTAAGATGTGAAAAAGCAATGCCAAACACACGAGTCAAAAAATGAAACACACAGAAAACATTATGAACTCTTGTCTGTTTAAAATAGCTGCTTTTCCATGTTGTCCTGTGAATTATTATTTAACTTTCATTTCTTTCACTAGAGCTAGATGTGAGATTTTCTCTTCCCTTAATGACTTTTTAATCTGTCTTTTGTATATTGACATACAATTGTGATTAAGAAGAAACATGCTTTTATGTCTTCAACATATTTAATAAATGGCATTGTTTAGTCTGAAGAAAAGGAGGGCCAGAGGGACATTATTGCTCTCTACAACTACCTGAAAGGAGATTGTAGCCAGGTGGGGGTCAGCCTTGCTCCCAAGTGATAGAATAAGGAAATTACCTCAAGTTGCAACAGGCTAGGGTTTAGACCAAACATCAGAAAAAAATTTCTTCACCTAATAGGTTGTCAAGTATTGCATCAGGCTGCCCAAGGCTGCCATCTGTGGAAGTATTTAAAAGATGTGTAGCAGATGTGGCACTTGGGGACGTGGCTTCATGGTGGGCTTGGCAGTGCTGCATTAATGGTTGCACTCAGTGATCTCAGAGGTCTGTTCCAACCCAAACAATTCCATGACTCAATGACTGGCAGAAAGGCAAGGCATATAAAATCAGCTGGATGTGACAATCCTATTTTGTATAACTACCTGATCAGTGGATGCCAAACTCAGTGGAAGTGTTGGATCTTGTAACCAGAGAGATCCTCGGCTGTCCTAACTCCAAAAGTAAACATTAGATTTGTAATGCATATGGGTAGGCTCAGGACACTTATGCTTGTCACCTCTGGTTGGAACTGCTGTTGATGTTAATTTATAACTCTCTGTGGTGCACCTATTAGGTGGTGTCCTGTTGTCAGTCCCTGTCTGGCTACATAGGCAGCCTACAGGGGTCTGAGCTCTGCAACATCTGGTGTCTGAAAAGAGAGGGAGCCTGATGTCCTGAGCAGAGGATAGATCTGAAATAGCATTGTATACAGGTTTGGGCAAAACTTCTTCTGTTGCCTTATAAATTCAAGACATATGATTAATAAATTATCTTGAAAACAAAGAATTAAGTATGGGAAAGTAAGTCAAAAATCCAAAATGTGCTACAAAAATATAGCAAAATGCAGAAACAGAATTATTACCAAGCTGTGAATTTAGATTTATTGGAGGAGGTAGTCAGGATTTTTTTTCAGTTATTTCAATGGAACAAAGCACTGTCCTCCACTGCTAATAAGCTGTTCATATAGTAGTAGGAAACAAGACCTGGGGTGTGAATATAATTTAAGAGATATAATGTAAAGGAAAATATTCTAATTTCCCCCATCTCATTATTACTAATTCCAAGCAAGTTCCTTTAATCCAGGTTAATTCTCTTAATAAATTAACCCTCTCCTACATTCTACCTGGCTGTTTATTTCCTATCCAGTGTATCTCTGACAGGTACAGCATCCAGGTTACATCTTGTGTGCTATTTTGTTTTGCTAAAAAAAGTTTTACTGCAAACAACCAAGTCCATGAAGTTTATGTCCAACAGTTAAAATGCCCTGGCTGTAAATGTTATTCATCTAATCCAAGACTGTCAGAAGAAAACATATGGGCTATTTTAACATTCTCAGGCTTCATACCTACAATAATAAATAGTTTGCTTAACAAAAAAAATTAAAAAGACACATTCACATCTCTCCATATTTAATTTCCTATGGCTAAGCATTTCCCAATTTACATATTAATGCAGCTTAGCCAAAAAAGTTTACAAGACCATCTGGGAAAAATTCCACTAGATGGATGGTCACTGCAACGCTGGAAACAGAGTTCAGCTGAGTATTTTCCTCATTGCTCTAAATTTAAAAATGAGTGTTAATGTCAAATAGAGGACAGAGTTGTGAATGCAGTCCAGAATCCAGGATCACCTTAGTGAGCTCCCAGAAGAACACAGTTATACTCTGACTTTTTTTGAGTTTTGCCAAATGTATATTGCAAAGTGGTCCTGTTTGACCACTGGGATATTGTCACACCCAATTATCTGAAAACAATGACTTTAGGGAAATTTTAAAATGACTAATTTTTCACTTTGAGATTTTCAAGTTATTCTGGTTAACTTGAACTCAAGTAACTCTTTCAAGAAATGTCTGTTTTTCCACTCTTGATTTTTGGAAATAAAGAAAGATATTGAAAATCCTTCATTTTGTGGGCAGCTTATAAACCTGTCCAGCTGATTTTCAAAACACAATAATATTCTCAGTGAGAGTAGCAAAAGCAGGATATATAGATACTTTTTCTATTTACATCTTGTTTAATAATTCCTTCTGCATTTCCAAACTCTAATACAGCTTAAAAGTAAAAAGAATCTTTTTTGAAGAGCAAAAAAACCAAGCCACAGTGCATGATGCTGACAGGAACTTTTTGCCCAAGAAGCTAAAGCAAGGCCTTTCACACAGACTTGGTACCACCTGACAGAAACAGCCAGCTCACTGCAATATGCCAAAATGAAAACCAGTCATCCAAGCCTGCCCTTTTCCTGTTTTTGTTAAAGGTGTCACAAACTTCTGTATAATATATTTCTGGCAAAAATGAAAGACTTCAGAGAATAGCCAGGTCACTGAGCTTCACTCAGAAACCTGGCACTGTCTCCTGGGGCATATTCTCCAGCAATGCCTAATTCAGAATGATGGGTTTGCTGGTTTTGCTCTCAGTCCTTCCCCTTTCCACACTGTGAAGGACAGGTGTGCCCCATGGTTTGGATCAGACTGATTTAGCTCTAATTTGCTGTTGCATTTCTGTCCATGGAACCCAACCAGAGGAATGACTTTTCTTTGGTCTGGTAAGCTCCCCTTTTCTAGGTGTGTCAGAGTTGAAATATTCCCTTCAGGAAGATGCCCAGCAGCATTATTTCCACACACATCTCCAATTATTCCCAGCATGGTTTTCTCCCCTGTAGAGCTGCCCTCCTGTCCCATTATTGAGATCCATTACATACAAATGCAAGTGAGAGTGAGTCAGCAGCAATAGGGACATTATTCCCTTTTTCACATGTCCACAAGATGGGTGTCTGTGGAATAACAGCAGAGAGAAAGATGCATTATTGTGTCACTAGGGTGATGGCAGCTGGAGCTCCAATTTATAGTAAAGTGTTTCTGCACACATTTGCATCCATTTTTTATATTTTGATCTGACAAAACTGCTCTATGTTGGGACTGTCAGTGTGTGTCTGTGTGAGGTGTAAATGCTTTGCCCAGACCTTGGGGTTATTTCAAGGGGTTTCTGTTTCCATCATGGAAACCACAGACCCTGCAAGTGCCAAAGTCAGAACCCTGACATCATCTTTATGACTATATCATCTTCTGTCTATGAGACTAGAGAAAATGTGACAGGGAGAGCAAGAAAAATTTGTTAGTCTGCTACAATTTTCCATGTGGCTTTGGACATTTCTCTCTTCTTTCATAATTTGTTTCATTAGCTCTTCAGGACAGCACTCTCCCTTTCTATGCAGTGGATAATCTAAATGGGATCCTGCCCTCAGCTTCAGCCTTCAAGTCCTGCCATAGAACAAAGACCTGTAACAAATATATTTACTGGCCTTCTCATTAAGGTGACTTTTGTGAAATCTTTTTGATGGAATTTTTTCATAATTACCTCAGAGTGAAATCCCAGGGCTTTTAAAGATGGAAACCAGGTGACATACAAGTGCATTCATCTGAATTTATTTTAAAAATAAAGGTACTTTGACTGTCATCTCACATTTCCCTATACTATTCTCACTAATTAATGCTTTCAGTGCAGGTAACAGCTACAATTAAATGTTGTTTTAGTATCTAAAATCAAAACAGCAATCTAGGATTGAAATGAGAACTCTTGAAAGAAATAAAAACCACCCAGACTCAGATATAAAATCATCTTATTTTTTTGGCTTTCTGGAGTTTTGTGAAGGAGGGAAAATCAGAGGTTTTGTTCCTGGAGTAACAAAAAATGCAGAAAACTAGAATAAGAATCACACTGTAATGTTAGCTGTAATGAAGGCACTGGTACATAATTCATCCCTCCACTAATGCATTCTGGCAGAGGATTATTTCACATTCATGGCAGGATGTGTCAGACCCTTTGATTTAGGGTCTTCTCTAACAGACTCCATTTTCAAAGAAGTGCAAGAGGGCTCTGCTTCCTCCTCCATAAGCACTATCAAATTCAATAGCAATATTCTAAGTGATTGACTACACCCAAGGAATATTGGGTGCAGATCAAGCAAATCATATCCACAACATATAAATTAACTGAGCTTTCTGAAGCCCAAAGGTACATTTGAGAAAAACTGCCAAACATGCTTGTTAATATTCCTGGTGAGAAAATATAGTGTGGATCTTTATATACTTTAGCATTCTACCTCCTATTCTCATATTGGAAGATTAATTAAGTAGCACTTTTTTGTAAAAGATATAAAATTCTGTGTAAGTCTATCGAACAAAAAAACCCCAAAAAATTTTGGATTGACAATGAATGTCATTTACTTTTACTGTCTCTCCTGAATTGCAGTATTCATATCAACCAAAAGGATTTTCATTCTTTTCACGATCTTTATGTCTTGAGCTGTGCATGCAACTGGTCTACTCCCCACATATCCATCACCTGACCAAAATTCAAACTCCATGTGCCAAAGTTGTCGAAATACACAAAAAATAGTCATTCTAGGCTTTCTGATATTTCAATTTTCATAACTAATCCACATTAGGGAAATTGAAGAAGGGAAAATAGACGTAGCAAAGTGTGCCTATTTTCAGTTTATCTAATTCTTGTTAAACTGTTAGTGATTAGATTAACTTAAAACATGCTGTCCCTTAGAAGATCCTCAGTCCCCCCTTGACTAAAGGCAGCTGAATTAGCTTATTTCCTCCAGCACAGCTGGTGGTGAACACTTTTCTCTCCAGCAGTAACATGGAAGATGGAAGTTGACAAAGTTCCTAATCTAAAACTTAAAGCTGTTTTTGAAATAAAAGGGTGATAATAATTTTCCCTCTTTTCCTTAAAGCAGGAAATATATTTGTTTGCTTCAATTATAATAGACTTTAAGACTGCTCTTCGAGCATACTGGTTTAAAGCCTGGCTTTATTTTTGTACTTGAAAGTTTATGATTTAGTCTGTGAAGCTGTGTAAGGCAGCATGATTTAATAAACTTCTCTAATCTGGAAATCTGTCTGTATGAAAGATGACTCGAGTAAATAGGAGCTATTCCTTGCATTTTGATTGGATTTTCAGACCTGAGTCAAATTAGTCCTCAGAGGTTCTGGAAACTCTTATTTATAGAATTTATGTCTCTCATGTTCTGTTCAGGAACTTTGGACATGATGGCTCAGACTTTCAGGATTGCATAGTCTTAATCGTTTTAATCTTCAAATTTCAGTCTTTTCACATCTATCTTTAAGATCTCCCAGATTTCCTGTTTCCTGTTTTCACTTTTCTTTGACAAGCATTTGGAAATTTTTGCAAGCCAAGTGCACATTCTGTATCTATAACATTAGAAGATGAGATTCTCCATCTTGCTCTAGTTTTTACTTCCCTCTCCTACTTTCCTCTTTTCATATTTTGTACCCAATTAAAATAATCATAATTGCCACAGTCTATCCTACATAGCATCCATTTACATTTTTTCTAAGAGCAACCATACAAAAGATGTAAATGTCCTGAAAGCAGATCAAAGCTCATTCTTCCACTGAAAAATATTTAAAATTTATCAGGAAACATGATTTACAATTTGTGCTGTGGGGCTGAATCAGAAAATAAATTTTGGGCTGAGGCTGGCCATCTGTTCTTAAATCATTAAAAAAAAAAAAAAAAAGTCCTACATGACTTAAGGACAACATTTTCAGCCTGAATTGACTTCCTTGGGCTCTTGCCTCTCCAAGCCTGTAAGTTAAGGCACCCAAATTTATAGCATATATTTCGCACCGTTTCTCTACTACTTATTTTATTGTCCCAAAATAGTGAATATGTTTGTTAGTATTCAGTAGCTAAAATTATTAACCCCAGTGATATTCAGTTTGATAAACATAGACTGGAAGATAATCACAGAAATGCTTGAATGATTTTTTGGGAATTATTTTTAGCTATGAACAGAGGCAGCACCCTTTGAGCACCTTAATCTTACATTTTTATTATAATTGCTGCTTGAAACTGTTTTCCAAAGCTTTTGACTAACCCTGTTACAATGTCTTATTATTCTTACCATGTTCTTAATTTGCTCCTAGAAAATTAGATCATTTTACATTCACACATTTGAGATCCAATTTCAAATCTTTATCTTTGAGGCTGTCTTAGAGTTTTGTAGTGGGGCTTAGGTATATTGTATTTGGGTTCATTTCTTCAAGGCATTTTAATTTTGGGGTTCTTGAATTTCTTTACCATAAATGCAGTCTGAGTTTATGCTGAACAAATTCCAAGGTGTGACCATTTAGTAGACTACTCTTAATGGATAAGCTATTGAGTTACCTTTATTTACCAAATAATTGCCTCATTAAATGTATTAGATACTGAGGGTACAGGACTTGATCATGAACAAAAAAAAAAAAAGACCTAATACATTCTTAGAAAATGGAGAGGAAAAGAAATGGAGAAGAAAAGTATGTTGGCTAATACAAATAATCTTTCAATGCTACTTTGCATGACTCAAACTAATTCTCCTCCTCACTGTGTTTACATTCTGATTCTGCTAGCAGGTAAGTTGTGCAATTATCCTACTTTACTGTGTGTTAGTGGGTGTGTGAAATGTGTACTCTATATCTACAAATAGCCACAGCCCATTTGGCAGCAAAATGGGCAAAGGAAAGATATGCCTCGTGGTCTGTGCCCAATTGGAACATTATTTATGAACAGCTACTTGTAACAATTCCAGTTTCAGGATGAGAATTATTGCCATGGTCTGGCTGGAGTACTGGAAGTGCTAATTTGGATATATATGGACAGATTAGCTGTTTTAAGTTCATTTGAGCAATGTTCTTATGTCAGTAAAAGGGGCTGTTCAGAGCTCAGCAGCCTTGGAGCACATTTACGTGAGCTGCAAACATCAGAGACCAAATGGCACCTCTGTAAAGCTTTGCTTTGCTCAGGGGGCTCACCTCAGCAGTGGAGCTCTGCCAGAGAGGCTTCAACAGATGTTTCAAACAGCTGGGAGCTTTACTGGCTTCTCTCTTCTCTCTCACTATCTCCCTTACAACTTGTGAGGAAAATACTAGTGTGGAGACTATAAAGAGGGATGGCTCATGAGAGGGAGACTGTCTGGGTGTTTCTCAGGCCAGCACAACCTCTTCTCTTTGCCTCCCACTGAGTTTCAGGTCCTTTGGTGCCACAGCCCTGGGAGTGCATGGCCCTGTGTCTCAGAGCCTGCATCTTGACCCCCACCCACCAGCTGATGTCCCAGAAAATCTTCATCCCCAGGGAGGAGCCTTGTGCCAGAGGCTGTGGCTGACTCCCACATGCCCTGCCCTACCCAGGCTGAGGCATCAGGCTCTGTCTGTTGGGTTCTGCTGACCTGGGAGCCCCTGAGATCCCTGGCCCCCAGCCCAGGGAGCTGCCAACTCCCCAGGATCCCGTCAGATTCACTGAAATCTTGACTTTGTCTTTGAAGCTTCAAGAGTAGCAATCTTAACACTCAGATGGAATTAAAATGCACTTTTTTTTTTCAAGAAGGTAAGGGACAACTCAGTGAAAAGTACACATGTTCACTTCCTAATAACTTCCTAACTATAAATACAGTGGAAGTAGAAATTTGAAGAAATAAGATTCATGCAGCTCATTTCTTCCAGTTTTGATACCTTATCCATTATTCAGGATGAATATATTGATTGAAAAATCAATAATATGAGCATATCCATCTTTTAGCACAATGGATAGGAACTAAGACAATACATACAGCACTGTCTGGGCTAATCTACCAGATTATCTGAGTCAGCCACAGAAAATCTGAGCTATCTTTAGGCCCTGACATGTGGTAGGAGAATTTGGTTTAGTCCCAAGGTGAATGGATCTTATGTTCTTGTTCACTTATAAGAAAGCACATCTTCTCCCTTGCTGTTGATTAGAAACTCCTCTCAAAGAGCTTAAAAACTGAAAAGCATTTTCAGTTTGAAGACAGCAATTTTGTGTATTTCCATCACATTGATTTTCAATCTTGGATATTCATTTTTGACAATAAACATCCACACTCACTAGTTTTTATACAACCACATTATTACACCCAGTGACCTGCAGCTGAGGGCCAGAGATAAAATAATGGAAATATGTCTCTTGAGCAAGAGAGAAAATTCTCTCAACTTGAAGACTCCATTTCATATTAAATTCTGAATCAGATAATTTATCTTGATGAGAAAATAAAATGCTGATCATGAAAATTTTCAGGAAAGTCAGCTGTCAGGAATTGTCAAAAATGCCGTGTAACCCAGGAAATATGATTTTTGCTATAACCAGCAAAAGAGTTGAAATAATGTGGTGTTGCAGGGTGCCAGAACATGCCTGTCTTTGTCTTCATTTCAGCTGAGTTTTATGTTCACCTGGTGGCAAAGTAACTATTGCTTCATATTTGTATGAGCTAAAGCTGTGTGAACACTGAGAATGGTAAAAATTTGGCAAAGCTGGAGAGGCACTGCCTTGCAAAAAACAGTCCTTGATGTCAGCTGGGGCTTGGGGGAGAAAACTTTCTGACTTCAAAGGAATAAGTGATGAAGAGGAAAACTACAATACAAAACTAATTTAAATGTAACTAAGTGAACCCCAAAAGGAATGAGGAAGAAACTCTCATCCACTGTGAACATCACACAGGGAGAGGATGTGAGTTTCAGAATTAAAATTAGGAACCATTTCTCATGGAAAGGTGGTCAAACATTGGGACAAGGTTCCTGGAGAGGTGGGCAATGCCTCAAGTGTGCTGTGTTCAAGAGGCAATGCCCTTATAATATTCTTTAGCTTTTGGTCAGCCCTGAAATAGTTGGGCAGCTGGACTGGATGAACATCCTTTCCAGTGCAAATATTCTATTCCATTTGACTCAGTTTGATTCCTACTTCAATTCATCATAAATGACAAAGGCTGAAAACTCAGCAAAGCTATCACCCCAATTCCTGCTTGAAGAATGCTACAACTGTCAAGCTTAAGACAGGAGGGGCGTTGGATCATAGTGTGAGAGAAAAACAAAGACTTTAGGATATAAGAATGTGTGTTCTGAGTAATGATTTTAAGTGTATTGCTGTTTCAATTAGATAACTTGGAGGATTAAACTATTAAAAATAGTTATAATTATATCAGTTATTAGTTAAGTTATATTCTTGTAATTCTTGTTCATTATTAGTCTTCATGTTTTAATTCTATGTATGCAGTGTATCTCTCTTGCCAGTAACATTTTATCTAACACAAGCCATGCCTTGAAACCCAGTCTCAGAACCAAGCTGGGATATGGCTGTAGAACATATCCGTATTGTTTATATGATGTTGAATTTCAGCTCCCATGAGTATACTTTGAAACGGCAATGCTTTTAACTAGCATATTGCTGCTCGGTTGGCCTATTACTCATTCATTTTTCTTGTCCCTAACATATGCAGAAAACACCCACAGCTACATATAAAGTGCACTTGATAAATACAATATCATCAGGAATGAGGAAGTGATATGGTAGCACTTGTCCTTTTATTTATTCTCAGGACAGCACATAAGGTGGGATGACTGAGTGGGTTGGGCCATTCACCCATCTGTCTTTATTTGGCAGGTCTTATATTGTAAAACAGGAATTATACTTCTCTGCCATATTTACTTTAGCTACATGTTCTCTTGTCCTTTTGTAAGTCCAGCTCTTGGAAGCTCTAGGCACTCATTTGTCAAGATAAAGATCTTTTTTTCAGAATTCATTATTGTCATGGAGGCAGTCATACAACATTTTAAGAGGTATTACTCAGACAACAGGGGATGTAACATCTTGCAAGGTCAAGCCTTTAGAAATCATGCCGGGTCTTTAAGGTCCTTTCCAACCCAAGACATTCTATAATTCTATTTTTAAAAATGTTGGTCCTTCAAAGAACACAACATGCTAAACTCTTCAGCCACCCTACAGGAAAAATTTCAATATTTACAAGGTAAATACTGTGAATTGAACTTGCTTTTCTCTGCTAAATTTCTAAAGGTATCCACAGTTTTTCTTCTCTATGTGGTTAAAAATTATGCCTTTTTGGTAAACATGACCAGCTCAGCAATTTTTTTGTCTTCTTCAAGTTCTCTAAACTGGATGCTTCTCTCTCTGCTAAGCAGATCAATTCATGAATTTCCTCAAAGTTCCCTTTATGTGATGATTATATTAAGCACTAAACTAAACAACTTCTATTCAAATAATAATACAGATGATGTTTACTATCCATTTTTTAATTCAAAAGCTCCAGGTTAAAGGGAGGAAAACAGATTCCCTCCGCTCTCAGCAACTTCTGCCCTACCAGCAGCCAGTTCTAAGGAAAAGCTTCCCACCTGTCTGGTGAAGTCTAATAATCATAGAATTTGCTGAGTTGGAAGGGACCTATCAGAATCATGGAGTCCAACACCTGGCCCTGTGCAGGACACCCCAATCACACCTCTTTGTCAGGCTTTGTGCTGTGACCACTGCCCTGGAGATCCTGTTTCAGTGCTCAACCATCCTCTGAATGTAAAACAACACCCAACATAAACCTCTCCTGACTCAGCTTTAGGCCATTTCCTCAAGTCCTGTCACTGGGCACCAGAGTGAAGGGATCAGTGTCTTCCCCTCCTTTTCCCTTCATGAGGAAAAGGGTGCCCAGTCCCAGATGTATAATATCTGCTCATCAGGGTAAAAGGAGGCGACTCAATCCCAGATAATTCCAACTAGTTTATTGCAGGGTGCAGAAGAGGTTAAAGAGAAAAGGTGGTGGGCTGAGAGGGGCAGGGAGACAACTACAAAGGAGGGCACTGAGGAGAGAATCCAACTCTTAAGGGAGGGTCCAGTGTGTGTAAATGGTAGGGGTGGGAGGGGTCACAACACAAATGGACCAATGGAGGAAGGTACAGGAGGAGGAGCAAGGATGAGGTAATGGAGGACAATCCAATGGGAAATGAACAGGGAGTGGTTTCAAGGGAACAACCAAAGGGAGATTGAAGTACAAAGAATGTTCTAGATAGGGGTGTGTAAGACACTTGTCCTACACATTAACATGACAGTTTGTAAAGAATTATGGGAAATTGCAACTCAGTCTGACTTAAACAGCAGAACTCTCCCATGGCATCCCCGTGCCAGTCCTCCCACACCCATCGCCCACAAGGACGGTGAAGACCACAATTAGGTCTGACCTCAGTTTCCTCCAGGCTGAGAAAACCAAACAACCTCAGCAAATCCTCATAAGCATTCCCCTCCAAACCCTTCACCACCCTCATGGCCTCCTTTGGACGCTCTCTAATAGCTCAACCTCTTTTTAATATTGTGGCTCAAAATTGTCCCCTGCTCTCTAGGTGAGGCCCTCCCAGTGCAGAGCAGAGTGGGAAAATCCCCTCCCTTGCCCAGGGGCCAGTGCTGTGCCTGCTGTCCCCAGGACAGGGATGTCCCTCCTGGCTGCTAGGGCACTGCTGGCTCAAGTTGAACTTGCCACTTTTTGTTCTCTTAATGCGAAGCTCCCACACCTCCTTAGTAATTTCTCATAGACTACTCCTTGCAGCACTAACTCTTTCTTCCTCACAGCACAGCCAACAAACACCAACTCTCTTCTCAACCACCTAACCCACTCTTTTATAGCACTCATCCCTATTGAACACAGCTGTGACCTGCTAAGGGCAGGCCTGTTCCTAATCTTTGGTAATTAGTACAGCTGCAACCCTTCAGGGGTGAGATTACCTTCTGCACTGTCTTTATTTTCTTACATTCTATCCCTCCAAACCACTGACCAGGATTCCCATGTCCCTTTCTGCAGCTGCTTTCCAGCCTCTTGCTCCCTAGTCTGTACACACATCCCCACCTCAGCTGCAGAACCTGGTTCTTGCCCTTGTTAAACCTCACATGGTTGGTGGTTGTCCATCTCTCTAATTTGGCAGAGTGTCTCTGCAGGGCTGCCCTGCTCTGACAGCTTCTCACAATTTAGTGTTGTCAGCAAACCAAGTATTCCTTAGAGGCTGGGTTTATGCACCCAAAATCTAATACCTTTGCTTCAGGGAAAGAACACATCTGCTTTTTCATGTAGACTCTTAGGTCAGGAGCAGGTAACAGAAAATCCTAGTCTCTTCTCCAAGAGTTAATTAAAATATATGCAAACAGTTATGAAAAAAATATTTATTTTAGTACTAAAGTTCTGTGCAAGTTGTTATAAGTTCTAGGTTTTATATTTTAAACCCCTTAAACTTTAAATAAAAATTCTTGCTCCACATTTTGAAAAGTGGTGATATTGACTCCTGAGAGTCAGAGTAGCTATAGCTGATTTTGATCCAATGCAGGAATTCCCCTCTAATCTTTTTTTAGTTGCCATACCACCACAAAGGGACTGTCTTTGCTTCACTCTTCCCAGATTTCCCTGGTTTAGGCTTTGTTACTTACTTAGGAAATGATAATGAATTCTATTTTGCAGTATTTAATTCCCTCCAGGCACTGATTAAGGAACATTGGGTATTAAACTCAGAGATATAAATCAAAGCCAACTTCAAAGTTTGGGTTTAGATTTGTTCAATGCCTCTTGAAATTGCCTTTCTTGCTGGCAAGATTCATGAAGGTGACAGATTCTAAGCAGCTCTATTCTCTTGAAGGAACACTGGAAGCTGTAAAAATTAAGCATACTTCTAAAAATATAGAATGCAGTAATTTTTTCAAATTTCTTTGTCTCTGGAGCGGGGGGGATGTGGAACAGATCCTTTTGAACTGAAAGTATATTTAAAAGAAAGCAAAAAAAAAAAAAAAAAAAAACCAAAAACACCCAAGCATATGGAAATTCTGCTTTTCATCCAATCATACAGATTTTACTCAAGGCTTGTTGACTGAATTCTGGTGTCTAGTACCTGATTAATAATCCTCTCCTTGTTTAATGTGTGGGCTACAATTCCAGTTAAAAATAAATAAATAAATAAATAACAACAAAATCCTGAAGTGTCCACAAACAGAAGACAATAGAAAAACACTGGTAAATATTGTAATTTATGGTTCAATACCAAAATTCATTACAATTCCAGATGGCCTCGAGGTTCTTAGCAGGTGATTTGTTCTTAACTGGAAGAAGCATTCCTCTTAGGCAGAGCTGAATTATCTTACTTTATTTTTTTTTTGTTTGTTTGGGGTTTTTTTTTTTTTTGTTGTTGTTGTTGTTTCTTTGTTTTTTGTGGAGAAAACTACATGAGGGACAGGCCTGGTGGAAGGCATTAATATTTTCTTTCAGGGGAAACATGGGAATTCACAAAGGAAAAATGGTGCCTGCATGAAGAGAAAGTTACAATTACATCTATGTCTATATCATCTATATTTAGATCTCTGTGTGTGTGTGTGTTTATATATTGAATAAAACTATGTCTGGTAGCTTTAAATTAGACCCTGACTTCCCTCAAGTCCATTGCACTCTTCATTTGATCTCCTTGGGGACAAGTTTTCTATTTAAATTTTCTTCACGTAAAATTATGGAGTCAGACTATGTTAAACAACTAATGAGTAGGTCGGAGAATTTTTGAGAGAGAAATACCTCTCAAAATCAGCCTTATTTTCTCTAAGCAAACAATAAATTCTTCAATAATACCATGTCATTCATACTTATCATTTAAACATTTGTAACTCTGAATTTGCTCCTTGACTGTTTTTCTTTTATACATTTTTTGTTGCACCACTGCTTCCTTGAATGATGGCACTGAAGACAGACTGGTAGTGTGATCATAGTTTATAAACCCAGCTAGAAGGATAACTAATTTTCAAAGACAGTACAAAACTCTGGATGCCCCTAAGGTCTCTACACTTTTTACTGAATGTGCAGTGTTTCAAAGAGGGCAGGAGGGAATGGAAAAAAGTGATGGAAATGTATCAAGTTTATTATCAGAAAGCAACATAGAAAAGTAGAGCCTCAATAACAGCAATACTCCTCCTCTGATTGTCCTTCAGTTCATGGATCACTTGAAAGAATCACTGCATTCTGTCTCCAGGTGCCTGCTGGACTTCACCTTTCCTCTTCTTGACTCTACCCTTTATTATTCAAAAGGGCATTAGATGTCCAGAGCAAATGGTTGAAAGACCTGAAAGTTGTTTTCTCATTTGTAGTTGACTATTAATGAAGTGTTCTCTAAGTTCACTTTGTATCCAAGTGAAATGTGGCTCAAAAGCAACTAATTTCATAAAGTAATGAAGATTGAACTGCATGGTAATTGTACTAATTATTATTATAACAATATAGTATTTTTTGATTCTGCTCTTTGCAGCAACTTTTTAAGGAACAAAACAATTTGTGTTTCCCAGGAAAATGTCTGTAAGTATTTTTTAAATTAGTTTTCATCTTGGTTAGAAAGAAGAATATAGATTTATATACAAGGAATAAAAAAAAATCATAATAAGAGCAGACTAAATATTACTTTAACCACCAATCCAATTAAACAATAATATTAATAAAAGGAGAGGTACTCAAGCTAGCTAATTAGAGCCAAGACAGAGTTTTTAACATCTAAGGAACATCTTGATAACCACCCTGCTGTTATAACACACACAGCTGCCCAGCTCCTTGTCCCAGGTAAGGTGTTTGTGTTCGAAAGAAGGGAAGACCTGCATCCTCAAAAGTCAACAGGAGCAGATCTTCCTCCTGCATCCAAATTCAAGTGTCAGAGTAATCTGCTTTGTTCCCCAAATGTTTCTAAGGGCTTAAATTCGGGAGTGTCGCTTAGACTGCTCTCATTCTCGAAGGAGGAGCGGCCGGCCGAGGCTCACTAGGTGGTGCTGGGCGCAGCCGGGCGGCACAGCCCGACACGTCCTGCGGGAGGCGCGGGAGCATCCCTGCACCGCCGCAGCTGGCATTGGAATGGGGGGACAAGAGCTTTGGTAAGTTACTCATGTGATAAGGAACCGGTGGTGTGCATTTGTCAGATCATCCCTGCATTTTAAAGCAGTTTTTCTGTCTGATAATAAATAACTTGTTGCAGTTGCACCAGTATTCCCCTTTTATCTTACTTTAACAGTCTTTTGCTGTTCCATTTTTCTTCACTTACATATTAATTACCTCATTATTGTTTATTTTCAGTTTCTCTTTGAGTGACAAACGTATCATCTTGTCAACAGGTTGTTTTCCTCAGTTTTGGTTTCCTGTAGGTAGTTTTGAGCCTGCCAATTTTCTTCTTCACCCTGCCAGCTTTCCTTGGAGCCACATCTCCTGTTTCTCACTTCCAGCCCATCAATGCCTGCAGCTGAGCCTTCTGCAAGCCTGATTTATGCTGAGCTGCATCCTGCCCCAGGCCAGAGACAGTGAAGTGTTTCACACCTGTGCTGCCAGGGCCCATCTGAGGGTCCCTGCCCTGTCTGGGCCATCCATGGTCCCTCAGATGTTTGTCCCTGCAGCTGCCACTTTTTTGATTGTCCCTGAGCCTGTTTTGCTGGTTTGGGAGACTCCTGGAACAACCTGGTAGCCAAACCAGCCCTATCTTGTGACTGCTGGCTGGTGCAAGAGCAGCACCAGAGTCCCATCCACCCCCCAGTGCTCCCACAGCACATCAATCCCACCCCATCAACTCTTTTCTGGCTGAATTTTTGATGCAGACAACATACCTTTGAAAAGCAAGTGACTCCTTAAAGAAATGCTGTGGTATCAATCAGCCCAGCACCTCACATTAATCTGAGGAGACTGTGTAAATCACAGAGAAAATGTTGGGTTTTACTTTACAGAGCACACAATGCCACGTGTGTATTTAAGCAGAAGTGTATTTCTTCCTCTTAACTGGTGAAAACAGTACTACAAATACTTGCTGCTGGATAACAGGTAAATATTGTAATGTTAGTAGTAATTACTCTGTACTTCAACAGGTTTTTAACTTGATGGTTTGTGGGACAAGACAGACAGCAGCTGCATGTTGAGGGTCACCTGGTGGGGACAGGCAGGTGAGCACAGACTGGTACACAGAATCAGATTTGTAACTTTTATCTTCAAGGTTCTTTCCAAGCATGACTCCCATGATGACTTTCTCCTGTTTGAATTAAAAAAAAAAAAAAAAAAAAAAGGGAAGCCTGATTTAAAACAGGGCCCTGATCTGCATAGAATTTTGCTTTAATGACAGACTGACAAGGCCCCAGGAAATATTATCCAGGTGTATGACTTCTAGCAGATGACAAAGCCTTTGATGTCACTTATTTCTTGGAACTAATTCTGAGATTGTAAGTATGTGTTTAGGTATGCAACATGCATTCTACCCCACACAGCTAAAAAAAAAAAAGATAAATGCCACCACATTCCTAGGGTTTTTTTAGATCTTGTATCCAACCCTTCCTTTTAATTTGCATATTTATTTCTTAGTAGTTGCACTGGTATAATGCATCAGTTTCTCAACAGGGTGTGTGGGTTAATTCCTACCAAAGTGGCACTAAAGCTACAAACTCCCTATTCCTTTACTCTCACTGTCTGAAATTTCTCCTATTTTATAAAACATATCACAGGGGTAAAAATAAAATAAAAACAACAACAAAAAGACATAGACAATACAGTTCTCTTTTTCATTCATTTGAAACAGAAGGTAGATTTAAGTAGGTACAATATGTGAACTATATAGAAAAATTTGGTTATTTCAGCACTTTAGTCTTCTTAATGACTTCCAGTTAAAAATGAAGCTAACAAAAATTAAAAGTATATACAAAAAGTCTTGGCACACACACACACACAAAAAGAAAGAACAACTACATTTTGAAATGCTTTTACTCAGCTGACTTAGTGGACCTGACTGTCATGGAAAATGTCCCATTTTTTGGGCTGGTAGACTGTCTGTACCTATCAGCATTAAACAAATTGGCTCTAAGTAAAATTACTTTAAGAAAGGATGCTTGTAAGCAATTGTTCTGAGTTTGTGCTCAGAAATCTACTGTAGACCTCCCATGGTCAGACTGAGATTTGGTTAGTCAAATGATTTCTTCAGTGGTGTTAGTGAAACAAATCATATCAGAAATTCTCTCATAATGAGGGTGTAAAATCTGAGATACTGATTGGAATGAAAGCCTGCTAATGCTGTAGGGCACAGCAATCTCTGGTGTAATTGCTCTCATTTCCTACTAAATAGTTGTTAACCAACCTGAGGCAGCATTGGGTTCTGGTAGAAAATGAAGTTCCCTTACAAGGTCTGTTTGTGAATTAGTGAGAAATAGAATTTTATCAGATTTTTCCAATTATGCAATATGAATTTAGTAAAAAAATATGTAAATTGGGATTTAACATATAAATATCTAAGTTAGCTGAATAAAATCATTGATTCAGAGCAAGGACACTTTTGATATGTGACACTGTTGCTGGTATTAGCTAATAGAAATAAATTCTCAGCTGTACAGATTAGGATACTGGTTTAAATCAATTTTTAGTTTTTAAAAATAATGATTAGCTACAAAAAATGCATAATATGACCATACCATTATTGATTATCATGATAACTGGTATTTTGTGTTTGACTTGTGTATCAATGAAGCCAGTTTGGATTTTTAGCCACTTCATGGCCACTCCATGTGGGTATTTTTGCCCACTGATGTACCAGAGTATTTTAATTTCTTGCGCTGGGTAAATAAAGAAGCAACAGTCTGATATCAAGATGAGTTTTTAGCCTCCAGCTTGTGGCAGAAGGAAGTGGATTATTGGTTAACACAACCTAGAAGAGGAGATATTTATGTTCCACAGTTTTAAAAAGTGTAAATTCTGATGATGTATGTGGGTTTTTAAATTAAATTTCCCCAATTTAGGAGCTGTAGGTTTCAGTTTGGAGAAACCTTTGAAGTTAAATTAAAGCAGCTAACTCTACATGAAGCTTTTATTTTAAGTAAGAGAGGAGAAAATAGCCCCTCCCAAACAAGTGGAGTAAACAGCTTCATCTAGAGAGATATCAAGAATTAATAAATAATATCTGTAGAATGTAGGGATGCTCAATAACAAAGTCCTGTCTACCCTGTAGAGATGACGTAAACTTCCTAAAAACACATTAATATTGAATTTTCAAGGGAAGATGGAAAAAATGAAATACCTAGGTGCATAAATAAAAATATAAAAAGAACTTTTATATAGGAAGACATTAAAGAGAATAGAAAACACTTGGGTCAGCTGTCCCCAGAATTAATTAATTAAATGTTCAAAGATATATATGATAGGATAACAAGAATAACAATAAAGCAGCAGTTCTTTGAGGTACATATGGACAGGACAAGAGGCAGCACACATGCTAAAGCAGGCATGCGTACCAGAAAATTATGAAGCTGAATTTTTTTAATGAGTGGTCAGAAATTGGAACAGTTGCTTTATAAAGATTTCATAATTTTCATCCATGAAGGTCCACTAAAATCTACTGGACAAGGCCCTCAGCAATCTATGATTTTGAACTTAGCTGTGCTTTGAGTTGCACCTGATACAGATGACCTCCAAAGGTTTATTCCAATTTAAATTAATCTGTAATTCTGTGATCTTTCTTAAATAAGGTAATTGGTTTTCTAGACTTATGAAATGTGATTGATTTAATGTCCCTGGACATATCAGACTCAAAGGGAGTGACATCAGAAGATTTTAAATGTGGTATTTGAACTATAATTTGGTTTATACGTGCTTAATTACAGGGCAAAGTTGAAAAGAAGTGTCTGCACAGCTTTCCAAGGCTCAGAGTAACAAGTGGCCTCATTGAGCTGTGAAATGTTTAGGGAGTATTATTTCAAACTAAACTTATCATCTTTCCATTATCAGTACTTTTTCCCTTTCTAGGAAAGACATAATATGCATCAAGATCTCCTGCAGTTTCTGGATAGATCTTTATTTTGTAGATTTTAGAGGCACCCCATACATTTTAGCATTTTTCTTGAATGGTTTTGCTTGTTGTGCTGTCAGATTTACCGGCTCCTTCACAACTTGCATTATTTTAAGTTTTAATGCTGAAGCAGATTCCAGCTTTTGTTGTTTGCTTATTTGTTTGCTTTTTCACTTGTTTGTTTATAAAGCTGGAACCTCCTTATGTTTTGTCTGTATGGCTCAATCCAGTATCACCTCCATGGCATCAGGAATAAATCTACAACTGCAGTTTTTAGCCACTGATCTCTTGTATGCTTGATCACTGTAAACAGTTTAGCTGTGATGAGTCCTTGCCACAGTACCCTTAATTAGATGCTTTTATGCTTTTCTAATATGATTTTATAACAAGCCACTTTTACCATTTACTTCTGTGTAATCAAGTAACTTGCTTCCAAGTTTTTAATCAAGCAAGATTTCAGCAATTTCTGTGTCAGTTTTCAGAGTGCTGATCCATTATGTAGTAGTTACAAGGAGAGATCTGACTTTGCAGGTTTTTTGCTTTTAATGACATTTCACACAAAACCATAGAGGATGAATGCCAGAAATCAAAAGCAACATGGTTACAATATTATTGTATTTGTGTTCCCCCCAGATGAAGGAAGGAATGATGAATCTGAATCCATGTTCTCAGAAGGCTAATTTAGTATTTTATGACACTGTCTTTTACTAAAAAATACCACACTAAACTATATTAAAGAATTCAGAAAGGATACTTACAGAAGGCTAAAAAGATAATAATGAAAACTTGTGACTCTCTCCAGAGTCCCGACACAGCTTGGCCCTGGTTGGCCATTGAATCAAAACAACTCACAGCAGAAACCAATGAAACAATCACCTGTGGGTAAACAATCTCCAAACACATTCCAAAGGAGCAAAACACAGGAGAAGCAAATCAGATAATTATTGTTTTCCTTTTTCTCTGAGGCTTCTCAGTTTCCCAGGAGAAAAATCCTGGGTGAAAGGGTTTATCCAGAGAATGTGAATGCCACAACAATCACAGTCTTTTTCAAAAGGACTTAAACTCATACTAGCCAACCTGTAAGTCCCACCATTGCTACAGTGGGTAGGTCACATCTCAGAGCTGTAGGTGCATATCAGGGTCACACATTTAACAATTACATTCTTTAATAATGTTATTTATGGAGAGCATTTCAACAGGGGTTAAAAATAGATACATATTATGCCATTATTTCCAGTATTATTACCTGTGGCATTCTTATTCTCTGAACAAATTCCTTCTCCCAGGGTTTTTCTCCTGGGAAGCTGAAAGGCAGCGAGAGGCCTCAGAAAAAACTATTCTTATCTCATTTGCTTCTCCTGTGTTGTGCTCACATGTGGAATGTGTTTGGAGATTGTTTACCCAAGGTGATTGTTTCATTGGATTCTGCTGTGAGTTGTTTTCACTCATTGGCCAATCAGTGCCAAGCTGTGTCAGGACTCTGGAAAGAGTCAAGAGTTTTCATTATCGTTTTAGCATTCAGTATCTTTTCTGTATTCTTTAGTACAGTATAGTAGTCTTTAATATCATATAGTATAATAAAGTAGTAAATTAGCCTTCTGATAAGATGGAGTTAGATGCATCATTCTTCCCTGCCATGGGGCTCACTGTGCATTTACAATATTTACCAGTATTATTTTCAAACGTACATCAACAGCAAAGTAGTGAGCTACTTTTTTCTGCCTCTTCAACTACTTTATGGGCAGTGTCTCTCTTTTTAACACTATTATATGCTGATGATTTGCTTTAACACTTGTGGACCAGAAAGATGATTCCTTTTTGCAGGGCACACTTGTTGAAGAGACACAGCTCACAGTTTGATATCATCTGGCTGCCTTTGAGCCAGTAACCCAGAGCCCTTTAGAAGTGGCTAAGAAAAACAAACATCTAGGCCATGATTCATCCAACCTATTTTATAGACAGCAGCTTCAGGAAAGGAGATGAATTCCTGAGAACATTTGGGCTCTCCACTGAATATAAAGAGGGATAAAACAAGTAACCCATGGGAAGATCATTATGCTGTGGGTTACTGGGTATGGTCTGATAATTCCTGATCTTAGACCCCGGATTTTAGACCTGAAAAAACTCCCAGTTTTAATATTATTATTTCTATTGTTGTTGTTGTTATTTGTATTATCATCATCATTACTATTATTATTTTTAATGAATTTGTATTTAAGGCAAGGGATTACTTAAAATACAGATGCTGAGAATTGTCATCTCAATTATATATTTACATAGTTACTTGCTTAGAAAAACTGAAATGAGGCATCATTCTCAAACTGTTTTGTTGTTTAGCAAAATCAAATATCTTATGACATGCTGAAGTCACAATGTTCTAGCATCTACAATTTTTTTATATGTTCTGGGTTTTTTGATGCAACTTGGAAGGAGAATTTGAGGGGACTCAGCTTTTGCAAATTTTCAGTGTAATTTCTTAGCTGACTGCATTAATTTCAATAAGTTTCTTTTTGTTGCAATATATGTTTTAAATACCTAGGTAAAATCTACAGTAGGATACTTCTGAAGACAGTTTGTAGACTGTGAATTTCCTATTAAATATGCCATAATAAATGTTAATTTTATCTTTATCTTTTACAATATTTTATGATTAAGCCCTCTTTGACAGAACAATTTACAAATAATGCTGTTCCATAATATTAAATTGTATTGAAATAGAAATTTATTAATTTTCTGCATCCAACATAACCTTAAGTAGCTTCTTTCCTCTCAGAAATTAATCTTTTCAGGGAATGAAGGATTCTCATAAGAACGTTTTTAGTCCTGATTATTACCTCAAGGCATATTTGCATGAATGTAAAGTCTTATATAAAAAATACAGCACTCAAGATCTATGAAAGATAATGTTTGTAGCTAATAGTTAATATAGTTAATAAATATATAATATAGTTCATAAATCTTTGGACTCCTTTTTCAGGTCATATAAAAATTGTTTTCCAGTTCAAGTTAAGCACTAAAAGAGTATGGAAGTACATTTTATTAATTTCAAAATGAAGCTATGTGGAGAGAATAAATATTACCTGGTAATGATACTGCAGCTCTAAGTAGCTAAACATTGCTTTAGGTTGTGAGAAGCAGTGTGGAGCTACAGGATCTTATTCTCTGAGATTGCCCTACTTAAATCTCCTTTTTTTTCCTGGTTGCTTCAGAAAAAGGTACTTGTCATAGTAACATAAAAATAAAAACAAAGCTTTCTGTGAAGAAATAAGAAATACTTTGATTAATTTCAAAGCAGCCTTTCTTTAGCCACTAGAGTAGGAGACATTTCTGATTCAGCTCAGGTTGATAGTGAGTTGAGTGGCAGATTAACATAAAGGTCAAAGCTATTTCATAAGGCATGTGAGAATTTCTAGCTTTCATTTAAGTATCATTTAAACATTTATCCTTTAAATATAATAGCAATTAAGAAATTTGCGATCACTGTCACAGGTTATTTTTATCATTAGGTAAAAACATTTGTCCTCTAAAACGTTTGTTGCACATTAAGCAGATTTTACTGTGTTCAATTTGCAAATCAAAAGGTTTCATTGGTTTGGGAAGCACAAAAGAAACCAAACTAGGTGATCATACTGATCCTTCAGTTTTTAAAATATATTCATCTGCTTCTAATGAATGGAATATTACAAGAATAGTTCAACAAAAATAAATCTAATAATTTAAAAAAATAGTTATTCATAAAAGTGCTGAAAGGTACCTTCTGTAAATGTAAAATCAGACCTGAGGTAGAGTGTGGTTAGGCATTTCTGTAAATGCCCTCTGTCATCAAAATTACTTTGGCTAATTTATGCTTTGACAAGAAAAATATTGAATAAAACAGTAAAAGACCACCTAGCATTTCCTCCTACCTGTAAGGTGATATATATATATATATATATATATATATATATATATATATATATTCTTTTACTTTTTTTTTTTTTTTTTTGTTTTAATTGATCTAGGTGCCAACAGCATTAATGTTTGAGCTGTTGGTGCCTCAAACCCACTTGGAAGCATGATTGAGATCTAACAGACTGCAATTCTTTTATCTATTAAGCTGAATTTTTTTTTCAGTATAAGAAAAACTATTTGACAAAAATTTGAACAAAAATATGAGTGTATACAAACTTCAGTGGAATATACAGATACCCTATGCCCATGTACAGTGCTCCATTTCTTAGATTTGCCTGTTTATTTGGGGGGAAAATCTAGGCCTCCTCACATATTGCTTCTATGAACTATGTGACTTCACTCTCAAAGGAGGAGAAAATAAAGTCTGAAATTTTGCGGGAGCCAGAGCTACAGAAACTGTGGTGCTGCTTTAAGAAAATGTCAGAAAAAGGCTTCTGGTAAAGGCAATCATGACGCTAAGTTTGGTATTAGACATTTCACTCTTGCAGTCTTCAAGCAGGAGATAAGTGAGAGTGGAGGAAAAATGTGCTGCATAAAAGATGTGTGTTGAGAGAACAAACATTCTCATCTAGTGTTCTGGATCTGTGAACACAGACTTTGTGGTTTGCTTTTTCTTAGAGGGAATTGCACTGTTTTCTGATATAGGTGCATGTTTTCTAGGGTAGGAAAACAGGCATAAGCATTTGGGCTGTGTGTTAGGGTCTGACTGCAAATGGGAGCACTGTAAATTAATGTGAGGTGTATTCTCTACCTCTCTTGAGCCATCTCTCTGAACCTAAGGCAAACAGATGGCTGAGGATTTCTCTGAAAGATTAAGTGCTTCAATAAGAACATCTCTCAGGTTGTAATTTACATGCTACTTGAAGACTTTTTTTTTAATGTGATTGGTTTTTTTCTTCCCAAAAAATTTTAAAGCATAAAGGAACAAAATCCATAAGACATAACAATAACATTTACATCACAAGCCACTTGTTCTTACTGTGATACTGTTTATTTACTTATTATTCAAGCACTCATTATAGTTCCTCTTAGTCTATCTTTTTCATCAGTTCAAAGAAACAACATAATATTATAATTCCTTAATTTTTAATGCACCTAAGTATGTTTATATGGGTCATAAAAGCCTCAGAGATAGCAGTAGGCTTTTGATAGATTGTGTTCTTCATGGCTACTTTCCAGTTGATCAGAGTTGCTGATTCCAGCAATAATATAAGTTCTTGACTACCATGACCCTGTATTTTTCTCAGAGCAGTTACAGATACAAGGGGGGACAGAAGCTGCATAGTCTCTCCTGCAGCAGTACCAGAGAGCAGCCTTCTCTCCTAAACTCAAAGACAGAGAGACTGGAGGCTGGTTTTCTTTCTGTGAAAAAGGAATGCTGAGATGTTCCCATTCCTTTTCTAGAGGGTAGATTTGATTAATAAGGTGCTATTTTTCTTTGATAGTGTAAAAGCCTTTCCAAAGATTGATTTATTCATCCAAATTTAATTCTTTGAATCTGCCTAATCTAAATATTGACTTACTATGTTGATTTTGTTCACATAGATCAGTATTTAAGTGACTAAAATATATATGATTTAACACTTTTGAAGCTATTCCTGAGATGGGATGTCCAATAAGAACTCAGAATCACAGAAGTGCTCTGTACTTTATTCAGTAATGCTGTTCACTCAGTGACAAGTTTACCCGCCATAGTGTATCATCTTTTGTCTTTCCTTCACTAAAACATTTATTCTCTTATGGAGAAATTACTGCTAAACACAAATATTTACTTAAGATCTTCCTGGGTGGCTGTACTTAGCACAGAAAAACCATCATGAGATGACATGTTGAATACTCTAACTGTTTCACAGTTAGAGTATTCAACAACTTTCAAAGTCATTCTCTTCTTCTATTTTTAAACAGTCCATGTTTCTTCCACTTTGGAATAAAAAAAAGACATCAGGAATAATCCATTTCCATTGAAAAGTGGAAAATACTCTATAGGTTGTTTGGATTTAGACAGTAGTAAAATGTTTGACTGATCAAAATTGTGCTCTTGACATATGCAACCTCTGAGCCACTGTAACCTCAAATCTTGGTCTGCTGCCTGCCTGGTCTTTCTTCAAACTGTGTTTCATAAACTGGATGGGCTTGCTCAAATAAGTAAATTGTATTATTTACCTACAGAATTCCATAACTATCAAGATATTTTTTTAACTTTTCACTGTAATAAAGTTAGAGTTAAATATTTTCCTGCAGTCATAGTTTCCCCCAGACCAAAGTAATCTAAATTATAATAAGAAAAAAGCTAACAAGTTTTTTTTTTTCCATAATCTCAAGACAGGTTTCTATGCAGTATAGCTTGATTTGTTTTTCATTATTTGCCAATGCATTACATATAACTGTTCTGCAGCCATGGCTATCTAACTAGTCTTACATTCAACTGTAGCACTTTTATTTATGCTGTTTTCCTTCCAACTTCATGAGCTTTAATGCACTCAAAATAGATCATCTGCTGCTTCCCCCAAACTGCAAGGCCTACTACTGTTATAGACAACAATTACACTGCTCTGATATGTGCCAGATTCTACTCATTCTTCTTATTTCATTTTTTCCCAGGTCATCAAAATACTTTGATTATGACTCCAGTGTTTTTCTGATTTGCAAAAAGAAGATCCAAGAACTAGAATGATAGTAAAGCAGGTAAAAATTGGTGTGACTTGCAGAGGTGCTCAAGAACTCCAATTGTTCAGCCATCTAACTTTTCTAAGTAGACAGTTTGAAGCTGAGGCATTTGCATGTGGAAAAGATTTTCCTCAGAGAGTTGTGAGTGCCAAAAAATAGTTTTGATTCTGTACTTCAGTGAAGTAAACAGAGAAAAGCATATAAAAATGGTGTCTATGCTGTCATTATCAAGCACCACCAAATTCCCTTTTGTCTTGTACATCTGCAAGTATGCTCCTATTGAAAATAACTGTAAAATGACATAGGAAGGTCTTTGTTTTCTAAAAATTATTGGTGATCTCATGGATTTACATTTTGAATGGATTTTTTATTTCTTATAAATAATGTACATTTTTAGTAGGTATATATTCTTCACAGCTACAGATGATGGTACTTAGATTGTTTTGGAGAAGGGGTGAGAGATTTTGTGGGGGTGGAGGAGCTGTAGACAAAATGTTGCTTCGTCATTAGTTGTGATAATGATGTCTTCCCAAATGCTTGTGATGCTTTTAGCTTGTGAAAATTCAGCTGAGAATTTAACTTCCCTATGGAAGCAGGGTACCTTTTAGTAATGAGATTATTCTCCCAGTTCTTTGGCTATGCTAAGCCCAAACAATGCATTCAATAATATAAAATATGATGCATTCAATAACATAAAATATTTGATTCAAAGCCATTATTTTCAAAACAATGTCATTTGGAAATTAACAATTAGGTGAAAATATCTTGCTACAGTAATTCCTTCAGGCTTCTCTTGGCTGCCTCAAATTCATCCCATCTGAAAAGTGATGTATCATCACCTTGGCAAAGATTTCAGATGCTGTGTTCCCAAAAATGAATGTAGCACTTGCATTAATTTTGCCTGTTGCTCTTGGTTTGCTTTTTTAAATTTTAAATCTTTTTATTTACTTCTGATGGCTCCACTCCTTCTTCTCCATCATAAGCAGTAATGAATGTATTCATATCTTCTTTTCCATAAACAAAGAAATGTGTATCAACATGAGCAGTGCATAAATGGTTCAAAGGTGCTGAAATTCATGCCAGATGCTTCAGTGACTCAGTACCAAATGGTGAAATATGTGAAAGCTTCACAAGAGATTCATTTTTCTGTTGAAAATGTCTTCTTACAAAGGCCTTTTTATGTTAAGAGACATCATTGCTCACAGTTCCTCAGTATGCAGAATCAACAAGCTGAGCAGTCAGCTTACAAAACAGAGCAATTTCCTTCTGCTGCTTGTATTAAGCCATGATTTTATAACAGTCAATTTTTGAGAGAAATTTAAGTAAGATACCTTACAGAAAAAAATTCTTAAGAAAATAATGTTAATATGTTTTTGAGGGTTTTTTTCAGTTTTAAAAGCAAGTGTTTGGACTCTGTGATTTTATTTTATTCCTTACAGCTCGATTAAAAACAAAATCAGTTGTCATTTGGAAAGAGAAAAGGATGTGAAAGTTTTTAAATAATAAGTGAAAAGAAATTTAGGTATCATTCAATCTGATTGGAGGTTTGGTCAGTGCCTCAGCCTCATCCCTGTGCCTCTTCTGACTCATTTTTGTTTCACTTTCTACAAGACGGTGACTTGTTTCAACCAAATTAATTCAGAAAATAGAGAAGAATTGTGAATTGTAAAATTAATAACCATTCTTTCCCTATCTCATTTGGTTTTTCACTCTGATATATGAAAACCACTCATATTTCAAATGGACTCATGTCCTGAGACACAACATTGAATATCACATTGGAGATTATTTTTTATTGACCAACATACTGATTGTTTAAGCTGTTTTAGTGGCCCTTAGGACACTTGGATAGTTGAACCTCACTTCTACTTGATCACTAGTGGTGAGCTGCATGTCTTGATTTCAATTTTTAGTTTTAGTATTTTTTGACACACAAAACTGATCACTAAAGCAAAAAATGTACTGAGTTGAGAACACAGAGATTTTCTTTTTAATAATCAATGAAATAAAATGCCATGAGAACAATGCAAACACATTTTTCTCTTTAACATGTGGATACCCACAGAAGTTACTGTACTTTCAACATTAAAAAGAACCTGTAATTTATAACTTTTAATCCATTTATTCTGTAGATAATATTTTCAATTTTCAATGCTAAAAGGAGTAAGCAATGTGGGTAGAGTCCCATTTCTAAGCAGGATCACTTAGCTGTGAGGCAGTACCACATGGATACATTGCTTAGAATATAAATGTTATGAGGAACTGTGGATCAAGCAAAAGTTTTTCATGTATTGACATCTTTTTCTTATAAAATTTAATGAAAATGTAATCCTCTGAATTAACAGCTTGATATAAATGTCATTAAAATAGATGGAAATGGATCCATTAATTTAACAAGTCTTAAGAGCAAGCATTTAAGTAGCTTTTAATGCTTTTTGCTCCAGCCTGATGAGTATTATCTTCGTTATACAGATGATGTTGTGAAGTCATGGAAAAGTTAAATGTTGATTCCAAGGCCACAAAAATGAGACACTTGGAAACTCAAAAACCTAAATTTTAATAGTTTTCTGTCTGTACTTCATATTTAGGTTAGTTTTTACCTAAATAAATGAATTGTTAAAGCTAATATTTTAAAAAAGGCAAAACATATTAAAATATTTCTTGATCTTTATACCATAAAAATCACGATCTGAACACTTTTTATTTACAACAAAGAGTCTATGTGGTTCTAGAGAGGCTGTAGTCAAGAATTGCTAGATGATATTATGCATCAAAGGGAATAAGAAGCCTGTGTAGGATATATTCAAATATTGATAAAAAATAATGTTTACAGTGGTCCTTGATAATAACTGAAATAATATTTTCTTAGTTTTTTCTTTGTTGTCTCTGAGATACTGGTGGAGGTAATAGGAACATTTTCAGTGGTATTTTGACTGGATTGCTTAGGGTAATTGTTAAATCAGAGAGGAATGCAAATAACATTATATCTGCAGATAAATTAGCATCCAAAGTTGACCATACAAAGTGCTGTGAGAAGAAAGGAGAAAGGCATTATGGAAGCCAAGCACCATAACACAGTGACAAAAAAGAATTGTGCAGAACAGATGGAAAACAACACAAGAATATTAGAAATTATGCACCAGTGACTATTTAGCAGAGAGCCATCTAGGAAACCAGTTGTAATGGATTTAGATAAAGATTACAAATGAATTTACACAGGAATTAAATGCACAAGTTATTTCTATTCTTCTTAAAATGTTCAAATTTTGCTCATGTAAGTTATCAGTGAAGTATTAGCTATTATTGCAATGCTAATAAATTTTGGACATGGTGATACTGGAGTTTTGGAAGAAAAAATCCCTTCTCCCTTGTGCTGCAGAGCAGCTTCCATTGTGGGGCTTTCATTTAATCTAATGTGAACATGGACACTCCTGGGGCGCTTCCTTAAAGCAAGGGAGGAAGGAGAGGCCTCTTCCCACTCCTCCTCATTCCTCAGGCAAAGCCTCCTTGGGCAGAGGTGTTGTGGGTGTCAAGGGAAGGAAGAGAGTCTGGCCTCACCATATGGAGTTGACCTCAGGGGGTCAGAACAGTAATCCTGGCAATCACAAATTTAAAGAATCATTAAATGGTTTGGGTTGGTAGTGACTTTAAGATCATCTAGTTCCAACTCCCTTTCCAGGGGTAGGGGCATTTTCCACTAAACTCAATTGCTCCAAGCACCATCCAGCCTGACTTTGAACACTTCCAGGGATGGGGCATTCATAACTTTGGCCAGAAAAGTGCTTTAGTTCTCTTTTCCAGAAGAAAACATCATGCAGTTTAAACTGACTGTTAAATATGCCTAAAGTCTTGACCTATCAAATATTTGGAAAGACACAGTCACTCTCAAGGCTGAAGGTATGTCCCATATGAACATGGATATGGAAGGATTGAATTATCATCTTGAGAGCAGTCCATGAAGATGAACCAAAGATCAAAATACAAATGCTTTAAGAGAAACTCTAGAAACATAGGAAAGGAAGGGAGGAGGTTAAAAAAAGTGGCGTAAATTAATCACTCTCTAGTAAAATAGAAGTCGTTTGAGACTTATGGTTGGTTTTATTTTGCCCCAATCAAAGCTTTAATCTCAACCTAGCCATGGAATATGTTGAGGTAAATTGTCACAGCTACAGTCAAAGTGATATCTGTGGAATTTAGTTTATGAGTATGCTTGTAAGTCAAGAGAAATTGATTTTAAAATGAGTGGTGCTCGCACTGCATATCTATGTAGCTGTACATTAGGTCATTTCTCACATTGCCCTTCTGAATTCCAGCATCTGTAAGGAAAATCCAGCTTCTCTGTAAATTGTATTGGCTTTAAGAGACCAAAATATAATCTATTTAATTTTTCACTCCCTTTAGGTGCCCAAGGCAATATAACTGACATTACCAAAAAACACATACTCTAAAGCTGAGGTTTGAAAAGGAGGTCTAGAAAGTCCAAAGAATCACAGATAGAAGCATAAATCAATATATTTAGTATAATTTAACTAAACTACTGCTGCCAGTTTATGTTCAGAATCGCTTTGTCAGTGCCTTGACAAGAAACAGCCAAAAACTCATTGCCAAAGAACTGTCTGAAGAGGAATGAGATGGCAAAAAATTCTCCACTCAGTTTACTATGTCCTCCACTAACTTCACAGAGTAAAATGTGTTCATATTACAAAAATGTAAAATGACATATATTCCTGGATTAAATGATGCAGAAAAAAAAAATTCACAATTGCTTTACACTGAACTTTAAATCTAAATGTCAGGTTATATTTTGAAGTCTTTCCATCTTGAGGAAAAAACTTCTTCAAAGTCCAGATGATATTTTAGAGCAGAAAAACTGAGTTTAAAATCTCAGGTTTTATCCAAAAGCTGAACAGAAGTTCTTAAAAGTATCTGATTAAATCCTGGTTCACTTTTGCTGCTAGTAATTGTTCACATTTTCTCTTCAATTTCTATAATAGGAAGAAGGGAGAGTCCAGAGAGTAGAAAAGGATTTGGGTTTTAAATGGCATTATTATAAAGGAGCAAAAGGAACTGGTGTGGTTGTAGATATTTACCACTCATCCCAAGTCAGTATTTAAAAGCAAGCTGTGTTTTTATTATCATATTATTATGCATTTTTGTTGTGATTTTTAGAGAGGATTTTTTTTGTGTGTGTGTGTTTGGGGTGTTTCTGTGGGGTTTTTGTGTTTTGGTGGTGGTGGTGGGGCAGGGGGGTTTGTGGGTTTTTTGTTTGCTTGGGGTTTTTTGTGGTTTTATTTAAATATTTTTCCCCTTGAGATCTTTTTAAATTCTACTCTTTCTACCTATCTCTGCTTTTTAAAACCTTATTTCCATTCTCATAATTTATATTTATTGCTACTATGACCCCAAAGGTAGTTTGCATTTCTGCACTAAGAATTATTAGCAGCATATTAACAGCTGATACTTCTTTAAGAGGGATAAGACATGTCCCTGAGGGCCAAGGCATCTTTTGATTTCTTCAGCATCTTCTTAACTCTAGAAGTAGTTGTTTTGTTAACATTGCTCAATGGAGCATGGTCACCATGAGCCTAGTTTAGACTGTGGCCCCAGAGCTTTCCCTGTTACAGTCACTTATTAGAGCAGTTCCCAAGCCCTGCTTTGCAGAGATGGGATGGCTGGGAGAAGGACTGACCCATGGCATTGCTTCCTGAGCTCCCTTGCTATCCAAACAGCAAAGGAAGGAAAGAGTTGTTAAACTGATTTGCTGCATTTTCTTATTTTCTGTTTAAGCCGCCATACAGAAGACTGGCTGGCTGTCATTTAAAACTGACATTTGATTTGCTGTGGAAGTGAATCCACACTCTGATAAATGTTCAGATAATTAATATAATAAAAAATTTTCAAATCAGTTTTGCAATGACATTGCTGGGCTACTAAAGGTCCTGATCATTTTTGGCATGCTGAATACTCAGCTGTCCTGCTTTCCTTTGTGCTGCATACATAGTTCTTTACTCTACATAGTAACTCACCCATTATATTTTTTGGAGTTACATGAATTCTTCTACCGTGAATGTCATATTAGTCTTAGACCTCTTTTGAAAATGTTCACCATCACCATCCTCCCAAGGTCTGTGTACAGAGATTTTTTGCAGTGGATGTATTCAGCATGGAAGAAGGCAGTCTCCTTGCCTCACTATTGCATCTGTTGTTCTCTTTAGCAATTTAATTCTGGATATCATGAGTGATGAGTCTCCTGTGCAGTGACACCACTACACTGTGTTGGCCAGGTTATCTGTGAATTTACAAAATGGGCTTCAGTTAATATTTTTCCACAAACCAAGAGAAGTAAAGCACTATGGTTTTATTTGATCAGAGATATACAAACGAGCAACATAAATCATTTAATATAAAAAGCCAGACAGTGACAACAAAAAGCACAGATGTGAAGAGGAAAAGAATTTTCCCCTTAAAACGTCCCCAACAAAACACACACACACACACACACACACACACACACACACAAGACCCTACCTGATAATCTTTATGATATAAATACATGGGTATTCTTTGACTACAATCCATTAGCAAGACTGGATATGGTAGTTTTCCTACATGAGACCTGAAATTCAAAAGATATGAAAAAACATGACAAATTTTTTTGAAGTTCAGAGCTTCTAAGCCCTGAGCTATATTTTTTTTTCTCATTTTGTGTGAGAAAAACCACTGAAGTTGAGAATAGAGATCAAAAGATATGTTCCCTTCCTCTTCAGTCTTGTCAGGATTTCTCTCTGCGTTTGTGAATAAAATAAAAAAGTTACAGTCTTTATCACCTTGTTTTCCTATTTATATTTCTGGTGCCTTATGGTAAAAATCCCCTGCAGGTATAGTGTGGTGGCCAGTGCATTCTGCCTTGAAACCACTCTAAATAGCCTGAAAAGAATGAGGGAGCCTGGGGAGTGGAATATCATGCATGACAAGTCCAGCAGCTGGTCAGAGCCGTACTGGGCAGAAGCAGGGCTGCTCAGGGAGATCTGTCTCATGCCATCCATTCTAACAAAGAAAATCATCTCTCTCAGGTATCAAAAAAGTTTGGGAAATATTGCCTGTACTACCTGAATTAATTAATAAGTTCTACTAACATGCATTAAAACATACAGCCATGATTTTTTTTTTTTCCTTTATGTGCAGTCAGGGATCTTTTAAAAGAAAGTTCAGTATGTTACATTTTTTGTTACTCTTGTGGGAATGTCTGAGCATGCAAATCTTTAAGATACCGAGTAGAAACCTTGATGTCTTCTTGGAAAGTCTTCCTGACCTCTTCTTATCCAGAATTGGAAGATTTGGGTCAGCAAATCTTTACATCTTCATTCAGGTTCTAGTCCTTGGGGATCTGAAGGCTTTTGAATAATTGAGTTCCCACTCTTCGTCTCCTTCAGTGGGAAACTACCAGGAAGAAAACATTTCTGATTAAATATGAATTGGAAAGAAAAGACAATTCTTGAACCATAGACTGTCACTAAAAAAAATACCCAGCCAGGCCTTTGTCACCCCACAAAAAGCCTGAGGTTCTGTAGTTCCAAATTATCCTAGCTTATTTACAAAACTGAACTAAGGTTTCACTGGTATGAACACATATATCTTCCTGTGAATACTTACACCATTGCAGAAAAGCAGAAATATCTGGTGCAAGTAAAGGGATATTTCTTAAAAATAATATAATTTAAAATATTTTAAACAAGCTTTCAAACTATATCATTCTCAAAAAGTGCTGAGTAAGTGCAAAAGGTTGTTATGTATGACTATATGAATAAAGCCAAGTAAGATTTTTAAAACTGCTACTAAAATACATTAGAATGCCCAAAAGCTGTAATACCTCAATCTAAAACATAGAAAGTTTGCAAAAAACTTCTTAATCCTAATTAGAATGGGTCATAACTTACATAAAATAATATTTGGTTTGCATCTAGCTTTTATTATTTTTTTTTTCTGATTCCTGAGTCAGTTGCCAAACAATCTTTATTTGTCCATGCAACTGCTCTAGTTCCAATAGTTCCAAAGTTCAGTAAATTTTAGGAACACAGGTTTACACATTAAATCATCAGCTAAGACATTAAATATACCATATCATAAAAATCATTCACCATCTTTAAGAGTATTTTTAATGGGAACAGCTGTCACAATTGCCCATTATTGGGAGGACAAATCAGATGAAGATTGGTAGCAATACCAGGATTTTTTTCTTTGTGCTCCTATGCTCTGATGTCTGTTTTGTCATGTAGATTAAAATTACTAAAAAGCAAAATCTGAACTCAAGACACTTATGAGCATACTAGGAAGAAGAGCTGAAAACTGTAAAGCTCATTTATTTTTTAGTTATGCAAGTCCCATTTTCTGTGAAGCTCTTATATTCTACTGATGGGCAATTTAGAAAATTCTTAGATCATTTGTTGTCACTAATTGGGAGCATTTAATTTATTTGGGCAGATAAGAAATGTGAAAGTGGGAACTGCATACTTTTAAGACAGTCGAGTCAAGACAAAGAAGAGGGAGAGAAAAGAGACCTAAATTTCCCCATGCCAGCCTGAGACTTTGGTCTGGCAATTAATCTCTTTGTTTTAATTTGTTTTAAATCAGGAATAATTATATTTCTGTAATCTGGAAGGATTCTGAGATTCTAAATTTAGTGGTGCTCATAAGGCCTTTGAGAGGCTTCACTGGTAGATGTTCTAAATTAGCACTATGTACTTAAAAATATCCTCTAATTTTCTTAAAGGTTGATAATTCCTGGCAGCATTAACTCAATATTTTCAAGGGAGAAATTACTAATTAATTTTCTAATGTTGTAGAAGCACACTAAAATTAATAAGTCCTACTTAGCACAAATTATTTTAATGCTAAAGAACTGCAGTGCTGTGTTTCAATACATTTGTCATATTATGAATATCTAATTTAATTTTAAAAAGGATTATATATGAAAAAACCTAGGCATAATATGGAAAATAGGGAAAATTGACAGAATTATAGGAATCAGGTATTTTCTCTATTCATTTCCATCACAACCCAGATGTTGCTTCCAGGAAAAAAATAAAAAGACAAAAAAAACCACAAACCAACAAAAAAACCCCATATAACCCCCTAAAAAACAAACAAACAAAAGACCAACCAAACCAAACTTCAAGAAAAAGAAATCAACAAAAAAATCTGACAAAAAACAACAAAAAAAGCACTATAGTTATAGCCCAAACCTGAACAATAAAGCAACTTCACTGTTCTGAAAACCTCCTGCAGCAATGATTGAACAGTTCCTGCCACATGTGGTTTACTGCAAACTCACTTTTCCTCCTTATTTAGACTCTACAAATCAGCTTTATTTTGTAGCCTTTTCATCTTCTCACAGTGTCTCCTTTTGCTTTTTTTCAGCTGACTGGTAGCTTCTCCTAAACAAAATCCCTCACAGCTATCCAGTAATGGATAATTGGTACATAAAGGAACTACAGATGGGGTTTTTTATGCCATTCTTAGCTTTCCATGTCTTCTGACTTTTTCACTCCTTTGTACCTTGAACATTAACATAATTAGTTGTGGTTTCTACAGTGAGCTCACCAGAGATTGCAAGTTTGATAAAATGAAAAGTGGAGTGATTGCTTTTCAATAGTACATATTTAAAATGTAGCAAATGCTCCTAAAAAGACCAGGACTAGCTGGAAAACCATTTAATTTAGGAGGATATTCTGAACAAAGAACAAATTAAGCTTGTAAATGGAGAGACTTAGGAAAGATGAACCAAAGTGTCTGCATTTGTGTGGTATGGCACCTCCTCAGATGAGGTGTAAAAACATGGGAGAGGAAGGGAAAACACAGGTTTGGAACAAAAAGAGGCAGCCCAGACTCCTCATAGGCAGTCTCATCAAAGGAGGTGGATGGTCTTCTAACCTTGAAACCTGAAATTTGTTTCTGAAAGGCATAGCCTGAGGGTAAGGTGAACCTAAGTAATTATCTTGACTTCTACAGCTGATAGTAAACTTCAAGAAATCATAAATATAATCTAAACCAAGAAGCTGGATACTAGGATTAAATCACAGGGCATGTTTTCTTCTGTTATACTTTTTTCTGTAACACCCTGTCCAGCTGGGCAAGGACAATAAGGAAGCTGACATAACTTTGCTAAACTAAAAGCTCTTATTTTCATTTTAGGCTTGACTAGTATATAAAGTCAATTTAGAGTAATGTACTTTTATATTGTTCTTGCTTCTCCTAAAGAAAAATATCGAAATATTTGCATGTTAGCAAATAAGTCCCTGCAATATCTAAATTCAAGCAGTTCTAAAATCTCAGGTCTTGTGTATTTGTAATTCATCTGCAGAGGTCAGGCTGGTGCCTGACCCCCATAGTGTGTGAAGCCTACTCCTTTATTTATGAGTGGTTCTGCCAAGAAACAGAGAGTGAAAGGACAACCTATGACTCCAGGAGAGCACATTTGCTGTTCAGGGTCATAAATTACTGGCAATGATTTCAGAAGAGAGCAGCAGTGTCCACAGAGTCTTCTCCAAGACAGTTGAAAAATATCGCCTGAGTTTACAGCAATTTCCTTCACTTGTCAATGATCTGCATGTTAACCCGTTTCTTTGGCACTTGTGTACATAGATGTTATTCTGAGCAATCATGTAGATAAAAAAATGAAATTACCATCACAATTAGCAAGAAAAGGCTATTTGAGTTCCATATAGTAGAATTCTGCTTATTTATTTTTTAAATGTCAACCATATCTTGTTTCCAAAAAATTGTGTTATTCAATAAATAAATTATCTCCATTGCAGTCTCATTTAATTAATAAAATGCAATCCTCACAAAGAAGAAACAGAAAAATATCCACTTGAGAATGGGCTTTCTTCTTCCTAGAGAAGACAAAAAAAGTCATATTTGACTCCAGATGTTTTATTTCCAGAAAGGAGTTCAGAACCTTTAATAACTAGGTTATTAAGAAAAAATTAATTAGAAGACAGAATGTTCAGAGCATAGTAAAAGAAACTGGTTTTTATTTTTTTCTGGTTTATTTTTGTTTGTTTGTTTGTTTGTTTGTTTGGTTGGTTGGTTGGTTGGTCGGTCGGTCAGGTTTTTTTAGCACAGTTTTCACAGACTCTTTGAATATTGCAGTTTTACAAGAAGAAGCCTTACACCTTTTGTCTGAAGCCTAATGAAGGGTAATAAAAACTGCCTATTAGCTTTTTTGTCAGATTGCATGAAAACAGTTTCATTTTTCAAAAAAAAAAACCTTTTATTCAGTTGACATAAATAGCAAAACCAAAAAAAAAATTCTTCAAATTTTTCACACTATTTCAGTATAACCTTTATATACTCTAATACTGATTTGGCACAAAAAGAAGTCAAGTGTTTGGGTTTTTTTAATTAGTGTTGTCTCTTACGGTTTGATCCTTATTCCCATGCTTTTTGATATTTCATTTTAAGTTCCATACCTTGGGAGAAATTAGTTGGATCAAATTCTTAGCTTGTTCATTGGAACAAAGGTTTTAAACAAAATATTGCATGTAAAGAGATTCATAATGCTATTAGTTCTCAATATTTTATCTAGTCCTTTGCCCTCCAGGTTGTGGAGAAAACCCAAGATCATCATTCTTACACATTTGTGTCAGATGGGAAATAAAAAAAAATTCAATCTATAAGATGCCTTAAAATTAATGAGTTCATGAGTTCTCTTTTTTTTTTCCCCCAAGAATCTCATGACTTATTGTGCCTGAAGTTTTTGAGTGTCTAGCTTAGACAGCAGAGTTAAATATAGAATGTTCATTCATTTTCTTCAATTTTCTTTCTAAAACTTAGCTGTCAAAATCTTTCTGCCCATTCATTCAGGTTCTCATTTAACTATCTGATTGCTTTTCAGAAACAACAATCAACATTTTACTTAGCTATAACCTCATTGTTCTAAATATTTTGTTTTGTTACAATAATGTAATAGTGTCCAATACTCTAAAAAACAGGTTTTATTTTTATTTTTCTATGTTGCTTTCATAAAGTTTTATGCTATTCTTAAAATCTTAATTAAACATCTACTAAGGCATTTTGTATTTCAAAATCCTCTTACTACTGAAACTATTGAGTGAAGAAGATGGAAACACCTAGAATGTGTTTAAGAGTGAAAAATACATAGATCTGCTAATCTGTTAAGCAACAAGACAGGCTGCTTATGAGCACTGATAAATATTTGTAGAGAAAAAAATGTGTAGCATTAACATCATTTAGAGGATAGAACAGTTTAGACAGACAAAACCGAATTACTTTTTTTATTCACGTTTTATTATCTGATCCAGTAAGCATTCATCTGAATTGTAAAATGTTAAAAATGCCCAAGGGGAAATAAACAGTCTTACCACTGAATTGACATTACAAATTCAGCCAAGCATTTTGGGGGAGTGAGATTCATCCACCTCTTCCTCTGCATGTGAAAGGACTTTCTAATATCTACAATCTTTCTCTGTTTATTAATATAATATTTGATTTTGAAACTCTTCATTTCAGTGCTGGCAGTATTAGTACTCTATTCTTTATTCTAGCAGAGGAAATGGAGTTTGTCCCTTCCCCTGATCAGAGAGACACAGTCATACCTTTACCCTTAATTGATCTCAGACATAATCTGCCCAACACACAGCCCAGGTGCATTTATAGAATCAATCATGCAGTTCAACAAGGGGAAGGGCAAAGTTCTGCACCTGGGGAGAAACAACCACTTTAGGCACTGGTGCTTGCTGGGGCCAATCAGAGGTGACACAGCTTTGAAGAAAATGGATTTGGGAGTCCTGTTGGACATCTTGTTGGAAATAAACCAGGACATGCCCTGGAAGAAAAAGTGTCTAATGAAGCGTTGCCCCCAGGTTATTTTGATATATCAATATATCAAGATAAACACCTCTTTATTCGTTGCTAATGATGTCACAGCTGGAGTTCTATGTCCAGATCTGGGCTCCCCAGTACCAGAGACACTGGGACATACTGGACAGAGTTCAGTGAAGGGTCACAAATATGGTTAAGAGCACTCCTTCTATGAAAAAAGCTGAGCTGGAATTGTTCATAACAAAAGGCTTAGAGGGATCTTACTAATGTATAGAAATGCCTGAAAGGAGTGTACAAAGAAGATGGAGACTTTTTTCAGATCAGACTCCTTTCCCTGGTGCCCAGGGACAGGACAAGAGGCAGTGGGCACAAACAGAGATGCTGAAGGCTCCACATGAACATCAGGAAACATTTTTACTGTAAAGGTGGCTAAAGACTGGAAGTTGTCTTGAGTTGTGAAGTTTACTACCCTGGAGATATTAATGACCTGATATGGTCCTGGTCAGCTCTAGCTGACCTTGCAGCAGCAGAGATTGGACTAAATGATGCCAGAGGTCACTTCCAACCTTGTCAGACTGTGCTTCTGTGAATTACTATCTGTTATTACAACATTTCCAAAATTCGTTTTTCAACTGGGTCTTGGTTTGGGAATTATATCCCGCTGAATTTGAAGTGAACTTATAAAAAGTGTGATGAAAATCGATCTTCTATGCCTCGTTATCTAAGCTAAGTAAGATTGAAATAACAGTAAAATGTTTTTACAGTTGGCTTTGATTACAGTTAGGTCCAATTCTATTTGAGTAAAATAAATACCTGGCAGAATAATTTTTTTCTGTGAAATGCTGATTTTCCTTAATAGTTGTCTGCAGTCCCTCCATTCATGTACCTTTTGAAAACAGATCTCTTATGCTGAGACACATGATCAAAGGTAACTTTTTTCTGTAACTTTGTCTTAAAATAAATATCAGTACCCATTGTCTCTAATGTTCTGTTGATTTATGGTCCTCAGAACAATTTTGCTGTCCTGCCAATAATTCATTCCTATTATATGTTTTAGGGGAAAGTGTTTTAAAACATAACCTTTTAGATTAAAAGCATCAATTAAATGAAGTAAATGTGCTATAATTACAACAGAGATACATGGATAGGTCTCAGAAAAGATTAACTTAAAAGCTAACTGTGAACACTTAAATGTCAGTTTAATTATTAATGCAAAATGTACTGTTTGTCACAGATGATTAAATACACTCCTAGATAGTTGTTATTCCTGTGCAAATAGGAAGGTGCTGCATATTTTACTGTTTGATATCCTACTGATTATGTATGCAGTCTACTCCAGTAAAAGCTTTTTCTAAAGCTGGCTGGTCAGTCCTTATGCAATTTAATGTGTGGCATACCTACTTTGAGTGTCATGACATAAACTGTTGCTCCTGTTCAAGCAGAAAGTCATGCTATGGATATTTCCATGAAAATGTATCAACCTTTAATTGTCATATTTACAGGTCAAAAAATGTTTGTGTTTATGCTCCATAAGCATTAGTTCTCAGCATTTGAACATAAAAGTTTTAATATTAGGTCTGTGTTTGTTGTGCATGGCAAGGTTTTGGTAGACAGGAGTTACTGGGGTAACTTCTTTTGTGAGAAGCTTCCCCCATGTTCAACAGAGCCAGAGACACCCAGTTCCAAGTCAGACCCACTGCTGGCCAGGGCTGAGCCCTCTGTGATGGTGGTAGTGGGGAAAAGTTACTGTGCAGGAGAAAATGCAGCTGGAGAGGGTAGTGAGAGTATGTGGGCAGCATCCCTGCAGACACAAGAGCCAGCAGAAGGAAGGGCAGGGGGTGCTCCAGCACCAGAGAGATGCCCCTGTAGCCTGTGGGGAAGGTGTGGTAGGACAGCTGTGCCTCCTTCCTGGAGCCCAGGGAGGACCCCACAGGCAGGTGTGGGGCCAAGGAGGCTGTGTCCTTGTGGGAAGACCACACTGGAGGCAATCTCCTGGCAGAACCTGTGGACCCCTGAAGAAAGTAGTTCATGCTGGAGAGTTTTTTGCCCATGCTGGCAGGGCTTGTAATTTGAAGGACTGTTTGTACCTGAGTCAACACTGTCCTGTAGATCTTGCCTTCAATTGCCTTCAATTCTTGCCTTGCTTGTTTTTCTGATGCAATGGCATACAATCATAACCCTTTTTCAGCCTCCATTATACCAGGATTTAAAGAACTACACTCATTTAATACCAACTCCTAAAACAGGCTTTGTGATTCTTCTGATTGAATTTTTTATCTGCTTTATTTCAAGGGTTTTTCTCTTGAACCAGAGCTACCATAATTGATATAACCAGTACTGCAGATGGGAGTAAGGCCCTAAGGTCTTTCATAGTGACATAAAAAATTTTCTTTCTTTACTGCAAATACAAAGCCTGCAACAGTTTTAAATTGTCTTTGCTGTTTTTCAGAACTTTCTCGCATCAATGATTTCTAGTCATCCTGTAACTGATATATTTACCCATGTTCTTTTCCTCTCCTGTTTCAGACTCACCCTCTCTGCATTGTGGCATCAATTCCTGTTGTTTAGCCTTAAGTTCATAAGCTATTGAATTTCACTTCATTTCTATTATTACCAACCTCAAGGTCATCCAATTTTTCCTATATGGGAGAGAATTTTCAATTCTTTTCTGCACAGATGATGACTCCAATTCTTTTTAATCAGACAATCTCATTAACCCACTCTTCCACTTTGTGCCAAGGACATCAGATAGCATATTAAAAAGATTAACCTCATGACCAGTTCTCGAAAAGATCTACTTGTAAGCCTTCCCCAAGCTTGTTCTGCTCTTTATTGTGCTTTTCTATATTTCTTGCTTTTCAGTTCTCCACAAACACAAATATCTCAATGTTATCCAATTTTCACCAGTGTGGCACTATCTCAGGTATTTCACTGATGCCCAGATAGATAAGATGCACCAGCTTCTAAGGAAAATGAAAATTCAGTCTCTTATCAGTAGAAAATTTAGGTTAATCTAGACCAGAAAACTCATTCTTTCTCATATATTTTTACATCAATATATCAAGATAAACACCTCCTTTTTTCAGTATGAACATTTATAGGAGTAAAAAGGTTCTGGAACCGTAAAGCAATTTGATAGATGAGAGGAAAACTTGGGAGTGTTACCTTGCTTTCTTTCCTCTTGTGAGTGAAATGTGTGGGAGACATGTAAAAGGAAATGCACATGTGGTTTTGTGTACAGAGAGGTAAAAACTAATGATCTGCAAGAAAGTCCTTCTGTTAGTATCCTAAAATATGAGAACTACAATATCTTTCTGTGTCCTTTACACTGGCAGTCATCTTCTCTTTTTAATCCCTGGTTTAATTAAAAATCTTTGATGCATTCCCAGCCTTTCCCCTTTCCACACCCCCTTTTTTTCCCTGCTCTCTAGGAACTAGCCTGAGAAGCAAGCTGAAATCACTAGTAGATTGGCATCTAACTTGCTACATCTTAGAAAATGTGATTCTTGCCTACTGACATGTACAGGTGCTCATACAGTGTAAAAGCTGTGGCCCCTGGCACTTTACGGGTAAAATAAATACCTAGTCATAGCCAGCTAAACACATGCAAAGGGTCATTCTTTTGTTTCTCTTGTTCATTCTCTTCCCTGTGCTTGACTGGAAAAGAAAAAGGAAAGGAAAAAGCAAACAAGAGACAAAACCTCAAACCTTTCTCAGAAATCATATCTTGTCCTGCCTAGGCGTTAGCATTAAGTTTAGCTTAGCTCTGGCCTTTTATAAACCTTTGACTGCTTCTTACTAGAAGCAATAAATCATTACCACTGCAAACTTTTATTCTGCAGTAATATATACATGGAAACCAGACTTGAAAGGCACATTGCAGACCAAAAAGCAAAGGCAATGTTTTCGACCCAAAGGCAAGTGATTTCAACCAGAGTCATGCAATTTGCTGGTTTTGACTTCTGCTCTTTGCATACCACATCATTTTCTCTGTGCAAAGTCTCATAATTCTTTGCACCACTTTCTGAAGATCTGGCCTTTTACTCCCTCCCTCCACACTTTACATTATTAAAATTGTTAAAAATATTTTTTAACTAACTTCTCAACAATAAGAGCAGTGTTGGATTTCATTCTTGTTCTGTGAATTATCATAAAGAATAGGAATACATGTAGGAGGAAGTCAACCCCCCATATTTTAAAGATGGTTTTAATTGTTGCTTAGGCTGTGAGTGATGTAAAATTTCCTTTACCTGCCCTACTAAAGTTGTTTTTTTAATTGATGCTGACATCTGTGTGCTTTTATGGACTTTCCTCTGAATAGTTAAGACATTTTTCTGCCTGATATAAGCAACAGTAGCATTTCGAGAATTTTCTCAAGAAACTTTGCAGAACTGTCCATTTACCATATGCAATGCCTTAATTCCATAAAACTAAATAAAGAAATAGTTATGTGAATAGTTGTGCTGCAGTGAAAACTGCATGAGCTCTCTGTCCAATGCAGCCATGGTGACCTCTGTCAGCAGTTAGCACTTCTGTGCCCTGCAATGGAGCACAGCTCAAGGGAACAGCATGGCAATATCAGAGAAGGAGAATCCCTGGCACAAGGTGACTGTAATCTCAGTAATTTCTTTAGATAATGAAAATTGCAAGAGGCTGTTTGTCCTGCACTGTAAAGGACAAAGTAAATAATTAATTACAGCTGTAAAGTACCTGCAAGAAAAAGTTTATTACAGTAAAAAAAAAAAAAAGTTCTCTTCTTTATTATTTTTTTTCCTTCTGTCTGCATTTTACACTTATATCATTAGATTATTGAAGTTAAATACTTCTGACCTTTGAGTGGAGTTTGGAAAAGGAAACTTAAATGTGCTTTTAAAATACTGTTTTCTCCTCCTGTTGCTCCCTGAAGACTTCATTTTCCCTGTTCCACACAGTGTTAATTATATAGCAGATTGATGTTCTTATGAAAACAGTAGTACATTTGGTGTCCTTTTTAGAAATCTGTATAACTATAAGCATATTTCCAGTAATTACAGTTCAGTTGGAGGAAAGGTTGAAAAACATGGCAAAGTGTATGGAGAAAGGGTCATAACAACAATAAGGCAGACAAAAATATCTTCTGAACACAGTGAACTTTTGAGACCCAATCAAATCTCTGCTCTTTTCTAAAGGGTAAAGGTCTCGGGGACTCTTTTTTAACATTTGTCATTATTTCTCTCATCAGTGTTATGGAACTGAACCTGCTGTTCTCACAGATGACCACACAGCCCTAGAAATAGCATTCCTTTTCTTGACACACAACAATTACCAGTAATGAGTTTGGGAAAATTCTGTCTCCACAGCTGAAGTAATAGCTTTCACCAGAGCTTGACAGAAAAATCTCTGAATCCTGTCTAGGAATATTCAGAGTATTTTACCACAGTTTAGGACGAAAAAACCCCTTAATTTCTTGCTTTTAATAGTACAGCAAAATTAGGAGAACTGTGCAAGAGCCAATCCTGACTGAGATTATCTCAGGGTATACTTTTACAGAAGGCATATTGAATTTGACAGTCACAGGTAAAAGAGCTTGCCTAAAGTATTAGGAACTAGGTAATAAACTACATTTACAGAATTTTTTTTCCACTAAAGGAAAACTTCCATCAAAGCAATATCGCAATAAGTCATAAATATGTTTTTACTTTTGAGAAGAGAGAATGGAATCTTTTAAAAGAGTTTGCTAATTAGGAGTTAAAATGTTTGAAGTAAGGAAAATCATTTGTACTAACAGCATAAGCAGTTGTTTTGGCTTGCTTCTGTTTGTGCCTGTGGAAATGTCTAGCAAGCTTGCAGGCAATGGAAGGAAACATGATTTATAATAGATATAAAAGGCAAAGTTCCACCTTCAAGCTCGAGGGCAGGAAATAGGTTTGTGGCTGAGCATTAATGTGCTTCACAATTCGAGCTTCATTTCTCCTGGTGCAGACCCATGGCATCAATGTGTTGAAATCTATGGTAGAAGCTACCCCATAACTAATTCCTGCAAATTGTGTTATTTCGTTTAGGGCTGAGGTTATAAGGTTGCTGAACAGATCCCTGTGTTTTTCAGAGGAAAAAAATAATAGTTTCTTTTGTACCAGGATTATCTGCTGTTTAATCACTCTATAAATCATAACTCCTTCCACAGAGTGAGTGCAGGGGGATAGTCCATGGCTGCTGGGCTCTGTACCAGGGCTCACAAATCATGGTGGTGTTCAGACAGTGTAAGCCTTGATGCAGGACTAAAGGGGGTCAGTGGGATCTTTCACTGATCAATGATTTGCAGTTGTAGACTTCTATGGAATTCAAAAGCCACCTGCTGGTGTGTCTCTTTGGGGAAGATGCCAACCCAATTAACTGTTAAGAGGTTCAGCACACAAGAAATGAATGTGTTTAATCAGCCTTATTTTGCTAGCACATACAGCATCTGTGTTTCCTATTTTTTCCATTAATTAGGAATCATTTGGTGATACAGGGTATGCACCATTCAAACTTGCAGCAACGTCTGTTGGCATTTTTTCTGATTCTTAAGTTCAAGTATTGAGACATATTATAAGAATAAAACTACAGATGGATGTTTAAAAATAATACTGATGTCTTTATAATTCTGAATTGTTTGCAAAATAGGCTGAATGGGTGCTTGAAATATAAAAATAACCAATTAGAAAGGTATAAACTACAATACTTTTTTTCCGAAAGTTCTTCAAAATTTAGATTTGGGAACATGTATATTATGCTTATATAATTACATGCTTCCTACACTAAAGAAGCAGAAATGAGGAGGCAATAGAAAAAATACTACATGCTCATCAGTTAATGATGAAAAAACACTGATTTCAACAGGATAATAATTTTATTCTCTATGTTTTATAGCTTCAATGGATATATGTTGGTCAGTCTTGCTGAATTAAGAAAAAAAATGGGAAATGGATATTTATATTAAAAATATATGACCCTTAAAGACATTAAGGTGGTTGAAGTGTGAAATTTTATTTCAGGTGTTCTGATAATCAAAATTCTGAAACGTTTCAGCCAGCTTTATTGCTTCATATGTTGGCAAGGAGATACCACACTTTAAATGCTAACTATATTCTTAAATGAGATATCTTTGGATGAGATTATCAATGAATACTATTTTTTTTTAACATGCTATTTGCAATATCACGAAGAAATAGTATTGGTCAGGAGAGATACTCCTTAGTGGAAAGAGGCCTTTGCTTTTATGCATATAACTAAGAGAAACAATAGCTCCTGTCTCTCAGAGGCCTGCAAAAGAGACATTATATCTGTCTTCTGCAGTTTTCTGCAGAAGTAATATAACAATTTATTCACAGTTAACCTTAAAACACTAAAAGCTATTCTAGAAGGCTGTTTCTGCCAAATGACCCCCTACATTTCAGGAAAAATAAAAACATCTCCTTGCAAAATCACGCTAGCACAGAAGAGTAGGAAAATGTCATCTGAGAGAACATACACGAGATGGAAATGAAGGTGGTTACTGCGATTTTCTTTGGTTCAAGTCCAAGGATAATCACTGTTTCTTTTGAAGAAGAAGCAATAATTACCTTGGATTGGAAAGGATTTTTTTTAAATGTCGAGGCAAAAAAGTAGCAGTTTCATCTCACCTTGTATTCTCCCTTCATCTGTATCCAGAGACATAACTTTGCAGAAAGGTTAAGACAAACATGGAGAAAATGTAGAACAACATTTGCATACAGAGAATTTCTGCTCATGTTTCTATGAGTAACAGAAAACTTGTAATCAGATACCAGATACCTGACCGATCTTCCTTTTTGCTTTCATCATTTATATTATATCTGAAATGTATAATTTTACATATGTAAAGGTGTAGAAATTGTAATTTATATAATTATAAAATGAACAGCCTGGTAACCCCATAGGTCATTCAGTAAAAAGTATTCAGTATGGGAGCAATAATGACAGCACCAGCCAAATTCTTCTCAGGAGCCTATGTAGGTCCTTCCTTCAGGGAATTTTCACTGGCTCCATGGTTGGGTCCTCCATGGGCTGCAGTGTGGATATCTGCTCTGGCATTATTCCCTCCCTGGGCTGCCAGGAAGCCCTGCTCTGGTGGCTGGAGTTCCCCTTCCCTGACTCCTGATCTCTTTGCACTTCTGCTGTTCATCCCACACAGGTGTCTATGGCATTGAAAATAAATGAAGCAATTACTTTTAAAAGTATTATTTATAGTTATAGTTACAGTTAGTTATAGTTATAGTTGTAATTATAGTTATAGTTTATAGTTATAGTTGTTATATTTTTAAAGGTAAATAAAGGTCTATAAGGTGTATTCAGTGTAAGGGGGAAGAAAGTGGCATTTTAGAACTGATGGAAACAGTCTAACAAATAAGGATACAGCTCTAAATATGATGTACTCTATGTCACAATAAGCTTCATAGTAACAGAATTCAGCATTTTTTGTTTAATCCTGCTTTTTCCCATATTTTAATGAGTAGATATGTTAATTTTGAAGTTAAAGTTCTTGGACAAAATTACCCAGATTATATGGTGTTTCTGAAATTTTTTGCTTACACAAAATCTTCAGAAGCTTGAAGATACTGGATATTTTGTGTTTGCACAATTAGCATTCCTTAATGGCACCTTTCTACCGATCATGTACAGTAGAAGCACGTGGGAATTGAAAACTTTAAACAAAAGTTCTGAGCTGAAGACAGAAACTTAATTTTTCACTTCTTGATTTCTTAATTTGCAAGTTTCTTTTCCTACTTGCCTTAGGGATCTCTTACAGCTGTTACAGTGAAAAGAGAGACTTGGAGAAAATGGCAGTGTGACAGAGTCGATCACTACCGCAGTGAATCAGGAAGTGCCAAGGTGGCAGCTCCCTCACGCTGAACTCTGCTATTGATCCAGAGTCAAGGAAAATGCATAAACCCCCTTTAACAAACTCCAGTGACAGGCAATCAGCAGATCCTGAAAGCCAATTCAAAGCTACTAGTTTCCACATAAACCTTAGAAACTGGCCAGCAGAGTGTTGAAGTGAAAACATGACACCTGAAGTTTCAACTTTTCAATCCACAGTTGATAGCTTCAGTCAGTGGGGACAACTAATCAATTACCTGGCATGAATAATGATGGGCTATCAGAAACTTTCTTTAAACTATTACTCAGCTGCTGAACTGACATTGATAATGAATGCAGCATCATGATTTGGAAGAACTGTTGCTCACAGACAGCAAGGACACTTCCCTTGCCCAATATACGTACATTTTAGCATAATTAATTTTGCATCTGACAGTGGAATACACAGGAGTTGAAGGCAACCAAAAGTAGAAGTCCAACATCATAATATGAACTCCAGCATTGTAGTGGTCTAAGATAAGTTTCAGCCATGTGATTATGAGATCAGGGAAAATACAGCAGATTTTTATAGGAATTTCCAAAATATTTAAATAAGATTTTTAATGTATAAATGGATAGTTTAGTTGCACATGTCTGCAGTGTAAGTTTTTATTTTCTACAAGTGTACTAAAGCATAGTATAAAGCAGAGTGAGACTTTAAAGGTATTTCAGCAATAGGATAGCTGTGTCTAAAGGATTAAGGACTGGCCATGTGGACAGTTTTGTGTCACAGCGGAAACAGAAGTTACCTCATTTGAATTTTTTCTTGGGGACTTTCATTCCAGTTTTTCTTGTAAAAGAGCTTCTTAAGACCCATCTAGGACAGGTCATGTCTGTTATGGATGTTCACAAGGGCAGCTGGTAGAAGTAAACAAACAGCTGTCACTCCAATTTTCATTCAACCTAAAACATGACATAACAAATGCATAGATGAAACTGCACATGTGAAGAGACACTGAATGAACTCACCCAAAGGTTAAAGTTACAGTAAAGAAAAGAAATCTGAGCTCTTCACAGACATTCATAGAATCAGCAGAGTAATCTTAATCTATAATCCTCGTGTGATGTAATGTGCTTTGGTCTACCGACAGAAATCATGCTGGGTCAGCTCATTCCAGTTATGGTTTGGGTTTGCTCTTTTCAATTCTACTAACTCAGAATTAAGGGGAAAATGAAGTGGGTAAGAAATATTAAACTGTGACTATTAAAAATATTTACCCCTTTAATACATTTCAGAATTTGCAGAAATCAGCAAGTAATTTGGAGACGATATTGTGAAGAAAATAAATTTTACTAATTGCATTGCCATTAAATCTTAAAAAAAAAAAATGACACTGATAAAAAACAGTGAGCACAAATACGTTGCTAACTAAATGAGAAATCCCACCTTGCCCATTAGTTTGCTAGAGAAATAGTGGTTATAGTGATAAGACTCCAGCTCAGACAGGAAAAGTAAGTGTGAACTGGCAGCTGTCCAGAGTTGGGTTTGTGTGTGTGAGAGTAGGGCACGTGGCAAATGGGTTTTGGATCAGGATTGGGGATGCTTTGTATCTTTTTTTTTCACTGCTGCCTATAATTTAATTAATTATATTACTGACAGTTTTATAAATTAAAAATGACTATTTGAAAAAGTGCATAATGAAGTAAGGCATACCACTGATATATGATATGTTCCTGCCCTGAAAGTAATGGGTTTCTAAACAAAAATATCTTGGATAAGCTAAGCCTTATATAAGATGGGTATGTTATAAAACAGTATGTGAAATTGAATTACTCTCCTGCTATGATGAGTTGGAATCACTGATTTTGCAGTCTGTGTTCAGTATTAAGGGCTACACAAAATACTCAGCTGCGCCAGGGAGGATATGAAGAGATTAGAGAGACTAATATATCACAGACTAACCTCTTTGCTCTGGACATTCGCAGGGACACAGGCAATTCTCATTCTGCGGCTTTCTGGAGCCACTAGATATCAAAACAAACAGAAAGAAATCAAGATTATAAGGAAAGCTGAAGTTCAAGGTAAGCAACTCTTGTATTAGTCATAATTTTCCATGTTGAGCTGATTTTCCATACTGAATTGTGAATTTAAGTACGAGCTATAGTTTTTTTATAAGAACATCACTGGTTGAATAGTTACTAGCAGCCACTAGTTCACCCTTTGTTTTATATCTCCTTAATGGAATTCCAAAATGATAGTACTATTGATCTCAACATTTTGGAATTGTAATAATAAAGGTACTTCCAGCTCAGTGGTAAAAATTAGAGTATTATTAAGAGATGCTTATTCCTTGAAAAATATCAAAAGTCTCTATTGATACATAAAAATCACATGCTAGAAAACAGATAAGCCACACAAATAATTTTTTATTTTTATAAAATCATATATTATATTAAAGGGAAATGTAGTCTTATATAACAAAATCTTTTATCATAATTAATTTTTATAAAATAAGTTAATAGTAGATAAGAAGTTCTAATTAAACAACACTTGTATAGCTTTCTCCCTTGTCCCAACAGGAGAGATAATCTAGTTAATTTTCTTGGTTGTTTAGAAATGCATACCAAACTGCAAAACTTAGGCTAAAATTTCTGATTCTTGTGTGGTTTACCCTTTTCTGGCTGTCTTCTCCATCAGTGGTAACAGGAGTCTTGTGAGGAGCTTTAGAACATCATGAAAACAGCCACTAAACAGTAAAACATCAAGTCCACACTATGGAGAGAGTGGTGTTTCCTAGAGATGTTCACAGACAGTGAAATAATTGTATTTCAAATGTCTGCTTGAGGAAGGGAAAGGAGAAAGAAGGAACCATTCTCAAAAATGGCAGTAAAAACTGAAGAAAAATAACAACTCCAATCCAACTGTTGCAGTCTTTACTGTTGTGTAATACTCTGTGTAATCATACAGAGAAGGGAACAATCAAATTAGTCATGTTGCTAAATGCTACTGTTTTGCATTGCTAAACTTTCATGTATGTAGGAAAAATGGTCCTAAAAATAGTTTCAAGTAAGTTATTTTGATCTTTTTGGAAATTACTGTGAGCCTCATTGCTGAAGATATTTACTAATTCTAGAAATTTGTAGATCTTACAAATATCTGGTGAAGAGGTACTCCATTTGCCATTTATAATTTTTTTAAGCAGTAAATGTGGGTTAAAAATGCAATTTTGATAAAAACTTATTAAAGGCATGAAGCTTTATGCTAATTATAATTAACTTATAAAAAAAAATTCTTAAATGTAGATATAAAATAAGAATTCTCAAATGGAGATCAATAGAAGCCCAGTGACAACAGCAGGAGTTTAAAATTGAGCAGGACTTTCAAATTCATATTTTAATATTGTATATAAGCCTGTACATAACATGAAGGAAATTTTGTGCTTATGCCTACAGGGTTTTGTCCAAAAATTTTTGGCAACTGGGCTTTTGTGCTTTAATTTTTTTTTTTCTTTTTATGAGAATAAATAACTTCTCAAGTTATGTTCTAGGCAATTTAGGGCCAGAATGCAACAACTAAGGCAAGGTGGTATCCTCTGGTGTTTGTGTGATCCTCAAGGTAGCAGAAAAAAACCGTTTCTACCAGCTGAATAATTCAGCACTTCATAGATTTACCAAAGGCAAGTAAATGAGTCAGGAACTTCTGGTGAGGAGTTACAAAGGGACTTAACTGGAAAGGGATTTGAAAAAAAAAAATAAAATTTTAAAATAGAGCTAGTCTTTAGAGAGGAACTGAGTCAAGATTATGGAAAGATAGTACAGGAACAGCTCAAAGTTCAAATCTGACACTGTTGGGAGTTAATAAATCTTGGACTTTTAAGAGCTTTGATTTGTTACTCTTGAGTTGTTTCTGAAAGGAGATATCTTCAATGAGTGGGAATTTTGGCTGTGTTGTAGATTTACTTAATTTAAGTTTATTTTGTGGATTTTTAGGTCCAGGGAGCATAGACAATAGTGAACATTTCTGTACTAGAATTTGTCTATGAAATTTTGGTTAGTAAATTATATTGGGAGAGAGTTACCTCTTTAACACAGAGGAAAACATTTCAAATTTATAGAACTCTTCTTCCATATTTTGCTGCAGGCAAACTCAGAAAGTAAACCAGAGAAAGGCCTAAAAAGTGTCGAGATCACACTTTAAAAAGATGAATCTTAGATTTCAAAGTCACTTTTCTAGGTCAACAGAAAGAATATAAAGGAGAAAAGAGAACATCCATTTATTTAGCATAGCACTATAGATGCATATTTCCTCTTAATCTTTGCATAAATCCATTCTTTTAATAATAAAATGGCTTTTTTCTTCTCTACAGTCATAGGACTATCAAAGACACTGTGGTAATGGGCAAAGTTGGGAACTCAGTTAGGTCATACCCCACCACTCCCTTCAGAACCCGTGGGGAGTGCTCAGCTGCTCTTTGATTCTCTTTGTGTGCCTTCTAAGTTAGAGCTGATTATTTTTACTTTTATTTTTGTAAATGTAGTACAGGTGTTAAGGGAATTATAGATAGACAAAATGATGACTTAAAGATACTTCAGGGCAGGGGAAGAGGAAAGATGAGATGAAAGAAGAAAGAGGATCCAAGTGGGAGGGCATATTTGCTTGTTTTAGCTGAAATTGTAGATTCATCTGTCGTTGTGTCCTCAGAATTTCTTTGTGTGAATTAGTCCAAAGGACTTCAGGAACTGTTAAGAAACTTAATTAAATTTGCTACTACTCTGAGTATCTCTGTGCTATATAAATGAACTCTGTTAAAGTGGAAATTCTCTTTCAGCTGGTGAGAGTTAATCTGGGACATTTAAATCAATGGATGCAATTGAAAAAAAAAAAACAAGCCCAAATGGGTGAGGTTTATTTTAAGCTTAATGAGTTTATAATAGTAATTTAAAATTCTTTATGAGTTATTTTTTCAGCTAGTTACTACATTTTATTTAACAGTAAAGCTGGTAAAAGAAATGGACTGGGTATCTACATTCATAGTGTACTTGCTGCTATTCTACAATCTCTAAAAGTGACTGTATTTTGTTGGTTGTGCTGCTTTGGGAAACACTGTGGCTGAATTAAATCACAGGCATGTTTGTAACTTTGATGCTATATTATTGCAAAACAGCAAGTTTTTTAGCAGTATTTTATTGAATTAGAGAAAAGCAGTGGAGTCTCCACCCTCAGATGTATTCAAAAGTTGCCTGTACACCCTCCTGGGCAATCAGCTGTACATAATCCTGCATGAGTAGCAGACTTGAATGGGATTGTGCAGAAGTTCCTTCCAACCTCAGCCAGTGTGTCATTCTGTGAATGTGCAAACATTCCACCAAATCTGTAAAAATATACTTCAGGCCTGCGAAAGACTTGATCATTTTTCAGAAACAGCACTTGAAAGAGTTCTCATAGACCTCTTCCTCCATGCCTCCAGCTGTTACAAAGATTTTTCCTTGAGGCTTAGAAACTGTTCTTGATCTTAACTGCAGGTGTTATTTGCACTGGATTTGTCAGCCAGGGGCTTCTACTGTGTAGGAAGAGAACACTTAGGAAAGGCTTATAAACTTTACCTTTCCAGTATACACTAAAACTGAGACATGGGGACATCTAAATTTCAAGAAAGCTGGCTCTGTGGCTTCCCACAAAGCTGTCTAACTTTATTAGGTATGTACTGCTCCCTTAAGTTATGTGCCCACAGGCAGGTATTTAATGCCATTTATTGTGCTTTATGGTAGGGCTGGCAGATATGACTGAGAATTTATAAAATAAATTATAGATCTTATAAAAGATGTCTTTCTCTCTGCACTGGCAGCTGGAGTCTTAAGTAGAATATAACATGTTTGTGCAATTGCATCCCATCTGTTATTCACCTGATTCCCCCTTAATGGTTTATGGACTGGCTCTCATCCAGCTGCAATGGGAGTCTGAGCACTCATCTCACATGTAGAGTTTGTTTATGAGTATTTAAATGTAGACATCCTCTTAACTTAGTTAAATCCTGCTTTAGAATCCAATTGCTTAGTGTGAAAATGATGGTAAGGTCTCTGAAAATCTGAATGCTTATTTAGAGAGTGCAAAAGCTGTTAAGAGTAATGGACCTTGGGACCCAGGGGAGTTTTCCTGCCATGCCTCTTGAGATAAAGCTGATGTGGTTCCCTGTTTGAAGTCCACCCAGTAGCAAGGTCAACCTTGTGTAATCAGTACACACATATATGCACACACAACTGTTCCCTGAGTAAAGACACAGCAAGCAGATGAAGTTGTAAATTGCAAATCACAAGAAATCATGAGATACTTTTTTGCACGTCATGACTAGAGTATGTGAGTTTTTAAATTCTTAAACCATAAATTACCACTGTTAGAAAAGGATGTGTCACTGTTCCCATATAATAGACAAGCCTCCTACACAGTGGTATACAGTTAATCACTAGAAGTGATTATCTTCTAGTGGCTACCTACAGGTATAAAAAAAATCTCTTTAACAACAGGAAGTCTTGGTTTCTTAAACTGTGGATCATCTTTTAGGTTTAGCATACTTGTTGAGGAAAAAGAGACTGTTACATTTCCAGATGATACAAGCCACTGCAACATGCCCAATTATCTAAAGAAAGTGGTATTAAGAAAGTGGTATTTTAAGAGTTAGAAAAGTGTACTGAATATAGTAAAATTGGAGGTTTTGGACTAAACTGAGTTTCATTGTTGCTTATTTCATTATAGTAAAACTTTGGCATACAGGAAACAAATTATAAAAATATTTTTTTTGTTTGCAAAGGCACTAGATCTTTAATGTGAGAAGACCTGTTTCTAAAGTTGAGATTGCACCATGTGGAATTCTACTGCTGCAGAAATTGTAAGAGGCTAATGAAAGTTGCACATGGCAGTGATAAGTATCACACAACCAATGGCAATTTACATTTTCAGGTACTGGATACTGGGAAGGATGTCCTGTGTGGTGTGAGACCTACGATAAATGAGAGCAAGATTGTCGCCCCGTTTTATTAAGTTTTTCTAAGCTTTCTGATGTTTACATACTTGTAATGAACTTTCTCAGGCGCTTTATATAAATAACTTCTTGTTTTGCATTCTTTTATGGAGGAGGAGAAATTTGATGGACTGTTGGTTTGTCCAGGGTCATTGGAGAGGTGGAACTGTCATCCTCCAATCCACTGTCACTTTTGGAAATCTATAAATGTTGGAGTCAGAAATTAAACTTCCCTCTTTTTTACCTTGGAGGGCTGTGTGTCTACGTCATTTAATTTTGTGTCCTATAGCGCCAAAAGAGATTATGCACTCCTGGGTGCTCATCCACATGGGCACCAATGACACTGCCAGGGAAGAGCCTGAGGCTAGCAAAAGTGACTCAGAAGGCTCTGGGGGCAATGGTGAACAGCATGGGAGTCCAGGTCTTATTCTCAACCCTCCTGGTGAAAAGGACAAGCTTGGGCAGGAGTAGATGTGCATTTCATGAGATCTCAGGTATGTCTGAGGTTTAGTGGGGTCCCTTGTTTGCCTGGTGTGCTGGGATGGACGGAAAAAATGTCTTTAAGATAAAGGTAAAGAGGGAATTGCTGCTAATGTAAAGGAGCAGCTCTTCTGTGGCATGGGCAACAGTGTAGTTGAGAGCTTTCGTGTCAGGGTCAGAGGAGAGGCCAGTAAACATGACATTGTGGCAAGAACATGTTACAGACACTCTGAATGTGAGTGAAGAAGTAGACAGCTATCCTTAAACAGTTGACTAAAATCTTTGTATTACAGACTTTGTTTCTCATAGGATATTTAAGCCTCCCTGACACCTGCCAAAAGAGCAGTACAGCAGGACACGTCCCCAGAAAATTCTGGAGGTTGTCGTGTACAGCTTCATAATAAAAATATTGTGTGTGACAAGCAGAGGTGATGTTTTCCTGGACATTCATGGCCTCTGAAGAGCTTGTTGGGGATGTGACAGTCAATGACAGGCAGGCTCGGTCAGTGACAATGAAATTGCAGAGCTGAAGAAACTGAGGGGATTCCCAAGGAAGGCAAGAAACAGAACCCAGATCCTGAATTTCAGGAACGTAGATTTCAGCTTAGTCAATGAACTGGGAAGTAAAATCTGGTGGGAAGCAGTATTGAAGGGCAAAGGAGCTCATGAAAGTTAGATCTTTAAGATCAGTCTCCTTGAAACAAAGCAATGATCCATCCTAGTACTCACAAAAATTAGTATATATATCAGGAGTCTGTCTTGGTTAAACAAGGACCTGGCTGGGGTCCAGTGCAAAAAGAACATTTATAAGAGTAAAGCAGGCTAAGGAGGAATTTATAAACATTGCTTGGGTAGGTACAGATGGTGTTAGGTAGGTCAAACAGTGGAAGATGATGGAGTCAGTGATCTGAGTAATCTCAATATATACAGATCCACAGGAATATAAGAGATGCATCTGTGAGTACTCAGAGATTTGGCCAATGTCATATGAGGTAAGTCTTAGGTGTCCTTGAAAGGTTGTGGAGACTGGGGAAGTTCCCTGATGACTGGGGAAAGGAAAATGCTACAACCATCTTCAGAAAAAACTGAAAATGACACCAGTAAACAAAGAGCAGGTCAACCTCACCTTTGTTCCTGCAAAAGTCATGGAGTGAGTCCTGTTGTAAGCCATTTCCAGACAAATGAAGAGGAAGGTGGTGAATGAAAATATCCAGTATAGATGTACAACCTGTAGGTCGTGCTTTGGCCAGTTGGATTGCCCTTAACCAGTTTAAAAAGTTTATCAATGATCTGGAGGAAAAGGACTCTCAAGTTTGCTCATGATTCCAAACTGGCTGATGAGGTCACTGTGCTCTGTGGTGGGGCTGACATCCAAGGAGATGTAGACAGACTGGAGGAATGGGCAGACATGAACCCATTGAAATTCAGGAGGGATTTGTGCAAAGACCTTCACTTTAGATGGTCAACAGTATATTGGGCTGTATTGTAGCCAAGAAATTGAGGGAACTGATTATTCCTTTGTACTCAGCATTTGTAATATTGCATCTGGAGTGCAGCAGCCAGGTTTGGGTTCCTCTGCATAAGAAAGAGATTGACAAACTGGAATAAGTCCAGTGAAGGGTTGCCCAGACTGTTAGGAAATTGGAGTAACTGTCCTCTGAGGAGAAGCTGAGAGATCTGACTGAATTTGACTGAAAGTTGCTCTGAGCAACCTAATGTATGTTGGCCTTGTTTGGAGAAAGTGGTTGGTTGGGGTGACCTCCAAAGGTTACTTCTTACCCATTCTAAAATTGGTTTTGGATTAAAATGAAAATCAAGGCCTTTGGGATATATGACTGGTTTGGTGCCATTATGAGCAAGGAGCTATTTCTAATGTCAAGAGTATAAAACCTCTAGGTACATATCTGAAGAGAAGGGTAAACTTTCTTAGTCCTGAAGAGTTATACTTTTTGGGATAAAGACTGTTATTTACTTTACCTGAAATGAGCAGTATTTAGAGCCCATTGTAAGGTCTGTAGAACAAAGAAAATTTTTTACATTTTTCTTTCAAATTCTGTCACAGAGACAGTTGGTAGCTCATGCCAGAAAACCTAGTTAGTGTATTTAATGTCACCTACAGCATGTCACTCAATATGTGGTAAGCAAAGGGGCAATGGGCAGAACCCACTGGAAATGTGTGCTCTGCATTCTTGTTGTCATTCTACTTGTAAGCTCCTACAGAAGGAGGTGCTTAACTTTAATCTCTTATCCTTGGAAGTGGTAACCTTGGCCAAAATTTAGGGATTTTAGTTAAAATTCACGTAATACAGAAGAGTTGCATTTGATATAATATCCACTCCCCTCTACCCCCTACCACCACCCCCCCCTCCAAAGCCCCAAACACCTGGATGCATTTAGAAGGTAAAAATATGTAACATTATGTTTAAAATGAACCTGTTTTCTGTGGCATAGGCAGGACCTGAACATATAATCTAAATATGTACATCACTAGCAAGACTTTCCTCTGTTGGCTGTGAAATTTTTCCTACTGTGTTCTTGGCATGAAAGAGATACTTTCAACACTCTTATGTTACCAATTAAAATCCTAAGAGAAAGATCCTGAGGGTCTCACTGTTATGCTCGCTGGTGCAAACCCAATTCTTTATTTTAATGTGATTTATCAGAACTAGCTGCTAATGACAGCTCCAATCTTCCCCTAGGTTCTTCCTTGGGTTTGCTTTTGAATTGTAATAATTACACATATGACTCTTTCACCATATAAGCAAATAAAAATTGAACTCTTTGTGGTGGCATCTGTACCATGTTTATTTGGACTCAACTGCTGCAGGTGAATTTGCTCATTTAAAGAAAGTAACAGGAGAACAACAGGACAGAACAATAATATTCCTGTTGTGTGTTGTTTAGGACACAGCCTTTGAGATTACTGGCTTTTTTTCCCATTCTTCACTTTAAGATGCAAATCACTATTTGTGTAGTAAAAATACTGATTGCAAATTATGTTTAACATTGTGACTAATCTGTACTATGTTCATATTGTGAGCATATCAGGATTCCTGTGCTGTACTCAGGTGCCAGACCTTGTTTTGTTGAAGTAAGAAAATGTGGTTGTGAGATTGCTGTGAAAACTTAGCCAGGTGCCCATGCACTGGCTATTCAGCAGGGTAAAGTGCATGTACTAATCCTGTTTCACTTAGGCTGATGATAATGAGGCTAAATATCTGCAGAGTTTTCTCAGAAGTGATTAGTTTAATCTTAAAAAGGATGCTATAACAGAAATGTTATTATATCAGAGTGCATGGTATCCCAAAAGCCCAGACACTCAGGTATTCTGGAGTACCACAAATAATTCTGCCCAGGATGTTTTATAATACGTGGGAGTTTTTTTGCTGTAATCAGTTTTGGGTTAGGTGGGTTTTTCTCCCTTAAACAGGTGAGTTCTGAAGGAGTTTTGAAACAGGGTAGATCACTATTCCACTAGTTTCTCAACCTGCATTTACAAAGTAATAGAATAGAGAATTCTATGCAGAAAGAGTCATATATGTTTGAATAGAAGAGCAAAAACACACAATGTTTTGCAAGGTACCTTGTTATCATCATTTACTGGTTGTTTTGGTGAGTAGTAATTCAGGTGAGACTGGAGAGTAGTCATGATCTTCAAGAACATTCGCTGTGCAGTATTTAGCCAAACTTTGGTTGGTGTGTGGATGAGTGCAGTTTTGACACAGAATTAGAACTTGTGAGGCAAGCCTTGCTGGTGGGAGCTATCATTACAAGGCACTGCTCATTCTGTATAGCAGATGGACTTTAATGCTGGATGCATATTAGCCATCTCTTTTAAACTCCACAGTCTCTGTATCTCTGAAATGAGGTAGATAGATGTGATAGGGGCACTGCAACATTTACCTAAGTATTTGTATGAATTAGAATAAAAAATATTAATACGTAAAGTTTTATAAATACGTTTATGCAAATTCTAGCTTCTCTTCTAGTTTCCTCTGTCTTATTTTGTGGTACTGATCAGTACAGCCTCTGGTAATCACTAACAATTAACACAACTCTACCCTCTTCACTTTTGTCTGGGCACAGTGCCAGGCATATTATTAAGATATAAAAGTTTCTCCCATTTTGCTAGTTCATGCCAAGGTGTTACTGACCTCTTCCTTTCTTCTGATGATCTTAGCATTACTTTTCCAACTTCTATGCACTAAATGCCTTTTTCTCAACTGTAAAATATAAAGAGCACATCTCTACTAAGTAGCCTGGTGATGAAAAAATTGGATGTCTTCAATGTTGTTAATCAGTAAATTAACTTCTAGTTCTCATTTTAGTGCTGCAGTTACACTTTTAACTGAGATTCCCTTACCCCAGATTGGATTCAGCACTGGCAAAGGATGAACTAGTGTCCTTGTGCTGCTTCTGCATACTCAGCTCTAACATGGACTGGCTCCTTTGGAGAGTTGATGTATCTAGTTTGCATACCAAATTGGTCAGGCCCTGTTGAAAGTAGTGCATTACTGGTAAAGCACAGTGTTTAGTCTGAATGAAGTTACATCACTTCAAATACATGGTGCCTTTGTTTTGCAGGGATAAATATGCCATGTATGGTCTCAATGTAAAATATAAAAATGTTTGTGATTGTGCTGGTCTATTTTGGATTCAAACAGATACAATTAAGATTCTGCAAAAATTGAGCACAGGTCCTCAAAGGGTAGTTTGATTTGCTGCTATTCATGATTATCCTTTTATATTACCTAGTATCAAAGAAAAGGTAACTTGTTTCTGTATCTCTGCCTCTAAATTTACAGAAAGAATTCTAATTTGCATGCACTTTAAAAAAGACTGTTTTATCTCTGAAAAGGTTTTAATCATATTTTTCTGTGCTAGAGATTAAGCAATTTTTTATAAGGGTTTTTATACTGCCAACAGTGAGCTGTTTCTTGCAAGTTATATATTACAATTTTTGAGAAATGGGCTGATTAATTTGATAACTTTTCCTTCCTTGCTACATCAGAATCTTAAGACTTGTTAGTTTGTGAGTTTCATTGGTAACACCAAAATGAGAGAGTTCTTGTCACTTTTGAACAGACCATAAAGTATGTAGGGAGACAGATGTGGAAATTATAGGATGTAGGGAAAACAGGCCTGCAGCAGGACTTCTGGAACAGATAACTTTTGATTTCATGCTCTTTCATAAGAAAAGCTAAATGTCACAGAACTGTGAAAAGAGACTGTTTCCACAAAAATCCCTAAGATATTTGAAATAATAATTTTTAAGGTGAAATCCTTGGCTCCAGTGAAGCCAATAATGAACTTCCGACTGAAGGTCATTTCTCATCCTTTGCCTCTTTTTGAGCTCATCTTACTTTCTTAGGCCTTAATGTCTCTTCCTCCTATTTTCTATCCTGGGACAGTTTAACAGTGAAATGAAAGAGTGTATATAGTTTTAAACAAAAAGCATCAGCAGAACTCTTGTTTCCCCACTTTTAATTGTTTTATTGAGTGAATTTGTTTATTCGAAGCAACTAGTTCTTCTGACTCAGAATAAGAAGCTGTCTTATGTTTAAAATACATACATTTTAAACATAAGACAACTTCTGGGTCTGAGTCAGAAGAACTAGTCACTCATTTGCCTTTGAATAAGTAAATTCACATGATAAAACACTTAAAAGTGGGGAAAAAAGTTCTGCTGATGCTTATTGTTTAAAACTTTCATTTGGGAACATTATAAATTTTCAGACTACCCAACTGAAGGACAGAAATACTGCCCTCCATAAAATATTCAATATTTAGGAGTATTATGAATGCTCATATGAGTAAGTATCAGAAAACAAAATGTTTTCATTATTAAAACCCTTAAATCCCTCTTTCCCCAATTTTTTTTGTACTTGTCTTCTTCCAGGAAGCAGCACTTTGCACACCTATTCATAATTATATATGTGATGTTCATTTGTGCAAAATGATGTGTTGGGATGTGTTTCTTTCTAACCCCCTTTACTGAACTTTGTCTTTCCTTCGCATGTCAAAGGAATCCACCTTTTTTCAGGTGTGACTGCATTGTGTGTGGGATCTCCCACAGGCCTTTCTAATATCTTTACCTAGAACACCACGTAAGAGGCAGCCACTTACACTCATGTCATGCTTCTCCACTAAGACAGTTTTCCCTCTGTGCTTTAGCAGGTTCTCTGCTGAGCTGTTCTCTTGATGTGTTACTTGTAGCCACTCAGGAGAAGAGCAGTAAGCCCCCAGCTGCTACTAGTTTCATCACTTACTGTGAACCAGTACTGGAAAAATGATCGCTGATTGCTACACTACAAGAGTACCATAAATATTTGTACAGCATCCCTATGTAGGTCATTTTGGGAACTCATCTGCATACAGCTGTGTCTGAAGCAAAGCACTAATGAAGCTAAAGGAGACAAGCAAGAGTACCAAATGCTAGCATATCTTCCTCACTAAAACAAATCATATTTGTGAAGTTCTAGTTGCTTAACAAACGCATTTGAATATGCAAAATATGGCCACAATTTAGTAAGATCTCTAGAAAAGATTTGGTAAAGACTTGGCTTTGGTCAATGAGGCAGGAAAACTAGTGGCAAAGACATAGAAAGGCCAAGGCACTTATGGCTTTTATGGATTGGGTTTGTCCTGTAGTCTCCCCGGTCTCTGAGAGAAAGTATGAGCTGTAGTAGAGAGTACTTAAACCAGTTGGATATGCAGAAACTTATGGCACTAAATGGGATGGATCAAAAAGTGATGAGAGAGTTGATCTCCCTCTCCCTCGGCTACTGCAAAGTGAGTCATCTTCAGGAAGTCACTGGGAAAGTCTCCTAATGACCAGAAAAAAGCAAGCACTGTACCCATCTTCAAAAAGGCGATCCACAAGAGAACTACCAGGAAGTTTGACAAATGGGGCCAGTATCCTTCCTGGGAAAGTTACAGAGCAAGTTCTCTTAGAAGCCATGTCCAAACAGACAAAAGACAGGAAGGTTTTTAAAAACAGACAGCATGTGTTTAACCCCAGGCAAATCACTCCATCAGGCTTTCAGCATGATCAACTATAGCATCCTTATATCCAAATTAGGGAGACCTGTACAGTGGATGAAAAATAGACTGAACTGTTGGGTTCAAACCAGCTGTGGTTATTTGCATCACATCCAACTGCTGGCATGTTACTATTTGTATCTTTCTGACTAATGACGTGATGTTTCTGCTACTGATGTGAGCACGGCATGGAATACATTCTCTGCAAAACTCAGCTGGGAGAACAGTAGATACACTAAAGAGCAGGGCCACTCTGCTTCATCCAGGTGGGAAGATGAGCTGGCAGGAAGGTCTTGAAGTTGAAGAATAGCAAGCAGAGAGTTCTGTATCTGGGAAGGAGTGCACCAGGATAGGTTGTACCAAAAGCAGCTTTGCAGCAAACATCCAGGTGAAATGCATTCCAGCGGTATGTGGTTGCGATGAAGAATGCCAGAGGCTGACTGACCTCTGCTACCTCAAGTGTGGCTGGAAGGTTTGAGAAGGTTATTCTCCTCAATATATCCAGTAGTTGTGAAACTGCATTAGGAGTGCAGTGTCCAGTTTGTGGCTAATTGGTCCTGGAATGACACTGGTATGGTGGAGACAGTCATCACGATGGTAGTCCAGTACTGAAACACAGACCGAGAGAAGCTGTAAAATCTCTATCCACAGAGACATTCAAAACTCTGCTGTTCTGGGCACGGAGCAAGCCGACCTCCTTGACTCTACCCTGAAGGGGTTGCTTGGAGGGAGTGTCCTCCAGACGCGTCTTCCAGTCCCTCTTACTTTGCTTCGGGCGAGCGAGGCTTCTTAAAGCTTTAAGTACTCTCGAGCACATCCTTGGACGCAGAGGGAAGGAGAGCGGGAGGCAGCACCCGCAGGGATGGCCACGGGTCCCCGCTCGGCCCCTTACCTTACGATGCGGCGGGTGCGCGGGGAGGGGGCAGCGGTGCCTTTAAAGGCCGGGGCGCGGGGCGGGCCCGGAGAGCGGGGGGAGCCGCCCGCCCGGAGCATGCGCTGCGCGGGGCGGCGGAGCGCGGCGGGCGGCACCGCCGCACTCCCCCGGCAGCCGCGGCGGCAGCCAGCGAGCCCCAGCCCGGCCCCGGCGCTGCCGCCGCGCGGGGCCGTGGTGGCGGCCGTGGAGCCCTGATTGCCCGCGGGGGAGCGGGGCTGCGAGCCGCCCCCCAGCCCGGTCTGCGCCCGACGGGAGAGGCGGCGAGCCGCGGCGGCCATGGGCAACGAGGCGAGCCTGGAAGGAGGCGAAGGGCTGGGCGCCTTCCCCGAAGGGGCGGCGGCAGCCGGGGATGGCGGCGGCTCCGCGGCCCCCTTGCAGAGCCTGGTCCCGGCCGGGGTGGAGGCGGACCTGAGCCAGCTGAGCGAGGAGGAGAGGAGGCAGATCGCCGCTGTCATGTCAAGGGCGCAGGGGCTGCCCAGAGGGAACCTCGCCGGCGCGGAGCCGCCTCCCATGCAAAGGCACGCACGGAAAATCTCCCTTCTCCCGCTCCTCCCTTCCCCCTTTCTCCGTCTCCTCGCGGTGGGGCGGGGGGCTAGTCGCAATACGAGCTGGGCCCGCTGCACCCGGAGCCGGCGTTCCATTTTGCTGGCAGAGGGAGGGAAGGGATGGCCGCACGGGCGCGGGCACCAGGACGGATCCTGCACCCTCTGGCTCTCCCCACTACAGCGGTCTCTGATAATAGCGGCGGTCCCCGGTTCTGTGGGCTGCGCCCTCCTTTCCTGCCTTGCACTGATCTGGAGCACGGGCAGTTTGTGTGTCGGGGCGGGGAGAGATGTGCAGACACCGTTGTGGTTTTCTGTGTGCGGGTGTGTGCTTTACGGGGCTGGATGCCCCACATCTGTGCTAGGAGCCAGGGAAGCAGATGGGTTCTGCAAGCGTCTGGAGAGAGAATCTTGTTGAATCTTCCAAGGCTTTTGGGCATAATACATTTTCTGGCCGTTACTCTGCCAATTCTGAACCTCTACAACTATCATTTGGCTTCATTAAATAGTCATGGATCGAGGAGGTCTGTTTCAGCCTGTTTTTTCACCCTTATTTTGCTTTTTCTTCTTTTTTTTCCCTTTAATAGTTGGAAGGAGAGAGGCTAAATAGATTAAATTGCTTGCCACGGTATTCAGTGTTCTGGAGAGTCATGACTTTACCTCATTGTGCTTTTGCGAAGGCGGGGGTAATTTCCTTCCCCGTTCTTTGCCTGCCCCTCAGCGAATTCACAGCCCGACGTGCAACAAGCCCGCTCCCCGCCCGCTCCTCGGGGCTGCCGCTCTCCGTGGTGCTGAACCTCCGGCCCTGCCCAGCCCCGTGTCGCTGTTCTCGGTCCTGAACCCCCTCCTGGCTTGCCCCGTGTCGCTGTTCTGGGTCCTGAACCCCCTCCTAGCCCGGCCCCATGTCGCTGTCCTCGGTCCTGAACCCCCTCCTGGTCCGGCCCCATGTCGCTGTCCTCGGTCCTGAACCCTTTCCTGGCCCGGCCCATCAGCCGGCGCCTCTGTTGCTCTCCAACTCCGGGGCTGGGTGTGTTGTTTGTCTTGAAGGAGGAAGCTGAAAGGAGCCTCCTCGAGTGTTTCACGGTGCATTGACCTCACCCCACCATACATGCATATTCAGTTTATATAATATCAGGTTTATATAAGTCAATTCTAGAAGAGAGGCAAGGAACGTGGGACTAAATTAATTCTCGGGCAATTATTGGAGTCACTGAGATTATACCTGAGATTATGGTCTCCGTTTTTTAAAACTGGAAGTCAAATCTTCCTACTTCATGTCTTCCTTAATTATTGATCAGGCATTAGCACTGTGTGTAAAATAAAATATTCCATTCAATTCAAGTCTCTGCACAGCTTTTGTTGTTAATGAGGAACATTAGTGAGAAAAAGAAATATTCTTTAGTTCCATGAAACTAAGCTCAAAATTCCCTTTTGTATAATCATCTATGAACAATGACACAAGTACTTTGAAACTTACTTTTTACTGGAACAATACCATGAAAAAATAAAGATAAATGTTCTTAGAAGTCATTAGAGTAGGTTGAACTCATTGCAATGTGAATATATCTGCATTTATAAATGGCTGCTTTCCTACAAACATATTTTTATCAGAAGCTACTTTGATCTTGTTAGCATACCATACTTCCACCCTCTATTTTAAGTAAGGGGACTCTAAATTTGTGAATTACAGCCTTTTACCTTGCGTCAGAATGTCAGCTTTGACTATTTTAGCAGTTCCCATCTCAGTATCTTCATGCCTCTCCACTGTAATGAAGTTACTACTTGTCTTGTCTCTTGGTTTGTAGCTTTATTTGCTCCTCTTGCTGTTTGCTTTCTTTGCTGTTGAGAGCTACCAAGAATGTTTGCAGTAATTATCAAGAACCTGATACAAACAAAACCCTTGGAGTAAGACTCTCCTAAGGATTACAGATCACCCTCTTCCAGACTAAAACTGGAACTAGATATTTTTTTTTTCCTTTTTTTCTTTCCAGTCCAAATGTTAAGTGACAGAGTGTGATCAAAAGAAGAATTCTGGCTTTCAGTCCATATAGCTTTGCATTTTGGCAGTGTCCTTATTGTAGCATCTGTCCATTTTTAACATATTAAATGGATTCTTCCTTTGTGATTTCCATTAAACCATTAGAGTCTAATAATTATTTTCCATTCTAAATGCTCTCATTCCTGCTCCCAAAATAACCCTAAAGTGTACAATTCCTTATGATTGCTGGTATCCTAAGGTAATATTTTTTGCAAATACAGGCTTTTTAATAGTAAGTAATATATGTGCCAGGTAACATAGTTGCACCTTTACCACCTTAAAATGAATGCTGTACATTCTAGAACTTCTGAAGTCTTTGAGCTTTTAAGTCTTGTGAATTTTAATATAAGCATTTAGATCTAGAGCACTGTCTAATTAATATGTCCCTATTTTTTTTTTTTTTTAAATTTTAATGAAAGTTTCATTCTCAAGTGATATGTTTAGGATCTGTGGAAATCTTTCTATCCTCTTTCAATTACCTGTCTTCAGAAAATTCATGGTTGGGAAATTTTTCTGAAACAAACAGTAAAATTGTAAGCAAGTTCCATTTGTTCTAGCTTCATCAAATGACTCTGTAACTGTGCCAGTGTTCCCTTCCTGAGGAATTACACTATATGTGAAAGGATTAGATGGCCAGCTGAATATATGGCCATCTAATACAGCTGCTTGGGTTTTTTGGTCATTATTTTCCCCCAGTTCAATAAGTTGGTCACAATAGATAAAAATAAAATAAATTTTGCTGCATTTTGATAAGAAATGCTAAGAAGTCTTGCTGAGTGTCGCACTTCTGAAGTATATTTATGGTATATTTTCTAGAAGAAATATATATTTTTAAAAAAGTTAGCCACTGGAGGATGTATAAATCCATATATATATTTTCTGCAGATATGAAAAAATTTAACTACCTTTGAGTTGCATTTTTACTGCATTTGTCTTTGAAACCATTAATACTGATGAATGGGGAAAAGACATGCCTTCTTAACAGGTGCTTGTAGTAATGGAATTAAAGAACTGGACCAATAGTCCTTTTTGTTAAATCTCTGCTTACTCCAAAGTAAGCTTTGATTGGGATCTAATGTGTAAATTAGTAGCAATGATTTCCATGAGTCAAGACCAAAGTGAGAGGAAACATAGCAGCACAAAGAAAAGCATTATGTGAGGAAGAACTAATTTATTTTGTATGTTGGGTCTGGTTTGAAGACTTTTCCATGATTCAAAAGATTTGAAAGCTAGAAAATTCTTGTCAAGATTTAGTTTGACGTTTCTGATTCTCCAGTTCAATTAAGATTTTTCAATATCACTCTGTAGTTGGTTGTAAAATGGTTGTAGAAAAGAAGACTTCAACTCAGGTACTTCAAACTAAATGAAACAAGTCCTGGCTTCTGACAGAAGTAACATTTCTCAAGAAGCTTGTCTTTGCAAGGCTTTTTCTTCCACTAGTTAATCACGCGCTGTCTCCATTGCTTAGAAACATTGGTATGTACAAAGGCAAGACAAGTCAGCTCTTCAGAATATAACAATAGCCTTGAAGAGAATCACCTGAGTTTATTTCCTAGCTTCATGGGTTTTAATCTCATTTCAAAGCCTGATATCTGATCAGGTGGAAATTTATGGAACACATTATTTGATAAAAATGCAAGCTGGAGCAGAATTCCACTCCAATCCAGTTATTTTTCCTGCTAATTTCCAAGTTGATTTTTAAAAAATAGTTGGGTTTTTTGCTTTGATTTTTGTTTGAGATTCTCCCCTCCCCCCTTTTGTTCTACCTTCTCATTGTAGGTTTTGGGCATGGGCATAGTACCTATTTCTGGACCTGAATTTCAATAGCACTGTTGGTTTTTTCTTCCCCACTCCCTTTTCAGTCTTATCATTGTTGAATGAAGCCTTCCAAGAGTTTGAACATTTACAAACATGAATGCTGGAGGTGTACCAGGCTAATAGACTAGTTGCTAATAGAATGCTTGAAATGTTTTCATATGGTAAGCAGTGCCTCTTCAGATAAACCTAGAGTGCTTATCAAAATAATGAGAAACAGAACTGCAGGTAGACCTACCTAGCTGCTAATCAGAGTATAATGTTGGAACCCTAGTTACTGGGAATTTTTGACTTTCTGTGCTGACAGGCACTGACCCTCAAGAAAACACTACATTTGACCTGAGGCCGTAGAGAAAACTTCCAAAATTAAGTAATAGAACTAGGATTATGAGTATGTAGTTTGAATAGAAGTGTATAATATCACATAGTAGAAAATTTTAATTTAAAATTTTAGAATATAGTAATATATATAAAGCAATATAAAGATTTCAGAGCAGAAGCTTGTCCTCCTTCACCTTCTTCTTCATAAGTTTGAGTAATATTATGTAATTAGATTAAAAATCTGCATTGCAGGCCCCACAGATAATTATTGAATTAGAAATAAAAATAATTTAGGTGTCATTTCTTAGTTAAACAGTTTATCCTTAAGAAGCCTTATAGAGAGAGAGATACAGTTCCAATTTTTATATTTTGTTGGAGTAAAACACTGTAAAACTCACAGTTCGTGAAACTGTAATATAAATAAAAACTAACAAGCATCTAAATCTAAACAAAAAAATACCATCTCACACATTTAATCCCAACTCTAACAAAAAAAATTTAAAACTCAAGAGTATAAAACTGCTCTTTTAATAAGCAAAAATGCCAAATATTTGAAAGAATTAGATTATCATTGAGCTTTTCTGAACTATCCTCTTTATGAGTTAATCAATGTTCACTGATGCCAATGGAAAAACACCTGCTCACTTCAGTGGGTTGTGCACTAGGGTCATAAGCTTCCAAATATTGTGGTCAATAAGTATAGGAGAATGGGAAAGGATAAATGGAATTATGGAAAGCTGGGAATAGTTTGTCCTTTACAAGTATTGCTTGAGGAAATTTTTAATTAACAGAAAAAGTCAGATACAAGATTATGAGAAATCCCGTGTTGTGAGAATTATACAGAAAAGTCTAGCATTTAGACTTTTGTATTGTCATTGCTAGCCATGTAATGGAAACAAAATGCTAATCAGAAATGCTGCTAAACTCATGGTGACATAAACAATGTAAAAGACATTTTTTAATGTGGTATTGTAGATGGTTCTGCAGACTTCTGGAAAAAACTCTTTAAATTGTGCATTTATTTATCTGTTTATTGGTAAAGGAATGTAGTTAAATCTAATCAGTGATTGTTTTTTTGGCTCATGAATACCCAAGAAGAAATATCATGTCTGGCAAACTAGGATCACAGGTGACTGGTTCTCTCTAAGTGAAAATTTTATATTTGCAACATTTCTGTGACACTAAAGAGAACCCTGTATCTTCCAGCAGAAGCTCGGTGGTAGCACTGAATAGAATATTTTATTACATCCCTGAGCATTAGCAGCAATGCATCAATATTATTATATTATTGAGCAACAATATTATTTCCTGTCCTACAGCCAAGTATAGCAACAAGTGAAATACTGGGCCATATATGAAGCCATGATCTTGATTTGGGTTCCTCCATTCTTAGTTTCGTTTTCTCCTGTATGAGCATACAGCAAAATACTGTTGCATGGATTTTTCCCAGTTCTCTAATATAATGTGGTGGAGTTCTTTTTAATACTGGTTAGTGTGAATTGTTCAGATGATGTGGAAAAGGAGTATGGTACCTATTTGCAAAGAAGAAAAAAAGAAGGTTCAGGGCTAACTGTGAACTGAAATCTGTTTTATTTGATGGAGAACTCTTCTGATTTGTGAGTGGATGGGTGCCAAAATAAATACATTACAAAGAAGAAGAATACTTTTACGAAGAATACTCTTTAACACACATGAGGTTTAGGAGTTTAAATCACTGCTGCATATTGAATTGTAAATCTATCCAAATTTTGTACAAGTATCCAGAAAACAAGTACATAAGCATATTGAATTGTTTATTTTCTTTTTTTTTTTTTTTGTAGGACTGTACTTTGATCTGCCAATTTTGACACCTCTGTTTCTTTTAGTCTTCTGTCTCCCTGTTTTTTATATCCCAAGGAGCAGGGTGGAGAGTTAATAATTTGTATATAGGTATAATAGGAAGTGCTAGCTTTGATCTCTTCAGAATTCTGAAAAAAAAGGATATCTTGGTAAATATTTTTGTATTAGATTATTTTCTAAAGAGTAAAACAGTCTCTGAGTGAATACTTGTATAAGCCTTTAAAGAATAGTTATTATTTAAATACTTTTTACATGCACCTTGTTATATGCCTTGGTCTTGAAAATGCTTAAGTACTGAGAAACTTCACAGCTCTACCAGTGCACTTCTCAGGGTTACTGATACATCTCATTTTGTCTAATTTTTATTATATCATGCATTATTTTAATCTTTTGACATTTTCTCTTTGCAGACATCCTGAACTTGATACAAGCCGCCATCCCAGACAACCAGGTAAGCCTCCAGATCCAGGACCACCAGGTTTAAGTAAAAGCAGAACAGTAGATGTGCTGAAGACAGAACAACGGGCACCTGGACGGAGCCCTTCTACTCTCAGTCTACGGGAATCAAAGTCCAGGACTGATTTTAAAGAAGATCAGAAGCCAAGTATGATGCCCAGTTTTCTCTCAGAAGCCAATCCATTGAGTGCAGTCACTTCAGTTGTGAACAAGTTCAATCCTTTTGATTTGATATCAGATTCAGATACAACCCATGAAGAAGCCAGTAGGAAACAAAAAGCTGCCCCAAAAGAGCAAGGGAAACCTGAGGAGCAGAGGAGTCCTGCGAAACATCCAACTCAACCACAGCCTCCAAAGCCAGCTGTTCAACAACAAGGACCTGCCAGACCTACTGTCCAACAAGCTGAGTCTTCCAAGCCAGTGCCGCAGCAGCAGCAGCCTGGGGGACCAAAGCAAGTTCAGAAACCAGGCCATGGCCAGCCAGCAGATGTTAAGCAAGAGCAAGCGAAACAACCACCCCAGCCACGAGGACCACAGAAATCTCAGCCACATCCATCAGAACCAACAAAACCCATTCAACAACAAACTTCTGCAAAACCTTCATCAGGCCCAACAAAACCATCCCCACAGCAACCAGACAGCACTAAAGGGACGTCCCAAACAGCACCTCCCACCAAACCACCATCGCAGCAGCCAGGACCTGCCAAACAACAATCGCAGCAGCCTGCACGGCAAGGAGGTCCTGTAAAGCCATCTCCCCAGCAGACAGGGCCTCCAAAACAGCCTTCTCAGCAACCTGGACCTGAAAAGCCATCTGCTCAGCAAACAGGACCTGCAAAACAACCACCTCAGCCTGGATCTGGGAAGCCACCTCCGCAGCAAACAGGGCTTGTAAAACAAGTGCCACCCCAGGCAGGGCCTACAAAACCGCCTTCTCAGACTGCAGGGCCCACAAAAGCCCCAGCACAACAAGCAGGACCTACAAAACCCCCCGGCCAGCAGCCAGGGCCTGAAAAACCCCCACAGCAAATGCAAGCTGGTGCAAGTCAACCCACCGAGACTACCCCAAAGAAAACCTTCTGTCCTCTTTGTACAACCACTGAGCTACTGCTGCACACTCCTGAAAAGGCCAACTACAACACATGCACCCAGTGTCACACTGTAGTCTGCAGCCTCTGTGGATTCAATCCTAATCCTCATATCACAGAGGTGAGTAATTTTCAAACTGATGTTCACTAAGAATTCGGTTTGCCTCTGTTCTGTTGAAACATCAGATGTACTACATGTACCCTTGTGATAATTGAACAAGTTCAGTAAAAAAATTAATGCTGTTTCAGAAAACTGCTTATGAGTAAAACAGGGTGAAACTGGAGGGAAAAAAAAGAAGGTAATGGTTCTCTGTTCATATAGATTCAGAAATGTGTTCTCATCTCTTCATGTAAAAATGAGGAGAAACCCCAATGTGACTTTTGTCTCATTTTGATTGTTTTTAATCACCTGCTGTCTATATTTATAATCTGACCGCAATACTCATCTGCAAATACATTTATAGATAAATAATTTTTTCTGCTATAAGAACTAATTAAAAAAAAGGCAGTCTTCATAGCTCCAGTGTGTGGCTAAGAAAAGGATGTGGAGTAGAGTTGCTTTACAACTGTGTCAGTGTTCAGTTGTGTTAGTTGAAAGCCTGAGTCATGAGTTTGACTTGGTGCTATGTGGGTTATTTCATTCTTGTGGGATGTTAAGATCTCTGTGGACTATTTCTAACCTTGATTACCATTTTTGCTGTAATTCTATAACATAAAAATAGAATAGAAAGCAATATTAGGACTTCAAATGAATTTTTTTTAACCTGGTGTTTGTAGTAGCTTGATTTATTGCTTATGCATATCCTTTATTGCTCTGCATGGGAATAAAGCTTTATGTGACTGTTTGTTCAGCTTCTTGTACATCCTGATATGCTACTTTTAAATTTGCAAAGTAATTGGAGTTTGTTTTCAGTACCAACATCTTTATCAATTTATGGAAATTCAAAGAGTGGAACTGGCACCAAAGGCTAATTAATGATGATCAGAAGGGATATTTGGAAAAATTTTTTTTTTTGTCTTGCTTGGTGTTAATTTAGCTGATCTGAGATGAACACAGGAAGAAGTACAGAGTAATACTGTATTTTGAACCTGATAAATAATACCTGTATATTTAAAATGAAATCAAAGACTTTCTGGAGCTGGAAAGGTGCCCTGGATATGGTGTAGTCTAAACTTCTGCTCAAAGCAGTGTCACCTAAAGCAAGTTTAGCCAGTGTTGAATATCTTTAGGGATGGAGCCTGACAGCCTTCCTGGACAACCTGTGTACTCAGTATCACAATGATTTAAGCTCATTGTTAGCAGCTGATTTTCTTTCCATCACATGGCTACCTGGTAACAAACAGCAGCCTTTTTTCATCCAGCAATATTATATTTTTGGGGTTTTTTTGTTAAAATTGAAAATTTAAGACTGAAAGAGTAATAACAGTAACCACTGGTAGCACTTTGCTTGGTTTAGGAGTGTTAATATCTTTGAGTTTAGGGAAATTGAGGACTGAGATAGCTGGCACTGAAGGCTGGACTGGAAAAGGAGTGACCTGAGCATCTCTGTGCAGAAACTTCAGAGCATCTGCAACTAACCAGGTGTCAATATTTCAGGGTCTACATGAGGAAAGGTCATTGTGGACTGCTAGTGTGAAAAAAAAAGATATATGACATGCAAGAAGTGTGACAAATTAATAGTCAAGTCAACAAGGAAGTCTTATTGCAAACCTTTGTCTTCAAATTTTGCCAATGTTTTTTTAGGCCAGAACTACTTGCATTTATTTGTGAGTGCTGAGTTGTTCATGTCTGTAGAGTGCTCTTAGAGTCTCTTGAAGCCCCAAGTTTGTCTTCATTTAAAAGCTCCAGATTTCCTATGGAATTGGTCAACAACTTTGGTGTGTTCAAATGAAACAGGTTTTGAGAGAGAGTTTATGTAAGAAGATTTCCAAGTATTTGGAAATTCTGTGAATAACTACTAGTTTTTGAAGTGGGTACTCAGTAAGTGTGAAATTCAGGACTTTTAGACAATAATACAGCTGCATTTAAGACTAACTGATTGCATACATATGTAAAAGCAAATTTGAATTTCATATTAGACATTGAAGTAAATACAGGATATGCATTTATTTCATGATAAAATCATTTCAGAAAATGAAGGTATTGGACATCTAATTTATTCAGCTATTAGTTCCAATCTCCTGACTCCCACTCAGGCTTTCCTCATTTGCTCAGTTTGCACCACCAGCTGTCTTGCTGAAACTTCATTGTGGGTGTCCTGCTCCAGTCTGCCATTGAAGTGTGACAAAAATCACACCTGACTTTATTACTGAACATTGGGATCAAAGTTAACAGAACCTGCTCTGGCAAGGACAAAAAATTAACTTATTGCAGCCGCCAAGATTCTCACTTGAGTTATTATCAAATTTTCCTTCTACTTTCTGTTTCATTTAGGTATTTAGCTTATTAACAAAAGTTTCTGATTCCTTTTTTACAGTACTTTACCCACTTCTTTCCAACTATCAGGAAGATTATGGTTTGTGACTTGGCTGTCAGTTTTCTTGCTTATGGTACAATTTTTTTGTTTTCACTTGTATTTTAACTTCTCCTGAAGTGTTATTGACCAAAATTCTGTGTCTTACCCATGCACCTACTGACTTTACTGTTTTACTTTAGCATTCCCTGCATAATTTTTGGTCATATTTCATGATTCTGGAATCCTACATTGTGTTTTTCCCATGTCCTGTATAACTACTGATTCTACTGCTTCTGTTAAACACGTTACGTATGGGGAAGCAATAATTTCAAACTGGATGTAAGGAGTGGAAGGCATTTATTTAGGAAAACATTTGACTTTTGTTCTCTAAAATTTTCCCTTTGTGCAGCTGCTGCAATTCCTTTCCTAGGACAGTCTCCTTACAAGTTTCTTACAAGTTAGCTCAATCTCCAAAACTAATCAAGTGAATAATTTTCCAGTGTAGATCTTTCTAAATTTCTGTGTTCTATATTTCTAGCTGATCCTGAAAAGAATTTTACAAGCTTTAAAGACCGGCTTAGGAAGTAGATTGCATACATTGTAAAACCATTATAAAATGCAGATTAAAAAATTTAAGTCATATATAAAATGCAGTTAAAAAAATTTAAGTCATTTTATTAATTTAAACCTCTATTTAAAATTCAGTAGTACATGCACTCTGTCTGTTTTAACTCACTAGAGAGAACTCTGTAACTAAGAGCAGAAAGTGATACCTGTATTGCCACAAGGTCAGACCCTTTGGACTGTTTCTCTGAACCATCTGACATTGCAGTCCTCTTGGGGAAGAAGGATGGTTGGTGTCAGCAGTCTGGAGAGAAAATGCATCATACATAAGTGTTCAGTAACATATGTCTCTCTAATCTATCTAGGTATTCATACTCCACTCATCACCATGGCACATGACTGCCTAGCAACAGTTGCATAAAGTAATGGAAAACATTATATAAGCAGGTTTGAGGACTGGTACTCTATTCCATTTGCCTTTCATGCACATCAGAACCTTGCAGGAAGTGTGTATTTTGCTACGTGGTGACTTATTTTTTCTAATTTTTTTACCATTTTATTTTCCCAAACCCACTCCCATGAGCCATTAGCAACAGAAAGCAGCACTTCCCAAAAAAAGATTCAGCCCATTAGAGCATTCAAATAGGAGTAGGCTTTCTGAAAATGAACGAAGGCATCTTGAGGAAAAATGGCAAAAGCACGAACTGCTGTAGTTAAATCTAAATGATTAGCACATATGCTCAACAGCTGGAGTAAATTTTCATTCCCTGTGAACTGGTTATTGGAAGATGCATGCAAGACAGGCTGAGCAAGGGTTTATAGGGTAATAAAGTCATTATATTCTTTATGATGGTCATCTGTAGAGCTGGTGATCAAGTGGAGCGTTAGAGCTCTAACGTTGGACCCTTGGCGGTGTGTGGGCTCTGCTCCTGGAGCCCACCTGGCATCTGCATCTGTGCCCATGTGGATGCCTGTCTTCTAGGGGGTTTTGAGGAGGGATCATTCTACATGAATTTTATACACATTACATCCTATTTCATCCATTGTTTTGGTGTTCTCTAAAGAGAACATTTGAAGTAAACCTTGAGGCCAGGTATAATTTTATACATAGATACTTAATGAAAATTGTGCATTCAAATAATGGGAAGCTGTGTATTGAAACAGGATTTGTTTGCTTGCCAAAAGTTCTTCTGGGTGGAGATAAAGTGAATTCTTAAAAATATTTTATTACTTCTGATTTTTTCAAACAATGTGTCTGTACCAAAGCTGACTTATTCCTAATGGGAAAAAGAGGAGGGATAAAAATTCCAAGAAGAGAAATCAGAAACCCCAAACAATTGACTCTCTCAAAGTGGAGTGTATGGTTTCTGATCGAGCAGAACTTTTTACTGGATTGCACATTTATTTTTCAATTCAATATGAAAAATTTTTAACTCTGTCTGAAATATTTTCTTTTTTTTTTATTGTAAATTTTTGTGGGGGAGGACATGTCTATTTTTTAAACTTTTTTTGATAGGATAGAAATTTTCCATATCAATTGTACCACATATTATTGCCTTGATTTATTTTTTGCTTTTTTTCTGCCTCTCTTTATATTTACATAATCATATCACAAGATTTTATTGTAAAATATAATATTTTAGTTCAAATATTTGTAATTATTCTTTGTATTTGTATTTGTTTTTATTAAAATCCTGCAGCTCTAAATCTCTTAAACATACTTGGGCATGAAGTAGGATCAGTAACTAAACAGAATTTAAACAGTCAGAAAGGCATTAATTTTTGTTATTTTCATTATTATTAGGTTGTATAGGGAAAACAATATATAATAATTTAAAATAAGGAAGATGACTATAATTCCTGTGAGTCCATGTAAGTTTTGCTTATACTTACAATAAAATTAATAGAACTTACTCTAATAAATCTTTGTTGATTGCATGACAGCAAAGGAAGCTGTTGATTGAAGTATTCCCTGTGGCTTGCAGTCGAGACCCTGCTGTGTTGTAATAGTACATGGGAACCAAAATGCAACTTGGACTGGAAATGATATATAAACAAGAATAAAGCTGCCATCACTGTGGGTAGTGACATGCAATAAAGTCTTAAGTGTTTTGATATCAGGGAAAATAACTTTGAGTTTGTACACCCTATATGAACTTGGTGGGGGGAATATAAGGGTTATATAAGTAAAGCAGGAAAAAAAAAGAAAAAAAAATCAAAGGCCTAAATCTAATTATCAGCTGTTATAATCATCATAAGTTGTATAGAAATGAGTTTAAAAAAACTCCAGCAAATCCCAAGACTTGTAAACATTTTTCAAAGTAGTTATTTAAGTACCAGCTCTTAACTGTGCTGAAGTAAAGCGAGAAGAGTTGTGTAAAACTGATGGACTTTAGTCTGGGTTCAAACTGATCAGAGCAGATGCAAACAAGACTTGTTTAGTTGCTATTTAAAAGCCATAAAAGTGTGAAATATTTGCTCTAGTACAAAGAGTACTTGTGGCGTTCCAGTGTTACTAACACTGCAATTTCTATGCAAATGGGGATTATTCACAATTTTTGTGATAAAATGAAGTTAGTGTAGTTCCTGTAGTTCTGCCCCTAGCCACAAATTCTGCACAGACATTTGGGAAAATTGTAAAGATCCTAGAGTAGAAGGGTTATGGAAGTACAGGATACTGTTTCTCTCCATGGAATATTCTTAAACAAACTCCCACATTGTTTCTGTCTTAGAGGAAGGCTGTGTGCCTACAGTTCTGCTTTACTTTAGGGATTAGATGTGGAAATAGCAGTGATGCCCTGTGGTTTTTCCTTTTTTTTTTCTCTTTACTTAAGGGGCAGAACATAGAGGCAAAACCCCTCTGTATGGGGAATAGTGTCCCAATAATTTAATTGAGCAATATTCTACAATATGTTGGAGTGTTTTCTCATTAGTCCAGAAAGCTGGCCTGTATGGTTTTTAACACAAGTAAATAATAAATTAATCTGCATAGCTAAAGATGTCAACTGCAGTCAGCCATCTGTGCCAGTATTGCTGTTGCTCAGCAACTGTAATTTACTACTATGTGAGACCATGTGATGTGGGATGGTGTTTGCTGGGCAGCCACTGGGCAGGCAGCACAGCCCAGCCCTGCTCTCACCAGACAGCTTAATCCTTTTCATGATTCGCTCAGTGCAGCACAGATGAACTTTGTTAACCTTTTCTTTGCCACTCTCTTGATTTGCAGTTAGATTTTTTTGTCAATCATTCATGTTTCTGGCCTATTAAATCTCACTGCAGTTGATGAAAGCAATGAGCATTTGTTGCATTACTGCATGATGCAGTGCACTGAGCTGTGTTTAAAAGTCTTTTTCCTTGCTATGTGCATGACGCAGCTTAATCATAAAAATAGTTTTTAGATTATTATTTTTTTTAGCTTTAAAAAAATAGTTTTTAGATATCCTGAGATACTGACGCTCAAAAAAAAAATTCAAAAATTCAAGAGGTAGTGTTCACTATTTTGCTTTATGATTCCAGTTATGTAAGCTATAAAATAATAGTTCCCAAACATTCATAATTCATGTGCAAACTATAGATTTTCATATTGTTAATTTGGGTAGAGTAGTAGAGTATGTTTTAAGATTGTAATGACTGAATAATATAATTAATTCAGTAGTGTTCAGTAGCTTTAGGACAGCTAAGTAACATTTAAAAATGGTTTTTCAATATGTCTGTTTAAGAAGTTTGTACTAGCATTGGTTTAGCACCAAGCTACAGAGCTTTTAACCATTGCTGTGGAAGGATACCCATAGACCATGCTGCTGACAAGAATCTAGTGTCATGTTTGTGAGCATCTTGAGTCAGTGTTCTCTGGCAAACTCATCATATACCTGAAAGGAAGGTAAATATGTATTTTGTAGTGATGATGTATTTGCCTGAAAAGAGTTGCATACTGTGTACAATTGTTAAATGTTTGGTTTGGTGTAATTACTTTGAACAGCTGAGAACTTATTCATAAAAGAATGGTGTACAAGAAAAAACTTTGTTTCCAGGATTGCACAAGCTTCTTTAGAAGACATTTTAACTTGTATGTTGGTGTATCAATTCAATTTGGTTTGTGATAGTTTGGTTTTTTTTCATAACAGGATTTTCTGATTTAGCTTCTTGTCTTAGAGTATTCTACCACGCTGCAGGAAGCTGCATAAAATCATGTTCTTGAGCACTTTATTTTTCATGTTTCTCTCATCATCTTGGCAAAAATGTCTGCTAAGAGCCAAATCTGGATTTGTCACTGCTCTTTAAAATTGTCAGGGGTGATATAAGTTAATGTGTTTTCAAACTAGAAGCTGATTTTGTCAATAAACCTTTGGAGCTGAGCAGTGTCTGCAAAGTCCATTTTACATACCTGTGGTAATGTAAAGGGATGTTAATATTTTATGTATATTTCAAGTTCCTTTTTATAGCAGCAAATGACTGTTCTAAATGAGAATGAGACCCATTCACTTGGAGTGTAGCTCTGCTCTGCACAAGGACTGTTAACATGGCTTCTGAGAGCCACATTCATATTGTGTGCCAGTAATTTTTGTATGAAATATGTGCAATCTGCAAGTCAAAATTTATTTCTCATGTACTTCTGGAATCACAGAATCAAGATAGGTTCTCTTCCTCCCCTTCGTCATCTGCAGGGATAGAAATTAAGCATGCCAGGCAATGCACTTGATAACAGCTTTCCTGTTGCTTTTGATGGGTCTGTGTTGTTAGAAAAAATCTGAATCATTTTTGAAGAAAGAAATAGACACTGGATTGCCTTCAAATGTATTGGCTTTGTTTGGGATGGGGGGAAGGACTGAACTATAGTTGCTGTGTGTTACCAGTGGCAACTGTTGGTTTGCCTTTCTTTATGTACTCATAATCTATGATTATGAGTTAAAATTTTCTTCAAAGTAATTCTCCATGGTTGTTGTTAGTAAAATACTGAATAAATTCATTTGGTGCTTCCAACTAGAAGAGTTGATGCTATGGTTGATGAATATATAAAATACATTTTGATTACTTTTTTGTTGTTTTGAGGGCATATAGTTTCTACAACAGTTAGAAAACAAGGCAGCAATTTTCTTTGAGTTGAAATCTGAACAAAAATGCTGCATGAAGTCTGTCAAGTTTACTGTCCTAGTTATGGCACTTATTGGCATGGGTCTCAGAATGAAGAAAAATCACGTACAGATTTCTTCTAGAAATAAGACCCAGCTCCCACCCCTATATATTGGTGTAAAAACCAGACAGCTTGGGTTTCTCAGCATCAAAGAGGAATCTCCGTCACAGATAGGAACAGTGAAAGCTCAAAAGTTCTTCTGGAAACTTTTGCTTTTTAGTCCCACATAATGATACCAGAAATGTGGAGAAAGAAACTAGGAGGTCACAGAACTTCTGCCCAGGAACACCTTTAAGGATAGAGAAACATTTGTATTTAAGTTATCTACAGCAACACTAAGTTTTGCTTCATCTGTAATCGTGTGTAAGAGCATCTGTATTTAATGGAAGCTCATTCCTATCAAAATTTATGGAAAATCTCTGTAATTCTGGTAGAAAAAACAGGCAGGTGTTTGATAGAAAACTATATCACATAGCACATTTCATTTTGAACTCCTGCTGTTCCAATCACAGGACTATAGTTTGTGCAGTTCTGCATTTGTTTGAAGATGTGTGTAACCTATAATGACTTGAGCATTTTGGCACTTAATTCCTCCCACTAAAGTGCATGGGAGGAATTTTATGTTTAAACCAGAAAGATGTAAAAAATAATACAGTGAAGAGAAACTTTGTACATTTTTCATGTTTAAGTTCAGCTGTAGGAGTTGCAAGTTCAATTTTGGTTTTGGAGGCTTCAGTTTCTTACCAAGAATTCACATATGTGTATATATGTATATAAATTTTTTAATAATAAGGAAGAAAAAATAGTGGTTGAAGGTTAAGGTTTTGTCTTCTGCACAAGGTTGTTTTGAAATCTGTAGCATGGTTGTTTGGACTCCAAGTAGATAACAGAATCAGACTGGACAAGCTGCAGGTTGAAGACAAACCTAAATGCTTATAAGTGCAATTTGAATCTGGACACATTAAATGTAAGAATTATTAAAATTACTCATTTTATAGCTCCACAAACTCTACAGCTACTTCATTTGAGGCCTTGAAGGTGTCATAGTGACTTAAATTTAGATTTCCTGGAAGCTGAATGAGAACAGGTAGGCACTTGTTATTGCCACGGTGTAAAAAGAAGCAGAAGCAGTGAATCCCTACAGAAAGCTCGTTTTGCAAACATCTGTAGGAATCCTTTGGATAGGGGAAAAAGCCATTCCTTGCTTAGGTCCATTAAAAAACTCCTCACAGAACCTTCTCTTTCTCCACTGTAGAGCCGAGCCAACCTCCCTAATGTAAGAAATCTTACTTTGCCAAAGCCAGACAACTGTGACAGCCTGGTCTTTGATTACACTTAAGCCCTAGAAAACCCTTAAGGATTAATCCAGAAATGGTATTAGTATGTATCTAATTAAATTATGTTACTAATATCTAAAATCAGGTAAGGGGAAGTGATCATTAGACAAACAAAATGGGAGTTAAGCTAAATGTAATCCTTGCTCAAGTCCTCTGTACAGGTCTGAACTTAATTCTTTTCATAATTCAAAGCAGAGTTTAAACATGTGTTACAGTTTTTTTTCAGTTGTTTTCACTTTTTAACAATCATTTGTTATATGGTTTGCTAGTAGAACAGAGAAATGTTTAAACAATCTAAAAAAATTGCACTGAAAATGGAAGATAAGTGCAGCCTTATTATGAATAGAACTTTACAGCTGAGGCCAAAATTTGTCATTGCTTTGTCAAGCTGTTAGTAATAGTGGACTTATATTCCAGAGTGTGTGTTTATACCATGTTTATCAGAATTATTTAAATAACTGTGTTTTAGGGAGCTGCATCCAACTCTTAATTTTTGCTGCTACAAAAACACAAGGCTGGCAAGGCACACCAAAGTAATGAATTCATTGCCTCAGTCCATGATATCAGAGCTCCTTTCTTTCAGTGAGCTCTGATACACACAGACAAAATCTTTCTTTGCATGTAGTGCCTCTAGATTTGTTCCATGGTGTATAGTAGAGATTTCATAGCATCACAGTATCATTTATGTTGTAAAAGATCTCTAAGACCATCAAGTCCTCAGTGAGAAACAGCATCCAGGAATCTTCACCCTTAAGGGAAAAGTGATTTATGTTGTGTGCTCTCTTATGTTCCCTCTGTTGCTGTGGTGCATGCAAGTGCTGTGGCTGGCACCCTGAGTTTCACACAAAGAGTAAAGAATAGGAGAAGAGCTAAAGGTGACCTGCTTAAATATCTGCTTGCAGGTGGAGGCCCATGAGACTCTGTACCATATTGAATGGCATTTTTGCTGCCTATAATGTTTCTGCTAGTGATGGAAAGTGTGGAAATTAGCACGTGACCACATGTTTTAGGCAATTTGATCCTTTCTCGGACAGTGAAGCTGGGCTTTTTTGCCTTATCAGAAATATGGTTTCCCTCTCATGTATTACTGCTTGATAATGTAAAAAAATGTTTTAAAGTTGTGAGGTACTATAATTGGTGAGAAACATGAGTAAATACATTATTTGTATTATTCCTTCTCCTCTGTGTGACAAGAGGGGCCTGTTCTATACAGTGATTACCCTAGAAACTTCTACCATCCAAGGAGTTGGGAAACATGATATGGCTCTTGAAATTCTATCAGGACTCAGGCAAAGTTCACCACTGATTTTATATGAACACTTGCCCCTGAAATTGGTGATAGTTCATAAGTCTGCGTTATACCAGTTTCTCACTTCTGTGGCTAATGCATTGGATACATATGTACTCCTAATACCTGTGCTCTGTAATTTAAACCATTACCAAAAGCATAAGCTGCATTAAGAGCTTGATAGATGTATGCTTAAAGATAGTTACGCATTTACTGTGTTTTAATAATTCTGATTATTGTTTTCTGTCAGCAGACTTGATGTGTTAAACTATTTTAGCAGTATTTGTCATTATTCTGGCAAATCATTGCTGTAAATGAATCACTGGGTCCCATGAAATTCCAATGCATTTTTTTCGTTCTGGTGGGTTTTTATCCTCCAGTATTCAGCTGTGTGTAAACTGAATGTGAAGCCATTAGAATCATGGGCTCAGTGATAGCTTGACTCACACCGATGTGGAGAAGAATGAAAATAATCAGCTGTGCATGTTGATTGCAAAACATTATTAGTGGTATTTCTCCCTTTTTACACAGAAGTTTAAAATATTGGAGCAAGTCCTGTATTAGAATAACTTATTATTATGTTTATTTTATTAACTTTGTCTTGCCTTAATTATAATTGCCTTTTTTTTTTTTTTTTTTTCAGATCAGTGAATGGCTCTGTTTAAACTGCCAGATGCAAAGAACGTTGGGAGGTGACCTAGGACCAGGTCATGGTCCTGGGCCACAGCCACTTGCACCCAAACAGAAGACACCCATTCCACCTTCAACAGCTAAACCATCTCCCCAGCCACAGCTGGTTCAAAAGAAAGATGTAGCTCCAAAACCTGATCCTTCACAGTCAGCAGATTCGAAAAAACCTCCTCCACAAAAAAAGCAAACACCCTTGCCTGGGTCTCCTCCTGTAAAATCAAAACAACCCCGTGCAGAACCCACTGAGATTGCCCAACAAATAGATGCCACTCCAAAATCTGATCAAGTCAAGCCAACACAGGCTGAAGATAAGCAAAAACAACCCAGTGTGCAGAAGCCCGCAGCAGACACTGTATCTACCTCTGTAGCACCAGAGCAGAAGCAGGATTTGGCAGGCCCCAGACCACCAACTCAGCAAAAAGTGACAGACTCCCCAAAACCTGAGCTTTCAAAGCCATCCCAGGACTCACATCCAGCTGGGGATAAATCAGATTCCAAACCTGTTCCTCAAGTATCCCGGCAGAAGTCAGATCCCAAGCTTGGGTCTCAGCCTGGGGCTAGACCAGATGCTAAAAGTCAAAAGCCTGTTGAGCCGACTCAAACAAAAGATGATCCTAAAAAGTTACCAACAAAAGCAGCCCCAAAGCCTGAAACAAAACCAGCTCCCAAGGGCCCACAGGCAGGGGCAGGACCCAAGGCAGTGCCAGCACAGCCAGCACCTCAGCCCCAGCCACCTCAGAAAACTCCAGAGCAATCGAGGCGCTTCAGCCTTAACCTGGGAGGCATCACTGATGCCCCTAAGCCTCAGCCTACAACACCACAAGAAACAGTTACTGGGAAACTCTTTGGATTTGGAGCTTCATTCTTCAGCCAGGCCTCAAATTTAATTTCCACAGCGGGTCAGACAGGGTCTCAGCCATCGGGCCCCCCTCCGCCCGGTCCTGCAGCGAAGCAGCCCCAGCCTCCACCACAGCCTCCAGCCCCTCAAACAGCTCCCAAAGAGGCTGCTCAGGCTCAGCCTCTTCCAAAAGCTGTTCCTGTAAAGAAAGAAGCCAAGCCTCCTGAAAAATCAGAGCCATCAAAAGTGGATAGTGTTTTAACTAAAGGATCTGATTCAGAAAAGAAACCTGGTTTGGCTAAAGATAGCAAGCCTCAAGCTGCTGAAGCTAAGAAACCTGATGGGCTGCCAGAACCAGAGAAAGCTAGCCAACCTGAAACGTCTTGTCCACTTTGTAAAACTGCACTAAATATTGGTTCTAAGGATCCCCCCAACTTTAATACCTGTACCGAGTGCAAGAAAGTTGTGTGCAATCTCTGTGGATTTAACCCAATGCCGCACATAGCTGAGGTAAGGTGATGGAGTCTGTATTTACCTGTATTCCTACTTACAGGTTCCCTGAGCTGTGAAGACATAAATAGCTGGTTTTTAGCTATTGAATTTTAAAGAAATTTTATTGAGCATTTCATCATCTGAAGTCTTTTAAAATTGTTTGTGTTGTATGAAACTTTGTCACTTGTCAGATAGTACTGATGAATTTTTGGCATATTAAGAAGGCCTGGTAGAGGTGGTTGCTAGGGCTTTGAGACATAACCAGATATGGTTGTGTCCTTTGAAATATGAACTCCTTTGAAACTGGTGCTGCCATGACACAGCAAACTACTGTATTTTGTCTGTTATAAGCTTTATCTTATACTTCAGTGTTGTCTCCAAATGTGTTCTTCTTTAACCAGTGCCTCTGATCCAAAAAAATATTGAATGAAGCAATGTGCTAGTGCTTAGTTATTGCCCTTCCCTCCTGTTAATACATGATAAATTTATTCTATTAATCTCATTCTGTCTCTGGAGTCTTTGCATATGCTGATGAATTCATTAGGAAGGTTGAAGTTTGAGTGATACCTGTGTGGTGAAAGATGTAATTTTTTGGCAAGAACAATACAAGGCTCACAAAGTTACTTCATTCATTAAAGACTCACTTTGAAAGCGCTTTTTTTGTGATTGCCTGAGACAGCTACTCATGTTTAAAATAATTACACAACTTATTTTCAACAGTTTCCTTGCATTGCATGTTTTTATCTTTCCTTTCTCCATGTAATTTTCTTTTGACAAGGGGATTGGTAACTTTATACTAGCTTAATGAAAAGATGGAGGCCCATCTTGTTTGCCCAATGAATTTGGCAAGTTTAATTCAACAGAAGCAGACCAACTAAGAATACTTGTGAGCTGTTGAAATGTTAAATTGGTCTGTGCAGCACATGAGGACTGTGGCAGTTGGTGTTCTGTCTTTGAAATCTGAATAATAAATGACAAATGACTGCCAGGGTTAAAGGATATCATATCTCTGTCTTAAGGTGAGAATAAATGTGGGAAGAAATAGCATATTGCAGGGAAAATACTGCTTATGATGTTTGCATATACCTTTCTTTGTGTATTATTTTCTGGAATATACTATTATTAGAGAGGTCTTTTTCCTAATATAATTAGCACATTTTATCCAGCGCATGAATATGTTGTCTAATGTATTTGTGGTCATTTAGGTCAAAAAGAAATGTCTGAAAATGCAGGAAGAAAATTGATCAGGGATTGAAAACTGGGATTCAGTTGATTTTTAACATGGTTTATGCACTGAATACCATCAAACACACACACTCCATAATTTCCCAACTCTGGGAATACACACACACACATGGATTTTATTGTGAAAAATGCTTATGACTTTCTCCAGGGGCTCTCTAGTATGCATACACAGAGTACCATGGAAACAAGATGTGTCAGTTCTGGTGAAGCATTGCTCAAATGACAGCTACTCAAGTCCTGCTGCATGACTTGTCTCCTTCAGTGTTGGCTTAGTTGTGATGGTGTGGGACTGCCTTGTGGTGTGCAGACATGTTACCTTGGTTTCTTCTGGTTAAGATGAGAAGGCTGATACTCTGTTTCTGTTTTTCCATCACTGTTTTTTTAGAAGATTCCCTCTGTTTCTGCTCTTTAGAATATCCAGAGCTTGAAATATGAATGATTTTCCTTAGTCTGACTTCCTCATGCCTTTCTTTGTTTCTCTTTTGGCTCCTGCTTTTACATTCTTCTTCCTTGTACTACACATTCCCACCTCTGTCCACATTTTCTGTCTTGCCTTCTTTTTTCCATTTAGTTTTGCTAGAAAGTGGCAATGTACTTTTCCTTCACAATAGGGGGTGGTTTACTTGGCTGAGAGCATCCTGACTTTCTTTTTCATAAAGATTGGACAGACAGCACAGGGAGCTCATAGTTTCATCTCCCAATGTGCTGTGTAAATAATGTATTCATGGTCAGATAGAAATTCTGTCCCTGGATGGACAGTATATAGTATATATCTTTTACATGACAGAACCATGATGATGAGCAAATAGTTTATGCTCACTTGCATACTCTTTTCGTCCACCAAATTCTTCTAACGTGTTCAGTACTGTCTTGGAGGTTTTATTTACTTGTCAGTTTCTTTGGGAGTTAGGAAGGAGAAATAGAAATGCTTTTTAAAATTGATCTTTCTGGTGGTTTTCTACCTAATTCTTTTATTCCTATACTATGCATTCAGATAAAAAATGTAATTTCAGAAGCTATATGCAATCTCGGCCGCAGAAGAGATTTCGGATGAACAAGCATACTGCATCTTAAACATAATCTTAGTTTTGCTTTGGGCCTGCAGCTGTATCACAATTATTCTGACAGTTGCTTATGTATTGTCTACATTTTGTTCCCTCAGTAATGGCTAAAAATGAGTGGAGTTTTATTGACTGAGTGATGGCTGAACTCTTGTTGCCAACAAAGCTTGTTATTAGGCTACATGATAAGGATCAGTCCAATGGAACAGGGAAACCAGTGTTTCATTGTCAAATGCAGAGGAGCATCTAAACCCCATGGGCACTTCTACCTTAAGATCTCTCAGCAGGGATTTTTTTCCAGCCAACGTGCTGCTGTACTGCAGACTGGGCTGAGAGTACATTTAAGGGAAGAAAGTGCTTTCTTAACTGGCAGTTGTTTGTTCTTGCCTGCATGTGACAGAAATAACTATCAAAAAAGTCTTTAAGCTGCTGCAGTCAGTCCTCTAATAACCCCTCTACTGCAGAAAATATAACTGGACTCTTACCTAGTCAAATCAATAATCTGCTATTTACTTCAGTGAAATTATTTTGATTTGTGCAAGCCGAGAATTAGGCCAGAATACATTTTCTTAAAAAGAGCTGATTGTTCTTTTTCTCCCTGATTTGTTGCTACAACAGTCAAACAGTTATTTACTTAAATGGTAATTTATCCATGATGCAAACAGCCACAAATGATTAAATAAATGACACTTGATAGATTTCAGAGACCCACAGGACCATGGGAGCCCTAGTGCATTAGCAGACTCCTTATTCTGCCATTTGCTCAATGGGGAGGAGAACTGTTTACCAGCTCTCTAATTAGCTTTCCAGCTCAGGTAGTTGGAAGCAGCTCTATTTTTAGTAACAAAGCACAATATCCAAACTGCTGAAGCCAGAAATGAAATGTGTGGCAACAACCATTTTATGCATTTAAAACTTGGTGAACTCTTCAGAATATTGAGCAAGAGCAGAGATGGTTGTCTATAATGTAATTAAATATGTTGAGGTCAGGAATGTAGAACCTGTGATAAATTAATGCAGAAATGAAATGTAAAAAAAAAGATGGTTTAAAAGCTAAACTAAGGAAAAATAAAATAACCCAGATTTTTAGGTTCTATGTGGGCAATATGAAAGATAACATCTTAATAGGATCATGTTTTGAACAGAAAGAGTTGAAAATGTGAAGTGTGTATGTGTGACTGTGCTAAAGGATTTAATCTAATAGAACCACCAGGAGAACCACAGAATCACTTTTTAGTCTACTGATAGCTATAAAATTATCTGTAAAGGCACTGGGAAGTAAAGAAAGCTCCATGTGTGAAATAAATTACTGGGGCTACAGAAAGGAGAGGAAAGTTTTGGATGATGCTGAGGGACAGGGAGAAGTGGGGAAGGGCAGAAGAGATCATATCTCTGACTTTTTAAGGATTTTTTGTTTGAAAAATAGATAATCTGTTAGAGATATAATCAGAATACATAATATAAACAATTTTAGAGGGATATTTGTTAATATGTTTATTACAGCACATGCAGTCTGTATGAAATTGTTTTGCATTAGTGGATATGATGACAGGAATCTATAAAGCTTGATGTCTTCTGTCCAGTCTATATTCTTATATATCTCTCTTTTACAAATAGTTGTATAACTTGCCAAAAGAGTTTAAGTGTTTTTCTGATAACTCATTTTACCACTCCTACTTATTAGATTTAAGGAAATATTTTTTTTCTTGTTCCCACAGACTATGGAGAGAAGGAAAATAAAAAATATAAATGATTTTTTTTTTTTTTTTAAAGTAAGCACTGTGCAAACATTAAACTCCATATCATAACCAGGTGAAAAATCTGTACCTTGCTCTTCCAGTATGAACTTCTAGAAGTAGCAGTAAATAGCATTTTGGAACTGATATAAGCCTCTCTGGAGTTGAAGGGAGTGATTTCGTGGTGGCATGGTGTCATGTACCTGGATACATCTTGGGTTTTTCTACCTCCTCCCAAAATCCTGCAGAAAGGCAACTGGTGTGGGTGGATGAGCAACCAGTGAAAATAATTCTGCTAGATTCTGTTTATCCAAGACTTCACTGATATTTTAAATGGACTGAGGGCCGCCTGAGCAAGTGTGCCCTTATACTCAAGCTTCAAAAGTAGGCTTTAAAAAATAATTTTTAAAAATCCCCAAACCTTAACTAAGTGAATCAAACCCTGCTGTTAAATTCCCAAATGTGCTTTGGGCTTTTTAAAACACTGTGCAACAACATTAAAAAGTAATAATCCATGTATTATTCTGAAAATCCCTAAAATAGTGTACTGCACCATCTGAGGTGACACCCATTGCCTATCTTTAATTAATTAACAGCTCTGTACTGTCATGTATTTCCTGCTTGAAGAAGCTCTGACTGCTCTGCAAACTGGCAGGTTTATCTCCTATAAGGAACTCCTATCTTCTTTCTTATGTTTGATGATGAGTTGTTTTGGAAACAGATGGTGTCTGGGAAACACAGTGAAGAAGAATTTGCACTAAAGAGACAAAGAGAAAAACAATCACTCCTTTCAGTTGCATAATTTATCTTCTCTGCTTCTTCCCTCTCTCCTTAAAGAACCTTTTAAAATTTTGATTGCAAGAAAGTGAATGCTATTACTGTTTAATAAAGTAACTAAATAATACAGAACATAATGGGCTAACACAATGTACTCCCTAACATTTATGGAAATTTTATTTAATAAATGATAATTCTTTATAATTGAGAAAATGTTAAAACTACTGCTAATTATTACTTTAAAAGATAAAATCTGGCATTGAAAAACAGTGCATGTTAGATGATAAAAACACCAGAGTATTTCTTGACTATCAGAACAAAATTAATCTTACTCGTAATTAGGTGTCTTACTTTTCTTTTTAACTTACTCAATATGCATGATGTACAAAAATATTGAAATGGAAATATTTTTCATAGCAGAAAGACTCACCTTTTCAGTTTTTCCTATAAAGCACATATATTGTGTATATGCAGAATAGAAGGGCTTATATGGAATGACTCTTTGATGGATGATTTAGTCAAAATTGAACACAGATTAATATTTTTTTTTAATTTACTGCCTGAATTCCTTTTTTAAATAAGGTTGAAGAGTTTAAGCTTCTTCAACAAAGTTAGATTTTGGTGTTTCACATTTGCAGAGGTATTTAAATGCTTAAAGACAGACAGACAGACACTTGTAAGGGTGTTAGGAGCTCATGTCCTTCTCTGTTGCCTCAGCTTAACCTGTTCCAAAAAACTCTGCTTTGACCTGATGATTTTACAGAGGCCTGAACTTCTGTGTTCTGCACATGGCTTGAGCTGTTCCTTTTGAGCAGTGTCTAGCTTCTGTTAAAACCCCTTTGAAGTCCAGACATGGAAACCTCTTGTGGGGTCTGATTTTGATGTATCTTTGAGAATAGTTCAACCAAAGGCAGTGCTGCTTAGCATTAAGCATACCAGCTACAGCTCCTATAGAAATTAATTACAAGAATAAAGCCTGATCGTGGTCAAGTGTGATGTGGTGGTGGTTTGCCAAGTTTATTTCTTCTTCAATGGTATTATATGCAAAATACAGACCTGCAAATAGACATGTGACTTCAGGACTCTCACTGTCATCTCAAGCCTGTTGCTGCCATGGTACAGCCAAGCTTCTTGTCTCCCAGTTTCCTCCAAGACCTCATGATTCTGCACTCAAGTTTCAACAAAGTAAACCACTGCATCCAGATAACCTATTCAATAGATATCCTGTGATGGTTTTGTTTGAATTCCCCATCACTGTAGAGGGAAATGAAGACATCCTTGCTTTCTCACAACTTTCTCTCTGAACAGGTGTCTTGCAGTTCAGTGGGGCTGCTTGGTCCAGAGCAAATTATACCCCAATGCAGTTTCATTTTTTGGCAGTCAGGTCTTTCTGGTTATTTCTGAATGTGATCTTGGGATGATGTTTGAAAGCAAAGCACCTGAGATCTCTGTGGTTTTTAGTGAAGGCATGAGTTACAAGATTGCATTCTAGTTGATTTTCCTTTTCAGTATTTATGACCATAAAATAAGGTTTTGTTTTTTCCCCATGAAATTAAATTCAAGGAGTGAAGATTGGTCTCATTGCTCAAAGTAATAGTGTGACCTTTGGAAGGACTATTACCATGATTAATTGCCTGCTGTTTGTTTCCTTTATTCTAGTCTCGAAAAGTTTCCAAATTACTGCTCTGAACAAATAAGTCCATTGAAATCAAAAGTGAGATATAGACATAAAGCCATGTAAGGCCATGATGGCTTTTATTAATGTTGGTAATGACCACTGATGGTGTGAAATCCAAAGGGATGTCTACAGCAGCACTGCTGCTGGCACACACAGCTCCTGTCTATCTGGCAATTTTTCATCCACTTGGAATTCATTTGCAATAAGTTCTTTACTTATATACATTTATTCCATCTTAGATGTCTTTGCAGTTTTGAAAGATAAAATGCTTAGGTGAGTGATTAATGCAGAGCTTTCAGTGCTGATTTCTGTGTGTGGTTTATTTTTTCTCCTGTGCAGATAGTTTATAGACTAGTGTATTAGAGACAGTCAAGCTGGAGTCACAAATGTAAAACAGATTATCAGGAAAATTACTGACCTGGCCTTGAGCCAGGTGATTTTCTTCTCTGTTACTTCATTAGAAATTTGGTTGGTGTCCCATTATTGAATGAGGAAGATGTCCTTTGAAAGCTAAGCTGCTATCAACTTTTTGAATTTTTCCACTCAACTTTATAATAGTAATTTAAAGAGAATTTATTTCTTGACATAAAGGTATTTCATGTTTTTCTTTTCCATTACAGCATAATCCAAATTTGCTCATGCTTTATTGAGAAACAAAAACGCTTACTTTAGAGACTTTAAATATTGCTGAGAGTTTTAGTTAATGTCAATATAAGACCCAGTGATCCACTTCCAGGTTTTCTTAAGTAAACAAGCAAAATCTACTGTATGTTAAGTGTCTTAATTATTTGGGTTTTTTGGTGCCCACATAAGGCATTATATGCTAGCTGATCACATTGACACTGTCATAAGTTGTGTGACCATAAAAATATAAAGCATTTAGCTTTTTGTAAGAACCCTCACATAGTTTTGGTGTTCTGATAGTTTCCCTAATAGAAGGGAGCTTCAAATTAATGTTTTGTTACTATTCTAGGAATATGAAGATGTGATGCTCTTTAAAGGAACAAATGCTATAATAACATTTTGGAAAATATCAGAGGATTTTGTATATCTGAAACCAGGATATTTTTCCCTGAATATTTGTGATTTACTGTGGTAGGACCGATAGATGTTGTAGTATTTAATATATTCTGAGAAGACAATATACTGTCAATTTAAAGATTTGCATACATTTTTTGGTCTCATTTATTGAAGAGCAAGGCTATTTATATGAAAGAAGTTAAGTTCCAATTCCTGCATATGTTAAAAATTTCATGTCATGTTTCTGCTGACCAAAAGCCAAATGTTGTCACACGACAACAGCATATTAGTAAAGAAAGGTCAACGTTTCACACAAAGAAATTCTTTAAAATCCCTTGTTTGCCACTACTGTGAGGTAATTTTAAACTTAATGGATAGCATGAGCATAATCAAAGTAATTTTGCAACTAATTTTAACTGTTTTCAGGAAGTATGGCCAGCTGTAAAAATAAAAATTCAGATGTAAAGGAAAAGATAAAATGAGGAAGAGGGGGCATTTTCCTGATTTCTGTTTGTATTCTACACATTATTATTTCTCCCTGACTAATGAAAAGATTGTGTCGTTTAAAGACACAGTGGTCAGTAATTATTTTTATTTTGCTGAAAAACATATAGTTCAGTGGAGCAGAATGAGAACAAATGTGACTTTAGATTGAATGTTATGTATCCATTAAATGGATTTCTGCTGTATTGCTAAGAGTAAGGATGGAGGCTGAGGGGAACCTAAGCCATTATGTAGTAGTGGAAAGGCGATTAGATTCATGCCCATAAGCTGCTGGAGATGCTGTCTAGCAGCATTTGAAACAGGAGGTCACAGACTGGTGTTGAGGAGGGGGATTAGCTGCTGCTGAACTGTTCTGGCTGAATTTTGCACAGAATGCTGTAGAACTGTGGGGAAAGGGGGAAATATATATATATTTTTGCATCACTAGAAAAAGAATGTAAGAGTAGGTTGTATTAAATCAGAACACTCACTGAGAAGAATGATGTATTAGTTTTCCATCTGTGTTTTGGAGGTTAATGAAATTACTCAGTGAGGTAACTTAGGCTTCTAAGGACAAGACTGAAAGACCATCTGGTGGTCTTCTGTTTTCAGTATTTCTAGGTTAGTAAACTTCTTTGTTGTTGTTGTGTTTTATTTTTTTCCACCTCTTTTTTTCCTTAACAAACAGCCTTCACATTGGAAATGGTCCAGCTGTCAAGTACAGAGATTAGAAATTGAACAGATGAAATCTTGTCCTTATGCATACTATTTTAATGCATATATTTACTTTTTCAGTTACTTTTTGTAGTTACCTTAATAATTGTGCTAAAGACTGCAGATAATATTTTAATTTTATGGAGGGATTTCTGACCACTTTCCTGTAACCCAAAAGGAATATATTGTTGTGATTTTTTTTGTTTGGTTTTGCAATTGCATTCTCATAATTGATGAAGATGTTGTCATAACTCTCATTCTCAACATTATTTGTCAATAGAAATATCTGATTTTTTTTTGAAGTGCCACATTGCAAATCGATCCTAAATTTTTTATCTTCCCTTTTATATAAGAAGAAAAGTATCTATTTCTGTCTGATTGCTGACAAACTCTTAGCTATTGTCTTCAGGTTACTAGTTCATAGCTATATTTTTGTACATTTACAGCAGGATATTAGGTCCTTTACTCTCTAGGTAAGCTGTCAGATATGCTTGTTCCTCACCCTCCCCCAAAACAACATACCAACTCTTAAATGTCTACATAAATATTATTCTCCCACAGCTATTCAATGGCAATTTCCACTGAAACATTGAACTTTGACATAGTACAACAGAATCAGCCTGGACACATACCCAACTTTAAATGCTCTCTTCTTGCTTTTGAATTACATTAGGAAAAAGACTAGAATGTTTGAAATACCTGTTATTTCTTAAATAGCTTTGTTTTGAAATGTGCACTAAATTTTTTTTTTTTTTGCTCAAAGGTCAGTCTGACACTGAAAATAGGCTAAACCAGAATAATCTTCCTTCTGGCTCTTGATTTTGGTGTTTCATAGGTGAATTTTCTATTTTTCTTTAAAAGTCAGAAGTGGACATTGGATCAAAGTTTCAGCACTATCTCTGAAAAGTATTTGGATTTTTGTAAAGTTTAACTTTACCTATGGAAAGGGAAAAACTCAGAATAAAACCAAACTCTGCTTATATATATTTTTTTTTAAGTGCTATGTATTTTCTGCTTAATGTGGCTCATGGTTGATGTCGTGGTATGGGATTTATAAGACTGAGAAATTCTCATTACAGAACAAGTTAAACAGGACTAAACCTCTTTCATGGGCTTCTCTATGTGCACCTTTGGGCTGACCCACAATGCATTTCTGTTTTTTCCTGACAGTTGTAGCCAAGAACACTTGTATATGTGCTGTGGAGTGAATTTTTAAAGTCATCTGCCCAGTGTATCTGGGACCCAATTACACTGTTATGCCAGACCTCTAAAGAGGAAGAGCATTACTCTTTTTCTTCTTTATCACCTATCAGCAGAAGCATCTGCTGATCAAAATGGGATGCCAAATCTCATTTGATTTGGCATCCCTTTAAATGCTTTAGCTGTGCTGCTTGTTCTCCAGACCTGTAAGAATTGTGTTGCTACTCTGTCACCTTTCAAATGACAAGTCTGGTCAATGTATTTTTCATGAGGTGCAATGAATGCAAATTTTAGCTAAAGGAACTTATGCTTGAATATGTAATGTTTTACAATTAGTTACAGATATAATTAGAGATGTCAGTGAAAGTCATACTTGTCCCTCCCCTTGCTTTTTTCTCTATGCTATTGGTAACTAGAACCAAGAAAGGTTCAGCTTTAATGTGGTAAATTGGCATCTTCCAGGTGTTGGTCTAAGGTGTGATGCATTTTCCCTGATGAGTTCCTTAAGCTCTCTTGAGTTTGGTTCTTGTTGTCTTTCCAAGATAAAATGAAGATATATTTGATGCTGTAAGGATTGGAGGTTTTCACCTTGCCCCTATAAAGGGCAAGGTGAAACTCCCTCTAAACTTGCTCTACAAATCAGAGTAGATCATCCTGTCCAAATCCCTTCCCAAAGCAGGGTCAGTTGAAACAGATTCTTGGGACAAGTTAGGGTTTGATTGGTTCCAGACTCGGAGACTCCACAACCTCTTTAGACAACCATTGGCCACCTTCCTTTTTTTCAAGTATTTTCTTAAAATAATATTTATTTGAAGGATTTAAATTCAAATGAACTTAAATGGGTAAATTAAATGCTTAGTATTTGAATTTACGTTAATGTTAATTTTCTTCTGTTCATTGGATACCTTTGAGGAGACTGTCTTTATCTTTTTTTCACTCTCCCCTCTGCTGTTTGTACATATCAAGGCAATCTTCCTGAGCCTTCTCTTAGGCTCCTTTTTTTTTTCCATTACCAGCTCTCTCAGCTTCTTCTTATATGATTGATGCTTCAGACCTTAATCATCTTCCTTACCCTTTATTGGACTTGCTCCAGTATTTCCATGTCTCTATTTTACTGGGAAGCCAAGAACTAGACAAAGAACTCTCCCAGAAGTAGAGGGTAAAGGGGAATAATTACCTCCAAATGTGCTAGCTATGCTCCTAAGACAGCCCAGGATGTTGCAAGTATTTAAGCCTGGCTTTTGCTCAACACCTCCCCTTATTTTCATACCATGCTCAAGGACTCAGAATACATGTGTGGTATCTTCCAGCACCATGGCAGCAGGGTGAAGTCAAGCACTTTGCTGTAAACACAACTTATACATATTAACAAAAGTTATGGGGTCCAGAAGAAGGAATCAATCCATGATCAGTCCATGCTAAGGAATACTAGCTTTAAACTGGCCATTAGTCACTGTACATCTGTGAACTTCACACAGACAGAGGTTCTATAAAGTGCAAATTTTGGATTAATGTGATATATCTACAAAATATGTCCTTGCAGATCTTCTCCATGGCAGGTGTGTATTGACTTCTCCAAGTTACATTAACAGGTTCAATAGCAAAAGGTATAGATACTGTTTTGGAGGAAAGGAATGGTTAGGACAGAATCCAAGCTAAAATTTCATAGGATGTTCCAGGAGTTGAACTTTGAACCTGATCTGTATGTCTGGAATATTTATATTTGAATCAGTTTTGATAAATGTCACTTTCCACTGTCTCCTCTTCCTAAATCAACTTCCTTTCTATACATGCTGAGTAGTTATTTGTTTTTAAAATTGTTATTTTCTTCTATTAACTATGGGTCTCCTTTGTCTTGTCATCTTTTACATTAATGATTTTCATTTTTTAACTGTCTCTTTTTGCTCCAAGCAGTGGAGGATGAAAAAAATTCAGGGTTAATGGGGTAACTTCAATATTTAGTAGCTGGTTTTCCAGGTGCAGAACTTCTGTTGTTGTGTCTTGAATCAGTGGATGCATTTTGTAAAGTGTAAGGCTTTAAAAACACCCTGTAATTTACAGAGCTTTGAAGCATGCTGGAATGAAAATTTGTTTAGTAATGATATATTTTCTGAACCTCCTATGCATGTGAAAACAGTTAATCCCTATGTTCCAATAGGATTTATTAGGTGTTTCAAGCTCTCTAAATTTTGTTTGGATGACTTGTCCATTTAGAATGAATAATTCTATACAAGCATATAATCTATATTTCTTGGTCATAACTTGCTATTCAAAAATAAGTAGTCATTTTTCTTTTAGGTCTGGGAATATGACATCAGAAATGATGTGTTATCATTAGAATGAAATTATACTAGAGCAGATAATATAAATTCATTATTAGTAGCAAACAATTATTGATATTTTATAACAGGAATCAGGGTGAAATGTCTGGGTCTTCATCAGCATGCAGGATATAATTTCCTGAGCATGTCAAGGAAAATTTACTCTAATTTTGTTTCTGAATCTGAAGCTATGGTAGTGATTGCATTTCTTGGATGACTTTTCCCCCTCTGTTTGCTTTATTCCAGTTCACATGCTCTGTCCTTATGACTTGGATTAATTCTGTGTGCATTGCAGGGTATGAATATCCCTTTTAATTAGTTTCCCATTGCCTACATAGACAGAAAGTGACTTCATAGTCTGTGAGAAATCACTGAACAATGGACTGAAAAGTATTTAGCTCCTTTCAGTACTTAAGTTTGTATATCTGTAGTAGAAAACATGAGAAATCAAGGTGTCTTTGCAATGGCAATTCAGTTTCCTCTGCATAGGTTCCTCTCTTTGTGCATTGGAATCTTATTTACACAAGTCAGTAGACTGACACAGTTTTAAGAAGCTGATACTTTGAATTTTTAAGTACAAAATATGTACTTGCTGATAAAATAGGGTCAGGTGCTGGTTAGAAATAGTCATTCCCCTGGCAAACCTTCTAAGTCCTTTCACATTTTTGAATATACTTTATGTGTACATAAAAATATTTATTTCTGCTGACAAGTCTCATCTGCTGTTTGCTTGGCATCACTTATTTCTCTGCACTTGACTTCAAGTCTGCTGTACTAAATCTGTCTGAGGAGAGACACATCTTGAATTTTGTGTGTGTAAAACTAGCACTGCTATAGTATCATCCTCTTCTCTCCACCTTTTACTTTCAGACATTTAAAGCAGTCATTCTTATTGCCTGTTTTTCACTTGATTGTCAAGTTAAATGTGTGACTGTCATATTTAACTACCAAAAAGTAAGATCTATTTTTTAAAACATTAAGAGAAATGAAACAAGGTGAGTGGAAAGAAGGTTCTGACAAAAAGTCAATGATTTGCAAGTTAGTGCAATAAAAACTAATAAGTCCTGTTAACAAAAGTGTATTTCCTTGCAGATATATTCCTTATATCTCCTAAATGTACCCAACCAGAAGCCAGTTCTTCAGCATGGCAGATGGAATTATTTCTATGCAAGTATTAAAAAAAAAAAAGGGCTCTACATTATCTCTGTCATGATTTAGATTTGGGCTTCAGTCCCTATGCTGTCTATTATTAGCATCATAAAACATAATGGAAGTATTTAGAGATTCAAATGCATAGATTCATGCTGGATTTCACTTCCTTATGTATCTGCAGATGGTGTGTATATTTTTGCATATTGGATTTTATGGCGGTTAGAATACATTTGGTGGGGTAAATGTAGGAGAGTGCAAAGATTCATTGCAAATGATTCATTCAAAGACTTGTATGTATCTTTTGTGAGCTGTTTGGTTTCCAATGAAGACTGAATCATTATCTTTGTTTATCACTACTTCTTTTTAACTTTGATGAAACTTTTTTCTTTGTTCAGTCAAAAAGGCAGGGAGTCTCATCTATTAAATACTTGGATGGTTGATGTTGAAGGGTTTATCTTTACATGAACAGAATAAAATCAAGTAAGACCTTGTAGTGCAGAGAAAGAGAATACAGGAGGTCCATTTTTCTAAGGATTTTGATTTGGACCCCATATGAGCACTCCAGTGTAATTCTAAATGAGGCAAGTGAAAGCAGTGCATGTTTGAATTATTCACAACCTGCAAATATAAAGACAGAAAATCATGGAGGTTCAGTCACAGGAATGGATTTCAGTGATCAGTGACAAGTTGATCAATTCACTTAATCAGGTTTTTTTTTTTCCCCCTGGTCTCAGTGGAGTTTAAAAGCTATGAAGTTCCCAAATTCATTTCTTGAGGACAGGCTTTCCTCACATTATCCAGTTTTTAAAATTTCTTCACACAGGAAGCTACTAAAAGGGAAAGATGAGTCTGTAAGTACTGTATGGAGGGTGCTCACCAGGAGAATTGCCTTAACTTTTGCAGTGGCTTTCACTCTTCATCACAGGTGGAAAGTTTATGGAACCAACAGCTTGCAAACTAGACAGAAGTGTTTAGTTATGGAGTGTGTATTAATGGAAAGCAAAGGCACAGAACAAGTAATTTCTTCTCCATTTATTGTTTCATGAGAAGGAGATGTCCTTTGCCTGTGCTGGAATTCCGCAGCACCTACTCTTGTGACAAGCTGTATGTCACCATAGTCCTGTCGAGCTGGCTGAAGTAATGTGGAAGTGGAGATAACAGAAGGAATTACAAGACAGTGATGTCTTTTAGATGAAAGGAGTTTCAAAATTAATCAAATAGGTAATATAAATGTCATTTTCCTTGATTTGTTTCTCAAGAGTTGATGGAAATGACTCTAATTTCAGATAGCCTGGCATTGCTCAGTCAGCATCATGTAGCAACTGTTCAAATCAATAGATGTTTCTTGGTTTTAGCAAATAGTGTTGTCTGACAGGATGTGACTGAAATAAGTCAGCCTTAGGAAGCAGAACTAAATACCAGATTCCGTGCTTGCTTTCTGTCTAAGGGGATATATTTTCATAGTGGCATTTTGTATTTTAGAACTTCATCTTCCAAACTGATTAGCTAAGTGAGAAGCTTCGACTCTCATTATTAGTTATTTCCAGATATGTTCAAAAATATGGCACTAGAACACTAAACATTACTTCACCAGGCTTAGAAGGATTTTCAGGAAATATCAGAAACTTCCAGTTCAAGCCTTAGTCTTGCAAGTAAAGAGCTTTCACATGAGTAATCTGATCTACTTCAGCCTTCTGGTCATGGGTAGGGTCCTGCTGTGTCCCACTCCTTTGATGGAGTGACTTATTCTATAAGGAGCTCCATTCTTGATTGAACTTTTGAAAAAGAAAGAGAAAGCTTATTAAGAAAATAGGTGACAAATTTTGTTCTTCCTGAGTAAAACCATGATGATGTATGAAATCTTTTAAGAAGGTGACTAATGTGGTACAATCACTTGAAGTGATGCATGCTGGTTTTTCATGGTACTGCTCTGTTTCTTTGTGTGTAGATGTAGAAGTTTTGAAAATATGTAATTGGTTTGTGATTAGAAACTTTAGTCACATCCCCATAATTGCTGTGGTGAAATTCAGAAAATGTGTCCTAGGCAGTTAAATGATTCCTCAGTGCTTTTGAAGTTTCGTCTCAGGCTTCTCTAAATGGGCAATTATTTGAGAAGAGGGGGAGTTGTTTTTTATGACAACAGAGCAGGTTTCATATAAGCAAATATACTAAAAGTGGTTTTAGTCTATGCATATTATTTAAGAAGGAGAGAAATATTAGAGTTTGGAGGTGAAATTTGGAGGAATGGCATCATGAAGCAATACTACATTTAAAGAGCATACTGAAGGCATAAATTTTAAAGTTGCACTTTGAAGACTGCTTGTGTCTCTATAGATTGCTGAACCTGAATAAATCAACAAGTTGACCAAGAGTCTGAGTCAATGCTAATATACATTGATCATTTGTGCTTCCATTTGCATTAGTGGTGATGCTACTGAATCCTTTGCTGTCAATTCTGCCAGCAGCCAACATGACCAGGCTCTGGAAATAATGGTGTTGGGGCAACAGCAAAACTTCATTGCTGAGGTGTGCACTGCAACAGCATCTGAACAGGGCAAGCAGAACAGGTGGGACATGGGATAGTAGACAACTAACACAAATATGTAAATTGCAGATACAGAATGACTGAGTTTAGAAAGTACATCAGTAGGTTATCTGCTCCAACCTTCTGCCAAACTAGGCTCCACAAACCACACCAGGTTTCTCAGAACTTTGACATCTAGTTTTGAAAGCCTCCACGAACAATGGCTGTGCGAAATCTGTGGACAACTTGTTCCAATCCTTCATAGTCCTCGGCATTAAAAAAGTTCTCCATATATTCAGTTTAAACCTCAGTCTGCAGTTTCTTGTCCTCTCAGTGGGCATCACTTTGAAGTGCCTGGCTCTGTCTTCTCAATGGTCTCCTCCTTTGGTTTCTGTTAGTTTCCTGAAAAGCAGACTTCTGCATGCTGAACAAGCCTCTTTTATCTTCTCCTTACAAGGGAGTTTTTCTAGCTTCTAACCATCTTGATTGCCTTTTACTGAGCTTTCTGCAGTTTGTCATTCTTTTTTTGGTACTGGGAGAATGATGCAGGATGCAGTGTGTTAGATGCAGTCTAATAACTCACATCTACTGGCTATGGGCCTTTTAAACAGCCCAGGGTGCTCAGATGTTCTTTATAGCAAGTGTGCCATACCCACCCTGTTTAGTAGTGGGCCCATGCTTTTGTTGTCCAGACCATTCCTTGCATGTTTAGCATAGAAACTATTCTTGTTGCCCTTGATGTCCCTTGCCAGGTTCAATCCTAGCTAAGAATTGCTTTTCCTAGACAGATGGTTGTACAGTGTTTCTAAATTCCTTCTTTGTAGCCTAATTAGAATGCTAGTTCTGGAGTAGAGGCAGGGTTATGAGGTTCAGGCATCCTGTCCCATGTGTATAGCTGGTTGTTTGAATGATATAATCCTATTGTAAACACTTTATGCAGGAATATTTTGGAAGACAGCTAGCAAGTGCAAAGAACTACAGAAATATGCCCTTTACAGTGCTGTTTGTGGTTTAATATTAATGCAAATCTTTTTTGACATCCTCCTGGTCCAGGCATAGACTGTGCCTGTTATGGCAGTTTATATTTTTGATAGCCATAAGAAACCATCCCTCTCAGAGATGATTAAGCTATTGCCACTGTGAGTCAAATTTACTTGAAAGTTAATGCAGTTGCCCATATAAACTTTATGATAATGTCTTGTTCTGTGCTGAGCTGCTTGGCACCTTTGTATCTGTCACATTTAATAAGGATATATTCATCTTCAACTTTATTTCATATAGGAATTGCCAAACTTAGCATATCAACACATCACATTGTATCTTTGCTATGAGATTGGGTTGGTTTACCATAGCAAAGAGTTTGGCCTTCAATATTAAAAGTAGGGTGAGTTGTGTTTATCACTACTCATAACAGTACTTAATTTCCTATTATAATGTATGATTAAAATTCTGACAGATATTCCAAGGTTGCCTGACAGAGGTGTTACTGCCTGTTACTATTTTAAATGCCTGCTTATTTGCATTTGTTCTTTCATTATCTCTAATAGATGATGACATAGCATAGTGGGGGAAAAAATTATGTTAAACCAATGTTGTGAAAGAGACGGTTTTAATGTGGTAAACACAAAATTATCTTGACAAGCCAAAGCAATGTCTAGCTCAGTTTTAGGAAAGAAAAAAAAAACTCCAAAAAACAAAACAAAACCAAATTCTTCTTTAAACGCAAATACCTTGATGTTTAATGAAGATTTAATAGTTGTGTAAGGCGAAGAGGGAAGCATTGATGTATTACTGGTCTGTAGGAATAGTTGGAGTAGAAGTTGCTATTTCTGTGTGGATTGAGTGTATATTTTTATTTCAAGATTTGAATCACAGATTAGATCAGTCTTGGGGGGTGGGTTGTGTGTAACAACCAGAAGCAGTGACATCCATGGTCCTTTCCCTAAAAGTCTGTGACCAGTCCAGCTCCCTTTGACTGAAGCTACTGACTCAAAGTAGGCTCAAAAGTTGGGTATCTTCCCCTGCACCAGGGTACAGCCAAGCACCATAATGTGACTTTCCTACAGCTCAGTTGGAGGAAGGGCAGGAGCTAAAGGCATGTTTCCCACCAAGTCTGGTCCCAGGATTAGATTTGCAAATTGCCTTGGCAACTGTTGACCATCCTTCACTTCTAAAAGGTAAGAGCACCCTGAATACTTATGAGTACCAGACACTGAGAATTTAGTCAGCAGGTATGAAAATCTGTGTCCACCCAGTAAGTTTTCCTATTATGTCATCAGATAATATTTCCTTATGCAAGAAGAGGGGTATGAGGATTATCCTAGAAAAGATACGTAACATTTCTGTGTGAACCTCTGAGCTGTTAAAGTCAGACAGCAGATTGCAGCCCATCATTTGCTCTCATTGAATCAGTAGAAATCTGAAGTAGCTGCACTGACATGGTCGAATTTTCCTCATATGCACAAGTGTATCTGAAAATGGAATTCAAATTCAAATCATTGAGTTAAGGCAAGCCATCTTTTTCATCCAAATAGATGTCTGCAGCCTTAGGAACTCATAACGTTAGCTGTACATAGAACTTGAATTGTGTTTTTTGAGGTCTTGATTTTAAAACTGACCATCCTTGGGCAATGTTTTTCATTTTCTCTTTCCAATCATTGACTGGTCTTCCAGCTCTGTTTGCTTTCCATTTTGCTCAGCACAATCCTAGATGTGGTTTTTAAATTATGCTGAAGTATAAATGATGACAACAGCTTTTAAAATAGGAATTTTTTAAACTCCTGAAAGTCTCCATCAGCTTGTATATCAGCATACAGAATATATGCTGCCCAATGCCTCATGCTCAGTAGAGAGAACATTTTTGATTGTTTCCATACAACCTGCTCTGATCCAACTAGGAAGGTAAATCATTAGAAATTATCTATCTTTGGGAGATTACTACCTCAGTTTTGTAGAGCCAAGACGTCTGTAGATTTTCTGAAAGGTTTATTTTAGAATTTCATCATGTGTGTTTATCTAAAATGAATATGCATATCTGTTTTGTTTGTTTTTTCCCATTGTTGGATATATAATGCTTTTGCATAAAGAGGTGCTGTACAATAAATAGCTTGCTGGCAAAGGAAAAGCATGATCTTATGGTCAAAAAGAGGAGATTAGATTAGGTAAAATGACTGTGCTGTAAACATGAATTCTAGCACAGTCTCTGGGATAGGAAGTAGTGGGCATATGAATCCTAGATTAGCCAGAATTCTGGTGTGCTGTAATGCCATAGTGATGGACTGAAAGGCCAATAAGTCTTTGGCTATTTATTCTTGTTTTACACAAAACATATGTTTTTGTGACTGTGCTTCAAAAATAGGCTGATATGTTGGAAGGGTTCCCAAGGAGCTTTGACAATTACTTTATATGTAAACAAAGAGAAGACCTCCAGAAACAGAGAAAAAGGTATTTTCTGTCTGTTTTCATGAGGAAGAGTTTAGGACTAGCTTTTGTACGGTTCTAGGAGTATTCATTGAACATTAATAGCACAGAGCTCTTGAGGTAAACAATTCTCATTGCAAAGTGAACATAGTCAATTTTAGACAATCAGAAGAGGTGCAGGTTTGAGCACAGCTGGTTATTGCAACAAAGTACTGAGCATTGGTGATAATATGCTGTTTATCAGTTTTATGACATGAGGAACTACTATCAGCAAGTTAAAAATAGATGCAGTTTATGTAATATAGGTTGTCTTAGGCTGGGTAAGACTATGGTTTGTGTTAAATGCTGCATTAGACTAATTGAAAATAGTGATTTCTCCTGCCTGTGAACAGTGTAATGGAAGATGATCTCAGTTTAAATCCTCTCTGGCACATGGCTGAGCCAAGTGCAGAAAAGTGCTATCACCTGTAGAGTAAAGACTGTCAGTCTCTTTTACTGTTCTGATGATTCATGTGCCCCCAAATTTTGATTAGTGACACTGTTGTTTAGGTTTCCTGGGTTTCTTATGTTTTTTTTCTTTTTTTTTCTTCATTAATACTAGGCAAAGTCTTCATCTATTTCCATTTTCTTACCTACTGATCATCACATAGTCAAATATAGAGATTCTTATTTAAATCTCTTTTTTTTAAGATTTAGTCTAGCTTCAAGATGAAAAACAGAACTCAAGGTTTCTGCAGCTGACCGCTGACCATTTTCCACACCATGTATAGCACTCATCCTAGTACCATATTAATTAAAACAACTTGGAAAACAGAAGGGGTTTTCATTGAATCAACAAATCAAGAATTACTTGGAAAAAACCCCATTTCTTAATATTACCTCTTCTATAGGTTGCAAAGTCTTGTCGTTGCCTTTTTTTCTGACAAAATATGATGAGACTAGGCTGTAGAAAAAGGAAATTTGCACTGCAGATGTTAAGGTCAAATAAAATAATCACTTTCAGAATGGGTCTGTAGTCAGATCACTAGATCTGAACCCTTCTGTCTTTTTTTTTCCTAAAGTTCACCTGTAGAGTGAGATGTAAGCTTTGTACTTGGCACTGTTTCTTCTTTTTATGTGGTTGTGGAGACAAAGGTTTCTTTCTCTAGTCTTCTGCTTTCACTTTGTATGTTTTGTTTCTAATGTGGGGAAGGAAAAGGTATCTTCAGGTTTATTACTTTCTCCTTTCATTTAGCTGATGTTGAGATTTCAGCTGGATGAAAGCATTTCTATGCTAATAGCTACATTCATTGCACTTTTATGCTTTAGCAATGGTAAATAATCGCCCCAAGACAACATCTGTTCTCATTTGTCTAGTTTCATTTATGTTAATGTATAAACTAAGTTTTGGTAATCACTTACCCACTTTAAAACTTCTGTGTGTTGTACCACTGGTTTTGGTTGCCAAATTATGTATCTAGGTAAGGATCTTTAACTTCTAGATCAGCAGCAAACCCAAGACTATGAAGAAAGTTCTCAAAATAACTCTTCCTCTGCTCTGTCTGTGCTATGTCTGTCACTGCACTGTATTCCAGCATGGGATATATTCAGTCTGTTTTATCACATTTCTTGTAGCTACTGTTACATACTGTCAGGTCTTGGTTTCATGCTAGCAATTTTCTGAGTTTTTATGGATGTATTAATTTTTTGCTTCTTTTAATTAAAACCACTGGCTCTTCACAGAAATGTTCTTTCATACAAGAGCTTGTTTTCTCTTGCATGTGTGAATGGGGCGAAACCAAGTATCTCAGGGACTGCTCTCTGCTTGCTGTTCTGCCAGCATCTAAACTCTAGGAAAGTTCAGTGTGGGAGTGGATATTTTTCTCATTTCTTTTGTTTGCTGAGGAGACTCCTAAACCATATCAACTGCCCGTGCCTTTGACCATGTTCCTGGCTCTAGGACTGGAGTTTTACCTCAGATTACCAAACAACCTTTGCAAAACATTTCTTCTTTTGTGATACTTCTGATTTGTGGTGGGACCATAACAATTAATACCTTGTTTTACCAGTGTAGTTATAGATATAATCTCTTCTATTGCAACTGAATTGCAAGGAAATATGATCTTTAAATGCAGCCATCTTGTTAGCCAATGTGGCAAGTGTGGCTTTGGTCCAAGAAAAACACTATGAAATTATATCCTTGACAGATGCTTCAGCATAGTCAGAGTGACTAATCTTCCTTTAAACTTAGCCTTATGCCAATACAGCTCCACTAATGATTATATAATGGTGAATATGAAGCAAGACTTACATTTAGAGAGAACCAAAACGACCTAAATGCATTTTGTAAATTTTCCATGCAGCTGAAGTTCTGACAAGTGGACTATTTGTCATTGTATTCAGGGGAACAGTATGGTTCATGGAAATTTCAGAGATCCTGAGGGTCTTGTCTGTGTTTGCTTCCCTGTCTTCCTTCCCCTTGCTTTGATATCTGATCTTTGACCACAGCCTATCTTCTGTGTACATGAAACAACTAGAAAAATATGAAGCTAGCATATCTCTCAGAAAAGTAGTCTTCACATGAGTTTTTCAATGTAAGTGTATTTTGGGATGTTTCATTTTTTCCTTCATTCTCACTTCAAATGTGGCAAGTGTTAATAACACCTTAAAAATAGTGTTCTTTAATTTGTCCCAGTTTCTTTAAACCTGTTTTTGTCTCTTCATGAACATTTTCATGTTCTTTACCCTTTGACTGGACTTGTTTTTAAACCTAATAACATCTCACTTCTTACTCTACCTGAATTTTTCTGTGCTCAGTGTCTGTGAATCAAATTGTCTTGCTCTTCTAGGTTACATATAGGGAGGACTGGTTATTGCTGCTGCTGCCAGCTTTTACACAACATTTTGTACAGTTTTAGCTAAGTAGTATGAACTTAAATGCAATTGATTTTGCACTATCCTATTTATGGTTATTAATCTGTAGCAAAGGGGTAAATTCCCCACCTGTTCTTACTGCTGTATCCAGGTGTTTCAGTGATAATTATAATTTATCAGTATGGGAGTAAGTCACAGGCAAACAGAAGTATAAAAGCCATTTTGGTTTGGATTAAGGAAGGAGTAAAGGAAATCAAAGATGCCCTGAAGTTCCACATCAGGGCCTTTTCCACTGGCAGTATCTTTTCATATGATCTGTGATATTGAAATCAAGACAGGGATTTGGCTTCTATTACCAGTTTCTGCACATTTCTACTGTGACAGTAGGCAGCTGAGCTAAGACAGCATTGCTGAGAGCTTTGAGTGTCTGAACAAGGTCAGTACTTCTTCCCTCTATTTCCCAGTTCCTGTATTATTGTGGCTTCTTGCAGCTTGTAGAAGTGATGATGTGATACCTGGTTCATCTCCATATCCCATCTCTATTTTCTCCCTCTATTTCACACCAATCTTGAGTTTTGACATTGGAAGCATCAAAGAGCTCACTTGGGAAAATTTTTGTATGTACTATTCAATTGTATGGGTCTTATGTGTGGAAGTAAAGCTTTTTTGAGCCTGCCTAGGACTCTGGGATAGTGCCTATTCTTCTGCCTTTATCCTTATCCTTTGTCTCTAACTCAGAACACAGTAAGTACTGTGTGTCTTTCTTCTTGCTTAGAACTAACAACAGAATCTCACCATTTCTGGATTAAATCCATTCTTCTATAAATCATTGAGTTTAGAAAGACCAAATAGCTGAAATACTGTGTGGAAGATGTGTGAAGAACATAGGCTTGCAATTGGAGCTTCAATTTATTGTTTTACCTGGAATTGTAGTTGCTAATGTCCATAAAATCCATCCAGATGTATTCAGTAATTCTAGGCTGCTTTCCTGAGTTGTTGTAGATAACCTTAATACATAAATTTATTACAATTGTGAAAAAAGTAATGCATGCTTTACTATAGGCTTGAAGAACATAAGTGTCAAAGTTCTTTGCATTATGAAATTGTAGATAGGAACCTTGTGTGGTTGAAGAAAGTTTCAGTGTTATTTTACTTCTGTTTGTCTGTTTCCCTAAGGTTAGATTATAAATTTCTTCATCAGATTTGTCCTTTCACAGTGGAAAATAATCTGCCTTATTTTCATGGAGGCAAAGTGTTGCAGGAGAAGCTCCCTGTGTGACATAGTAATCCCTGATTAAAAAGGTATGTCAAATAGCAACTATCTCAAAATTCAGGCATTATCTGACTCACACTGAGCCTCCCTTCACTTTGAGCACAATTGTGAATTTCTCATGGAGCTGTCAATGGCATTTAAATAACTAATGCCACCTGGGATTGATTTTTGGGATTGACATAGAGAAAGCTGCGCAGATACAGTTTGGTTATTGTATGCTTATGTACACACGTGCATAATGGAGGGGACAGTAGTCTTCCTAAAATATTTTTAATTTTTATTCATTTATAATGACTCAAACCCTGTGAAAGGGGCACTGATATGCTTAGTCTTCTGTTGCATACAGACTACAATGTACAGTGTTTCAATTTAAAAAATGGGAGGACACTCGAGGCCAAATGAGCAATAGAAGTAAATTCTTTGGTATTTAAAGTGACAAAATCCTATTTCTAGCCTATTTTGATGACAGAAATTTTGTTTTGTACTTGTGCATCTGATGTCTGTATCTGAGACTCTACCAATCTTGGGGAGATGCAGCAAAGGAACCTCTGTTTCTAGCAAAAGCAGTGTAGTTTGAACCAAATCTGTCTCATTTTTAGCAGCCAGTTGGAGTAGGTTAATGACAACAAACCCCAAATCTTAAAAATGCCCTTTATCCCATGCCTCCCTTCTTGCTAGGCTCAACTTCAGAATTCTCTACCTCTTCTGCCTAATGACACAGAGGTTTGCAGAATGGGAGGTTTGCTTGGTTCATCTCATATAGTCTCATTCCCTGCATTCTCCTCATGGGGGGAACTTCTCTCACCCTTCTCCTGCACCAGCATGGGGGACTTCCACAGGAGAAGTCCTCCCCAAACTGCTCCCACATGGGTCCCACATATAGTCACTTCTTTCTCTGGCTGCACAGGCTCTGGCACAGTAGTTTTTTCCTGTTCTTAAATATGGTATCCCAGAGGCTCTACCACTGTTGCTGATAGGCTCAAGCCTTGGCCGTCTTGTTAACTGGCTTGCATTGGTTCTATCACACATGGTGGAAGCTTCTGGTATCTTCTTTAAGAAGCCACTCCTATTGCCCCCACCTTGCACCAAGATCTTGCCAAGAAAACCCAATACAACCTGTTAGTGCTGCTGAGAACCTCCTGTATTTCATTTCATATCTTAACAATTCCTGACTCTATCTAGAGTTTGAGAAACCCAACTATCTCCTAGAGACATTTATCAGCGTTAGTAGGGATGATATGCAGGTGAATATGCCATATACAACTTGGAATGAAAATTAATTTGTGCACACCAGGGTTTTGGTCTCTTAACTCCTTCAGTGTGCAACCAAGTCTTTCCAATAGATAAAGAGTGTGAAAGAGCCTAGAGTGTGCTGAGGCATGATTGAGGCAGTGTAAATGGTGGTTAACAGAAGGAGTAAAGTGGGAGAGAATCTGGAATAAGAAGCAGCAGAAAGAAAACAGCTGATGTGATTTCTGTGTAAAATCAGGGAGTGAAAAATCAAACAAAATAGCCCTACTTGTGACTAACCTCTCATCTTGGCTACTATCAGGTATTTCAGAATAGGGTCTGAGAGACTGAGAGGATGGTTGCAGAATTCCCTGGACATCGGGGACAGATGAATTTTCTAGATCACATGTGCTAGTGAAGAGCTTGAGGCTGTGCTAGCAGAGTTTGTATCTCACTGTGGACATTATTTTTGTAATGAACAGGAAAAAAATATAATATTTTGTGCATGTAAAGATCTTCTTTAGAGCTTGATACTGTCCTCTGCTAGTGTATTAGCTAGCTTATCTTTTTGAAATTTATTGAGTACCAGGGCAAAGCTGTGTTCTGCATTTCATGAGGTGACCCCTCATTTCTGCTATTTTGATAAAGTGTAAATTAGTCTGCTTAGCACTTCTTTTTATTTTCTTTTTTTTTTTTCTTTTTTTCTTTTCCAGCAAAAGCTGCAGGCAGCTTTGTAGTATGGATAAAAATGATTTTTGCCATGCTAAGAAAGTGAGGCCAGAAGAAGAGGAGGGGAGAGTGAGAACATCCTGTGCTGCATCCCAGGGCAGCTGCTGCCTGTGTTGGATGGAGAAGGGGAATGTGGAGGGAGAGAAGGGCACCAGTAGGAGCCCTGACTTCCCTCAATTGTGGCCTGAGGTCACTGGCAGGGGCTCCATGTCCACGTTGCAGCTCCTGGCAGCCTCTTGCCAAGGACAACCATTTGTTTTCCCTGTGGAGTGGGGTCTGACTGTTCTGTGAATCATTTTGTATCAGCTGTGTACATGGGGTCACTCAGCTCCTTTTTAACCAATCCCAACCCTATCAAAGGCTCTGTCTTTTGGAGTATTGACAACCACTAAATATTATTTATTATTAATTATGTGTTTCTGAGCTATTGTCTGATAGCTTCTTGGTTTGGAACTGAGAATGCTGTCAGGAGTTTTCAGGTGCTGGGCTGCCTTGCCTTTAATATCTCAAATTGTGTTATCTGCAGCTTTATAACACTTTGGCATCAAGGCTTTGGTTTTGCTTCTTTAAGCTACACACTGGTAGGGAGAGGTTAATCATCCAGATACCCTTACTAATTTTCAGCTTTATTTTCTGGATGTTTTAAAATTAATTTGAAGCCTGGTAATGTTAATCTATTTTATTCTGCAGCATCTTCAGGGATATTCTGGAACAGATTTAGAAATTTGCTTATCTGGACTTGCACCTTGCAAGCCCTGCCCTTCCCCTTTTGAATAGCTTTGATATTTAAGCTCCCAATTTTGGGTGATGCAGTTTTCATTTGATATGAAAAGAACAGATTTGTCCTTTCATGTGCTGTGAACTTCCTTTTACTTTGCATTCTCTCTTTTACTAAGCCCTTCTGCAATGCCTGGCAGCCTTTCCAAGATGTGATTAGAAGGGAAGTAAAGTAGTGTTTGATTGGGATATATTGCCATCTCAAATTCATTTGACTATATATTTTGTATTTGCAAACGTGAAAAAAACAGTACAAGTGAGCACAAAAATACACAGTTTTATATTCCTTAAAAATTACTAGATGTTCTCCCCCCCCCTTTTTTTTTTTTTCCCCTTTAATTACATGTAGGTAATTTGATGGTGGATTACCAAAAAACCATTTCTCACTGGGTTATAATTATTTTCAGGAGATAAATTTTGACTATGTGTAGTTGTAATATATCTGACTTGACATTTAATAACATGATATGGACATGTATAAATAGGTGGATTTAAATGATCATCCATGGAGTGATTATTATTGAGTGACATTACCTGCTATTGGCTGTAACAACTGAGTAAAGTGATTTGTACTGCACAGTGATTTATTCTGCACAGAGTTATTTTTCTTGTCAAGAAAATAGCCAAGGTGCCATGCTGCCATATTTTCCTTTCCTTGATTTCTCTCAAGCCAAACCATACAACTGGAGATAGAAGTTTTTCTATTAAATGAATAAAATAGATGTTATGATTTTAAATTTGAAGCATTTATCAAGTAAATAGTTATTAACACTTGCATAATAGATCAGGAAAGCAAGATGCTTGACATCAAAGTAGAATTGTAGCTGAATGACTAAAATTTTTTATGCTTGGGAAACAACAGTTCTCAAGGTGCTGAAATAATGAATATTTAATGACTTGAAATCCCAGTAATACATTATATTTAATTTTTACTTAAATAGTTTCTTATCAAAGCTATTTTGTGTCATAACCTGTTGTTTTATTAATGAACATACTTCTGTAATTTTTTGTTACAATTAATAAATATTGCAAAATCTATTCCCAGAAAAAAGTTATATATTTGACAGGATTTGGATTTGTATTTGTTGAGATGTTTTAGGTTGAAGAGGAACTACTTCTTGCATAATCCCAAAGAGAATTAAAACATCTCAGAATGGTAATGACATGACTTTTCTCCATAAACTTGTGGCAAATGAAGTCATGGATCTGTGATTCCATGATTTTCACATTTCTGTACTGGTTATCAAATTTAGTCTGAGCCTAATAAATTATTGAAGGAAATGTGTGGTATAGGCCAGTCCAGTATCCTAGATAGGATGAGGAGATATTTTACAGTTGTTGTAGAGTTCTTTGGGAATGAGGCAGTTGTGAGCAATTCCAGCAATGTTGCTATTTTCTATCATAAATATCTTTATTCCAATTTTTTTGGAATTCAGATAAGTTGTCATTTTCTTTATATATCCATACATTGCTGTAAAAGTTAATGGCAAACAATAAAATTATTACCAGCAATAATGGTAATCCAAGTTGAGTTAAGGAAATAGTTATGTGCTTTTTGCTGAGTTTTCACACTGTGCCTAACAGGCTACTGGGGTAGTTTAGAGGCTTCCTCAAAATCATACATGGCTTGTTGAATGCATTTCTGTCAGCATTTGAAAAGCTGAATAAAAAGAGAATGCCTTAAGCTGTGAAATTTTTTATTAAGCAACAGAAACAAAAAGAAAAGAACCCCATCCCTACCACCAAAAAAGACAGAAGAAAGAAAAAGCCCTCAACCAAGCCAATAAAAACTTGCCTTTAAAGTATTAGCAGGAGGCTTGGTCTGAGTGCAGTGGCTTGGTGTCAGCTGTCTGGTAGGTGTTGCCTCTAACCTGGAGGTACAGACCCTGTTAGTGTGGGGTGGGAGGGAGATGTTTCCTACAGACTGTGCAAGCTTGTGCCCACATAAACATGCCAGAACTCACTTCTGGAGGGTTTTAGCTGACTGGAGCTAGGCTTGACTACTTCTCCCTTGGAACACAAGATGAAAAAAAGAAAGATGATTAAATACGGTGTCATTGGTTTCCCTAAAAATCACTTGGTCAAGCATGCAACAATTCATTATAAGAGCTAGGGAAGGAGAAAGGTTTCCTACTTTTTGATTATTTAATTAGTGAACATTTGGTAAACTCATTCCACTAAAAACATGTTAATCAATCTATTTTTTTGGTTAAATCTCCATAGATTTTTTGCAATTGCTTTTCACAGTCTCAAAAAAAAAAAAAAAAAAAAAAAAAAAAAAAAAAAAAAAACCCAACAAAACCAACCCTACAGACATAAAGAATGCACTCCAAACCAGAAGATTAAGTGGAAGAACAATGTGAAATAATGTTCATTTCTTTTTAATTTTTTGCTTTTTGAAGGAATACAACTCAAAAACAGAGAAAAAAATATTGACTGAATATTTCTGTAGGCACTTACCTCTTGCAGAGAAGTAACAGTTCCAGTTGCAAAAACTGGATCTATTAATAATTTCCTTGAATGTTATAAGAGCTACCTTATTTACAGAATGACTTTGTAGATGACAGTTGTTGAAATATTGGTTTCAAGTAATCAAATAGTTTGATAAATAAATCAGCCTTGATTGAAAGAGAAAAAGAAACTTGAAATTGCATCAGGCAAATATCAAACCTGTTATCATTAGCATAAAGTTTTTATAAATAGGTGAAATTAAATTAACAGCTCTTTAAAAGATATGAGAAGGTTGTGGTAGAGAATGCTGCATGTTTTCTTGTGTCAAGTAAAGTGTTTGCTGAACTTCAGCATGATGTCTAAAGCTGTTGCAATTGCGTTTAGGTAGTCCCCTCTTCCTCTCTTTTCCTTACCCCTCCCAGCTCTAAGATTATTTGTTCTTGCTCAGAAAAGCTTGTTTTGCCTCTCAGGACAGTAACTGCTATGGCTGTGAGTTGGGATCTTCAAGACTGAGGAAAGGGGAAAATACTACACGGAAGCTGATCAGTATCTTTTCCACTATTCAATGTTTGGAGTACTAATGAGGTTATTTTATTCTGTATCTGAGTATGATAAAAGAGATTAAGACCCCATTCTAAGAAGAGATTCCTCAGCAATTTAGAAAGAAAGATCAAATCAGTATCTTCATTACAATTATGTATGAACACAGTTTAGGGAGAGTGTCACCCCACCCAGAAAGAGCTATAGTAATACCAACCTGCAGAGCTACTGCATTGCCTGGCATCCAGTAGGTATTCTAGATACACTTCTGAAAGGGTTACTTAATTTTATTTTTAGTGATCAGCAGGCATAGCTATTCATTGTGACCTCATAATTCTGAGGTGAATTTGTCAAGAAAGAAAATATTCTGAAATGAAAATGTTTGAAATTGAAATTACTATGTAAAGAAATACATGTTAGTCTTAAATACAGGATACTGAATATAGACTAAGGTTCTAATGTGGTAACGCAGAGTTTTGGGTTCTAATTGTTTTTGTGTTTGGGTTTTTTTTCATGTATAGCATGCTAGAGTGAAATGTTTGCCTTCCTCAACTCAGTACAGGTACTGAGTTGAGGAAGGCAAACATTTCACTCTAGCAGCAGATGTGTTCCCTCTTCAACAATCATCTCTCTTATATAGAAGATGAAAAAAAAATTATCAAATAAAATAGTCTGAATTACTTGTAGCAATGAGTTTGTAGTGATAAATTATGTTACTGTAAGTATGCTTTAATAGATTTTGTGCTTATTGAGGAAGATATGAGGCATGTATGAAGGAGCAGAGGAAAGAGGGAAAAATCTAGATTAAATTTGTGAATTAAGTATAAAATGAATTGCTTAATTTTAGTTAAAATGTAACTGTCATGTTAAGCAAGATAACAGCTTAGAGGTGTCATCTTTTATCACATAATGAAGTGAAGCTTCAGTACAAATCTGACATAAGTAGCTGATAAGCCCTTCTTTAGTACAAATTAGCATATTCAAACCTGCCTCTTAACAGCAAATAAACACAGGAGCACATGTTTTGTAGTAGAATGGTTATCTTGAAGTTCAGGTGTAATGGTAAAGGGTCAGATTTTCACTGGTGTAGATCATTACAGGTGGCTTTAGATTGTCTGAATAGTCTAAGCTGTTCTTTTTGAAGAGGATTTATAAGTGCCATTGTGGTGAAAATGCTTAAAGAAATGTTGTTCCTTTTTTCCTCTTTTTTTTTGTTGTTGCTGTTATTTTGTATTTTTCAGAACAAGCCATTCTTTTATCTTTGTGTTTCAAAAGCTACTTTACACCAGGTGGATTTTTCTTAAAAACAATTGCAATGCAAGTATAATCTGAAGATTCCTAAACTTTATTCAGCCTGACTACTGAAACGCTGCTTTATTGATTGGAGTTATTCACATAAAGGAAAGAATTTTTGTTTCATGTCATTTGAGAGTTTGGGACATGAAAGAATTTTAAATAATTTAAGTTTTTACCCAGAGAATATTGACATTTTTGGAAGACTAATATCACATAAATTCAATGTGACTGCATATTTTGTTTTTTGATTCCCCACAGCACTTATAATCATGTGTTGTAGCCTTTATAGTAGTACACCAGATCATAACACAAATCTTTGAAGGTTTTGTTAAGGCATTCTTGAAATTTTTTTTGGTTGTCAGTATGGTTGATGAAATATCTAGTGAACTGGCAGGTAGTTACATAAAGAGTGGTAAAATCTCTTAGGGTGAATGTAACAGTATATCTAACGTGACATTCAGAAGAAGAAGCTGGGTTTTAACAAAAAATGATGTGCCAGAGTTCAATTTAAAGTTGGTTTTTTTTTTCTTGATTTAGATTTATTGCAAGTGAAAGATTATCCCAAGCAGTCACTTTCTCTCTTTTCTTTTGATGAACAAGAAGAGGCACTGGATAAAACAAAACTTTTGATATAGTGATACTCTTGGCTTTCAAAGCTGGAGAGACACAGTTAATATTTTAGGATCAAAGGAGAATATCTGGGACTTAGTCCTGTTCCAGAAGAATGCATAACACAGAGACCACACCATAATATAACACCTAATGAATAGCTGGACTCTGCTCTGCTGCCCTTTCAGTAAATCCATCCTTGAGAGTAGTTGTTGCTAGCGGGGATTACTCATCCTAATTGTCCATCATCAGAAAAGAGATCAAAGTGGCAAAACCTGCATGTCAGTTGGAAAAGGGAGGAAAGCAAATAGCTTCAGGGTGTACCAGCTCATTCTGAGGTTTTATGTTAGCTTGCACAAGGTGTGCCTCTTTTCCATTACACATGGGTGCAATGAAGATGAAACCAATTTGGAGTTGCTTAACCATAATTACACCCACTTAGAAATCACTTCTGCTTTTGCATTTGTGCCACACTTCCAATCCATTAGTGAATGTGCTTAATAATAATTTACCAAGTGTTACTGCAAACAAAGAACTCCTGCTGAAGGAAAACAAATGACTGGGTTAGGAAATTGACTTCTTCTTTTTAAATGTAAAAAAAAAAAAGAAAAGGACCACAACCTAAATGACGGAACAGAGTTTGGATCCTGGCTAAATACTAAGCAACACAAGTGTCTTGTCAAATGAAGAGATACTTCAAGAAAATGTGTACCTTTGATTTCAATCCTTACAGTAGGGTGGTTAATTTGTGTGTGTGTGTGTTGTCTAAAGGCACAAAGTAAGGAAATCTGCAGTTGGCTGGAAATCTTCACTCTTTTAAATTTTTTTTTTAAATTCTTCCCCTCCCCTTTGCCCACCCCAGCCTTTCCCCCTCTCCCCTCAATCTTCTTTCTTCCTGGTATAGTAAATCATGCTGGCCTGCCCTTTACAACACATGCTCAGGTTTGGAGAGCACCAAAGTCCAGCTTATATCTTTGTCTGTCTTGGGGGATTTAAAAGCTTCTCTCTCCAGAGACTACTTAAACAATCAGATTCTTCTGGACCTCCATGGTTGCTGAGTTTTCATGGATGTGAATTTGTATTTGAGCACTATACTTTGGGATGGGTAGGATTCAAACACTTAGGTGAACTGTATCTAGATCAGATGCCTAGTAAAGCTTTTACATGACTGGCCTGATAGTATTCTTATTTTGAAAATCTGTATTTCTTCAAAGAAATTGCTGCATTCTTATCAGGGCAAGGGAAAATCACTGGTTCTTTGGATCCCCTAAATATTTGCTGTCAGTGTTGAATTATTTAGAATTTATCACATTATTGCTGTATTATATAGATCAGTATATGAGTGAAAGTATAATATGTAACATAAAAATATATAATAACTGATATTTAGGATGAACAGGTCAGATGTGTATTATCTGTGTTGTTTCATGTATTTATACATATAAGTTGTAAGTATTTCCCTCATTAATATTATTCTGATGTGACAATCAATATGAAAGGCTGAAGGAAGGTTGTAACGCATTTACTCTACCACAGCTTGCTGCAGTAGCACTTAAGTAAAAGCAAAACTTTCTGTAGCCTGGAGGTGTGGTCTTGGGCAGGTCATTTAAGATTTAAATATGAATTTGACATGAATAGTAGGAAAATCAGACAAACTCATGCACTTTTTCTTAGCTGAGTGTCAGTGGAGCCATGTTGTGGATGGGCTCCTGAAATTGTTTTTCTTGACAATAAACTCTAGACTATGTAACCCCATAGAGTCACTCAGCTTTGTGGTTTGAGAGTTTCTGTTAGTGTGGGTTTGAGTCTGCTTGTACTGACAACAGAATTGAATCTGGGTCACCCATATCAAGTGTGCAAGTGTTTTAACCAGCAGTTATTACATAAAACTGGAGACTACAGATTTTTTTTTTTTTTTCCACTCTTGTGGTCTTACATAAGGAGGCACAAAATGCCACTGCAATTTGCACTGAGTTTTCCAACTTTCCTCTGAAAGGCATACTGTCTCAAGCCCTTCATGGCTTTAAATACTTTCTGGTCCCTGCCTTGGCTTCAGTACAGATTAGCTGTGAAGATTTATACCATGACCCATGGTTATGCCTGGGTAATGCTCCCTAAAATGGGGGGTTATGGCATGGCCTTCAGTAGTAGTGTTTGCAACCTCTGTTATGGACTTAGAAATATTTAGATAGCTTGATATAAAGTCACTGCTTTCCAGGCTAGGAGTTTCTAAGCTGAATATCTAAGTTTGTGTAATTCCAAATGATAGCTGTACAGAGGAGTTTTACTGTTCTTTTGCTTTTTGGAAATAAGAAGTCAGGACGCAAAAGATTTAAAGTTAGAGTAGAAGCTACCATATAAACAGATAAATGTATAAAAACTTTCTTAAACTGAATTAGTGATTTTGGGCTAATTTTTGGTAGTTAAATTTCATATCTATTTAATTGATTATTTAAGTTAAAGAATATCAGAGCTAAAGCATTTTCCCTTCTATCAATGTTATTGTCTTAGATCATTAGTTGGCATCAATCCACAATTCTTTTGGAGCTGAATCCGTTACATCAAAGGAGGATCTCTTTTTCCCTTCGTGTCCAAAACCTGTGCTCATCCAAGATGAAACTTCCCTGCTGTTTTCTCATTCCTTGTCTGCCTGTGCCCAAACTGCTTGTGCATTTAAAAAACAGTTAGGGAAACACTATAGTGAGGTTGTCTTCTTGTCTGAGGAAAATCCATCAGGAAAAAAAATTAACTGCAGTGTACTGCTACTGTGTGTACATGTATGCATATATATATATATTTATAAAAACTCAGGTACATGCACATACATGCAATATATACAACATGTTATGTAATATATCATTTTACATAACATGTGGCAATGTGTGCATAGTATGTATACATTCATTGTTTGTTTTGTGTGCTAGTGAAAAACAACTAAAGAATAAATAAACATACAATCTTCATGGGGGCAGCAAACCCATTTTCCATAATATACTGTTCATTGTCCCTTTGGGAGATGGAAGAAAAAGAAAAGCTTAGATGTTAAATCATAGAAGTAAGCAAAGTCATCAACATTCTTAACAAACTGCTAGGATACAATCCTGAAAACAGCTGTTCTATAGTTAATTCTCAGAAATGGGAATTATGGGCAAAATTTAATTTTAGATATTAATTTATGTTCTTCCCAATAATTTTTCAATAGAGCATGCGAATGTAATTTGCAAGTATTAAATATCAAAATAATGTTCACAAATGTCATCTGACTGAGGTCAGGGAAGTGTTCTCTGTTTCTTTATGTGTATATATGCAAGGTGCAGATATGTATACATGCAAACTATGTATGTATGCATTTGTGTGTACTCTGCACGTATATGTCTGGCAAAAACCTTCAGAGAAATCAAATCAGTTATTGCATTTGAGGAAATTGTGTGCACAGAAACAGACCATGTGTACCCACAGACACAACACCAGGTTCTGCATGCTCCCATGTAATCAAGGGATTATTTTTTCCCCATGTTTTTATTTGAATCCTGACCTTGTTCAACACTGGGAAACAACAGTGGCTCTCCTCTTGACAGCAGTAAATCAGTCAAAGAAAAGAGCATTTGGAAAGCACCAGCATATAGAAGGTCATAAAATACCACCAGCATTTATGGTTTTGGTATCATTTCTGTCAACAGGAGGTTAATATATTGGAAATATCTTGTCCTTATCCACATCTCAGAGTCATCAAAGTAATCTGTTTCCTATCCAGTGGAATTCCTAAGGAAGGCTTCTCATAGCCCTCTCACATGCCAGTGCTGTGCTTGGCTGAGCAGAGGCAGCTGGAAGTGATTAGAATAGACTGACATGTGAAATCACGTGGGAAGGGATTCATCTCGCTGAAGAAGAGGAATCAATGCTCTGTTCTGTGGGGGAAGAGGAGTTTAAGTACAAAAATGAGCAGATTTTCAAAGGGGCACATGGGAACTGAGCTACATGATTGCACTGATCCCATTTAATATTGCAAATCACATCCTACCCTCAGTAGATTATAAACAGACTGATAATCACAGATGATAGTTTCATAAGAGCACAGGAACCACCAAGCAGGAGTGAAGCAGCATTGCTTTATCCTAGTTGCCCCTGTTAGCTCTCCCAAAACACAAAATTATATCAGGCAAAAAAAAAAAAAAAAAAAAAAAGAAGAAGAAAATTAATAAATATGTATCTGTAAGTGTTACATTTGTAAGGTGAAAGCAGATATTTCCCAGACATGCAATATTTGATGATTTCATTTTAAATGTGCACATTATTAGGGATGGGTCATTTGAAAATCTTTCCCTCTCAAAAGGGAAAGAATGTTTGTTTTCTCATAAGCAATATAATTTAAAAACCCTAAACTTGTACTATATAATCAGGTTTTTTTCTCCAGCTGAACATATGCATTTTATGTTTTGCTTTTATAATGTGGTCTTGTTACTTAAGTCTCTCTTTGTAATTTCAATGCCAGTATGATGCATACAACAATACCTCTGCTGAGGTAGCTTACCCACTGTGTTCATCATCTTGGCATCAGTGTGATACTGTAACTTAGTAGATTCTTGGTGAACAACAAATTATTAGTCTAATTTACTGTTCCACAATACAAACACACACTGGGGAGAAAGGCATGCACTAGAGAGCTAGGCAGAGCTTTTCTTCTGATTCCAAAAACTAGGTGAGGTTTTGGTTTCTAAATACTGAAAAATTAAATGAGAAAAGTAATAATTGCATAGTGAGAATATTCACACGTGTTTTTTTCATCTCCCTAAAGAATTCTGAATTTTACATAGATTTGGGTAATCATGGAAGCTGTGGATTAGATTCAAGGATTTTTGTAGTTTGTCCTGCATCTAAAGTGATTTTCCTTGTTTTAAAATTAGGTAATGTTCTGGCAGTGATGCCTTCATAGGACATAGGCAGCGCTGCCGATGCCCTAAAGCATCGTGCTTGTCTGCCATCTAGAGCTGTTGACAAGTTGCCTTTTGAATGTCATTTCTCTGCAGGACATTCTGGCAGTCACTTCCACCTGCAGGTGTCCTTCCTCTTGATTGTTTAGCTCAAGCAAACCCAGTGTCAAAATTATGTACAGTGGCTATTCTGGAAGGAAACAGAGCCTATTTTGTTCTGCAACAGCAGTGAGAAAATGCTATTTAATGTAACAGCTATGAATAACAGGCCAATATAGGATATTATAAACTAGATAGATAATGTTAGAGATGAGCATGTTCACACCACTAGCCAAAGGTTCCTTGAATTAAATTTTGATCTGGTTGTCCTACCTGTACTGTGCTATTAGAACTAAAATATGTCCATTTCAGATCAGGGAAGGAACCTGTGTGTTTCCCATATTTACCTTCATACATACTCAAAGAAATGTACATGGTCATCTGTCCAGGGGGTAGAATTACTTACTAGAATTTAAAGTTATAGTAATAAAGTTTGATAATTTATTAAACAGGCAAAAATTAAGTATTGTACATGAAACAGAGCCTGCAAGGTAAGCCTGTCATAGAAGGCATTGCAAGAGGAACCCTTATCCTTGGGTACAGCAGCCATTTGGTAACTGACTTAATTCCACATTGCAATCTGGTCACTCTTACTGTCGGATGCTCGGATTAATCTCTTCTGGCTCTAGTCATTAAAAAGTTTAGCATGATGCTGAAATTATTCATTTGGGCTCTCTGTGTGAATTTAATGGAGAGATGTCATTTTTGCAGTAAGTTAGTCCATCTGCAAAGAATGTCAGTTCTTGTTCATGGAGGTCAATTCCCCTGTTGACTCCACTAATAAGCATGATAACTGATGTGTTATAAAGCAAAAAATGCTCATGTAGGTAGGAAGGTAGAAGGTATCATGAGCTTGGAGCTGTTCCAGCCAAGAATGCAGCCAAAAACAGAGCAGAGCCCTTTGATGAGTATTTTGAGCACATTGTCTCTCAGTCACTGAATGATCCTCTAGTTAACAAATAAATAAAAAATTATTGAAAATTAAATAATAACAGAAAACATTTCTGAGTGGGAATAAGTTAGTATTTTGACTATTTATTGATGAGAATAGCAAATTTTTCTATCATCTGTTATGAATAGGATGACAGAATTTGCTTGTCAGAACAGTGCCCAGCTTTTTCTGAGACAAACTAAAAGACCCTAAGAGTCAGCAATATCTGCTTCTTTGCTGCTGGGTCTCCTACTCCACCAAGAGTGGGCATCAGGTAACCTTGCTAGAAATCCCAAACATGTGTTCATTGGCTTTGTTTCTAACTTTTGAGAATTATTTTAAACAAACATTTAAAATATTTGATTTTATCTATGTGTATCAGTACACACACATAAGGATGAGGAAAAGTAGAGTGGAGTAACTCAGAAAATCATAGAGGTTGGAAACATGAAAATTATTTTTCAAGCAATATTCTTCATTTTAAAGGTAGGAAACCTGTTTACTTATCTATCCCATGTGTGCTTGTGGGAGTGAAAATTCAGTGTAGTGTTTTTCATCACTCTCAAGATATTAGTAATTAATTCCCTGAAGAATTGGCTAAGACAATGTCTGGCTGCTTTGTTTATGATTTCAGAATAGGACATAGTCATCCATTCTGTATAGAATACTGTTTTTTTTTATTTTTGGCCTGCGTACAGTGGGATTATATGAACACAGGGGTGACAGTATTGAGCCACACCGAGGTGCACAGAGCAAAAATTTCTGTTTTCATCAGTAACAGATACCAAAGGAAGAGTGAGAACAGGGGAAACATATTTCATACTTTCCCCTGATACTCTCATAGCTTCTACTTCTGTAGGCAGTGGCCCCTTACTAATACGTATGTAGGCTTCCCTTGAGTCTGGCTTCCCTCTGCCAGCTTCCCTTGAGTCCAGACTGAAGTTCTCTTTCTCAAATTCCCTTGAGGGCCTTTGCTTTTGGATCTGCTTTCTGCACATATTGCCAATCTTCATGGTCTCTTTATTCTCTTCACCAATTCCATTTGTTTTTACCATGTGTCTTCTCTCATTTCATATTTTTTTAAAGGTCTGTTTTCAGTCCTTTCAGCTAAACTGCTAATTTTTAGTCAGAATTTTCCTAAAAACAAACTTTTTTTTTGAATTTTTCTTCCATTTGAAGGAGTATTATCAGTCAGAAGTTACTGTTATGAAATGATTTTTTTTTTCCAGCAGAATTGGTCATGTCAATAGGATTTTTGTTTATTTTTGAAATTAAAGAAGGAAAAGAGTATATTGAAAGACTATTGCATGCTGCAAAGTCTAACCCTTAAAAATTGGATATGCAGGACTTTAGGTGGCAAGTGTGATCTTCATTTACACTTTCCTTCCTTCCCAAGCAAAGCGTATTTAATTATGTAACAACTTTCTGTTTGGTGGGTTTTGTTCCACCCCACAGGACTAGTTATAATATTTTTTCTTTTTAATTTTGGATATTTGACTTAGTTCATTATTTACTGTATGTAGAAAAAATCATGGAGTGAACACAAAGCTATCAATTTTTTCTTGCAGTATGACATAAAGATTAAAGCAAAAACCTCTGCCAGGCTGATTAGAGAAACATCAGACTTTCAGTGTTCAGTGTGTTTACTATAAGATTGCACTTCAGAGCTCCCAAATGAGTAAAGGGCTATAAGTCACATTCTTGACTCAGAGTTTTAGACCCCATGCTTCAGTAGCTTTCAGTGGTGTGTTAACTGGGATTCTTTCAGCTGACAAGTTCAAAATGTTTTATGTGAGGGAAATAAAAAAGGTCTAGGACAGTTATCTCTTAAGCTATGCTGTAATTAACTGTGCCTGTACCTGTGCTGTGCAGCAAAGCTCAACCACAGAGGAGCTCCTTCTGTCTTTGCCATTAAAAATCTTTTACTCTTTAAAGTGGAGTGGTGAAGTTTGCAGTATGCTTCGCCTTAGAATGGTTTGGTGTAGGTCAAACCTACAGCAAAAACTGTTCAAACAAACCTCACAATGTCCACAAGTGCAGGCCAGGGACTTTGCTCTGGACCAGGTTTAATTTAGGCAATGGTGACCATCTGTAGTGGTGTCTGTGAGGAGTGCCTGTATTTATCCCTTCTGAGGTGGTTTTGTGTTAGTTATAAACAAGCATCCTGAGAGGAGTGGCCTGTAATGATTCCTTGCACCCTATGAGGGGAAACCATGTCCCAGTTCACGGGTGTATATTCAGTGCAAGGTATGGTTCATATAAATTTTTCATGATGAAGTGTGACCTTTATTTTCTTGCCAGGCATCTCATGACTTTAGTACAATAACCTGTGACAGATTGTTTGAGCTGAAGAGCCCTGGAGCCCTGCTGTAGGTGAAAAGTGGATGCTCCTTACTTACAGGGAAGCATGTCAAACGAGGGAACAAAAACAGATCTTTAAATAAACCCCAAAAATGCAACAAAGCAAAGCAAACAAAATAAACAAAGCACCCTATGAATAAAAATAGGCAGCAAATCAGGAGTATAGAGTTAGGAACCCATTTTGTTAGACTTGTATCACCGTGCATTGTTTGGTGGATAAATGGGTGTTGGGATGGTTGCAGCCAGAGAGTGTTACTGTGGTCAGTGACTCCCTGCCTGGCTGGCCATGTACACTCACAGCCCAGAAAGCCAACCCAATCCTGAGCCACATCACCAGCAGCATGGCCAGCAGGTGAGGAAGGGGATGCTGCCCCTCTACTCTGCTCTTGTGAGAGCCCACCTTGGATTCTGCATCCAGCTCTGGAGTTCACAGCACAGAAAGGACATGGACCTGTAGGATCAAGTCCAGAGAAGGGCCACAAAAATGGTCAGAGGGATAGAACAGCTCTCCAGTGAAGACAGGCTGAGAGAGCGGGGGCTGTTCAGCCTAGAGAAGAGAAGGCTCTTATATGTGACTCTTATGAGGTGGACTTTCAGTACTTAAAATGGAGAGGGGTCATAAGGATTTTGGGCACAAACTTTTTAATAGGGTTTGTTGTGATAGGACACAGTAATGGTGTTAAGCAAAAAAAGGGTTTTAAACTGAAGAGTAATAGATTTGAACTAAATCTACCCTCTTTTAAATTAAAAGAGCATGGCTTTAGACTAGATATAAGGAAGTTTTTACAATGGGGGCAGTGAAACACTGGAACAGATTGCCCAGAGAAGGACCCCAGCTCTGGATCCATTAAGGGTCAGGTTGAATGGGCACAGAGAAATGTTCAGGCTGTCCCTGCTCACTGCAGAGAGAGTTGGATGAGATGACCTTTAAAGGTCCCTTCCAACCCAAGCCATTCTGTGGTTCTCTGTAAAGGTACCAGCTTTTAGTTGCTTTGAATTCATGCACATAATAAATGAGTTCAGCAACCTTGCACTACCCACACTACATTTGCTGTCTTAGGCAAATTATGTTCTCTGCTGATGTTTTCTCTTTGCTTTTTAAAAAGTGTAAACAAAGGTGTAAAACAAAACAGCTGTCTGCTTTTTGCTAAATGGTAAATACTTGGTACTGACTCAGCTTCACTGATTTTTTTGAGAGGGTATCTTCATTCTTTGTCTCTGCTCACCTGTTACGTGGTTGTATGCTAGAGGCATTGTGGGCAGCTCACAGAGGAAATCTGTACAGGTCACCTCACAAGTGAACACATCCTATTTTGTCAAATATAATGCTATAATTAGCTGCTTCTACACTTTATGTTCTTTACACTCTGTTTATTTTCCTTCAAAGTTTGTCAGTGTTGTGAAAGCTTTAAAAGCAAGGTATGTGTAGCTGATTAGAAAAGAATTAGAATAGAGCAAATGCATGTTTTCCTCTGGGAAAGAGAATGAAGCCAGTTGAATGTAATTTTAGTGATGGTAAAGCAGACCCATACCTCTGATTTCTCACTGAATACATCAAGAAATTGGATTCATAGCAGTTCAAGGAATTAAATGCTTTGGTTAAGTGCCCAGACTAAGTTATAGAATACAGGTATAAAATGGTGGTTAGATGGGAGAGAGATGTGAGAGGGTGTCACTGCTGCCAAGGAGAGCTGATGAAGAACATAAAGGGAGTTGTGAAGGAATGGGGCTAATGAGAAGGAGGCATAGCCCTGCAGAGGTTGGAGAGAACTTCAGAGGAGAGGTTTTGTTGTTCTGGTAGGAATGGAGAACTACCACCTCAGTATTTTATTTGGTTTGAGTTCTGCATATTAAGAGGAATTGAAGGGTCCTGGTTGTCTCATTACATCTTCTGACACTGAAGTTCTGGCTCAGATTATGGGTTTTGCTATAAATTATGCCTGGTAATTATGTTCCAGAGGGATGTAATGGCTGTTAGTTATAGTATGTTGTGTTTTGGCTGTCATGTCAGTACATTCTGAAGTACATCAGCACACTGCCTATTTTTGACTTGACAATAGGAGCATAGAAATTCACTGTGTCATCTTCATTAAACAGAACATGTTCCCAGAGGATGATTCCACCTAGTATTCTGGAGTCGGTTTCTTTTCATCTGCTATTTTTTTCTACTTGACATCCAGATCTCAGGAATCTCTTTTGAAATGTTTAATAGGAAATTTTTAAGTAGCTTTGACAGTGTTTTAAGTTTGACAGTTTTTAAGTAGCTTTGACAGTGTCCATGAAAAATTATTTTTCTGTAAAGAAAGGAAAGTATTTAGGTTGTGACACAGCAGGGACCTTATACATCATGTCAAAATGTGACTTTGGTCAAGAGCAAATATTTGGTGTGTCAGTCTGTGAATCTGTGGATGGACACAGCTCTCAAGACAATCAAGGAGAAATTATCTTGCCTTGTGTGGGAAGAGCTGCATATTTCACCTCTCTTCCTAGTATACAGGTTGTCAGGGACCTTTGCCTGAACATGTAGAAGGCAGTCTCACAAAGCTGTTTGCTTACAGTCACATAAAGGAGTTTTACTCAATGTTTTTCTAGTATGTAGAGATCGAGGTACCTGGTCATAGATATTGCCAGCCACTTTAAAAGAGGTACCTGAGATTTACCAATAACTTGCCAACAGTTACTGCATCACAAACAAACCCTGAATTTCCTTGTGTTGTAGGACCAATATATGCCTAATCACTAGACCACAAAGGACATAGCTACAGGAACATGTACAAATAGATACCAGCTGTGCTCTCTCATTTCCTGAGCTGCTCAGAGATAAGACACCTCCAGACTTGAAGCCAAATATTCATCTCAAGTGCTGCTCCAAGCCTGGGAAAGTTTGACCTCTTTCCCTGCTGGGACATGCTGGGATAATGACATGGCTCTGCACAACTGAGCTAAAGCCATCTCATGCTCATTGCACAGGCAGCACGAGCATAAATCTGTTAGCCCTTGTCATGCTATCTCAAATACTGCTAGGTTTGTTTAGACCTAATATACATCACTTTTGTTTTTTGGCTGCTTATGGCTAGAATTAGATATTTGACTGTAGGATTTTAGGAAAACCTAGCTTGATCTGGTGCCTTCTTTAAGGGGCTATATCTTTTCCTGTGGGCTGCTGTGAATCTTACTCCTAAGATCCTGCTGTCATTTGTATGCAGTCCTGTGTGGCAGTAGCCTTGATTTTGCACCATAAAATTTTTAAAAAGACATTTTTAGTGATTAAAACTTCTTTTTTATTAATATCCTCCATTCAGTAAATAGAAAACTTGTTTTGAACACTGCTATCACTTTTCTTCTAGTGATAAGCACTTTCACTTGTGCTGTAAGTGAATAATGATTTCTTTGAAAGTGTGATTAAAGCACTGCTTTCTTCATAATCACACTTTATTTTATGTGATAAACTTGATTCAATGAATAGCTGTCTGAACCACACAACAGTAATGAATATTTGCTTTCATGACTTTTTCTCAGTAAAGGCTGAAACAATACCTCTTATAAAGCTCTGTATGTGAATGCATCATGTTGGAAGGCACTTCAACAAATTTTGCCTTCAACTCTCCTGCTTAGAGCAGGATCAGTTCTCAGGTCAGACCAGGTTATTAAGGGATTTATCCAGCCTTGTCTGGAAAACTGCCAAGGCCTGCACAACCTTTGGCAGCAGCTGATTGCCTCTTAAAAAGAGAAATATCAGAGACTGAAAAAGGGAATGAAAATAAATTTTAAAAAGGAGAGGCTTGATAAAGCAGATGTTGTAAATCAGATGTCTTTTTATGCATTTCTTTATGATCACCTAAGTTCTTGACTATTTGAGTGTTTATTTCTTTTCATCCAGTGTTTCAAGTACACTAATTGGCACAGTTTATGTTCTAAGGAGATGTTAGGAAGCATTGAAGGAAAAACTGCCTTGGGTTAAATTAATTGCCTGTTTCCTGGCCTTGATAATCTGAAAATCAGTGAAAACTTCCATTGTGTGCTTGCCTGATGAGAGGGTGAAGCAGAGTATACCCACCTGCTGACGTTATTTTGTGCAGTTTGGTTAGACTTGGTCTTATCTCAGCTTTTCTCTTACTCCAGTCTTTACCAATGCACTCTTACATAACCTCTGTCTGCTCAAGTGCTGTCCGAAGAAGATGTGAAAATTTACACTTCTCTTATTCAGAATAGAGTGTGAGATGCTTGGAAGTCATTCCAATAAGCTGTATGCACCCTTCAGAGGAGCACTTTCCTGTTGAGCTGCACTATTATCTATGCATCAGTTCCACAGTCTGGCTCTGAGTTCTGAGGAAGTGTTAATGAGCTTGAGTCGTGAGAGCAATTGTCTGCTCTTCCTGGGAAAGGAAATGGAGTCTTTGATCATAATTGCAAACATAAATTGCCCATCCTAAAAGCTAAAATGTCAGAAAGCTTGTTTTAATTTATTTTGGAGCAACAGAGATGCTTCTTTGAGAGATGATCAAGGACAAATATCTCTGCAGTTTATTTGCTTATCTTAGTATGAAAGACTGTATTACTGTGTGTGAATTAAACAGAGGGATTATAATGAAAATGATGCTCAGCTAACTCCATAAAATTTGGTAGCTAACAGATGAGCTATACATTCCTTCCTTCCTGGTAACTACAGGATCTCTTCCTTAGGATCTCTTCCTTATATAACCCCAGGAAAAATTGTCCATTTTCAAGGGTCATCTATTGCTAGGACAGGTCTGGCAAAACAGTGATTTGACAGTACAGTGCTTGCTTTATGAACTAATTAATGAATTCTGACATTAATCAGCTTTTCTTGCTGGCATTAGCTTTTTGTACATTTCTGATATGTGTGGTATAGATATTTTAGGGGTATATAGAAAGGGGAACATTTTATATCTTTCAAGTCAGATGTGCTTCTTGATCTTGTAATTTCTTTTTGCAGTTTACCAGATGGCATCAGATTTAAACTCATGTTGAGACTTTGTACTGTGCTGAAGCATATAAGATTGATTAAATCCTTTGATATTCAGTTCAAATTGAGGTTTTAGTTAAGTTTCTTGTTTAGAGTATTGCAAAAAACAGGTTCAAATGTCCTCAGAAGTATGACTGCATGGGGAGGACCTGAAAATACCTGCAAGTTTCTCTTTCACTGTATTTTTATACATTCACCATGCAAAATATGGTCCTAAAGCATCTTCACTTTATTCATTTTAGATAAAAAATTCTAGCTGGGAATTTATAAGAATTTTTTTGGCAGCAGGAGTAAAGGAAGCAAAATCAACTCCTGGAGCAGGTGCCCTATGAATGTGATTAGTTTAAATAAGGGACTTTCCATACTGGCTGGTCAGCCTCTCCTCATATAAGCAGTTCCATTTTTCCATATCACTGTCAGTGGTGAGAGAGAAGCAGAATCTGCTTTACTGTTCCTGATTAGGATCAGTCTCAGAAAAGCCATGGTCACAGTATTTAGGAGCAGTAGGAGCATCCATGTCTATGAGAAATTTAAGTGCATGTCTAGGAAACCAGATAGCAGGAAAAAAAGCTTTTAGGAGAGTGACTTTTGTAAATGCTTTTGTATATGACTCTTTTCAATATATATATGCTTTTGTATATAATAAGTTTATTACCTTCCATATTTTAGCCACAAAAGCAGGTTTAGGTATTATTCAACCTTTGGGTAGACCCTTTTTTTTCCTAAATCATACCTAACTCTTCAAACAATTCAATGAAATGGAATTAAAATTAGGAATTGATAATTTGCAAATTGTAAATTTATCCTTATGGCAGATTGAACAATTCAAGAGAAGCAAGTACAAATGATAAGTTACAGTAGGAGTTTTTGATTTGTGGGGGAAGAGTATGGGTAGATATTGTTAAACTAGATCTATTGTGAAACTCTAGTTCTTAGAGATGCCATGGCTGAAAAAAGAAGGGGCCCTTAAAATGGAAATTATTCATACACCACAAAATACTGGATTTCAGATTCTCTTCTTACAGGTAGTCCAGTGAAATTACTCACCAGTATAACTTCTCAGCAGCTGTAAACAGAGAGAAGTGTCCTGGCCAGAGTGAAACAAAATTGTGTGTAACTTCTTGTGAGGATATTGGCTCTAAAATTTTGAATGTAGAAGTTTTGAGTTTGGAGGTGCTTATAATAACTTTTGAAGCCACTTTGAAAAGTAAACAGTTCCACAACAATATGAATTCAGTTCAAGAAACTAAAACACTTCTGAATTAGTTTATATATTAAGCAGATGAATCCTACTTGGATTAAATTAAATTTTTATTATGTCAATTTAATGCTAGTCTTTCAAGCTGATATTAAAGTTAAAAAGAAGTCTTTCAAACTTCTAGAATTCTGCTAGCATTGCTGTCTGGAAAGTTAGTCCTCTTGCACCTTGTCTAGATACACTGTGAAATGAAAAATTGACTTCTGCTAGAGCCTGTTCACTTGCTCTCTGTTTAATCAGTTATACCTGTATGACAGGAATGCAAAGTAGATGCCAAGTGCTGCCGAATCAGTGGATTTTTCCAAATATGCTTCCATTTTTTACATGGCACAAAGCAGTAAAGAGTGTGGTCTATTAAATTTTGCTCACTGCTTTATTTTTTTTCCTCAACATCTTTTACTCATGAGTTCTTGTGTCTGCTTGCTGAAAACACTGATGCCTCCACAGAATGTCTAGTTATATATTACATATTTTGGTCTTGCGTGGGACTTTCCTTTCTTTCAGTTTTCATCATTCAGGAGGTTTTAGAATACTTACCTGATTAAAGTCTGCAATATATAATTATAGATATTTGCAAGAGGAGAGATTCAGGAAAGCATTATTTTTAAAGTTGTAATTAATGGGCTAATCTCTCATCCTTGCATCAAGAAAGAGGATTTGCTACAAGAGAATCTCTAAGTAATGTTGTTGTAATCCACTGAGCAACTCAAGTGTCTAAACCAATGATACTTCCAGGCTCTTAGAATTGCTGTGAGTGATCTGCAATATGTGAAAATTCAACTGTTGGGGGGTTTTGTTTGTTTTGATTTCCTTTTTTCCTTTTTTCTTTTTAATTTTTATTTTTTTTTTAATTTTAGAAATATATTAATACACAATAGATCAACTGCTTAGGAACAGTTCCTTATATAACTTATATATAACTTAACACAGTCTTGCAATCTATAAGCCATCATAAACTTTTCTAAAATAGAAAACCCAAAAATCACTCTTAAGGACATTTTCATTCTCTGCACATCTGTAAACAAAAAAGCCAAAACTGGTGAGGTTTTGTTTCCTATTTTTTTTTTCTCTGTATTTAAGTGTGTGGCCCAATAATAATGCATTGCAAAAACACATGATGATGTTTCAACTATTTCATGCTAATATGTCCAAATTTATATCAAAATATCTGCTTCAGAAACACACATCCTAGGTAAAACTTTAATGAATATTTTTTTTTTTATAAGATGGTTGTTTTCTTCAGCTGTATGGATTCAGAAATAGATATGTTAAACCTGTCACAATGGAACTCACCACTTGAAATCATGGGATAGATTGTATTGAACAGAGCCTCAGATTTTCACCTAGTCCAACCTCTTGCTTAAAGCAGGGTCAGCCCTGAAATCAGACCAAGCTATTAAAGGCTCCATCCAGTCGGTCTGGAACACCTTAAAACATACACAACCTTTCTGGGCAATCTCTGCCACTCCCTGGCAGTTTTGAGGAAGAAGTTTCTCCCTACATCCATTCTAAACATCTCCCATTTCTATTTATGTACCTCACTGTCTCACCAGGCCTTGCTGTGAGGAGCCTGGAAGCATCTTCCCAATAATCTCCCTATAGGTTTTAGGGAACTGCTGTTTGCTTCCCCAGAAGCAGCCTCTGCTCCAGATGTCCCTCAGCTGCTTCTCACTGGTCAGAACTGATTTCCTTGTAGACCCTGTTGAAAGGAAGGCAGAAGATTCTAAACTGTGTGTCAGTGAATAGGTGATGAAACTAATCAGATTACATGAATAGCAATGAGTGGGGATCTTGGTTCAGCATGGAGAAAGAAGAGCTATTAGTGACTGAGGAACAGTAGAATTCAGGGTGGGCTTCCCATGCAGAATCACAGAAACACAGAACCATTTAGGCTGGAAAAGACTCTGAGCTCATTGAATCCAGCTGTTACCTCATCACTGCCAATTCTCCACTAAACCATGTTCCCAGCTGCCACATCCACTGTCCTTTAAATAATTACCAGGGATAGTGACTCAGCCCCTTCCCTGAACAACCTGTTCCAATGCTTGACAACCCTTTTGCTGAAGAAATGTCCTGTAATATCCAGGACTTGAGGCCATTTGTCTTGTCCTGGCACTTCTCACAGAGGAGGTAGGATCAATCCCCACCTTCCTACAACCTCTTTTCTGGTTGTTGTGCTATCTGTAGAGGAAGTTTGGTTCATAAACTTCTTTAGAAATTTGCAAAGTTTTCCATAAAATATCCCTGCCAGAGCACAAATCTCTAGACTTTAAAAACCTATTATGATATTAATAATAAAAGACCTGCTCAAATGATTGTAGTATTTTGAAGGAAAGTTAATAGTTTTATGAAATATCACTTAAAAATTTAAGTTTTACTTTTGCCTGTTCATTTTGATAAAAGAGCTGTAAACTCTACCTTATTAGTTTTCTGTATTACTGTTTTGAAAATGTTTTCAGATTAGCTGTTGCATAGTCTTTTGTAGTCCTTACCTGTTTTTTCTGATTTTTGTTTGGTTTTTGCCTTAGATTCCTTCAAAAAAATTTTTTAACAAAAATAGCAAATCCTCTGCTCAGAGATCCTCCAGAAGATTCTCTTCAGAACTAATTATGTCTGTCTTTAAAATCTCCTGGCTTCTACTGCCCAAAAGTAGTTTTTTACTGAAAGATAATAGTCTAAGTAAAATGCTCATTTCTTTTTACTGAATAACAGTAACTTGATGTGACATTTCTGCATTGTATTATTATCAAGCTCTGAAAACTTACTAAATCATGTTCTGAGTGATCAATGGATTTATCCTTTGCAAACTAAAGTGCTCATCATTCATGGCACTCCTTTGTTCTGGTGGAATAGAGGACAGTTCTAATGCATCTTGTCAGGTCCCCATTTTCTTTATTTCTTTGAACGTGAGCTTTACTTTTCCATAAGAAATTGGATAAGTAGGCAAAAGGTAACAGCCAGATAGGTTTGTGTTTTGTTTTTTTATTTTCTCAGAAATAAAGATAATCTTTTTTGAGGCAGAGTACAGTCAACCACAGCCATTCCATTTGTTCAGAAAGCTTCTTCAATAAAACTCCTTCATTTTGGGAATTACGTAAAACTGAAAATAGCAGAAATGAGATTTCCATCATGGGGAATTGAGAAAATCAGATGTTGGACTTGGTCCATGCTGCAAATAGTTCAAGCCAGTGTATTTCTGTGTCAGTTCTTAATGTGAACAACAATGGTAAAGTGGTTGCTGCACTCTCTTGCTGAAAATCACTTTTAAATTTACTCACAGGCTGGAATTCAGAACAGATGATGGCAAGAGGCAAAATTTTGGTTCCTCACTGTGATCCATGGAAAAATGACCTTATCCTTTTGGATTTGGAGAAGTAGCTTCAGAAAATATTTGGTGTAATATTAAGCCCCAAACAAGCAGTCTAATGCTCAAGTATTAATGTATGGCAGTTTATGTGTTATAAATTATGGAAGCGAAACTCCCCAGTTTTTTAAAACCTAAACATAAAAATGCACTTGATTTTGTTCATAATTTAAAAGCACAGAATTTCCCTAACTGTAAGGAAATATGAGCATGTTATAGAAAAAAAGGAAAATCCTTCCTGCTGCAAAAGCCAAATGAAACAATATAAAATGAAAAATACATATAAGGGCAGACAGAATAGCTGTGTCTAATTCTGGAACATAGTACTTAATGTCAAAAAAGAATTGGTTTATAAGGATTTATATTAGGGACTGTATAAGTATGCAACATATCTTGAGAATCATAAGTTTGTATTATTTTGTTTTCAGTCTTATGGTTTCAGGATTTGGGTTTTTTTATATGAAAGTGAAATAAAAACGTTTCCCAGTGTTGGTATAAAACACAGATATATGGGAATTTCTGTTCACTTGAAATGATGAGGTATCCTTCAGATACCTTCAGATTCCTTCTGAGAATACACTGTGTAAAAGAGGAAGGGAAGAAAAAACTCACAGTTACATTTAAAACAGCTCATAATACTATAAGTTGCCACAAAATAATGAAACAAACAAGCAAAGAAAACCCAAAAGAAACCCCAAACAACAATTTTTTCCCATATTGTCCTTTCTGCATTATTTCCTTTGTTTCTCCCTCTCAAACTTTGTTCTCCTGTCATTAGTGCTGAGATATTTAACTCGAAGTGCACTATTTCTGGATTTTATAAGGCTGGTGGAAAGATCTCATGTCTTAAAAATGATTTTTTCCTGGGCACCATTTGCAATGAGAAACGGCTAATTTTTAATTTTAATATTGCCATAGGTACTGTCCTTCATAAATGTAGGCATATTTTTCAATTGAAGTGGAATTCTGGTAAATTGAGCTGTTCAGTGGCAGTGTCTGCAAGGGACTTTTGCAGTCAATGGAGAGCTGTTCAGTGCACTCTGTGTGGAATTTAATAAGCAGTGCTTCCTCAAGTAGACACCTGTACTTGGTGAGATGGATGGTTCTTTACATTTTATTGGCTGTATTGACCAGGGGCTTGGTTCAGTTGCCTGAAGAGTGACACCCAGGACTGAATGTCTGTGGCTGTTTTCCCTGCCTTCCATCCAGGCAGATGTCTCAGGGCATGTCTGTTGGCACAGGTTTACTCTGATGGTCCTCTGCTGATATCTGTTTTGGGCCACTAAGATGGAGGTTTTCATTCACTAGTAGAAATCTAAATAGCAGTCTGAGATACAGACACCTACTTTGTTCCATCTGCAGTTAGATGAGATAAATGCAGCTTTTGTAATTCATTGCATGTATCAAACTGGTTTTGTTCAGCAGCAATGCAGTATGCAGACAAAATAGTGTTTTTGTTTATTTCAGTAAGCTCAAGGAAAAACTTAAGTCCAGCCCACCAGAGATAATCTATATTTTGTATAAGTTTGAATAAAACTAGTAGCACCTGAACTATTAGAATACATATTTTTTATTTACAAATGGGAATGCAATTAGCCGTGCTTTAACATTTAACTCACATGTGATGTAGGAGTTTCCATCCATATTACAGTAAAGGTGCACAATATCAGTCATACCTCAGCATTTCATCATTTGGGATTTGTGGAATGCTGAAGGCAGAAAATACTTCCTACATAGATTAAAAAGCCAAATTTGCAATATCCATTGTTTGAAAAGAGGTGGTCACTGAACACATGCAATTACAGAGAGAACTTCTCTGTCCTTGGTGACTCAGAGAACCAAAACCACTGGTGGACAGATTGCAGATCCTGGGGCTCCACTAGGGCTCAGCATGCTGGCCCTGCTGTGCAGATGCCATTGAGGATTAGAGAGGGGTTTCTAGAATAGAAATGCAACAATTTTAGTTCACATGCAGAGTGAGCAGAGTCTTGCATCTGCAGAATGATAGTTCCATTTTAGTGATAATCTTGGTACTCTGAATTCAGTATTCAGTTACTAATTCTGTGTTAATATTGATATGTTTGGTTAATTCCTTTTTCTAAATGGAATTATTGGACAGAAAAATCAGTACATTTACTTATTTGTAAATGAATATTAAATGTATAATATTTATTGTTTATGGATGCAATGTGGTTTTATAATGAAGTTATCTCTTCTTTTTTTACTGTACCTCATTCTACTTTAGAAGCTAGAAAAACAGAGTTCAGTCAACCATTCTAGACATTTAAATGTGGTGATAGATCTTAATAAATCTTAGTCAGAGTACTAACAAAGTTACATATTCTCAGAATGAATACATATCTTTTCAAATCTGCCAAATATTTGATAATTAATCATTAATTATGCAATAAAGGCTCTCAGAGGTTCTAAAAAGACAAAAATATTTTTGATATTTAAATCTCACATTTAATTTTCAATTTATTTAGGTATTTAATTGATTTTTTTTTTTTTTAGAAAATGTGAAATCAATAAATACTTTTCCTGTCTGAAAGAGATGACTTGAGGTAAAGATTAGTTAAAGATCCAACACTTAAGTCATCCCTAATTGTGAGAAATTGACTGAAGTGTTTATGATAAAATATTTTCTTCAGCAAACTGGAAGTTAATAATGTAATGTTTAGAGGATGAGGCTGATTTCAGTTGTCATAACTGTAGGTTCAGCATAAATAACCCATCTCATGTAAACTGTCTTTGAAAAATGTGTATATATATCTGTGTGACAAGATACATCAGGTTGCTTATTTTTTCTTACATAAAATCATTGGCATAGTACTTATGTCTACTGGTAGCCAATGTTTGAATATATTAGCAATTTCTCACATCTTCTGCTTTTATTACTCATGTGTGCCTCAAAATCTGGACAAATATATAATTTTGAAAAGCATTAAGTGTTGTTCCATGAACTTGCAAATGTTCAAGTGTAATCACAAAACACAGACTTTCAGTGCTCCCAGTTTAGAATTTAGAATAAATATAAGACAGAAATAGTCCTAGCCATAAATGAGACCTTGTTATGCTCTTGAAGATAGCATGAATGTGAGGGATGGTTTTAGGCATGAAAAAAGTAGACAGTAGCTTAAAGCATAAAAAAATGTTTGCATTATGCAAAAGAGATTTCTGCTCCAAGAGAAGTGTCTGAAGTGCTAAGCCTGGCCCAGAGGCAGCCACATCCCATCCCTTACAAATCCATTCAGCAGCTGGACTGAGCAAGTCCCTTGGCTCAGTCACAGGTAGAAGGGCCTCGCTGCTGGGGGGTCCAGCCTGGTTTTGCCCCCAGTGTTTAGAAGAGAAAAATGTGAACAAAATGCAGAGTGGGGTGTGTGGAGTCAAGAGAGGGTTGCTCAGTCTTGGCACCCAATATCTTATAGGGGAAGATGACAGACATGGAAACAGCTCTGCTGTGACAATGCACTGGAGAGTTACCCTTGCTCCTGGGCTCCAGGGAAGTCTTGTCCCTTCAAGAGTTGCTCTAAACACTCCACATGCTCATGAAAAGTGAACTAGAACTGTTCTGGAGTATAAATAATGATAATATATATATAAAATCTTAGGATGTTGAGTATTGGATGTATTTTTTAAATAGTGATTAAAAGTTGTTTATTTCTTGGGGGAAGGATGAGGAGCCAATTACACTTCTATAGAGCAACTGCAAGGAAGACAAATGGAATATGAGCTTGTCTTGGCAATAGAAGAAAAAAAACCCCAAATCATTACATATAGTACTATTTTGAAATAGCACAGGTTCCTGTGTTTAATCCTTCACTGTCAAAAGCCAAGATAATTTCCAAGCTTTCTTTGAGTATTTTTAATTGTTAATTTAAATGCAAACCTTTTTGGCATTAAATTTTGTACATATAAATGAACAGCAATAGGGTGCGTTGGCTGCAGCTTTCAGCTCCTACAGACATTTTTCAAGGGGGTGTCAGAGTCCTTTCCTTCACCCTTGTCCTGGAAGCACAATTTTAGTTTACACTTGATGAGATATTTTACTGGGTGATTACACAGAATATTAAAGAAAAGTGATAAGTAAGAGTTTAATTGGGGTTTTGAAGATATTCAGCAGTTCATTTAGGGATTCAGGATCTGTTCACAAGTCGGAGTCAGTCTCTGATACTTTCTTGTGATTCAGAGCATCTGACACCATGTATGCTCTCAGGGAGTATATGGTCTTCTGATTTTGAGTGTTTCATTCAAATACCACAGTGATTTAAATAATAAACCACTCTACAGTAATCGTGACATCCTGAAATAACAATTCATGCTAAATTAAGCAAAGTGGCAACAGCTGACAAATGTCTCTTTTCGGAAGACTTGAGCTGTGTTGTTCTTTTAGTGTTGATTTTCAGTTTTTTTCCCTTTCTTCAAAGTTCAGTTAATATTTTTAAGATACAAGTGTGGTCATTTATATTGCTTCCTGTCATATTTAGTGAAAATATCTACAGAACATTTTTTTTCTGGTAATAGCAAGCTAGCTAGGTAGTTAATTGCTCCAAAACACTTTAATTTTATAAGATCCTTGTGTATCTATTACAATGTTAATATTTAGCTGAGCTCTTCTGTTATTCCTAATGATAAAATATCCAGGACCTCTGAAGCATGCTCATTTTATAAACTCCAGTTAGTTTTCAGAAAATGAACAAAACCCTAACCTGGTTATTTAGATTACAAAGAATTACTTTTCTATTCTGTTTTCAAATTTATATTTCCTTCAGCCTGTTACTTTAAGGGTAATAAAACTGATTTTGTGGAATCAGTGAACCACTTTATCATTATTTTTCACTTAATAGAACCATTTTTAATGGGAGTAGATGGTAGTTGTATATATCTCTAGAGAGAGATGATTCCTCTACTTACAGAATTAAAATAAAAGTAAAATTTGACATTATTGTGCATTAAAATACTGCACAAATTGCAGTTTTTTAAAATAATGGAGAGGACAAAGGGATAGCAGTCTAAGAATTCTGTCATTTATTTTGCATCCAGAAACAATTCTATTTGCATTACTGAGTACTTACCACATTGTAGAAAAGTCTTAGTAACCTACTTGTAACCTGTTTGTAACCTACTTGAAGGTGTCATTTGTATCTACTCTCCATAAAGAGAGAAATCTGGTAACGCATTATCAAAAACAGATGCTATAAACCAGATTGTTTCTACACTTTCTTTCATCAATGATTTCAAAAGGAGAATATAAAGAAAATGCTGCTTTAGATATATTTCCAAATTTAAAGATTTAGGTCAGAGATCATTGTTATAAACACAGACCTAACCTCCAACACAGTATAGATAACTAGTTTCCTCTGGTAATTTTTTTTTTTTTTTTTGTCAAGCTCAGATTAGCAATGAGGGAAATAAAGTTTAAGTACCATTGAAATTAAAATGGTCTGAACACTCTTCCACTCCATCTGTCCAGTTGAAGGAATAAAGGAAGATCTGATAGAGCACTGGTTTGTTTTTTTTAAAAATCTGATTTATTTCCTCTACATAGATAAAGCTTCCCTGATAGAATCCTGGATGTCTTCTCCAAATTTGTAATGTACAAATTGTGAGGAGGAGCAGCATAGCATAAATGGATCTTGTTTCCAGAGCTGGTATGCACATATGGAGACAAGTGCGCCTAATAAATGGAGGTTATACTTTAAATAGAAAAAGGAGGAGGAACGTCAGAAGGTCAGAATGTTTGCTGCTGTAGCTCTGAAAACATAAATTTCCCATTACTGATAAAAAGCTGAAGGTGCTGGACTGAGTTGGCAGTGCAGGGTGTCAGCAAGAGTGGGTTTGTCTTGGCACAGTTTCAGATTGTTCTAAGTGAGTCCAAGCGACTTCTGCCTCCCCTTTGTGTGAGCAGAAGCTCTGTGAGCATCATGAGTAAGGTAAAGGTGTGTCTGATCTGAGGCAGCACTGCTGGGCAAGTAACAGTCCTTGGTGTCAACTGAGGCCAGGGAAGGAAATGATCAGACTTCAGCAGGGAACTAGTGAGAAGGAGGCAGAGTGTGATGAGAAGACATATAAATAGAGCTCCAAGTATATCACAGGATAGAAAAGGAAGAAACTCCCACAACTGTGAACATCATACTCCCAGCAAGGATCCCAGGTTGTTAACAACATGTTCAACTTACCCCTCTTTCTGTTTGAGGAAGACTGTAGGTCTTGACCCTAAGAAAAAGAGGAATATTTAAAAAACAAATATGTCAAATGAAATTAGTAGATCTTACAAGAGTTTGGTATAGCCATGATTTATGGGTTTTGTTGTGTTAATCAGATAATTTGGATGATGTAACTGTTTGAACTAACAGTAAATTCTTATATTTAAGACACTATATATATAGTGTCTTTCCTATGTCCATAGTAAGATTTTGAGTAAAATGCTGTGTTCCATTTTTAGGACTTTAAGCAAAGGGCAGGGTACAGTAATGTGGTAAATAGTCTCAGAGAAATCATATGGGAGAAGCCCAGTAAACCACTAACAAAGGCAGACTGAAATGCCTAGAGAAATCAGAGGATTTCCTCCTCTTTTATGGCTGTGGCCAGTACATTCTGCTGGATTTGGAGACAGTAGGCTCAGGAGAGTCTAGAATCAGGTTTCTAATCCTCTGCTAAGTGCTTTAATCCCTTTGAAGTGCAAAATACCACTGCATCTACCACTGCTTCCTCCTCTGGGAGGTGAATGGTTATCCACCAGCTGCAGGCACTGCGGTGCTCTGGGTGGTGAAGAGGAGATTGGCTGCCCAAGGACAAGCTTCTGAAAATTCAACATAACAAAGGATCACCACAGAGGGAACTTCCAGGCAACCAGTTATAATATGAAGGAAGTCTAAGCCCTGCCAGAGATGGCCTCTGGGTGAGATGTGGGTTGAATTGCTTTCCACACTGCTCTGCCACTGTCTTTTTAGTGGATGGATTGTCCACTATCAGTGCTGTGGGCTAGGAATTGGGCTGTGAAGCAGGTTGAACTGGTCCGTTTGGTTGAATTGCTGGAGTTTGTGATCATGGAGCTCACAGTCCTTCATGTTCTCATACCTCTCTGGAATGAAGAGAAGCTGTGACTGCTAGATCACTGTGTGGAGTTTGTTGATGCCCATCAGAAGAGATAACTAAAATCTTGAAACTGTGATGACGTTAAAGACAAGAAAATATTCTTAATGGTTGCAGCATCTGTAGTGTGGAACAATGGAACCAGAAACACTTTTAAAGTGGAAGCAAAAAATATTCAATTCCACTGAAATATGGGAAAATACTCAACTATTTTCAGGATCTGTGAAATGCTTACAAAATTCACATGACAATATTAGAATAGCACTAGCTCTCAAATTGTAAACTCGTCAGAGCAGATTAAGTTAATTGACCTGGCTAAACAAAATCTTTTAAGACAGAGGAGGCCTCCTGAATGAAAATAGTTTTACTAATTGTCACAAGCCTATAAGTAAGCTGTTTTACCAGACAAAGTTTTCACCTTGAAAAACTGAGGCAAGAAATGGCATCCTGTAATGTGTCCAGCAGGAATGGACACTTCAGGGCATGACTACAGCACAGTAAAGAGCAATGCCCTGGATACCCCTGAATGACCACCTATCACAAGGTGCAGTAATAAACAACAGTATTGGATACTACCTGGCATGACTGATCCTAACTCTAAGGACAGTTCACATGATCCTGGCTCAGATATCAATTTGCAGGTTGCTTTATAAGGAGTCAGCTGGTGTGTGTTCTTATGACAGCGACATGACCTTACCACAGACCATGGCTGTTGTAGCCATCTGGAAAGTTGTGCCATTTGACAACAGGTGGAAGCGTTCATAATCAGAGAATAGTGTGGGCAGGAAAGGACCTTTAAAGGTCATCTAGTTTGGTGTAAGGTCTCCCTGGAGCCTTTCTTCTCCAGGCTGAGCAACACCAGCCCTCTCAGCCTTTCTTCACAGAAGAGCTGCTCCAGCCCTCTGATCCTTTTTGCAGTCCTACACTGGACTGACTGCAGTGGGTCCATGTATTTCTTGTGCTGAAGATTTTAGAGTTGTCTTACAGGTATGGTATCACAAGAGCAGAGGGGCAGAATCACGTCTCTGACCAACTAGCCAAGCTTCCTGTGATGCAGTCTAGGATACAGCTGGATGTACTTACACCTTTCTGGCTCATATCCAGCCTTTTATCCACCAGCACCTCCACGTTCCTTCTCAGCAGGGCTGCTCTCAGTCCCTTCATCCCCCAGCCTGTATTGATATCAGAGACTTGCTCTGAGCCACGTGCAAGAGCTTACACATAACCTTGTTGAACATCATGAGGTTCACATGGGCTCACTCCTTGAGCTTGTCCAGGTCCCACTGGATGGCATCCCATCCTTCCAGTGTGTCAGCTGCATCACTCAGGTTGGTGGCTTTAGGAAATGGACTGAGGGGGCACTCGGTCCCCCTTTTCATTGACAGAGCACTGGTCCCAGTACAGACCCCTGAGGGACACCATTTGTCACTGGGACGTGGAGCCACTACAGTCTGGATGCAACCATCCACAAATTCCTCATCTACCAAAGAATCCACCCATCAAATTCATCTCTCTTTTCTTTAGAAAGGATGTTTTGGGGCACCATGTCAAAGCCCTTAGAGAAATCCAGGTGGTATAGGAATTGTTCCATTGCTTCTTAGATGTTTTTAGACCACATTAAGTATTGTGCTGTCAGCAGAATTTCTGCCTGAGAGACAGTCTGCATAAAGTGCAAATCTCTTGATTCAGAATGGTCTTGCAAGCTTAGATCTGCAAACTATGAAATGAGTTTGCATTCACTGAGAAAAACGAAGCCTCAGACACACAAATAAATGCCGGCACTGCTGATGAAAGCAGGTATTTTTAAGATGTGATTGTTCAGCTTCAGATATCTTTTTTTTCCTCCCTGTTACTGAAAGGGAAACCATGAAGAATAACATAGCAAAACTTCTTAGACTTATTAGATTTCTCAACATTTCTCAGTTCTTTATGAAGCATTCATATGTTAAGGATATTGCAATGATTTTTGCATGCAGCCCAACTTTTACTGAGAAGAAACCTTAGATGGCAACACTGTTTACATGAGCTGTCAGTTTTGTATTGCAGAGTTTTATGATGTGGTGTTTACATACTCAGATCCTACTCACATTGAGAGATTTACATGCTGCAGCCCTTTTCCCTCTGTTTTTAAGGTTTACCAAAAGTTACTAACAGTTTTGAGGACTCCTATCAAAGATACTCTCAGTCCTTTTTTCTCTAACTATTGTTATTTGTCTTTATTTTAAACTTAGTAATGAAGAAAAATCTTTCTGAAACTAAAAATTTGTCCACATTTTGTGGTTGAGCCTTGTCCAAAATAATTTTGATGAAAAATGTGAGGAAAAAATTATATATTTTCCAAATACATTTTTCTCCAAAGCTGAGGAGTATATTCAGTATTTGTAGGTTTGCAGTGCAGAACATTGATCAATTCTGTACCACAGTGACATGTCCTGTTGGCATTGTATCCTGAGTACCACAGGATTAAGGGTGGTGTGCTGTTGGTGCCTGCTTTCTCACATACCCCTGCATCATCACATGAAATTAGAGCTTGAATATACTATCTAGAGCACCAATTTTCAGGATATTATTGACTCTAGACATCTAACACAGGAAGATTCAGAGTATCAAAAGTAAGCTCTTCCTCTGTGTCACCCTGTAGAGTTGCTAATACCTTTCCTTTTCCTTCACAAGAAAGTGTGAAGAGTAACTACCTGGCTGTCAAATACTGGTAATAATATGTATCACCTCTGGGAAAAAAATATGATTTGGGATAGGTGGATAGTCCTTCAGTTTAAGATTAAGAATGAGGAGAGCAAGAAGATGAACTGCTTTATGCAAATTGAAGACTGCCTCTCAGCCCTCTCCAGAGACATTTTTCAAGTTCCTTTCCACACCAGACAGTATCACAAAGTGGCTCAGACCTGTGGGTGAGGTGGATGCCATGGTAACAATACCAGGTGAGTAAGGCTTTTAATGAACATTTTCCTAGAATCTAGATCACGAACTCTCTGTCAGGGTTTAGATCACGACTTTTACTTGGGTTCTTCAGAATTGTAGGGTATGTGTACACCAATACACAATTGGTGTAAATTAGTAATTGTCTGACGTGCTATCTCTCTGTCTCTATTTCTGTTTTAATTTTAGGTTTACACTTGTGGTTTGGCTTGGTCAGGGGGCAAGTTTGGTTAGATGATACTAAGTGTGACACTTTATCCTGTCCTGACAGATGCTGTATCACCATCTTTCTCTTAATAGAGGAAATGCAGTGTAGCATTAACTGCATGGACATTCTAAAGCATGGACAAATGAGGTTAGTGCATTGGTGGACACTAAAGCCTTTCAAGAAACAGCACTGGGAAGATTTTAGGGCATTTCTTACTGGAGGCAAAAGGCTCTGTGATGCTCAGCAGGTTTTTGTTTGGCTCAGGGCACTGCCTTAGCAGCACAATAAAGTTCGGGGTACAAAGGAAGCACATACATGCATGCACATGACCTGTTTTCCTTTGATTTGTCTTTCTCTCCATCCTGTTTGATTCTGCAAACGTGAGGAAATATTTTAGCAAGATGCACAAGCATCTGTTTAGCTATGCAGCTTTTTTCCTCTTAGTTAGCATCTCTGAGATTCTGTAATTACACTTCTGGGTAAAATAGGCTGTCATGATAACTTATGCATGAAATGCTATATTTAAAGTAGTGGGCCTCATTCTTCTTAGATTTACACACAAAGCAGAGATAGGGCCTGATGGAATAAATTAGAGGAAATTTGGTCTTCCTCTGAGAGAAATAGTTGAAGTTCATTAACTCATACAAAAATACAAAATTGACCAAATTTTAGAAAAAAACAGCTAGGGAAGATTCCTCTTTCTAGTAGAATATGGAGACTGGATTTTTCCATGCTTATTCTGTAAGATAGGCACTCCTTTTTAGGCCAGCAGGTCTTTTGTTCAGGTTGTGCTACTGACCTTTAAACTGATACATTTACAATAGGGAGGAACACAGGATTGGCAGATGCTGTGGTCCCAGTGTGGATTACTCATTTATAGAGCTTGGGAGTGAGATAGATGAGCTTGGGAGCATGTTAAAGAGCATAACCCAGAAGATTATTCTAGTGAAAAATATTCCAGAGAAAAACAATTGCTAAGAGAAAGCAAAAGATAATCTAGAAGACAATGTATTGTAGCATCTTTATGGTTTTCTTTGCAAAGTTGTCTGGAAAAGATTGTTTGCTCTAATCTGAATGTCTAGCTTGCAAAATACTTATCAGGCTGATTCTAGCATGAAAATTTGATTTCTGCTGGACTGAAGCATTAAAGGATAAGAATTAAAGTTTATAGTATCTTCACATGACAGGCTGTAAATCAGGATGCCTGTTGTGGTTAAACCCCAACTGGCCACTAAACCCCCATAGCTGCTTGCTCACACCCCCACCAACAGGACTGGGGAGAGAGAGTCTGAAGAGTTCAAGTGAAAAATTCATGGGTTGACATAAAAAAAGTTAAATAGATAAAGCAAAAGCTGTACATGCAAGCAAAGCAAAACAAGGAATTTGTTTATCAAGTACTCTGTAGCTTTCTCTGAACCACCTCACCTGCCTGTTTATATTTCTTATCTTATGCAACAAAAATTTGGAACAACTGCAGTTTCCCAGATTCCTGATAATACAGAAAGCAAATCTTGTTTCTAATTACCCTGGAAGTAAATTTAAGGAGCAACACAAAGAATGAATCATTAATTTCTGTCAGGACACTAATCTAGATATTCACATATTCACATTATAAATATATATATATATATAAAATATAGTTTGCCTTCACATAACTGAAGGGGAAAAACTGCCTAATTTCTATTGTGATTAGCTCATCCCCAAAAATAATAAAAATATGAGCATGATTTTAGAGGAAGAAGATTAATTGAATATGGTTTTGTTTTGTTATTCCTTATGTAGGAATTGACTTGGAAATACCCAGAATAGCAATATAGGCAATATTTGTGAATTTCCCTTTGGCTAAACAGGAAGGAGAAGTTGTTTTATGTCATCAAAATCGCTGACAAATTTTCAGGCAGGATGAGAATCTGCTGGTGAGAAGCCTCAGTCCCTGACCAGGGAAGCTTAGGAAGCTGCACAACAGTAACCACACAGCTTCTTGTCAAGGCTACCACTTCTTGACTGGGATTTAAAATCTGGATTGTAGCATTGATTCCAATGGGCTGTTTCTCAATGACTAACACTTAGTACTTTGTACTATCACTTAGCCACTGATCAAGAAAAAGCTGTCACCCTTGTTCCAAGGTGAAAGTATTCCATGCCCAGAGCTCTGTCGTGGCATGTTGTGGCATGTCATTTGTATGAAAGCCACACAAGCTTTTACATGTTTCCAGCAGAGAATCATTTGTGGACTCAGTGACACACGAGATAAACTGTAATTTAATTTTCACCAAAGATTTTTTTCTTAATGCAACTTAAAAGAGAGAGGGCTTGCTTTTTATTTCTCCTCAAACTAAAAGATGTTTTTTCCTAGATTTGAAATTTGAATTTCCTAGTAAGAGTCCCTATGAAAAAGGATTTTGTATATATTCAATTGTTCTTCCACCAGTGTGTTCACACTAAAACTAAAATTAAGATTAAATAAGGTAACCTGCTAAGATTTTTTTCAACTTTAAAATGTGTGGTCCTATAATTTATGCTTTTGAAAATGATTATCTAATAGCTTCCTCTATATTTAGAGATTACTGCTTTCTTAATTTTCAAAAATATGTTAAGAGAAACATGGAAGTTATTTCTGGAACACACAATTATAGGTATTGGGTCAAACTGGATTACAGGATTTATATGTTGACATCAATACTCATATACAATATTCAAAACTCATGGTATAGCATGTATTCAGACTTTTCAGACATGAATTTTTGTTACTGTTTTTGCTTCACATTGAAGAACCCATGTGGAGATGCTCTCCCATAACTGATTAGTATTTTTCTCTATGTTTTCCTCAGAACTGTTTTGGACAAAAATATCTGTTTTCCATTGAAAAACATAGTTCTGTCAAACTTAAAATGACAGTTTAACTGAATTTTCAGACAGGCAAGAAGTTCAAGAGAAGTCATTAGGTTTTCTTGGAGAAAAGGGGTGTGATAGAGTATGATCAGGTAAAGAAATAATGCTTCATTTGGAGTGTCAGCAGTAAAAGCAGTACAATGAAGGTGGATAAAAGCAAAACCAAGATAAACCAAAATAATTTAATTCTGAAAGGACAAATGAATATCCAAGTAATTTTCTCAAAATACCTCCTGGTAGAATTTTAGACAATTCCATTTCTAGATTGTCCATCTTTAGTCAATTTCAAATAATTGTTTTGACTTTCTTTAATCTTCAAATCAAGAGGATTTTTTAAACTCTTCTGAAAAGCAAAGGCTTTTTTAGGTGTTGAATAGGTGATAGTTTGTCTTAGCCTTGCTTTAAGGAATTATGGATTTTTTTCTCTAATATTTACATTAAGGTGTCTGCAGGCAGTATGTGAATATTTATCATCACAATCAAAGTCTAATTGATGTATATATTAATACCTTGATTGTTTTTAGGGAGTGAAACTTAACTGCAGATCTCTAGGCAGCTACTACCACCTCTTGTTTCAATTATGTTCTTCACAATTATTTTCCTTTACTAGATGCATCTGTATAAACTTTGCCAAACATATAAATCTTTTATTATAATACATAATATATTTAAATATAACAAATGTATGCTTGTTAGTGGAAATAAGCAGATGGTTAATATCAATATTTTGTTCTTATGTTTATATGCAAGTCATGTTCTCCATTCTCTTTGCATTCCTTATTGTCATGTGTGTCCCCAAGTTCTCCATACACAGTATTGTAATAATATTTAGACACTATTATATTATTTCTGTTAATTTTTTTCCTGTATCTTGCTCAATTGCCTTTTAAATTTTTTTTTAATTCATTCCTTGTATCTTGTCAAGGAGTTCAGATGAATTGAGTCACCTTTTCTGCAGTTAATTATCTCTTCTCCTTAATCATCATAGCTGCTTTGAACATACAAGCAGAACAAACCCTGCTTTAGGCAAGGTTTTAACTTTCCTTTACCTGATTGGATGCAATTCTTTTTTTCCCTCAGAAATTGCAAAGATACATTACATGAGCACTTGCTGTTTATGAACTCAGCCAGTGCTTGGAAAATGGGAAGTATGCCCAAGATTATGGAAAAGCTAGTGAGAACTGAACCTCCCAGGAAGCAAAATCCATGGCATTGCCAATCTGCTTAGCCTATTATGAAATAATCTGGTTAGAGCTAAGACCTGCCCATAATATGCCAGTTTTCCAGAAAGCACATCAGAGAAATTAAACTAAAACAAAGAAGTAAGGGAAGAAACAAATTTAAAATAAGTTCAGATTGTGTAAAACAGAACTATGAACCTGAAAAATAAGCCATGAATAAAACTGTATTAGAACTGCAGCTATGCCTGTGAAATTGGAGAAAATCATGACTTTGAGAACTTATCCAGTTCTTCCAGAATAAGGCTCTGCAGCTGAAACTGGATATAGCCTTCTATAGCTTTTTCTAGGGTCTGTGCTGTGGCATTTCTTGTGGATTAAAATTCTTAAGCATACAGTTGGTTGTTCAAGGAAGTTTAAATCTTGGCAAACTAAATTCTTGGAGCATTTCTGTTTGCATGTAATTATTTGAGGATCTTATAAAGGATTTAGTTAGAAACAGTAGATTATTCATAAGTGCCTTGACAAAAGAGTGCTAAATAGTTACAAAATACTCTGCAAATTTGCAGATGCTGCCTCATGGTCATATCATACATATGTGATAGCATTCAACAGTGAAATTCAACCAACTGTTGGAAGTGTATTTAATCTCAGCTTCAAGATTTGTTTTATTCTTGCTCCTTTGTTTTTCTTTGTATTTCATAGCTTTATAGATAGTTTTCTAATGGTGTTTCATATCATACTTTCAACAGTACACACAAAATGTGAAATATAATTTCTGGATCTATCTAATCACTTTGTGGCTAACCACACCCTTTTCCCGTTGTCAATAAATCATCAATGAAGATGAAGAAGCATTAGGAATCACTGTTGTTGCTGCAATATTGCACATGTTGCTTCACAAACAACTGATTTCTCCAGAAGCACTGGTCATGAGTGTATATCCATCAGATCACTCAGACAGATCTAACAAGTGTAGGCTCAGGTAAAATGAACTGTAATTAAAACCTGCTGGTGGCAAATTCATACGATTGTATGAAGCTTACTTTTGTAAGCTTCCAAGATTAAAGGTGAAACACAGCAACAAATGCTCATTAGTTGGAGTCATTATGCAAATTATCTGGCACCTCCTTCATCCCCATCTCTCTGGGTTTTTGTCCCTTTTTTCTTGCATGTCCCTAATTTCTTTCCTTCTCTTCCCATCTTTCATTCTTCTTTCTTTACACTCCTGAGTTTCCTTCCATTATTCCTTGCTCATTATATATTTCAGAATTGTCAGAAAGAGGGCCAAAACCAAGCATTCTTAGAGGAAAGAGGTTACAACCAAATTAACATGTAAACTCTATTTGATGTGTAAAATCCAATGAAGAAATTATACAGCCTAGAAGAGGAGCAAAAAGAAGACCATAAAAAAATGTAATTAAACAAATCAGGAATCAAGACCTTCACACTTCACCTCATTTTCCCTCTGATTTGATTATTATTGTGTGAGAATATTTTCTGTGCTTTACTTTCTGTTTTGTCCCATTTTAGAAATGTCAAAACATTAAGTGATTTCCTTAAGGGAAATATTTTTCTACTCCCTAACTTCCCATTTTATGACATAATGGAAGCAAATTATTGAATATACATACAGTTCTCAGTTTTGTCATATTCAATTTATGTGGTTTTCTGAAGCAAAACCTTTAACTTTTACACAGTAAAATGCTCCATAAAGGCTTCTTTATAAAGTGAAAATCAAACTATTTTAAAATGAGAAATATTGAATCGGTTTTACAAAACTTGATTATTTGATTTCTGAGTACTTGGTGAAATTTAACCTGTTTGTTTTTTAAAATAAAATTTAAAAAAATAAAGTAAAAAAAAAAATGAAAAGGAGAACTCAGAACTTTTAGAAAAGCTCAACCAAATAAGCCAAATGATTTTATTTGGCAAGATATTCTTGATGTTTTTTACTTTCAAAAAATAGAATAATGATGCATTACTATTTAGGGTCTTTTACTATTACCTTGACACCTTTTGGTTAAAGAGAAAAGAAACTTTTTTTCAGGAAATCTCTTTTTCTCTGCTGTGTTAGATTGTGCCCCTAAAGACTGGTTCAATCATTTCTACCAATTTACCTCATTCAGAGTTTTTTTTCAAAACTAAGATCCTCATCTTCCTGTTCATTTCCAAGCACCTGACATGGTGTGAGGACTGCCTTGGTGTTTCTCTGGCAGAAAAGTGAAGGTACATGATCTGTCTCTTATGGTGTGACATATCCTTTCCAGGCTAGAGAGTCATTCTCTAGCCCCATGAATACATAAGTGGAAGATCTTCGAACAGGATGGATTAATAAATCAGTGTTTCATCTGTTGGGGCTGTGCTCTCAATAATTCCCCTGCAAATGAAAGTATCTCCATTGAATCTGAGAGCTGTAGAAGAGTGGTAAAGGTACAAGAGGAGGCCCAGGCCCCAGGATTGTGTGTTCAATCAAATTAGTTGAGCAGATGGTGTTTAGAGAGGAATACAGAAAACAAAAGGCTCCAGGGACATGAAATAAAAAACTCTTAAACCAATGCAAAAATAATAAACAATTGCACCATTTTCTTTTAAGTGAGGAGAAGCCATGGAGGCTAAAGGTTCTTAAGAAATTTTAAAATAATTTTAAAAAACCCCAGAAGTTGCTAAGGAAGGTGTCATACATGAGCATGAGCACACTAAATGAGAAAAATATAGTGTGGGATAGGTGTGGAAGACACAAAGAAAGACCAATAGAAGGGCCAGTAGTGGAAAGATCAAAGACAAGTAAAATAAGAAAGTGAGAAAATATCTTTCCAAAGAGTTTCTTTTTTCTCTCCTTTTCTTCTGCACTTCCATCATCTTAGGCACGGTGTCCTGGCATTGCTCAGCATCAGGCTGTGATCACTAGCAGTTTTTATTAGTAATGTGTGTACATGTGTATACAAAGGAATTCCTTCAAGGCCCAACTTTTAATTGTTTGGCACTTTTTCTTCTGTCATTAAATGGAGAAACTGTCACCAAACTATGCAAGATACCATATTGCCCCTAAGCAATCAAGGTGATGAACCATTCAGACCAGCAGTGTGAAAGCCTGAATTGCCATTTTGTGAATAAATTCTTATTTTAGCTTTCAACACATTTTAGATGAGCAAATGCTTATCCCTTGGGGGAAGAGAAGTTTTATGGGCAAATCCCAAAGTTTTCAAAGGTTATTTATTGAGTTTGTTGCTTCTTTTATATCAAATATAGGGATCCATAGGCATTTTGTTGCATAGATAATGACAACTTCCTAAAAACAAAAATTTCATTTCCTTTCTTTCCAAATTAATATCATAAAAATCATGCTACCTCACTGGAGCAGCACGCTGTAGTCTTAATTGACTGTCCATTGAAGACTTGAGAATATCTTTGCTAATTTAGAGATATTTCAAAGCCTAATGAAAATACTATCTCATACTTCATGTAGCAGTGTTTTGCTATTAACTTTGCAAAGGAAGATGAGAAATTTTCATAAAAATTTAGAAAATGAGATAGAGTTTCATGAACATATTCATGCTGTCTCCAGTCAGATAGCTCTATTCCACCAAAGCCAATAGGGTTACCAACACAGCTAATGTGCAAAGCTGTGCTTTCAGTGTGAAACCAGACAGAGGAATACTTTAATTGTCTGTTGCTATATTAATGTCTTAAAGAACACTCAATTATTCCAGTAGTTCTCTTCTTCTTGGTAATTATCCTTACTCTAATGCTCTAGTCTACATATTGTCTACGATGCCTCTTCTCAAAGATGTCTAGCTAGAGGGTACAAAAACACTAATGATGGTTTTTAGCTTTTAGTTTTTAGTAGTACATCGCTGAAATAAATATTTGCAGGTAGCTGTTGCAATCATCACTTTTTCAAGCTTAATGAAGAGAGTTCAAAATGAGCTTCCATTATTGAATTCTGCTTTGAAATCACTTTGTAATTTTTCACTGTGTGTTGGAAAGATTTGTTGTTTTGACTTGAAGATTGAAGAAATCTATTTGGATTTATGGAAATTAGAATTCAAATAATATGCAGTTCACATTTCACACATAAGAATATGTTGCTGTTTGAAAATTGTGAGGCCTGCTAGTTAAATAAGCCCGTTTATGTAAACAAAGATGTTACTTTTTATTGTGTTGCACCAGGAGTCTGTGATACAAGAATAGATAAGCTATTCTTGGACAGATGATTCCAAAGCTTCAGTTCTCTGACATCCATCATTATTTTGGGAGAAAAGTCATAAAATGCTTATGAAGTTGTATTCCTGGTCCTTCCAAAAAGAGGATGCATATTGTTTTGATGCATAAATTTCAGTGTCTCTTTTCTCCTTTCTTTTTTCTCCAAATATATACTTGTATATTATTCCTGGAATGTTCTTTTTATTCTTAGAATATCTTTCACTTCCCAGATCCCCAAGTGGGCATCTTTTCATTCTTGATGATGCAAGCACTCTAGTCCAGCTTCCCAGGTACTGAGCCATTTCTGTTCTACTGTTAGAAGTATTGTACTTTTGAGCCCAAATTTTGTGAACTCTTATGCCCTTCTGCGAAAGTTTGGCAGTGCTTTCTCATTCTGAATAGTTGATTTTTTAGTGTCTCCCTCATGGTTAGAACAGTTCTTTCATCCAGAAGCAAAATCAGTGAGGCTGATTTTCACTGGGATGAAGACTCCATTCTTTCATTATGAATTAGTGTATTGGCCCTGCTTTAGTATATTGGCTCATATTAGTATGTCTGGTCCATATTAGTATATCTGGCCCTTGCAAAGATGTACACATCTTTTAATTATGCACTTTAAGAATCTGATTGCTCTTAATGGTGCTAAGCAAAATATGTAAAGCAGAACAAGTAGTGTATTTTTCCAGTCAAAGGTTTACAAATTTGTATTTGCAAATCGAAAACCAGAAAGAACATAAGCCTAATTTTTAATAATTCCTTTAATGATGTCAGAGCCCTGTGTGTGGAATTATCATTGACTGCACTAGGAGCCTATCCATCAAATAAAAATCATTAAAAAGCCTCTGTGCTTTTTTCCAGAAATAAAACCTTCTCCTTTCTTTATCATTGAAAATTACTTGTAAAAGGAGATAAAGAATAGTTAATAATTATGGATAATAAAAAATCCATTCTTTAATTTCAGCATAAAAAAGATAAATGGCATTGCATTTATTTTTCTCAAAATTAAAACATTATTAAAAATTGCTGTGGTCTATAAAAATTCTTGTGCAGACTAAACTCTTATGTCAAAACTTGTTTCTGGTATCTTACTAGTGTCAGTAAAAATAAAAAGGTTAAACTCTTCACCTTCCATAGCACAGATTATCCCTGTTTGGCTGAGATTTTCATTTCTACGGTGAACTCTCATGTTAAATGCTCCTGTTTTACAGGTGGACTGCTGTAAAATTATTATCAGGTTTGATACCTTTAATCAACTTTCATATGCTAAAATAAATCAGAACTTTTAGTAGTCTTGCATATTATTTCATTAAGGAACTGTAATATTCACTCACCCTGAGGCAACCATCTAAAATCAGTTGAATTAATCACACCTCTCCAGGGACTGAAGGGGCATCAAATGTAGCTCTGATGCTACACATTTGGGCAGATAAAGCCATTGCAGGAATTTATTTTTTTAGGAATTTTGTTTTTGCAGGGGTAAGGCCAGTCCCGAAATAAAGTCTTAGGTCCAGGAAGAGTGGAGAGTGACTCCAGTGGCATGGCACTAGATTTGATATCTGCATTTTCTACACACAATTAATAATAGTGAATTTAATACCCTTTAGTGGGATGAAATTTGGGGGATATAGGAAAGTTAGTGAAGCCAGAATTTGGTCTATACTGACATTAGCATATACAGAGCAACAGACAGTTCACTGTTCTTATTATTATTAAGGAATTGAAATTTGTCTCAAATAAAAATTAAGCCAAAATAAAAAATCTAAGAGGGCTCAAAATGCAAATTATGATTCAGTAGCTTTGTTTTTAATAATCTTCTGAACTTAAATGTATGATCTTTTAATAATACTTTTTTATAGTAATATAAGTATAAATTTATCTTGCAACAAAGGAAAATTTGTTTTGAAATTCACTTGCATGCAAGTGGGATGTCATGGTGTTACTAAAGACTGATTTTGGAAATCATTTCTTCACCTTCTTCACCTAGTAGAAGTCAGACTGTATTATGTTAAAATTCTACAAAAAGTAAAAATTCAGTGCCATGTATGATTTGTTCACAAACCCTGTGTAAGTATACTTGAAGAAGCAATAAAACCATGCAAGGTGAAATGCTTCCATGAGAAAATTCTCGTATGGGCTATGCTTAAGGATATTTTGGTAATCAGTAAAGGTTAGAGGTGGTTGATACCAACATATTCACATTTTTTCCTTCTTGTATTATAATAATTATTTCTCTGATTAGTTATATACTTCCTGAACATGACCTTGCACTTTTTAAAGCCATGAGAGGAAACCAGGGAAGTATTGTCCACAGTAATTAAATTCTTGCCTCCTATTGTGCCACCTTTCCTAGCATGTATATACAACCACAGTCACAAATGTGGTCTGAGCCATACAAGGCACCACTGCACTCCAGGGCAGAAGATGAAGAAACAAATACTCTGTGTCATATTGTGTAACATTATATAAAGCATTCATATGCTATAAAAATAAAGCGAAATTAATCCATTGCAGCCTGTCATATGCTATAAAAATAAAGTGAAATTAATCCATTGTAACCTGGTTCAGGAATTACTTCCATAATCTGGAAAGAGCAATGAGATTTTACAATTACAGACTGCTTTCTCATGTAAATAAAGAAACTAAAGAATTACTCACAAATACTGAAAAAATCTGGGTTTACTTTTATTATTAACCATAAGTGAGTGAATTTTGCTTCAATAATTGTTCTCATTTATGAATAGGAGCTGCTGTTTATCTCAATGCTTAAGTTTCTAAAGTCAGAAAAGCCAACACTATTACTCTTACTGGAACTTTTTAGTATGTAGGTGTCTGGATTTCATGCACCAGACATTTCTTCTGCTTATCTTTTACTAATGGTAATTGAAAAAATGTGGTAGATGCCAGTGAAGTAAACAGAAGCCAAAATCTATATTGTGACGGTGTTTGCAGGGGTCCCAGGATGAGGGAAGAGATAAGAGAGTTGACTCTATGTTTCAGAAGGCTTGATTTATTATTTTATGATATATTATAATAAAACTATACTAAAAGGAGAGAAGAAAAGATTTCTGCAGAAGGCTAGCTAGGAATAGAAAAGGAATGAATAACAAAGGTTTGTCTCTGACTGAGACAGTCTGGACAGCAGGACCGTCATTGGCCATTAATTGGAAACAACCAGATGAGACCAATCACAGATTTCCCTGTTGCATTCCACAGCAGCAGATAATCATTGTTTACAGTTTGTTCCTGAGGCCTCTCAGCTTCTCAGGAGGAAAAAATCCTAAGGAAAGGATATTTCATAAAACATGTTGGTGATACTATATGACTTTAGATCTGAATGTCTCAGGCCAGACGTTCATTTCTCCCTAGACCATGGCTGCTATGAATTTAGCATTGATTCCTGAAATGAAGGAGGCTGAAAACCAAGTAAGACCTGCTAGTCATATACATTTCTGGGGAAATTCAAAACCATTTTGTTCCACAAACGATATTTACCTTGTTACAATTGCTTCTCAGTAATTGCTAAACTACATTAAAGTGGGTGCAAAGTACATGCAAGGTTTTTTTTAGTATTTATATTAATTTTTTAAGAATTATTTTCAATAAAGGAAGCTTCCTTAGAACATTCTTGCAGTTTGAGTCTCTCACACTGCTAGTGAGTTAGTGGGTGGCTCTTTCCATACCATTTCTCAGCCTCCAGGAAAGCCCCACACCCTGTGTAGTCAGAGTATGAGCTACTGCAATTCCTGAAGCTGTTTTACCTGAGTGCTGTTCAGTTTTCCTTTGATGCCTTGAGAGGCTACCTTGAACAGAGGCTGGACAGTGTTAAAGGAATAAAGTAGATATTTATTAAAAAGGCCATCAAAGGATAAACCTTGGGCTTTGCCTTTAAGAAAAAAACACATCTGTTTGTCATGACTTCTTGTTTCAGTGATTGCAAATGCCCAGAGGAGCCTCAAAACACCTCTCGTAGGTTGTGTCTGGTGAGGTCAATCCATAAAAGTACAAAACTAAAAGAAAAGATCAAATAAATGCAACATCCAAGTTCAAGAGCATGCAAGTAGCTCCCTGACTTCAGCTCACAAATGTTGCTTGATACATTTTTTAAGCAGTCTTGCTTGTGTGCTGGCTTTTCTAGAAAATTAAATATTAAGAGCTTGTGCATCCTCTTATGCTGGTGCCTCCATTTTCTTTGCTGTGGTTAGTGAGATGTCCCAGCTGAAAGCTGTAGGCTGAATGGGCCTCCATACCACTTCCTCTGGGGTTATAAGAGGTGTGTTGCCATTTTGTCCATCTTGTCAACAGCTGCTTTTGCTGCACCTTCCCAAATTACAAACATACATTATCAAATATTTATGAAAACATGGCAGATGCAAATGCCTGAGAGATACCAGCTGAGATCCTCTTTTTGTCTATTTTCACTTCTCTTTCTTCACAACATAGTGTATTACTCTTCCAAAAATGCTGATCAAAAAAAGACTGTTTTGTTTTTTTTTTTCCCCATCTCTGCTATGTATATGCTGGCTGCAATTGCAAAAGTTTTGTATCTCCTAGGCATTTTCTTGGCTTATTTTCATTTTGACACTTCATGTAACTGTGTGTTTTGTTTTTGCTGTGCTACTGCTTTGAACTCTCTCTGCCTTACTGCCGCGGGTTTTTTTGTTTTGTATTCCTTTAGTGTTTTGGATACCGTCTCATGCAATTCTTTTGTCACTTGTTATAAGCCTCATTTTATTAGAATATTTCTTTTGCTTGGAAAATTTTAGTTTGCTTTTTTAAGAGTTGACTCCAAGAATTCTAACTACTCTTTTTATTCTTATTGGTCCAAATCATAAATTCCTTTTTTATTAGGATATTATCTAGTCTTTGCAAATTGCAAGACTATTTTTTAAATTTAGATGAGATTCCACGTGTGGTGTCATATGCCACATCAAATTGCAAATTCTTCTTTGGCCTTCTTTCTCAGAACTAGCAGTTATGGGACATCAGGCTCTCCCAACGTCCTCCCTTTTTGTTGAGGATGACTGCTTCACAGAATCACAGAATATCCAGAGTTGGAAGGGACACGTTAGGACTATGGAAGTCCAACTGCTGGCCCTGTGCAGGACAACCCCAAGAGTCACATCACGTGTAAAGAGCATTTTTCCAGTGCTTCTTGAATTCAGGCAGGCTTGATGCTGTGACCACTGTCTGAACATCTCTGGGTGAATAACCTTTTCCTAATATCCAGCCTAAACTTCTCCTGACACAGCTTCAGGCCATTTCCTTGACTCCTGTCACTTGTCACTGCACAGAAGAGATCAGTGCCTGCCCCTCTGCTTCCCCTTGTGAAGGAAGCTGAAGACCACACTGAGGTGTCCTCTCAGACTCCTTTTCTCCAGGCTGTACAGATAAGATCCCCTCAGGAGCTCCTCATAGGGATTCCCCTCCAGATCCTTGACCTTCCTTATTCCCTTCTTTGGACATTCTGTAGTCTGAATATCTTTTTTTATATTGTGGTGCCCAAAACTGCCCCCAGCACCTGAGGTGAGGCAGCCCCAGTGCCTGGCTGCTGATGCTGTGCCTGATGCCCCCCAGGACAGGATTAGTTCTCCTGGCTGCCAGGGCACTGCTGGCTCCTGTTCAACTCTCCAATGACCAGGTCCCCCAGGTCCACTTCCCTGCTGCTCCCCCAGCCTGTGCACACAGCCAGGATTGTCCCATGCCAGGTGCAGAATCAGGCACTTGCCCTTGTTAAACCTCACATGGTTGGTTGTTGCCAGTCTCTCTAGCTTGTCTAGGTGTCTCTGCAGGGCCTCTCTGCTTTGGAGAGAGTCATCAGCTCCTCCTTATTTTCTATGCTCTGCAAGCTTAGAATCCCTTCCAGTCCTGCATCCAAGTTTTTAATGAAGATGTTGAAGAGCACAGGGCAGAGCCCTGTGGAGCCCCATTACTGACAGGTCCCCAGTCTGATGTGCCCCCATTCACTATAATTCTTTGTGCCAGACCCATGAGCCAGTTGCTCACCCATCCCATGATGTGTTTATTCAGCTCTGTGCTGGAAATTTTTTCCAAAAGGATACTGTGAGAGCACTGAAAGCTTTACTGCAATCCTAAAGGATTACATCAACTGGCTCCCCTTGATAACTAGGGGTGTTACCTTGTTATAAAAGGAAATGTGATTTGACAAGCAGGACTTCCCCCTCATGAACCTGTGCTGGCTGTGACCAATGCAACTAAAGAGACTGTTTTGTTCACATCTGTGTTCCTGTTTTCTTCAACATTCTCTAGGTTTTAGTGTTGGGGCAAACTTTTAGCTGCAAAACCCTTCCAGTGTTTGACACTTTCCTTGTGAGTATACCAAATGTGGGGTAGAATCCCATTGCTGATTTTGGTGCTTCCAGAAAATCTGCCTGATGCTGTGGCCTCTGAAGTAGCTTTACTGAAGCCTGTTGGCTGGCCTTGAATGGCACAAGTTGCATCTCTGCAGCTAAGATTGCTCACACTCCTGCAGGAAGGAGCCCCGTAGTGATGGGGGTCTGTCTAACACTGTCTTCCAGACTGACCAGTTTTTTACAGAGGTAATATCAAACCAGGATGCCTGCTAACAGCAAAAATAGGTGGGAGACATGGGCCTGAGTCTGTTCCATGACCCTGTTAGTTTTACTGGACTAGAGGCAGTGTCAATATCAGTCTGTAAATTATACATATGTGGGAAATCTAACTTTTGAAAGATTCAGTCCCTCAGGAGAAAGAGCTGATTTGCTCTCAGGAGCTGAAATAACAGTGTTGCCTCACTTTATAGTCCCAAATAGAAAGCACTTAGCCATTCCCCAGGACCCAGGGAATCCCACCTTCAAATATCTCTTAAGCTTTATTTGAAGCAAAGGTATGAGCCTTGATCTTTTGTCTCTGAACCCTTAGGCTTGCTAAGTCAGTCTGTCTATATCTGTAATCCAATGAATATTTAATTATTGAAAAGTGGAATAGTGCTTACAGAACACATTATGGTGTCTGGTTGCAGTCTTCCAGCTGAAAAGTGAGTCTAATTTTAATACCTGCCTTGGCTAATTTATCTGAAACAGTCTAATTCACTAAGTAGTAATGGTTTATAGTATTTGAGTGAAAATAGAGGGTTATGGACACCATGTGCTAGGGTAAACTGAAGGTATCTTGCCTTCCAACTTGGCTTGTTTATACAGAATTAAAAAATAAATGCTTCTGACATGTTTCTCTTTTCTGCATTGCTTTGGAACATTATGTGCCTTTGGCAGTTTGCAGTTCTGGTCTAAGTGCTGTCATTGCTTTTGCAACTTTAATCTTCTGAGATAATTTAATTTCAGCTGACTTTTTAGATTTTTCACTAAGACATCATTTAATTAGTGTGAGTGTGAACTGGACTTTCCTGTTCAATTGAATGATTTATAATTATCATTCTCATTTTTCTGTCGAGCTGCAATAGTACTCTGCATTCTTTTTAATCAGTTTTGTTTGTGATATTTATTTTTTTTCTGTTCAAGTTGTTCTCATTTGTGTTCTTCTGGTAAAATGCAGTAATTATATCCTTATTAGTCCCAACCTCTACCCTCTTAATTACAAATAAGGGAATCCATATATTATTATATTTAGAATTCTGGATAATTTAAGACAGGAAAAAAAAAAGTGGTTTTTAAAAGCTTGCATTATTGCCTCACCCTCTCCTTTATTATACTGCTTATGTCTGCAAAATTCAAGAATCAGATGGAAACTAGAAATAACCAGTTCATAACCTCCCATTCAATCTTCATGCTTTTGGATGGGAGAACCTTTCAAAAATATGTTTCCATAGTTTCTTTTTTCCAACCATATTTTAATTTGTCCTCTATGAAGAATTCTGTGCAACAATAGTGTGATGACCTGCTCTTCTGTGTTCCTAGAACTATCTTGGGAATTCACATAGTGGATATTCTACCTTCAGCCTTGTAGGGCTAGAAATAAATCTCTGTGCACATGTGCACAAAAACCAAACTAGCACCACAAAAACCTGTTAAGCTAAAGAAGATCAACAGATGGAGAGTTAGTTTTCATCTTTTGTCAGAAAGTTTTTATTGTGCTGGATATTTCTCTTGTTTACATTTCTTTGTTTATTGGGATTAAAGCAATTACAAGACAGCTCAGGCAAGTACAGACCCTAATTTTTTCTTTCCTGGGTGATTTTTTTCCTGCAGCAATAGATTAGTGTTGCTTTGGGAGATGAAGTAGTTGGTGTTGTTTCCCCTTCTGGCTGTGAGCCTGCACCTTTCTCAACACTAGGCCAGGGGGAGCAGATATAAAATAGCTCAGTGGCAGCTCTACTCACTTCTCCTTTCCCCTGAGAGCTTGTGAGAGTTTTCTCTCAGATTCATTCTCTCTCCTCCATGATATATAATTGGAGATGGACCAAGGAGTGCAGGAACAGCCCCTCTCTGCTCACCTGGAGAACAGTGTTGCTGCTGTTGGCTGTTACCCTTCTCACAAGCTACAGGAAGGACAAAGAACTGGCCAAGAGAAGCAAAAAAAGAAGGCAAGGAAAAGCAGTGGAGCACCCTGGAGGAGAGATTTGACAGGAAGATGAAGCACAGGAGTAGTTGCTGTGAAGGCATTTTCCTCATCTGCACAGATGGCCTTCCTGCCATCATCCTAGATGCAATGCAGAGTGTTTAATGCTTGCTACTTAGATGTATAGCTTCAAAACTAATATCCTATTTACTGACTTTTAAACTATGCCTTGCAGATCAATGCAGCATTTTGGAGTATGGAATGGAGTATTGCAGCATTATGGAGAACTTTATTCTTAGGGTTGCATTATTGAGACCCTAATGAGTGGACCAGTTCCCCTGGTTACAATTGATTGACTGAGGAATGGACTACTGCTTTTCAAAAGCACTGAAATCACTATTACTTATGGCAAATATAAACAATATGTTCTATTGAAAATATAAAGCTGATAGGATAGCTGGTGTACTTATAGACATGCTCAAACATATCTGACAACTGACTGTTCTCAAGTTTAGCTTCATGTAATTTTTCTTCTGTTTCGTTCTGCTGAAAAAGCTCTCACAGTGTCAGCTGGTACTCAGAGATCAAGGAATCTCATCTCAGTGTTGCCTCCACCCTGAGAAGCAATGCTCATGTAATTGCAAATATGGTTTTATTTTTTTATTTACTCCCTGACAATCCAATGAGATATCCACCCTTCCCATAATTGTGTAGATTCTGTAGATCATAAATGTGTCACTGAATCACGAGATATGTTTTTAACTCACTGAAAAGAAAACTTAGTTTTTAATGAGAATTTAGACAGATGTGGAAAAACCTCTTTATGAAAAAAAATTACAACACCTAACACACATTTTAATAAACTAATTATAATTTGACATGGCTTGCTGTGAAAGGAACATGAAGTTCTTACGAGGTTTGATGGGATGAGGTTTACACCTTAGTATCAAGCTCTTTAAACACACAGATTTTGATTTGCTCTCTGTATTTATAGTGTAAAGGGGAAAAAGAACTTTAATTTACTACTAATTTTCAATAGAGAATCAAGAGTTACAGTCATTAAACACATTTGGGACAACAACATTTCTGGGGGATGCTAAAGATATCTTGCAGGTTCTGGGAAGCACCAGGGAAATCTGGTTTCCAAGAGACTGAATGTGACCTTCTTATTTGTATTATTCGTATTATTTCTAATCCCAGTTTAATAATGGGAAATTAAGAATGTAAATAAGAGAAGTATTAGTTTGTTTCAGTACTCATTCTTGATATTCAGAAGTTCTAATTCAACTTCTGCTTTTCTTTACTGATAATTGGAATTGGGGACGCTCATGAGGTAGTTTTTTGATTCTGATTATCTAGTGGATTGGATAACATAGGAGATACTGAAATGACAAAAACCAGATGCATTCTTCTATTACCAGTTTTCTAAATAGGGATGAGTGACTGGAATGACAAAGGAATTGGCCAGCTGAACATGCTGGCCTGATCCAGGCCTGGCTACATTGCTTCCTTGTCAGCTGGGTTCCCCCTGTGCACTGTTGTACAGATTTGTTGCACAGTTTTAACTTCTCTGCCTGCTGTTCTGAGCCATATTTAGCAACACTGTGATCACTGTGCAACCAGCAAAAAACTTTGGGTATTTTTTCAAAGGATTCCCTCCATTTTGCCATAAAAGATAGCAAAGAAATCTAAATTCTCTTTCTGTTTTCTTTGTCCCTCATCCTTTTCACTTGCATTTTGAGCTTCTTTATGGCTGGGAAAGTCAGAGATAAATTAATTATATGTAAATATTGTGTTGCACTTATGTTCAGTACAACAGTGATAATCTGCACTTCATTAAGCAGCTCACTTTATAATCTTCCAAAAAAAAAAAAAAGAGGAAGAGGAAAGAAAAATTCTTGTCTCTCTTTTACAGACCTCAGTAAGGACTTAAGAGCAGATGTTGTAGTGAGATTTCATATTAGTAAAGCTTGATTGCATTTAGTACATATCTGCTAGATTACTGAGCTATGACTTGTCAAACAAATACAGCCCAATTTGTGATAGCCACTTTGTAATGGAGTTTATTCCTTTCTAATTTGCAAAATCTAGTAATTCATAAGAAGTTCCATTGACACTGGTGTCAAGTGGCTTAATTCAATACTACTGGATAAATTAATTTTATTTATGTAAAAACTCTACACGGGGCTGATGAACACAGTGTCTGAGTGTCTGAGTTGGTTTCCCAGTGCATTATCACCGTGGGGAAGTGTGAGGATCTGGTTTTGTGGATCCTTCAAGTTTTGAGTAATGTGATGCCTGAATGTTTCTCATCTGGCCACAGGACAGGGGTGAAAGCTGGCTCATGTCTCTACTGTTGAGGCCAAATCACCAGAACACCCAGGGATCAGTCCAGACACTTGGAGTGCACATCCAGAGATGACACTTGGACATCCTTAGTGTTTGACTCTGGAGGTGGGGGGGAAATGTGCATTTTTATGGCACCTTCCTTTTGCTACTGTGGACCCCCACTCCCTGTTTCATGCTCTTTTGTGCTGCAGGAGATGAGCCACAGATGATCCACAAGTTTGAGGGGACAGCAAAAGGGTTCAGGAGCAGTGACACCAGTCTGTGGGCTCAGGGTGATGGGGTCTAAGCACAGCAGTGTAGGATGGGAGCTGCATGCATATTGTTCCTCTGGGAAACCTGGCAAGCCTAAAATCACAGCCTTTTATCTTCCGTGGCAGAAGTCCTCACTACTTCAGCTACATTTATACAGGTGATTTTGAGTATCTCCAGGGGGTGCTGAGACCTGCTTGCAGAAAACAATACACTCCCCTAGAACTGAACTGTTGCACCCAAAAAAATGGTCACACCCATAACTGGCCCAGGCAAATTCCCCCAGTCTGCTCAGAGGAGATTGCTTGGGAGGATGCTACTTACATGATAAGAAACCAAGGTTAGGGGTCTGTCTAACATTTAAATGACATCAGGTGTTGAATTTTTGTGACTGAAGGCACTTCTAGCTCTTCTTAATTTGATATGGTCAAAGCCTCTGGAGCTTTGATAAATCTTCTAACTTAGAAGTTAGATATTTAGTTAGTTTAGTTTAGTTTCTAAAGTTTCTTTAGTTTAGAAAGTTTGTGAAGAAGTTGAAGTTTACCCAGATGTCCATGATCCAAGATAACTTCACCTCTGTGACAAAAATTACATTAATCCTCTTTATTGCTGTCTTGATTAACTGTCACATCTAAAGTTGATCCCAGCCTCAAGGAAGTATTAGTTTTCAGCAGGATGGGGAGATGTGGAAAATAAAGATAGATTTTACAGTAAGGGTGCCTTTTAGTTCTGCAGTGGTAAAAATGAAAATAAGGTTTTAAAAGAAGAGCAAAGAAACAAAGATATAAATCTTAAGTCTGGTGATTCTCATTTTGATAGGATCTGAGCTGTTCTGTTGCTGCTGAATGAGTCACACATTTAAACCATCAGAACTGCAAAATAAGTTGTTGAGTTGAATCAAACAAGAGATTTATGCAGACTAGTTGAGCTTCAGAAGAAAGTCTGTAGAAAGCTTATTGGGGAAATGCAGTCTTGCAAATGCTTTCTGCTGTCGCTTTTGATGTTCCCAAATACAGAAGATGTCAGCTTGAAAGAAGAAATGTTCTTGGTAGGGAGTGATGTTGACTGTATGAGAAATGGATTTGTACTATAGCACTCTATTCCCCTTGGAACGTTAATACAAGGAAGTGCAAGCTATTTTATTAAACCATGGATTCCAGCATGGAACCTGTCAGTTCTGCCAAGATGTTGTATTTTTAGCACTTCAGAGTTGCTTGTCATGCTCCCACATCTCACCTGCAAATTGTGTGTGAGAAACAATGAAAAGTAGTTCACCAGTGGCTTCATGTGTTAGGTGCAAACCTCAGTCCATTTATATCAGCAAGATCTTTTAAAATTACATTTTAGTTTAGTCCAAACAGCTGCAGTTGGTGAGGCTAGCTGATACAATGCATTTTGGTTAATCCTGTAATCTAAGAAAATTAATTTGCTGCTTATTCATGACAAATATTTCTTACAAAGAATTAGGGAGGGTAGGGAGGTGGTATGGGAAAGAAACCCCAGAAAAACTAACAATACCTGATCTTTCTCTTGGCACATGCATTTGGTCAGTCATAGATAACCTGAAATTTTCCTATGAATGCTTCACAGTTGGAAGTTCTGGTCCTTTTCAAGAGAGGCACACATGCCTCTATGCTTTGGGTCACTTATAATTCCACAAGCAGAGAAAGAGTCCAGGTGTCTAAAAATCTCAAGGTGTAAGTCATTACAAGTACTTGAGTGACATAGGGACTTGCTGTTTCATGTTATAGCCAACTTTTCTGTAATGTAGCCCTCAGCTTTTCAATGTTCTCATGGCTGTTACTTACACCATGGGAGTTTTTTTTAAAGTCTTCCATGTGTGCTAAATAAATGAGAGCTAAATAACTGAAATCTGCATAGAAACATGAAGCATATTTTTTAGAGTACACAGCTGAGTTCTCTGCTTTTCCCCCAGTCCTTTATGATTCAGATATTCTTTCTTTAATCCTGACCAAATTACTGACATGGTGGACTGAGCCAGTCATGTAATGTGGAATCTCCAGTCAATTCTCATTTCCCATCTAGCATAAGAGACAGGCAGTAAACTACAACAGCAGAGGAACTTTATCTTCCTGTCACTCAGCATCAGTGATCCCTTAACCCTCTATAGCAGGATGCTGTATGGCTGGTTCTTCTGGGAGCATCCTGTCTTTAGGAGCATGAATTTGGCCTTCTCCCTTTTATCTGGACTGCACATGCATTGCAATCCACCAGCTGGAAACCAACTACCTGAGCTGATCCCACTGCCTGAGTTTCATTTTCTTAGAGATAAGACTCTTCCACAGTTTTGAAGGATCCACATGGTACATTGGCCACTGATTTGGGTGGTGATGAGAAACTTTGTGCACTGAAGAAAGATACTTGACACTAACCTAGTTTCACATTTGGATATCTTACCTGACTTGTCTGAAGTTATTTTAGATTTACACTGTTACAAGGGACCGATATCTTTTTGCAGAATGGTTTTCTTATTAATTTATTCCATTTTTGGCATTGCAGGTTGTCTTGAGAGAAGTTATTTTATAAGTCAATATCCCATTTTCAATATCCTTCTAGAAGTCCCAAACCTATCTTCATCCTGCCAAAAATTAATTCCTGTAAGTAATTAATTTTTTGTGAGTGCTTCCCTTGAATTCCCCTTATTCACCTACATTGGAAAATATCCCAACATTTATTTCAGAAGAGACTGCTGGACTCAGTTTGGGTTTTTTTGGTGGGTTTTTTTTTTTGTTTCTTTTCTTTTTGGTTTTTATGTTTTTATGTTTGTTAAACATCTTCTCACACAGAATCTCAGAGTTGTTGAGGCTGGAAGGGCTCTCTGGAGGTCTTGCCCAATCCTTCTGCTGAAGCAGCATCACTAGAGCAGGTTGCTCTGGGCTGTGTCCATTAAGGTTCTGAACAGCTCCAAGGAGTGAGACTCCACAACTTCTCTGTGCAACTTGTGCCTGTGTTCAACAACACTGACAGTAAAAAGATTTTTGCTTATAATTAAATGGAAATTCCTGCACTGAAACTTGTGGCCATTGCCTCTTGTCCATTCTGCCCTTTGGACTCATCCTGGAATAGCAACAGGCATCCATTTACTTTGTAGAATTCTATTAAATCATAAATGCAGAATTATACAGGCAATAACTAAACTGTTTTTGTGCTTTATGAGTTATCACTCACACTTTGTCTGTGTAATATCTGCAGCTGAAGGACATGGTGTTTATGGAGCTAGGACTGATTTAACTGACCAAACAAGAAGTGCCACTAAGGTCTGATTATTTATTTCTCAGCAATTGAGTCCTTCCTTGTTTCTTTCTTAAACTCCCATAATTACAACACTTTAAAGCTTCATCTTAGTATGGCAACATTTTTGAAGTAGTTGCATTTAAATTTATTTGCATTTTCTTACAAACCATTTTCAGAAGATAGAGCTGGGTGGTCATAAGGAGCTAACAGGTCAGCCAAGTGAGACAGTGCCAAATTGCAATGTGTATTAGATGTAAACCCAAGAAACTCAGATTTCATATGCTAAAGTGAGCACCCAAATGATTACTAAAAGTAGAGTGGAGGTGAAATAATTTTAGAGGCAAGTCAGAAAAGCAGTCCATTTCTTAATGAGCATTTTCAATATAGTTTTGGCAGAATAAATTCTGATCCACAGTTCTGTATTCACAGTGTTCCAGTCAGCTGCTAAAAATGGGAAAACAATCAAATTAAATCAACGTCAAAAAAACTGATAAGCTTTTAGAATTTTAGTGAAGTGGCACAGATGATAATACAAAAAAATTACTCACCAGTTGTGTGAACATAATGTATATTATATCTTGTATTGAAGCACCAAGATGATACCAGAAGTACCAACATGTGAATTCTTAATTTTAAACTACTTTTAAATTCTTGCATTATGTAATGAAAGCATGATGGTAGTAACAATTCTGGTCTGAAGTTGTTGTAAGCTATGTTTTATTTCAAATTTTAATTGGCAAAGAAGGATATAATTGGGATTGGAGGACAATGAAAGGTTTTATCAATAAAATGTAATAATAGGTCATTCTTTTTCACTGAATAAAAGAAATTATAATTTTTTTTTTCTGTATCCTTTTGGCTAAAATAGTGAATTTCAAAATCCATTTCAAATATATTTTCATATTTCTTTTGCTACAGTGTTTGATTTAATGTTTATTTGTATAAAAATTTGCTTTGCTAAATATAAAATATGGCTGCAACCCCTAGCTTCTTTGTGGGTATGTTCTTTCTTTGGGCTCTGTGAATATACATTAAAATACAAATTTCAATAGATTATGTTCATGTAATTGTTTTTATGGTCTTCTAGACCTTATGATTTTATATAATTTTTAATAGTGTATCAGTGACCTGTAAAATTCCTGTTTTCTCCAAGTAGCTGACAATCTGTACTAAACCAATTACTTGATAAATTAATGTGACTAAATGTTACTAAGGATCTAGGGAACAAGCAGTCACAAATACCCTTTAGAATACATATGAACATACATGAACTGTATGTGAAAAGTCTTCCCTCCATATTTCCCACTAATTGCTGTGATCCAGTAGAGCAAGGTGTTTGATCACTGATACATGGTAATTTGGAATCCTTAGGCAGTTTTGTACTTAAAAAACCACCTCTATTTGTCAGATGTGATGACTGCAGAAAAAAAGTGGTTTTTTCTTTGTTTTTTTTTTTTGTTTTGTTTTATTTTCATCCCATGCTTATTACTTAAAATGCTGATCTTCATGTTTTACTAGTTAGTTAATGCTTGCAAAGCATTTTGAATTGAAAGGGATTAAATTCTTCATTGTATGGCAAGTATTGAGAAGAAAATTTTATTATGTTTTTGACTTCTGTGTAAGAAATTTCCCAGGCAGAAATGAAAGTTTCTGTTCAGCCTTCCATTGACCTTCATGCACTTAGCATTTTCTCCTTTTTCAGTTATTTCTCCCAGCTGAAGCTTTGCTTCAGGAAGGATCAGTATTGAACTTAATCAGAGGATCCTGGATAGTAACTTTGTTCATTGTAGTGCTGAACCAAAAGTGGAATATTTTTATTCCACTTTTGTCAGTAATTTATGCCATGTTCTCAGGTAGGTCAGTTAACCCAGACCAGTGCTCATCCTATTTGAAATCTGAGCAGTGGTCACTGATGCTATTCTTCATCATGAAATTGAATCTCATTTTAATCTCACATAATCTCTATGTGGCAAAGAACATAAAGGAAAAGAAGCAAAGTGGCAGCAAATATTTTATCTGTAAGATATTTCAGGTACCTTTCAAAGCTTCACCACAATATATTGAAAACTTCTAAGTTTTCCAAGTGTGAGAGACAATTAATTTCTCGTCTTCTGCATCCTAGAGGACATAAACATTTCCTGAATATAACTGTAATATTGCTAGACCAAAAAAAAGTCTTGCTGTTTTATTGCTCCATATAGAATATTAAGAAGGATGTAAAGCTGAGTGCTATGGTGCACTTACTGGGCTGCTGCCCAATAAGCTGGTGAGTTTTACTGTGTGAGCATGTAGCCTTTTTCCCTGATGTGTCTGTCCTTCAGTCTCTACAGAAGTATGCCTGTAAATGTCCTTATTCTGCCTACTCATGAAACAAAACAGATACGAACAGCAGGAAAATAAATGGTCATATGCTTATCTATGATTCATAATACTGAACAATGTGATCTTAGCACCATCCTTCTCAGAAAATGACAGTAAGCCAAACTATGAGCAAACAGATATAAACAAACCATATTGGTTAGATCTTCCAGTCTCAGGCAGGCAGGAGCTGTATCTTGTGCACTTTTTGTGCAGTGGCAGGTGGTGATTTCCCCCCCCAGCTGGTCTGGCCCACAGAGGATGTAGCACTGCTCAGCTCCACCTCTCTGAACCAAAGCTTCCAGTCTGCACCTCAAGACATTGCTCACAGGTCTTTGGAGCTGTATATTTTCCCTTCTTTTCACTGTGTTTAAATTTGACAGGGAGATATAAGGTGATTGACAGAACATGTTTAGTGATTAAAGTATTAGTGTAAAAAATCTGAGAGCCTTTGGTGCACACAACACAGGGATGTTCATTCCCCCTGCTGAAAAAATAAATGTTCTAAAATCTGCTTCAGCTTTTTCTATACATCAGCCAAAATGATTTGCCAACTGCACATGAGGAGTAAGCCCATAATGAAATCAGAACATTGATAATTTCAGTTCATACAAAATATAAAAGCTGTTACACAGATGGATCCCTATTTTTTTACATTCTCATGTTTCTTTATTGTTACAGTGAAATAAAGAGATTCTGTTATTCACAGACCACCAGCTTTTATTTATATCACTTTAAACTTGGATTCCAAAATGTGTATATTATTTAATATCTTTTTTGGTTATTTAAGAAATATCTTTTTCTTTCTTTGCCATAGTTTTTATGAATGTATATGCAAAAGCTTTCCTGAAATCCATATTAGAGTATTAATGGTTTTTTTTCTCTTTAATTGGACCCTGTTAATCTGTATTTACTCATGATCTTGTTCATAGATACTCTTGTTTTTGCCTTTTCCTCGCAGAGGTTTGTAAGAGTAAGCAACAAACCTTGTGTCTATTTCATTATGGGGATTTTAAGCACATTTGGCAAACCTGTTCTGCGGGATTGGCTGCGGGACGGACGCTCGTGGAGAGGAAGAGGAGAGAGGGAAGACTCTCCTCTGCAGCTTCTCCCGCTGAAGGGGATCCTGGGCAGGTGGTCCAACTCCCAGGAGAGCTGTTTCCTCGATTGTCCTCTTGCGTATTCAATCCCTGATGGCCTAAAGATGTCCAACCAGTTATGGAAGGAGGACTCCGCACACTCTACTGATGGTCCAACAGGGTTTATTGAAGGCGCAGGGAAGGATCACAGGCAGGGTAAGCAGGAGAGAAGCAGGGAGACAACCAAGCTGAAGGGCAGCAGGTGGCAGAAGACCCAGAGCTGGGCGGGAACAGGGTTTATAACATTGTAGCGGGTAGGAGGGACTAAAGTACAATAACCCAATGGGGTGAGGGGCTAGGGGAGGAGCAAGGTTGGAGTGATTGGGGATGTACAAATGAAGTGAGGGGGAAAGGGTGGCACCAACACGCAAGCCAATGGGGAAGGGGGAACTACAGAACTTTCTGGATCTTTGGGAGGGAGCCATAGTTGACTGACACCTATGGGGGAGTGCCCTCCCAAGGCATCTCCACCTCATTGTCCCTATGGTCTCCTCCCACATCTCCCCCTTTTCTGTTTATTAAAAAAGCTTCCCCCAGACTCTTCTGTAAAGCCCTCTTAAAGCAACTAATAGCCGCAAGCACAATTACTAAAATGATGATGATCCATAAGAAACTCCTCAAGATGGAAGTCAACCATTCCGGGACCCCCCATTGTCCAAATAGTCTATCAAGCCAGTCGGCTGTCTTCTTCTCGGTTTTGATGTTTTTAACTTGGTCTTGCAGTCCTTGGATGTGAGATTGGATCGAGGTGCTGTGTGAGGATAAGTTAAAACAGCAAAGTCCCTCAAAGTCTTCACAGCCATGACCATGGGCAAGCAGGAGGAAATCGATGGCGGCTCTATTCTGGAGTGTGGCGTGCCTGGTGGTTTCCTCGTCCGCCAATAGGTCGGATAAGGCGGCGGACGTTGCGTTGGCCTGCTTACTCAACCAGCACCCCAGGTGAGAAAGCTCACCGAGGGCCTTCGCGGCGGCCACCCACGGGAGGAAGATGGACACCGCAACCCTCTTAGTGGTACCCCAATTATAAATTTGGCTATCGCAGTTAGGGTCGAATTCTTCAAAAGATCTTTTTTGGCGGGCCAATTTATTTCTCTTCCAATTATTTATTAAGGTGGAATTTGGGGTGAGGGTAGTTAGCTGGCCAAGGCTGCAGGGACCCCCTTTGATGTTAGAGGGGATTCCTGCCCAAACCCTGTCGCCGCAGATAAGAAACACTCCCCGCGGGAGCACCCTGGGATAAGACATGGACTTGGATGGTACGGTGCTGGTGTAATTGCACCATTCCGCTACATCGTACCGCTTATCATGGGGTGAGACATCTGTGCTTTGCGGTTTAATGGTGGATTGCCAATTCGGTCTCACCCTGTGCTCAAAGATGACGCAGTAAGTAGCTTTGGTGGAGCCCAGTAGATCTAATTCCTGGGGCTCTTGTGGTGCATGCGGGAATATCCTCGTCCATTCATCCCAGGAGTCTGCAGGGTTGGGTTTCTTACCCACGTAGGGATATTCATTTTGCGACAGGGGGATTCCTACCAGGCACGTGGAGAGCGGGTCCTCCACACTTCCCATGGCCATGCATAGATTTTTCTGTTGGAGGGACTTCGCCAAGGTGACCCATACGTTCTGCTTTGGCTGTGGAATGATCCAACCGCTGGCCACCTGGATGGTCAGTAGAAGACAGATGGTTGCAGCACCTGCAGCAGCAGACTTGGCGACGCCTGTGTTGTCAAGGGAGGGTCTCGGGATCATCATAGAGGGGGTGCTGATTTTGTAAAGCGTGCTCTGGAAAAAAGACGTGTATCAACTGTCAGGGCCCATCTTTTTTCTCCCCATGGCTCTATCAAACCTCCCCCTTCTTTATATTTAAAGAAAAAAGGAAGGGGAAAGGGGTGGAATACGGGGAAAAGCAAAGGGACAAGGGTCAGGTAGGAAAGAGTTAAAGGAAGGAGGGCTTGGAGAGGTCAACGTCTGAGGGTAGTGGATTGGAAGGGGCTTGAAGGGTTACAGTATCTTGGGAAGGGAGGGGGTATGTCCAGTTCTGATATCTGGGTACAGTCTGTGGGAGGGATGTATCGGCGCGTAATCAGGACCCGCGCGACAAGGTTGGGATATATCCCCTTCCTCTTCCTCCTCTTCCAGGGGAAGGCAGTGCTTTGTATTCGATGGTGAGCGTGGTTGACTTGTTCGGCGGCTGTGGCGTCTTCGGGCGTGCAATCAAGGTATGGTTTCACATACCTGCCGGGAATCCATTTTGGTCCAGATCCTGTGGAGACACAAGCAAAGCCTCTCCCCCACGTAATCAGTGGAAAAGGTCCCTCTACTATTTTTGATTCCGGATCTCGAACGAGCACAGGAGGTTTCTCTTTGAGTTGTGCATGGGTGTTATTGTGGAAGTGCCTGAGGATAGGGGGATTGGGCTCCTTCTGGGAGCAGTTCATGAAGTTCATTACGTACAAGGCTTTGCACAACTTTTCAGGAGGGGACGAGGTAACCGCTGGGTCATTCTGTTGTTCCAGCAACCTTTTAATTTCTTTATGTGCTCGTTCGACAATCGACTGACCTGTGGGGTTGTGAGGGATGCCTGTGATATGTGAAATTCCCCATTGCTGGGCGAATGCCTGGAACTGTTTGGAACTATAAGCTGGACCATTGTCCGTTTTTATGGTCTTTGGGACTCCCAGGGTAGCGAAAGCCATATAAAAATGTTTGAGCACATCTCGTGCCTTCTCGCCCGTATGGACTGACGCAAACACGGCGCCGGAAAAGGTGTCAATAGACACATGTATGTATTTGAGCCTCCCAAAGGGGGCGTAGTGGGTAACGTCCGTTTGCCAGAGTTCGAGAGCACCCAAGCCTCTGGGGTTGACACCAACTGACATCGATGGTAACGAAAAGGCTTGGCAGTTGGGGCACGTTGCTATAATTGCTCTGGCTTGTTCCACGGAAATTTTAAATTGCCGCCTTAAGGCGGGGGCATTTTGGTGGTAGAATCTGTGGCTCAATTGAGCCTGGCGAAAGGTGTCTGGAACGGTGTGAAGGGAGACACCCAAGGTGGGACTTGAACTGGCTGCCATGGCTAAGTGGTCTGCTCTCCGATTACCCTCGGTGATGGGACCGGGCAAATCTGTGTGAGACCGGACGTGTGTGATGTGGTAAGGTTGCTCTCGGTGGGATATTAGCCAAATTAATTCAGAGAGCAAGCTAAACAATTTTTCATTTTGGACTTCTTTCAGCAGGGCATGTTCTGCCCGTTCAGCTACCCCGGCTACATAGGCCGAATCAGTGACCACATTTAACGGTTGCTGGAATTTTCTGAATGCTCTCACGACCGCAGCAAGTTCTGCGATCTGGGGAGATCCTTCAACAGTCCTGACATTGGATTCCCACTTTCCAGTGTCATTGTTTCTCCAGGTGATCACTGACTTGTGGGACTTCCCAGACCCGTCAGTGAACACCGTGAGAGCATTCTTGAGTGGCACGTTACTTTTGAGCGGACGAGGGGCCAATTGCAATGAATCTTTGAAAATTTTATGTTTTGGGTAGTGGGTGGAAAGTTGTCCGGGATAGCTATCTAGCGCGACCTGAAGATGTTCATTGGTCTGCAAGAGAGTGTCCAAATGGTCAAGTGTGAATGGCAAATAAAAACACGCCGGCTCACAGCCCGCAAGGGTCCGGAGGCGACTCCTAGCCTTAATTACAAGCTGCGACACCAGTTCCTGTGGTGTGGTGATTGTTTTGTGTGGCTGGTGTGGCAGGAACAACCACTCGATGATAAGGAGTGGGTCCCTGGAATTTGCGTCCCACTGGAAAATGAGCGCGTGGAACTGAGGGGCCTTACCTAACACTGCGACTTCTAGTGGAAGGGATCGTTCAATTCGGTGGGCTTGGCGGGACTTCATCGCAGCTGCAACCTTGTCTAAGGCTGACCGAGCTTCTGGAGTCAAGGCACGAGGTGAGGTGAGGTCTCGGTCGCCACGCAGAAGGTTGAACAGCGGCGCCAGTTCCTCCGTGGTGAGACCCAGGAACGGCCGAATCCACGTGATGATCCCGCAGAGCTGTTGGAGGTCGTGCAGGGTGCGTGGATCGTTCCGGATGGCAAGGGTCTGGGGCACGACGGCTCTTTCGGTGATCCGGAAGCCGAGGTATTTCCACGGGCTGCAGAGCTGTATCTTGTCGGAGGCGATTTGAAGTCCTGCTTTCTCCACCGCAACCACTGTTTTGTCCAAAGCTGCCTTTAGGTAGGCTTCAGTTGGTGCGCAGACGAGGATGTCATCCATGTAGTGTAAGATGACAGCTTCTGGAAAGAGCTTACGAACTGGGGAAAGGGCTTGAGCGACATATGTTTGGCAGAGCATGGGGCTGTTTTTCATCCCCTGGGGCAAAGTGACCCAATGGTATCGCTTATACGGTTCCCGTCGGTTGGTGGAAGGCACCGAAAAAGCGAACCTGGGGGCGTCGCCGGGATGCAGCGGGATGTTAAAAAAGCAGTCCTTGATGTCGAGGACTGCGAGCGGCCAGTCTCTGGGGAGCATAGAGGGGGAAGGGAGACCAGGCTGGAGGGGACCCATGTCTTGAATTACCTCGTTTACTTTCCTGAGGTCTTGGAGCAGGCGCCATTTGTCTTTGCCGGGTTTTTTGATTACAAAGACTGGGGTGTTCCAATGACTATGGGAAGGGACAATGTGTCCCAGGCGCAGCTGCTCTTCAACCAATTCATTGAGCGCTTTCAGTTTTTCTTCAGGAAGGGGCCACTGCTCCACCCATACCGGCTTATGTGATTTCCAGACAAGCGGTGGGGTGGTGCGCTCAGCAGTGGCCCAAGCTAAAAATCCCAGGTGACATCAGGGATATCAAGACGAGCCCCCCATTGAGACAAGACGTCTCGGCCCAGGAAGGCTACGTTCGCGGTTGTAATAAATGGCCTTACCGTGGCGATCTGCCCCTCCGGCCCCTCTACGGTGACCAGGTGTTTGCTCCGCATAGAGTTGACCGCTCCACCGATCCCAGAGACAGTGCCGCAAGAGGGCACCAACTCCCAGTCATGAGGCCACTTCGCCCTGGGGATGATGGTGACATCAGCTCCCGTGTCTGCCATCATGGTAAGCTCAAAATTCCTGTCTTTCCAGGAAATCAAGGCGCTGATGTTAGGTCTTTCCCTAGTAAGCACTTGGGAATAAAAGACGTCATGGTCATGGTTTTCATTGTCTTGTCCGGGGAGAATGTACATTTGTGCAAAAGGGGCGTGCTTACAGAGTGTGAAGGGTGGTGAATTGCACGCAACAGTCACAGTCACTTCATTGTGGGGCCACACTGTCACGACCTCAGGGATGACGGAAAGTTCAAAGGGGGTGTGCTTGTTGTCCCCCAAGAGGAGTACTTCGACGGCCTGGTTGTGGTATGGTGGAGGCAAGTAGCCTGCAGGGACCCGGACGATTTCTTCGTCGTCCAGCATGAGGTGAACTGAGCTGTGTAGGACCCTGCAAAGGCGTGGATCTATTGCCCCTGTCCTGCGGAAGTATTTGAGTCCGTCGCCGGGGCTCCGCTCCTCTGCGATGATCCGACCGGCAGCGGGCTTTCCTGGATGGTGGAGAGGGACGGTCTGCCACTTGGTGTCGTCGCGCGGGACCGCTGCGCGCTCTGCCACCCGTTTCCCGGCCGCCGAGGGGCATGCTGGAGCCTTGGAGCGTGTGGTGAAGGCGGCGGATGTGCCGATGGCGAGGGCACAAAGGACGAAATGCGACCGTCGGACAGGGGGTATGGGCAGTTGGCGTACACATGGCCATATTGCTTGCAGTTAAAGCACTGGGTGTTATGCAGTGCGACCATCGCCTCCCCGACACCCTTGCTTACCGCTGCTGCTACCGTGTGCTCGATGGAGGTGGCCCTGGTGCAGGCGGTGAGCATCTGGGTGATGGAGGGCTCGGGATCCTGAGGAAGAGCCCTGAGGACCTTCTTGGTGTCCGGGTTGGCGTTGGTCATGGCCATTTTCCGCAATAGTTCGTCTCTTGCCTCCACATTGTCAATCTGGCGCTCGATGGCTTCCCGCAACCGATCGACAAATTTGATGAACGGCTCATCGACTCCTTGGTGGACGGAGGAGAAACTCTGGAGCGGGGTGGAACTGTCCGGCACTTTCAGGAGGGCGGTTCGGGCGGCTGACTTGATGTCATTTAAGACGTCCACCGGCAACGCGGCTTGGTCCTCAGGCCTGTCGAACACGCCGTCTCCCGAGAACGCATCTAGAGCATCGTCCCCCAGCCCATCCACTTGATGTTTGTCTAATAAAGGTTTTAATAGTTTTTTCCACTGAGCCTCCCAAAGGAGAAACTCAGTGGGGGACAACAGTGCCGTCATAATGTACCTGAGGTCGTGGGGAATTAGGGTGTGTCCCGTGAAGGTCAAATCTAATAAGCTTTTAAAATAAGGGGAACCCCTCCCATAGTCTTTAGCCGCCTTTCGCAACTCCTTTATCTCAGAGTATTGTATCTGCTCCCACTGCGCGTTCCCATCCCGGCTCACGATGACCGGAGCCACGAATCGGTCGAGGTCCTTAGCGAACTCGAGGTCCCCGTCCCTGACTGCCTCCTCCCGGATCCGTGCCCAGCTGCTACCCGGCCTGATGGTATGGCTATAAGGGTAGCAAGCGCCGTCCTCATCGGATGATGAGACCGCGCAGGCCAAGACACGGGGTCTCCGGCTGACCGGAGGGTCCCGGTGACTGGAACCCCGGCAGTCCAAGATGGCCGCCTTCCGGTCCGGCCCACTTCCGGTTCCGGTCTGGGAACCGGAAGAGGCTGGAGACCGGGGGGTGTGGCTTGAGGGGGCGTAGCCAGGTGGAAGGCTAACGTCACGAGAACCACCCACTGGAGGCCCACCCAAGGGAGGTGCAAGTGAGGCAGGAGGGGTGGACCCCGACGCACACATCATCGCCGCGTTGGAAGGGGCGGGACCCGACGCAGGGGCGGAACACGACGCGATGGGAGGAGCGTTCAAAGGGGCAGGAGGTGCCGGTGAAAGGGCGGGAAAACTATGAGGGGGTGAAGAAAAGCCATTTTGTGGCGCCACGAGGTCGACGCCATTTTGTACCTTTGAACTGGGGATGGAACCAGGCTGCGAACTAGGGACATGGGTGTTTGGGTCGAGGGTGAGGGTAGAGTCCAAGCTGGGGTGGCCAGTCCCAGGTTGGTGTAGGGACTGAGTGGGGCAGGAAGCAGCAGGGAGTCGGTAGCAACCCTGTGCCCTTGGGCAGGATCTGGGTCCTGTCCCACTCATAGGGGAAAAGGGTTTTGGGTCGTGTGGGGAGGAACACGGGGGAGGAGAACTGGGGATCCCAACTTTCTCCCTTTCTTTTAACAACTTAAAAAGCGGATCGAAAATAACATTGAATTTCCCCGCACGAAAATTCCCCTTAACTTGCTCACTATAAATACATCTCCCAACTTTTCCCCAAAACAAAAGAGAAAAGGCGTCTTCCTGAGACACGTCAGGAAAATGTTCAAAAACAAATTTAACAAAAGATTTAAGTTCCCTTTTCTTGAAAGAAATGTTCCCCAACACAAGGGTAGCCTTAACTTGGACATAAAACTCCTTCTCGGGGCGGGTTAACTTAAGACCCATTTCCCCGAACTCCCCCCAACAAGGCAAATGTTAAAAAGGAAAGAAACGAGCCCAGGTGGAGCGCCCTCTTGGCGCAGAAATGACTCACCCACAGTCCGAAACACCGGGCGAAAGGAAAGAACCTTGCGGGGCTGGCTGGCTCCTGCCGGTCCCTCGGGGTCGCTGGTGCTCCCTCGGAGCTTTTACAGCTACAGCGAGGCACGAAGGGGTGTCGGCAGGCCAGGCAGAGCAGTCCTCTGCACAATCGAGGCTTCTGCTCTCCCTGGAGCTGGAACCAAACGGCGCTTGTGTCCTGTCGCGGCTGCTCACAGAGTGCTCACGTCGAGGAGTCGCTCTCTAGGACCTGGACGAGCCGATGACTGCCCAGGCCCCACGTTGGGCGCCAGCTGCGGGATTGGCTGCGGGACGGACGCTCGTGGAGAGGAAGAGGAGAGAGGGAAGACTCTCCTCTGCAGCTTCTCCCGCTGAAGGGGATCCTGGGCAGGTGGTCCAACTCCCAGGAGAGCTGTTTCCTCGATTGTCCTCTTGCGTATTCAATCCCTGATGGCCTAAAGATGTCCAACCAGTTATGGAAGGAGGACTCCGCACACTCTACTGATGGTCCAACAGGGTTTATTGAAGGCGCAGGGAAGGATCACAGGCAGGGTAAGCAGGAGAGAAGCAGGGAGACAACCAAGCTGAAGGGCAGCAGGTGGCAGAAGACCCAGAGCTGGGCGGGAACAGGGTTTATAACATTGTAGCGGGTAGGAGGGACTAAAGTACAATAACCCAATGGGGTGAGGGGCTAGGGGAGGAGCAAGGTTGGAGTGATTGGGGATGTACAAATGAAGTGAGGGGGAAAGGGTGGCACCAACACGCAAGCCAATGGGGAAGGGGGAACTACAGAACTTTCTGGATCTTTGGGAGGGAGCCATAGTTGACTGACACCTATGGGGGAGTGCCCTCCCAAGGCATCTCCACCTCATTGTCCCTATGGTCTCCTCCCACACTGTTCCATTTATAAACTTTTGAAAAATCATGACACAGATGAAGCTTTAGAAACATTCAGCAAGCTCCTTCACTGAAAAAGGACCCTTGATCTATCAATCTTTGTCCAGCTTTCATCACCCAAAAGAAAATTATTCTTCATAAGAGTCTTGTGAGCGAGGAATGGCACAGGGAAGTTGCTGCTTTCTAAATTTTATTTATTCTGATTGCAGTTTATGAAAACATCATGTTGCTTTCCAATTAGCTCCTACCTGTGAGTTCCTACAGTGTTCATAGGCACATAAACACAAAATGTAAATGTGTTTCTTGTTCCTGTTTGTTTTCCTTAATCCTTTTCTGGCAATAACATATTTGTGCAATATAACTCAAACTCTCAGCTTTAATACATGCTGCTTTCTCATATTTTTCTACTACTTATCCCAAGGGGAAATAAAATTTATTCCAGCTTCTGTTTCTGAAAGTATTTAAGGCATTGAATGGATGTGTTTCATTGAGATTAGGATAGATAATATATATTAATGAAACCTAGGTAACTTACCTGTCATTTTCCAAAACCTAGAAACTCGGAGTCTAGGGCTCAGATTCATAAAGTTCACCCTTTCCCTCCCCATAGGAAAACATGATGAAGTAGTGAAAAAGAACAGAATTTATTTCTATTTATTAGAATCTGGAAAATTCCTCTTACATTAGATGCATTAAAAATAACGAGAAAAACCTTGATTTTTATGGGAGTGAGTGTTCTTTTGGACATGAAGTGTATACCATTCCAACAGGTAGTTATAAAAAAAGAGCAAAACCAGCCTTGATTTTTATGTTTTATTTATTAATCTCCTCTCTACTATGCATTTTATTCAAAGCAATATGCTGTGCTGTATCTTATATGTGGAAAAAAGGTACATAAAGTACAGAATACAGATAAGTATATGCACTATAGGGAAAAGTAATTTAAGTATGTAGTACAAGAATAACACTGAAAACTGATTAATCAATTTCGTGTGATGCTGCATTTATTCTACTGTGTTGAAATTTTTAGAGGAAAGAGAGGGAGATCTCAGACTTCCTGGGTACTTTTCACAGTAAGGTATGCTGGGATGGATAAGGAAAGTTAATATGGGTGCTATTTGTGTCAAAGAATAAATGCATTGTAAGACCTGAAACTCACAGAATCATTGGTATGAACTAGAGAAACCAGAGACAAAGATGATTTGGTCCCCAAATCCTGTCTCATTTTGGTATTCAGATTATTGGTGCTTTCCTTTTATTCTCAGCTTTCATCTGATCTTGCCAAAGAAGTTCCTAAGAGTTTGCAAATTACCTCTATATTGTGATCTCCCCCTGGAATGTATTTCCTGTAAGGTACATGGAGTGGGATTTTCAGCAGAAGCTGTGGTAAGCACTGGCATTATGAAGGTCATCCCATGGGACCAGCTCAATGAGGTTAGGAAGGAGGCATCTGAACTAATTAGAATTCATCCAAGAGACTGCATTAGATCAAGTGTGACAACTTGGAGGGGAGTAAAACTAAAAATAAAGCTGTTGACATAACAGAATAAAAATAAACTTATGTTGTTTGAAGAATTACACTTATATCAGTTTCCACAATATGAACAAAGCGATGGAATAGAATTGCAAGCATCATGAAACTGAGGTTTTCATGCTCAACTCTTGCTAAGTCAGGCTCTGACTGAAAAAGTAATATGAAAATTAATACACTTAATTGGGTAGAAATAAATTAACTTGGAGTATAGTTTTTTCCTATTCCTAATTAAAGCAGTGTAGTTTAAAATTTCCTTGCAGGAAATTTAGATTTTTAAACGACAGTAATTAACTGATTTTATGTTTTTACTGGCTCGGCTTGTTACTACATTTCTATTTTCTAACAATTCCAAGAATAGCAACTACAGGATTTTCTTATTGATAAAAAAACATGAATAATATTTTTTTAATGGGGAGGAAAAAGGCCAAAATACTTTATTCTGTCTGTGGGCTTGGTTATAATCCTAAAAAGTTGAAATTTTTTCTGTAGTTAGGAAAAAGCTATAGGAATCATTTCAGTTTTGAAAATCAGTTCTCTGTTCTCTTATTTAACTTTTTTTTTTTTTTAAATCTTATGCACTGAAATGTATTAGTTGAATAGTCACTGAGGCCAGTGAACTGAACCATACGGAATGCTTGGAATTTAATTATCTTAAAGGCCTTATGTTTATATGCAGTAGTTTGGCACAAATTTGATTGTATAAATAGTAAATTGTTCAGTTAAAGCACTGTTAATAACTGAATAATGGAATAAGTTAGTGAGTTTTTGAAATAATTCAGCCAGCGACTGAAAAAACAAAGACAGTTTTAGTAATATAGCACTTCAGACAAAAGTTAAAAACACCAAAATGATGGAGAAAAACATGCAAACTTAGGAAAGTTCTAGAACTACAGGGATACAAAAATCACGTTTGTTTAAGGTTATTGGCAGATTCACAAAGTGCCTTTGCTAACTCCCACGAACATGCCTACTGCAAAACCACTTTTTGTCAGGTGAATCATGACATGAATGGAAAGAAGTAGGTACTTTTAAAGATATATTCATTAAACCCTCTTTGTAAGTGCCTTTTTCCACTGATAAAAAATGGTGACCTAGAAATATGTGCTTTTCTCCACTGTTTCTGAAGGAAACCTGGCATAATCAAGTCCAGTTCTTTTAAATATCCTGTTTTAAATACTGAACTGCTAAGCAAAGGAAGGGATTTGTATTTGATGACAGAGTTATTTACAGTGATTTAAGTTGCATTTGTTCCCTCTTGCTCATTCCTGTCCCATATCCACTCTTTGAATTGTACTGTCAAACTATTTGTGTGTCCATGAGATGAGAAAGTTCCCTCAATCCTAATAAAAGTTAAGCCTGAGAAATATTTGATTTTTTTGCTGTGTTAGTTCCTTAGTCAAGTTCACATCTATTTTCATAAAATTTTGAGTAAATGGATGAGAAGGCAGAGGCTTTTTGTGCTGGTATTTTTTGCCAGAGCAATACAGGTGAAACCAGAGACCATGATCAAGAGACTTATAATGATGCATTCTTTTGGGGAAGCAGTGTGGAATAAAGAGCATCAGCCTTTATGGAAGCCACAGAAATGGAGTGACATGGAATTGCAGACCTTTGTGATTAAATTATTTACGTTTGTATTGGTTTTTAATGGCTTAAAAGTTCTTTTTTTTTGGCCTGACATATATTGAGCAACATGTGGCATATTAATTTTCTTTGTACAATTGTGGCAAACACAGGCTTAATCACATTAATTAAAAACTAAAAAACCAAAAATCACCCACAAAATAAAGCAAAAACAAAATTCAAACAAACAACCAAAAAAACCCCCCACAGTAATACAAACACATTAATTTTAAGTGTGAATAAGCCTGGACTAGGTTAGAGACAGTTAGGAAAATATAAATATTTCCATTTAGTGGGTGAAGGTGAAACATTGGAGAGTACTTAAAGATCCACCCTAAAAGGTTTTTAACCTTTATGGGACTATTGTGAGACTCTGGAGAGGACAGGGAAAATCCCAGAGGACTGAAGAAGCAGCAGCATAATTCATAGGGAGGGATACTTCCAGTGGATCCCAGTATTTTCCTTACTGACATTGATAGAGAGGGTACAGGTATGAAACTGAAGATGGAGTAAGGCAAAGAATTGCAAATGCTGTGAAGAATATAGATAGAACTCCTAATACAGATAAAAATATGCTATCTAAAACCAACAAGGTAAGTTTAGTAAAGACAAGAACAGAACTCTATTTTAATAGGAAAAAATATCACAAATACATGACAAAGAAACCCTGCATCAGTCAGGCAGAAGGGTATCTGAGGCTATAATGTACATGAGTTCCATGTAAATTAACAGTGTCATATGGTTTAAAAGGAGACAAATCTCTTTCCTAGATTAACAGACACTTAAAAAGAAGGCTGTTACTATATCTGCATTCACTGCTATTAGGATCTCAGCTAGAATTTTGTGTCCCTCTTTTGAGCAAATATGCTTTAAGAATGGTATAGACCACTGAAAGATAGTGCAGTTGTAAATAACAAGAATGGCCTGTGAAAATAAAAAATAAAATAATTAGCCTACATTTCTCAAAAAATACAGAAGATTTAGGGAGCTGTGAAAACTGTCATCCAAAATGTGGCAGACCATTCTGGAGAAATCCATCTATTGCTATAGTAAGAGTGAGATAGTAAGAGACATTTTCTGTATTTCCTAAAAAATTTCACCTGTTTGCAAAGATATTAGAATAGTGAGAAAATAGGGTTTGGAAGGCTGTCAAATTTCCTTACCTAATTATTTTATCATTCTTTTTAAATTAATTTTTTTAAGCATGAGGGTTGGATTAGGCTCAAAGGGTTTTGTATCCTGCTTTAAAGGTTGTAGAGGGTACTCTTTATGTGAAGCATGATTTGAATTTAAAGATTTAGCTCTGTGTTGATGACAGTGGCCAGGTTATGGGTTTGAATTACAGCTAGTATGTGATTACTGTATAGAATTACCAGGGGGAGTTTGAAGCAGAGAGGGAAAATTAAATTTTGGGTGGGGTCAGCTGAATAGGCAATGCCTGAATGTTGTCATCATTAGATGACAAAGTGCAGGGTCTTCAGAATAAAAGTTGTAGGAATAGTAGAACCAGTGCAAAATGTTAAATTCAGGGGTTTCAGAACTGCTGAAAAACACTTAACTGGTAAAGATTATGAGTGAATCCTCTATAGATTACACATCTGTCTGCAAATTTTGAGCCAAAATATGAAAAAATACCAGCACTGAATAGGGTAACATTCTAATGCATTTTAGCTGAATACATCTGATAAATGCACTGAAATAACATTTAACTTGAGATAATAAATTTTACAGCAATTTGTGTGAAATACACATGAAACCAGAAAACATCACATTTTCAGAATATAAACAGTTAGTTTGCAATCCAGTCAAGTACCTCGATTTAGACTGTGATAGAAACCCAACTAATTCCTTTGTTCCCAGCTCCTCTGTCATGTTACATACTGTAGAATGAAAAATAAAGCTAAAGGAGATTTACACAGGTGTGGAAAATAGTACAAGTGACATTCAGGTCTTTATTACTTTCTTCTTTAAAATGAAATAAGAAAATCTTTGACCTTAGTAACTTCTGAATGGGGGGGCAATTTCAGCTCTGACAAAGCCACATAAAACTCAAAAGAATTGAGAAGGCTTCCTATTGTGGAAACCACTTGAGGTAATTTGTGAAAGCTACTAATCCAAGAAGTGCTTCTTTAAATTTACATTTGTTTAGCTGCAAAGGCAAATTGTCCCCATGCTATTGTGATTCAAGAAATATATACAAGCATATTTAATGTTATCCTTAATTTGTATTCCCTATTGTGGTTAAGAAATTATAGAGCTATGTGTAGGTGCTGATGCATGTACATGTAAGTATATATATGTATTTCTATGTCTATACATGGATTTATTGATTTGGTATACACAATGATATTTTATTTGTTGTTGTTTTTATTGTTAGAACCTGGAAAAGTTCAGCAGAAACGATGACCTTTTCTTTTTTCCATTCCGTTTGCACGCAGTAACACCTGTGGCTGTTCTGCCATACTGGGTAATGCTCATACTTATGGAAAACATGAGGAACAGTGCAGATTCCTGGGAATTTTGCCTTGTGTTCTGAGCACAAGAAAAGGGATGTGTGTGTCAGGATATATACTTCTACCTTTTCTTGGTCTTAAGTTAAGCAGAAGTAAATTTATTGCAGAGGTCCAGAGCAGGTCACAAGGGAGTTTTTAACTCTTCCATTTATCTCTGACATATAAACCATATGCATTTTTCTAGCCCTTTCTTACTAGGTTTTAAAATGTTTCCTTGGGAGTGCATGGTATTTGTATGCAGTGAAACTGAAGAGTAGTTGTAGAAAAGAACATCTGGCCCTCTTCAAAAGCAGTATTTTTCTCAAAATTGTATGTAATATCCAATAATGATTTCTGTCTAGTGAAAGACTAAGTGAGCACTGATTAGGAGCTCTGTGTATTTCAGATTAATTATGTCTTGTGGGCAGTGTAGCATATGCTTCAGTATCCAGAAGGCTAAATTTAAGGATACAGAAATTTCCTCTTACAAGCAAATCAAAGTCACAGGAGCAAAGTGATCTTAATCCCATCTGCTGTCAAGAAAGAGCCAAACATAAGCCAACAAAAATTTAGAGATCTCCCTGATGACTTGCCACTGGTGCTAGATTACCAGTTGGACTTCATGATTTTAAAAGGTCTTTCCCAACATGAATTATTCTATTATTTTATGATTCTATAGTTTCTTGCTTTATTTCTTGCTTTATTGTCAGCTGTAACCAAGTGGTTCATAGGCAGTGCAACCACAATTATACTGAGTTTCTTCAAACTTAGCTTTTCAAGTTAATATGATGATCTGATACTGTGTGTTGTTGGATCTATTATTTCTTTTCCTTCATAATTCACTTTTTTTGTGTGTGGGTTCTTTTTTCTCCTAATATAGAAAAAAAAAAGAATATAATGACCTATTCCAGTGATCTGCAGTCTCACAGCCATTTTATTTAATTTATCCAATTTTATTATTTTTTTCCATGCATAGAAAGTTCTCCTTCCTGAAAAATTTTCACTGGAACATTGAACTTCATGCCTATATCTATTCTGGTGGGAACATTGCAGGCAATGAATATTGAATAGCTAAGAAATAGCTTAGAAATATATGAACGAATCAATAGAATGTATCTTGTATCATCACAGATAATGAAAGTTATTTTCTTTTTCCCTCAGCTAAGGATTAGCATGTATTCACATTTAATGGCAGTCTTTGTTTTAAAATTTAGTAGGGAGTTCTTGTGGAAACAATCCAAATCACTCCCTTTCCCCAATTTGGCACATTCTTCCCTCCATGTTTGCAACATGCCTGATTTAAATCAGAATTAATACTTGCTGCATTCCTGAGGAATCTAGTACAAGACTTCAGAATTTACACGTATGTTTATTATACTGCAGGAAATGAATTAGAGGAGCCTGTGCTAATACTGGGGTTTATTTATAGCCTGGCTTTGATTTCTAAAGAATCTCAACCATTTAGTCCCATCTGACTGAGAAACATCTGTGAAAGGACGTACATGTACACTCAATTCCTAGGGCAGGTTGTGTGGCAGTGAAAGGGGATTGTGGTGAGGGGATAGTGAGGTTGGTTCCTCACAAATTGGAAAGCAGGAGAAGGATGTGTGACCAAGAGTATTAGCTAGTGTCCCTGCTCTGTAGCTTGAAATGGATAGTGTGTCACACAGCAGATCCTCTTGTGATCTTAAGGCAGAGCTCTGCTGTCCTTTTGGTATTGACCAATGTCATGTAAAGGGGTGATGTGGGCAGAAGGACACAGTAAACAGAGGGACTTAGCTTCAGCTGCAGAAATAATCTATATTCAATGCATATGGAAAGGAGCCCAAACCTACAGCCTCTTTCTTGGCCCAAGAAATGCCTTTTTTTATGTCCAATCAGTGACATGTTTAGGAGGAAGAGAGACTACAGTCTGGGTCAGCCCATTTTTTCTTTCAAAACTTAAATTTTTACAGCCCACTATTTGTGATCGTATTGAACACCCATATTTGGTCTCTCCAGAGCTCTCTGCCTCCCTCCATCTCTTCACAGACCCGGCATGGAGACATGCTTCATCCTTGGAGATGACTGAATTACTCCAAGACAGTGCAATGAGACACCTTTTAAAAATTATTTTAGCTGGATAGAATAAATGTTAGAGCAATTTTTCTTTCAATTCCCAAATAATTACATCTATGATAATTTTAGAAAGGAAGCAGGAGAGAGCTATGCCTTATGGCCAAGCAAATACTTGTTTTGCCATAACCAGTGAAAGGACAGCCTTTTAGACTCATGGGACAGTGGAGGCAAGCATGATGTTTCTTTTAGCAATTGTTTAATGGCCAGGTGTCTTACCTTTGTGTGAGCTGAACCTCTGTGAAGAATATGAATGTTTAATGTCTGGAAAACCTTGTCTAGACTAGGTGATCTAGATTATCTTCCATCTCTCATGATCCTGTGAGTGTGAGAATGTATTCAATGAATGATCAAGTGTCTAGAACATATGAATGAAAAATTTCAAGTTGTTTCCTACTGATGACATAACCAATGCCTGCCCTGTTCCTCAGGGCTCTGAATAGATCCTTAAGAATCAAATGGATTTGGTTTTAATGCATCTACCTCATCTGTGTTCCAGAATCTAGAGAATGCAAAAGAAGCTCATGAGGAGGGAGGCTTACTAGCCATGCCAATATGAGTAGATATCTCTCACAGCAAGTGTTGTATGACATATTGCAAAACACATACAGGTGCTTGTTGGGCTGCTTGCCTTTGCAGCTCTCAAAAACTGCCTAAGTACAGAGATTAGTCATTTTCTGTGTTCTCAGAGCATCATTTGGGATCTCTTCAGGACACAGGCACTAGCTTTCTGAAGCTGTCATCAGGTGAATGGAAGAAATCATTTACTGAGCCATTATCAGATTAAACATCTAGGGACGAATCCCGGAGTTAGGAAAGTGAACCAATGCCAGATTTTGAAAGGGTTTTTTCTTGTTGGCATTAGAACAACATATTGTACTCAAAACAAATGTACTTGCTTTTGAATTTTCTACTCTGTGCTGTAATCACTAAAAAGGAGCATTTCAGGACTTTGTTGATTTTACCAATATATTGCTTTATTTAAGTAACAGAATACCTTTTCATAAACAGCCCTGCATTATAAGAAACTCCAAAGTCACCATTCCTGCATGTGTTTCACTGCACTAGCAGCTCTCTCAGAACCCAGAGCCCTGTATGCCACACAACCTTGTTGCAGTCCTTCCCTGCCAAATCACCCTTTGTACATGCTCTGATGTGAGGACTGTATCTCACAGCAGTCTTTCAGCTAGCAGATGGGCTTGAAATGCTTGGTGGTGGCTATTTTCCTGCAGGCACAAATACCTGAACATGGCAAACTGCTGTCCATGGCAGACACACTTGGTGAATCTGTATTCTCTAAAACTTTCCATAGAGTAAAGGAATTTCTGTTAAATCAACCTGAATTTGCCAAATAAGGCTGTGAGATATGGGATCACTTAAGAGCTGGACTCAATGATCCTTGTGGGTCCCTCCCGACTCAGAATATTTTGTGATCCTTTGAAATGCCCTGAAAAGCAGAGGCATTCTTAATTTTCACATAGGTACTCCCTCTGGTCCTAGTCTCCCTCTTTTCTAATCTGTAAGAAATATGTAGCTTTTCTACACAGTTGCAAGGCTTGAACCTTGCAACTGTGGTTTATCACCCGGTGTCAAGTGTCCGTGTCTCTAAAATAATGTGTTCACTTATCATGATACTTCCCAGGTAGTGGTAGTGCTCCTTATGGGATCTGAATTATAATATCCTTAAGTAACATAACTTCATGTGGTAACTATTTTATATGGGAAAATCTTATAGACTCAGAATTATTTAGGTTGAAAGAGACCATTAAAATCAAGTCCAACTGTTAACCTAACACATGCATTATCAATATTACATTCTTCACATTAAATCAGTCTAACCCTTGGAAAAGCACCAAAAATACGATGCTAGTATTATTTTGAAAACAACTAATTTCCTTGTATAGGTAATAAATACCATGTATATATTTTATTTATTTTATATGTGTATTACCCCATATCAGAGAAGTGAGCTTTAGATCATAGAAGGTATTACAGTCTCATTTAAATGAAGTCTCTCATTTAAGTACTAGCAGACAGGAGCTATATAAAGCTTTTTTTTTTCCTACTACTAAAAGGAAGGAGTTTTTTTCAAGTTTGGAGGAGGGCATTTCAGGCTTGACACTAAAATATGTTATTTGGTTGTATCATGTCTTGTTTCATATCTTTATTGTTACAAGAATTTTTGAGCCTGTGATGTAGCATAAAAGCTTTCTGGAAGGCAAGTTCGTTTAATAACTGTTCTGTATGCTTTTGAAAACATTACTTGGTACAAGAGTTTTCATAACTTTGTTCTTCCTTCCTCTGTCCCATGTTGCTCCATTTTATATTGCTGTGGGGTTCTGGTTAAGGTTTATTAGAAACTGAATTTCAGCTGCACTGTATGCTGCGGTACACACAAATTTAATTTCTGTAAGCCTTATTTTGAGGTCAGATTTCATTCTGTTTTTTCATACACTACTGTCACTCTGATAACTGTGGATTGAGACCAGGAAGCTGGTCTCCTTCATCTAATGGAATGGTGATCTGCATTTGGAAGGAAAAAAGCAAGCACTTTCCCTGTGCAGAGATAACCTCACAGCTGCCTGCCCTCTGAGCAGACACTGCTGAGGAGCTTTTTTTGCAGGGTTCTTTTTGGCCTAATCAATTGATCTTTGTCTGGATACAGTCCTATTCGATTTAATGTTGAAACCTTGGATGTAAGAGTCAGGAAAATTTTCTGTAGCAGTTTCCTGTAACCAGACTGTGAAAATCTGAGTAGAAACCCCTTTACCCTATTGACAAACCAGCCAGTTGTGTCTCTCAAGAGCTATTAGAGGCTTCCTCCTGCTAGTCTGAAAAGCTTTTACGTAATGGGGTGGAAAACCACTTTGTCAAAGGGCACAAATACCTCTTCAGAGAATTCTGAAAATAGCAACCTTCCTTCCTCATCTGCAGCACAGTAGGGGCCAGCTCAGCAATTACTGTGATGACTAAAGTGCTGATAAAACAGCACTGCTCGCCCCAAGGAGTCTTGTAAATAAAGATCTCCAAGGCTGTCCCAATCTTGTGTGGGGTAGCTACAGCAACAGTCCCAGACTTGCCAGCAGAATGCAGCACCATCAAGTCAGATAAGACTGAAAACATTATTTATATTTACTGTAAAGCCTATTTTCCTACTGTGTTATCCCTAACTTAGAAAGGGCAGAATGTATGTGCTTTGAAATGTTAACTGAGGCAAGAGATGAATTGCCATTGGCAAACCATTCTGACCACAGAGTTTTATTTCAGTCACTTGAGTCATTCCTGGATAGGTTTTCCAAGTCTCAGTAAATATACTGGATGCTGGTACATGCTCCTATTGCTGCCTACACTTCTATCCATCTGTTATCATGGCACGATTCCTGCTTAGAAGTTGGTCAGGCCATTACACTGGATAAGGGGTGCCAGGGGAGTGTGGGTTTAGACATTTACAAAAGCTCTTCTGCAGGCTATCTCTGCTCTGAGATAGGATTGCCACATTGATGCCACATGCTTCCTCACCTCATGACATCTGTTGATGCTTAAATGCCAAAAAAACTCCTGTGAAAGTACAAAATGGACCTTTCTGTTGCTTGTAAATGTTGAAAAAAATAATTGCAACAGACATGTTTCATGAGATCACATCCTTTTCCAAATACGGAATCACCTTACTGTTGTTTGTAAAACAGTTTTATGACTCATAATATCAGCCAGTAAGTCTGTTGGTTCAAGAAATTTGTATTGGTCTTAAGTCACCTAGGCTTTGTAGCTCTCTTAATTAAGACATATGTACTTCAAGGATCTTGATAAATAAGTCTTGATCATCACCATGAAGTTGTTTGATTATAATTTCATCACAAAGTAGTGGTTTTGATGTATTATACCACATTTCTCGTATTTGATTTTAAGTTTTTTCTCTTGGCCAATTCCTTTACTTGATAAGTGTTTTCAGACTATTTGCTCGGTAAAGGATTAAGTTATTTTAGAGTAAGTTCTAAAACGTGCTCAAACACATGATCAGATGTGAGTTGAATCGTAGCAGCTTGACAAACAAAAAATCAGCTGAGCTGTGGTACCTACCCATGTACTGAAGTACCCACCCTGCCCAATGAGTGCTCCCTCAGTAAATTCACAGATGACATCAAGATGGGGGAATGTTGATATTCTGGCGGGTAGGAAGGCTCTAGAGGGATCTGGAATAGCTGGATGGATGGGCTAGCATCAGTGATACTGAGGTTTAACAAGTTGAAGTGCTAGGTCCTGCCCTTGGGTGACAAGAACTCCATGCAATATTCCAGGCTTGGGGGTGAGTGACTGGAAAGAGGCCTGGTGGCAAAAGACTTGGGGATGCTGGTTGAGAGCCATCTGAACACAAGCCAGCATGTGCCCAGGTGGCCAGGAAGGCCAGTGGCATCCTGGCTGTATCAGCAACAGTGTGGCCAGCAGGACCAGGACAGGGATTGTCCCCCTGTACTCAGCACCGGTGAGGTCACACCTCAGATCCTGGGGTCAGTTCTGGGCCCCTCACTAGAAGAAAGACATTGAGGTGTTGGAGAGAGTTCAGAGAAGGGAACAGAGCTGGGGAATGGTCCGGATCAAAAGTCTAAGGAGGAATAGTTGAGGGATCTGGGGGTGTTTCAGGCGGAGAAAAGGAGGGTCAAGAGGAACCTTGTCACTGTCTACAATTCCTTGAAAGGAGGTTTAGTGAAATGGGGGTTGGTCTCTTCTCCCAAGTGGCAAGTGATAAAATGACAAGAAACAGCCTCAAGTTACACTAGGGAAGGTTTAGATTGGGTGTCAGGAAAAATTCCTTCACCAAAAGGGATGTCATGCATTGGAACAGGCTGTCCAGGGAAGCGTTGGAGTCAGCGTGCCTGGAGGGACTTAAAAGAAATTTAGATGTGACATTTGAGGACATAATTCAGTGGTGGACTTGGCACTGCTGGTTTAACGGTTGTATTCCATGACCTTAAAGGTATTTTTTGGCTTGAACATTTTTATGATTCTGTATTGAATATCTACTGTTAAATGACTGCAAAAAATGAGTAGACATTTTAATGAGTTTATGTCATCATAACAACATTAAGTGATGATAAGACAACCTTGTTACAAATGTGACAAAATCAATGCCTATAACACATTTTGAAATTCAGTCAGAATGGGAGTGAAATTTAGTCATGTAGTGGGGCTACATTGGAAGCTTGGTTCAGCAAGCAATAACTTCCTTGCTTATAAAAATATGCTCAGCTTATCCTTACTTTGTATTAAAATGCATTTAACTAAACATTGGTAGAAGTAGTGTAATCACAAGGAACTATTATGTTTTAATTTGTACTGCAGTGGGCTGAAACTGCACATGCTGGTAGTTACATGAGTTTATCTAATGAGAGCTTCTTCATTAAGCACCATATCATGATTGTGTTCTCTGATGTGTATGAATCCTTGTATACAAACATTTATAGGAGTTTTCTTCTATAACTTAGGATGTTTCTAACAAGTTTATCATTACTGTTTCATAAACACAAGTTGAAGTAGAAATGTAACTACTTTTTACACCAAAGAATAATAAGACCTGTGAGATTGCATTTTAGATCTTATTTTCTATTCACTTATTTTCTGTCATTGTTTGTAGATCATTGCTGGGGTCTGTTTGTTGTTATTTTGAATTATATTTGAACCTTTTTTTGAACCTCAGCATTAATAAGACTTTTATTTAATATCTTAAAAAGAATTTGAAGTCACAACTTCTACTATAGTAAATGTACATTTTTAATACAAAGTTCAATGAAGAAATGGCAAGGATTTTGAATCAAAATCTGAATTTTCCTGTTCTGTTCGTGGTGCTCACTGAGACTGTGTGGGATTCAGATAAAGATTACTATCCCTAAATTTTGTTGACTACAAATAGGTATCCTCCTATTAATGTAAGTGAAGATCCAGACAAACCACCTGATGGAGCCTAGAGAGGGAATTGGGTATCCTAGAGAGGTACCACTAAAAATACACTTTAACGTGAGCTCTTGATAATGTGAACTCAGAACTCTGGACAAGGATTGAGGTGACTAAACATAAATACCTGAAATCATTTCAAGCATGTTAGAGTATCATTATTTTCTTGCTTGTTTGCAATACAGAAGGCAGAGGTCTTCTGTAGATACTGGCTCATATCTTCCAGCTCATTTCTTGTGTTTTGGAGTGTTAATGCATATTTTTAAATGAAAAGACTTCTCAGTAGAAGGTGGTGTCTTGCACTTCTTACATATGTGGCTTTTTCACATTCTTGCAATATGAAGAAATTACATCATCATTATTTACCTCTAAGTATTGTGTCCAAAAAGAATCACTCAAAACAGAGTTTCAATACAAAAACCCCCTGCTTCTTTACATGAACATACACATTTCCCATCCCCATGCAGTAGTTTGTCAGTTAATCTCTGAGCCCCACAAAATATTCCCTAAGTGTCCTGTTGGTTGACAGTTTCTATCAGTGTTAGGTAATCATTCCTTTGCACATTGGCTGTCACTGCAGACACATAAGATTAATCAGTGCCTTTCATAACACCCTTCTGGAAATGGAACTGCTTAGTGCACTTATCTTTTCCTCTCACTGTTTTCTTCTTCCTTCTTTCTGTGCTTGTCAGTGAGGGAGAGACTGTGAAGACTTTAAGGGAAATGTTGCTGAATTAAATTAAATGCTTAAATAAACATCAAATAAGTTCTCTAGAGTGGAAATGAGTTAATGTTTTCTGAATGCTGGCTAAACAAGAAAGTAAGATTACGGTTGGGCAGTAATTATAAAAATTTCTTCATGGGGGAAAAAAAGATTTCAAACTTTAGACATGACAAGAACATTGGAGAAAGATTAATTTGAAAATGGGCAAGAAACCTTTAGTACTTTAATCTCTAGACTTTTACAAAATATTCCCAGGTTAGATATTCTGGAATGCTTTAGAAGAGAGAATTTCATATTTAATCTCAACCTGATTCAAGTGAAGGTTTATTCTTCAAATTTCCACAAAGTCTGGGGCAGATTAATTTAATTGTTTAAAGGATTATAATTTTCATATATGTTTCATAATATTGTAAAAATTAGTTTAAAATTTCTATTTATATTCAAAAATCTCAGCTCTTTGGTATCTAAGGCTGCATTAACATGTAGTCATTTATTGATCATTTATAGCAAGTGATGACAGAATTTTTGATTAAAAATGAATCACACAGACTTTGTCTCTTTCAGACCATAGGAACTAGAGACATGTTTATCATATTCCTTTTTTTTTACCCATTTAGAATACTGTTCATGTCATTGAGTAAACATTTTATTATATAACACTTCAATGAGTCAGGTGGGTGTCACAGGGTGGCTCAAACCCTGTGCATCTCCATGAACAGAGCAGTGATTCCAGTCCTGGTGTACCTCAAAGAAACCTTAGATTTCATTTACCTCTTGCAGAAGTGAACAAGTCTGAGATGCTTTCCTCTGACCCTGTCTCAACAGCAAGAATTATGTGTGAATGACTCTGTCAGGCTTCATTAAAAGCATATCAGCAGATGGCTAAAACAGTGAAATCCTGCTCCTGACAGTCACTTTCTATAGGTGTAAAAAAAAAGCAAAACCTTAATTGGTCTGAGCAATAACAAAGGAGATTCTAAACCTTAATCTCTTCCTAGAATCCAGTTATTTCTTTGGAATTGTTTCCTGTTGAAGCTAAGCATTCTGTTCCTATGAATTACTGGGAAATTGCATTTTGTGTCATGTCAGGAGAAAAAACCTCAGTGCACTCTCTCAGTAAGACACCATGCACTGTGCAAACTGTTTTCAAAGATGCCTAATCACACTTTCTATTCATCCTGATACACCTCAGATTATGAATGCTGTGAGTGTTACTGGATTCTACAGGTTTTGTGCTATAAGAACATGCTAGTTTATCTCTGATTTGTAATGGGAATTGTACATTCACACTGTTGTTTGCAGACAGATTAACAAAGGTAAATATTCAAATGTTTTCAGCATTTATTGTTCTATTTAAAAAAAAAAGCAGTGATAGACTCTAAAATGTATACCCTGCAAGGGAACACAATAAGGTAGAACAGTAAATTTGGCCATTTATACTATAGGTTTTTTATTTATTTTTGAAGTATGGCTTATGACCATAGTTATATTTCTTGTAAAGCCACATAAAATACAAGCTGATGCCTGTGTGTCTGAGTATACTTGTAAAGCTGATTTGAATTCTACCTTCAGTCAGAATGAATTCTGTTAAAAAAATACATGTTTGACTCTCTGCTCTTCAGTGACCTCTGCACTTCTCAGTGAACTTCATTTCAATGAGCCATGGCTAACCTGACAAAACAGCATGTTGTCAAGAGGGTTGCTATCCTAGAAGAATGAATAAATATAAAATAAAATTTCCATCTAGAGAAATGGCCTATGCTACAGATATGTTCTGGGATTGAAGGATCGTGCAATAGTATATGAATGCTTCTGAAAAAGAGATTCTAAAATATTGTTTGCCTTAATTTTTCAAGATAATTTAAGATACTAAAATAAATCAATAGAAAATGGAAAAATAAATTAAAAATAATATCTGTAATAGGAAATTCAGAAAATCTTGATTTACTTGTTCAGCTCCACATTATCACTCTGCTTTTAGGCTCTCATGTACAGAAATTGACACTGTAAAGTGTTTAATCACTGTTTTATTGGATTTTTTACTGTTTATAGTCAAAAGTTTCCAAATTATATGTAGGTATTACTGAAGACTTCCTCTACCTCTTGTATATTTATTCAGGCAGGTATTCCAGGTTATCATCGTTATTTTTCTTCATTGTGGGTTGGTTGTAGTTGTGGGCAATTTTGGGTTTGTTTGTTTGTTTGTTTGTTTGTTTGTTTGTTGATAGAGGGGAGGGGCAGATTGGCTGATTGGTATGGTTTATTTTGAGTTTTTTTCACCTGAACAGCAGAATTTCTAATATAAACACTGATTGTGCAAGTTATGTATAGAATTTCTTCTAATCAATCATGTATTAGAGAGCTAAACTAAGCAACATGGTTTGCTTTTACATTTGGTACTTCTCTCATAATGTTCTTATATTCCTGAATGTGGTTTAAATTTACATATGCTAGAGACAGACTATGTCCAGAAAATCTGAATCTTGATTTCAAATAGAGGTTATCATAGTAAGAGACAATTGCAGTATTCTTTTCAGTAGAGGTATTTAAAATAATGAACTTAATAAAAATTATCACTTACAGGTCTTGTGTGAAAATGGAGTCAGAAAATCATGGAAAAGCTGTCATGGACATAAAAGTAAATTGTAATTTATTGCAAAAAAATGTTCATAAGAGTAAATTGCAGAATTAAACAGGACTTAACAACATGGAAGTATAAGAATTTACAATTATGTACCAATTTGCAAATTTTAATAATGACCAAACTACACTCTTTTAAGAGCTTATCTGTAAAGCAAATAATCTATGCTGTGTTATTTTAGAGGTTATCATTACTTTGTATCAAATTAAATATGAGTGAGTTCATTCATAGTGTTCATTCAGAATTAAACTTGATTCTTAGAAGTAAGAATCTGTCTGTTTTTATTTTCAGCTACAATTCTTAAGCTGATCAGATATAACAATTCCCTTTAGTCTCTTTTAAAACATAAATTTCTCCTGAATACATTGGAATATTTAATGGAATAGTTCAAAACAAAGTGTAACTGCCGTATTGAAATTATTTTCTTGTCCAACACAATAGATATAATGAGACCATAAGCAATATAAACTATTAGTAAATTAATTATGAGTTGTGGAACAAGTTATACACTGAAACTGCTTGTACTGTTGATCAGCATGTTTCCTGGAATGTTTTCAGCACACAACAACTTATAATAATGCAGGTCAGTTGATGGTCATAATTTGCATAATAACTTGCAAAATAGCACCACAGCCTGTCTGGATGGAGTCATTCTGGTTTGGGCTAAATTGCTCTTAGAAAGGGCTAGCAAAGACTTAGAGACTTACAGCTCTGCTGTGCCACTTGAACTCAGTTTTAGAGAACAAACATCGACCCATTTGTTTTAGGGTGTGGCCATGGGGCCCTGCTCATTAGGGAGACTGATGGCCCAAAACAGCACAACCTGTACCTTGAGTGGAAATGCTGTAATGGTTATCAGGGTACAGATTTAACATCTAATTTTCTCTCTTAAAATATGTTAGGCCTATGTTGTATTCAATTTTAAGACAGATAAGACTTGTGTTTGTGAGAAGCATGCTTCTTTCAAACCCTGTAAAGCTAATTGTAGCTAGCTCAGGTGTATTGTCAGGAATTTCAAGACAGGTGAGATGAATGTCCCACTGACATCTGTTCTCCTTTATCTCAGATGGTGTTTGTACACTGGAAGAGGGGGAGACAGATTTACAGTTCTGGGCTTCTTTGTTCTTTTTTGTATTTTCCAGAAGAGAGGTTGACCAGCCTTCAAAATTTGCTCTTCTAGAACTTCCAAATTATTTTTTCCATCATCCTTTTTGTTAAGTACTAAAGCGTGATCTGCCAAATTAGCTATTTATAAAATTGAGTTGATTCCAATTAAGATTATGGTGAGTCCAGGTATTAAATTAGAATATTTCATTTCTCTATCGATGTTGGGTGGTGAATACTACTAGACTACACACTTAGAAACTTTAAATTTGCAGGCAAACAAACATACATATCCCCACACAAAGCATGTCAAATATTCTCTTTAGCTACTGTGGGCTGAACAGATATTATTACCTTTAGTAAAAGTCTGCTATATTCAAGGAATAGTTAATCCTTTTGCAGTTCAAATAATCTTCTTTTTTCACATGTTCTACACAGGAAAAATTTGATTACCTTACAAACATTTTAAATCTTAATTTTAAGTCATCTGTTTAGCATCAACTTTAACAGACTTCCCTTAAATCACAATGAATCTTTAACAGTTCATAAGTGTTTCATTGGAAATACATAACTTCAGGTTACCTGTGGGGATTTATTTGTTTGTTTTTTTTTTTTCCCAATGGCAATTATTGAAGTGTGTTGAAGCACATTAACAGTTTTTGAAAGTTACAACAGTCACCACTGTGCATCTCTTCTAGATGTGTACTGCATAAATCAACAAATGCTCTTTATTACATCAAGACTGGAGAGTGTTTATCGTCCAGAAATCTTTTAAGGGGGTGAAACAATAATTGTATCCCAACATTTTTAGAAAGCTAGCTGGAGTTAGTGAAAGTTCTTTCTATAATCTTCATATTCATAATGGCCACATGATCCCTGTGTAGAATTTTAAAAAGGCCTTAGAAGGAGTCCCACTCATAGATGAGAAATGATCTATACATTTTTTTTCTGCCATTTTTCTGGAATACCATAGAAAGCAGGAGTTTATAACATCTATCATCAAACTTTTGAGATATTTCCTTTTCTATAAAATGAAAATTTAATTTCCTCAAAATTAATGTGAGCAAGGAGCAAAAGGAAATACAGACACTAAACCAAAAATCAGTTGCTGGGCTTGTATCTGGTTCACTAAACTGTCTAAGATAAATCATAAATTCTCCAGATACATTTTGACTACTCCACAGAATGCTGTAATGGTTCTTTTTCTCATGAGCATTGTGAATTTAAGTTTGAGCAGGACTCTGACATCCTGAAATGAGCAAACTATCTAAATGCAACTTGCCATCATCTGTGTAAGACAGAAAGAAGAATGGTGGAGTCTGAAAAAGGAATAATATTTTCAAAAACATAACACAGATCTCTAGAAACTGATCTTATAATAAACTGCCTAGATTAGACAGAAAAGCTAAATAAAAGAGATAAATATTTTAAAATATTTATATAATATTTAAATGTAAATATTTGCACCTCACCTGTTGTGGCACCAGATTTGCTGTGGTTTTTTTTGCATCTGGACTCTGTAGATTAGCCTCATGTTTACTTACATCTGACATGACATTTGCATAAATTGGCAAAGGTCTCAGTTTTACAGAGGACATTTGTAAATCTCACCAGGTAAAAGTGTGATTAAAATCAGATACTGCTTACCTATCTAGTGGATCTGTGCTCAGAGTGATAAACTGTTAACCATGAATGCCAGTACTATTTATTCTGTAAAAAAGATTGTAAAAGGGGTAGAAAATGGCAAATTCATAATGCCTTCTCGTCACATGGATTGTAATGAGAACAAAAAATATCACAAACATTTTTTTTAATGTGAAAATCATCAAGCTGTAATGAGAACAGAAAGTAGCACAAAATAGGTACCACTTCTCTGAGCTTCCTAAAATGTGATCTTTCTGTTGCCCTCAAATGGCATTTTTCAGGTTCTTTTAGTCTGCTCATTCTACAGTGGTTTTTTTGTTCCCTTAGCTGTTTCTAAGTGGCTCATTAAAAATGTGCACAGATTATAAAAGTGTAATGTGGTCATGCAGTTTTTTTCACAAAACATTATAGAAATATCTTATGCCTTTCATCATTGTAAAAATATGTAAGTTTCTGACACTTTCCAGCTAAGTATGAAGAGTTGAAACCAAGTAGAATTGATCTGGGTCAGCTTGAGAAGAGTTGTGGGTGGTTTGGGGCAGCAAATATAAACTGCATTCACATTATTGAGTGGGCTTTAAGAAAAGCAGCTTGAGTCTGAAATACTGTACTATGTTTAATATGACTTTTAATAATTTCTAGAACTCCATTTATGTCTTTTATCTAGTTATAGTTTATTAATTAAGACTGAGTATATTTTTTGATCTCCAGAAATTCTGGAAACTTGGTGAGGTAATTTCCTAATTGGTGGCACAAAAGACTTCATCAAGCATATATGTTCTGGAAAGTCCTTTTGACAAAAAGTTTTCAGTTTCTGACACATTGATTAAAACAGATTAATATTAAAAATAAGCTCTAAAAAATTATATTTGGGCTCCCATGATTCTGCGATAATTTTTCAAGCCCTGCTTTTGCAGATGGAATCCTTTTACAATAGATCAACAATGACATGTTTTTCAAATCAAACCAGCAAACATACAGCTTTCTGGAGAGTTCATCATGTTTTAGAGAGGAAGCTCTAAAGGCAGATTAGCCAGTCCTACAGAGAAGAATTTTTTTTTAAGCATGTTTTTACCATACTTAACTGCTGTTATATAACACAAAGTGGTTACCAAACCATGATGAATAGAGCAGCATTCATTTCTTCTTTATTAAACAATTTTTTTTTTTTTTTTTCTGAGAAGGATCATTATTGATGGAATGGGAGTAAAATGTGTGTTTTGTAAACTTGTAGCCCCCTGAGTCCTCTGGGTTTTGCTGTGCTTTTTCCTCCAGCAGCTGGGTTTCTTTTTGGTGATGCTGGTTGGTGAGCATTCGTCCTGTCAGGCCTTGCACTGTGCTGCAGTCTGTTTCCCACAACTTTTGTAATTCTTGACTTTTGCTGTTTTCTTTTAGTTTTTATTAAACATTTGAACCATTTCCTACTTTTATTTGTGTATCTGCTTTTTAAATTAGATCATGTGGTTTGTTGATTTAATTCAGGGAGTGCTTTTATGTAAAACCAGACAAAACCAGGCTTACTTCTTCTCTGTCTTCATGTGTTCAGCACAGTTTATTCTGCAATTTCCTAGATAAACCTATGTCATTAAACACTCAATTTTGTTGCAGATATGGCTTTGTTTTCCTACTTCCAAGATCAACATTGTCAATTAAATTCATTAATGATTATTGACAGCAATGCTATTCCTGTAAGTCATTTCTAAGGAATGTTTTAGCAATATTATGCACCATCTACAATTTAGTTCTGTAAGATGCAATGTCCCATGAAGAATTTATTGAGCACATGCTCTATTAGAAGAAGAGGACTGAAAAGAGCTGGTACTATCTGAGTGAGCTACAAACTTACTATAATACATTATAGCTCTAATGTACATTTTTAACTATGATGGAGAAGTAGCTAATGAAGCATTGAAGGATAATGTTTTTTCTAAGTGCCAATGAAGCATAATCAGGGAGATTGAAGCAAAATCTTAATAAATGAATGAGGCAAAATAAAATTAATCTGAAAGATTGGTTACAGAAGTAAATGTTCAATCAACAATAAGATCTCTTTAGATGGCAAATTTTATGAATCTAGGTAGGCATTTTTGTATGATTTCACTTTCCAAACATCACTATGGAATGAACTGTCAGCTGAGTTAGTATTTGATTTTTTTTTTTTCAGATACCAGCACAATATTAACAATTTTCAGTTGCAATTAAATGTCTTTTACACAACTTAAAATTTATTGTACATCATATCTGAAAACATAGCAGTAGAAACTCAAGATTTTTTGGAAAAAAAGTCTGCTTAGTTGTTTTTACAGAATAATTAAAATGATTGTATACAAGTTCCATCTTTAAAGAAAAAAGATTATTTCTGAAGTACTCGGTTTATATTAAATGCAGATGATTGCAGGACATAATTTTAAACTGCTTTGATGTACAAGAAAAATCACTTCTGCACACTGGAAACTGCTTCCAGATCTGCCCTTGAAGACAGATGTGAACTTTCCACTTCATTGCCTAGAGATGTTTTTTTAAAAGAGCTCCATAAATGGTTCATTTTACAAGCCGACTGCGTATTATTCTGGTGTCAAAAGCTTGGGAATTGATTACATGGACTATAATGCAGATAGGAGAATTTCTGATGTGTTTTAGGATGCAATTTGAATTCTCTGGGCCATACATCTGCAGTGATGATCTCTGTAATACACTCTTCATGATTTTTTATCTGCAGCTCTCCATAACCCACTTTGACAAAGGCTCCTTCTTTCTGAGGTTATTTAAAATTTCTATCAAATTATAGTACAATTGTTTTGTGGTTTTTTGTTTTGTTTTGTTTTGTTTTTACTCAGGCAGATGCATATTTTACTAAAAGTTTGTTCTTTTTTTTTTCATTGGCTTACCTGGTATATATTATTAAAAAATAGAATGTAAATGCAAATTCCTACTTTAAGCTATATAGTTTAATAAAACTGTGATTAAGTTTCCATTTTAAAAATATATTTCTTTAGAAGAAAAAAGAACCCAAATAATATCCTGGTTTTATAAATTATGAACTAAGGTGAGAGTGAAGTAGCTAAATTTTTCAGGTACCACAAAACCAAAAGGCTGTTGTAGTTTTTTGCTTTGTGTTTTTAAGGTTGTTTTTTTTGTTTTTTTTTAATGCTATTTCATTGGTTTAGGACCATTCCTTATAGGAGTATCCTGAGGTGAGTGGAGAGCTTTTAAGCAGCAGAGGGCTGTGGGTCTGTCTGTGAAGAGGAATAAATGAACAATAAAAGTGGTTGTAACGTTTTTGCTGAGGATTGTTACACAGAAAAGTGGAGGTGCTGCCTGGGAGAGACCCTTACTTCACTTTAATCAGCAGGATCCCATTGGCCATGTAAGGGCTTTCATGGCCCAGAGAACAAAGATAAGCAGAAAGTTTTGGGGTTTGGGGTTTGTTTTTTGGGAATTTTTTTTTCTTTTTGTGATTTTTGGGTTTTTTACTTTTAGCTTTTCATCAAACCCCTGAGAGCTATTGACTTCTCTGTCATTTTTATTTCCAGATGTTTGTCCTTGACTTATAAGAGAACATACAATTAAATTAATTAGAAGCTGACTTTAGTATCACTTATCCTGGAAGACCGCAGATTAGATCATGTTATTTATGATATAAACAGGTTCTTTAAAAGGGTCTTTCAAGGATTGGGCAAATGCTTCAAATTTAATTAAGACTTGAAAATTGACTTTTAATGAGAAAATAAGATCAGTCTATTTTGAATAACAGCAACACATTTGAAAACATAAAACTTAAAATGAATGTTGCTCTTATTTGTTTGTTTGTTATTGATGTTAAGCGTTATTTTTTGCCATTTTGAGGTTTTTAATAAGAGATGAAAATATAGAATTCAGTCCAAGGTTTGGAGAATGAAAATTTTTATTTATTTTTATGACAGATGTTAATATTTTGGGTTTAGAAGTAAAGAAAGAGAACTGTGTGTTTCTGAAATGACAGAGTATAAACAGCAGTTAACTTTAGAACTCAATAACTCTTTATATTTAAAGTGTTTTAAATATTTCTAAAACTCAACAATTTTCAATCTATCTAAAAATTAGATAAAATTAGATAATAATTTTCAATTTATCTATTTTATTCTGGACACTTGAGAATCAAATACCCCTTTAAAACATGGCTCAAGACAGGCTATGCTTTCAAGATAAAAGTTAAACTTCTGTACAGTTTCTGCTGTCATTGTAGTAAGAATGATACAAATATTAAACACAAGAATAAGGTTTGTTCAACATGACATAAGGTAAAAAACTATTAGGTATAAATACATTAGGTATAGTAGTAATATTAATAGTAATAAGAAGAAGAATACAAAAAATTCAAATAGCAAATGTGTTATTTCACAGTAGAGCCATATTTATTTTTTTTTTAGCATTATTGTTGTAGAGTGTTATGTAGCTTAAACTACACCCTATTTTCATGACAAAGGAACAGTGATACTTTTTGCCAAAAGGGACTGTGAGTATCACTCCCATTTACAATCCAGCTACATGGTGTGGGAAGGTGCTGAGCTTGTATCACATCCATCTTGGTCTTGCATGACTTCTTTTAGAGATTATATTTTTAATGTTTTCATATGATTCTTTAAAATATAAGTATAATTCAAATTCACATCTTCTCTAGCTTTTGTTTTTGTATTTTTATGCCTTCTAAGAGCCAACATGTAAAAAATTCAATGGACAGAGAAATTATTGGAACAATAATCTTGAAGCTAGAGAAGTTCCCCCCATAAATTTGTTTATCTTTCTAAGAAATGCTGAAACGTTATGAATAGAAAGCTCTCTGTGAAACTAGAAGGATTTGGGCATTAAAGAATCAAGTCTATTGAGAATAATGGTCCCTTCTGGACACAAAACTCTATGTATAAAAGTTTCTTTGGCTTCCTGTGTGCTGCATACCTCTGCATGAGTGTGGATGTCTGTCTATGTATCATTCATGCATATATGAGTGAACACATGGATTTGCCCTTTCCCTGAAATATTTTTGAAGATGTATGGAGGGATCCTCCTCTCATCAAGGAGAAATTCTGAATCAGCTTACTACATAAGTAATTGTGTAATTAGTACTAGACCTGAGGTAACTAGTTGATTTGAGAGGATTCTTTTTCCTTCTGAAGACTACAAAAAAGAAGTGAAAGTGCAACTGAGGAATTCTAAAAGTTCATTTTGGAAGCCCTTCATTTTTCACTGTCTGTGCAGGGCTTTTTCTCCCACTTTGTAGTACTGTGTATATTTTGAGACATAAGACAAAAATATTTTTAGAAGAGTAAAACAAATAATTTTCAAGCATAATGTGTCTATTTACTTGCATTGGAAGCCCATTGGGAAATGGAGTACTCCAACTATAGTTGAATATTTTGGGGCCTTGCCCTTACTTCCAAGGAGCTTTGACAGATTTGTTAACACTAATGAGACAGAAAAATAAAGCCCCAGATTTCACAGGGTTTTTGTTTTGGGTTTGTGTTTTGTTTTGTGGTTTTTGTTTTGGTTTGCTTTTGTTGTTGGGTTGTTTGGTTTTTTTCCTAGCAGTTAAGAACTGTATTTTCCTTTTCTATTTAATATTTATATTGAGAGTTAGCAGTACTTTTGTTTTGGGCAGATTTACATGGCTTTAAATTGTTTGGTATTTTCTTTGCATAATTTTATGGTGTCTCTTGAAAGTAAACTCGAGCTTATTATGTGTGATTTTTCGAGTATATAGGATTTATTTGCACATTAAATACCAAGAAAACATCTGCTTTAAGTCATACTCTAGCATCACAGTATGTAATACTTTTAAACAGATTGCACTCCTGTTTCTGTACAAAATACTAAGAATTTTCAGTGAACATTGGTTTGAAGTTTCCCATGAAAAGGATTTTATTTTTAATTCTTCTTGTACATATTTTCCAAACTATGGGAGAACACAGCATGCTCACATTTTTGAGTTAAAATTTTTGACAGGATTTTCTTGCTGACTAAATGGCATATTTCTTTTTAAGACAATCTTTCCAATATTTTCTATTATGTGGGGGCACAAAAGAAAAATTGTAAGCAGGAAAGTGCAAGGTCAAAACAATGAGCAGGACAGAAAAGATTTTTGTCACTTAAAACGTGTCACCACAGTCTCCCTGAGAGCTGATCAGCAGCAACCTCAAAGGAGGATGAAGCCAAGAGACTGAAAAGCTTGTTTTTTCCCTTTTGCACCTGCACCTCATCTCTCCTCTTGTCTTTCCCCAGACTTTGCACTGCATTGCCTCAGGGCTTGGGAACTTGCCTCTTATCAGTAAAAATGGTCACACCTGCTGATAAAGTGTTGTTCTGCTCCTGGGCTGCAAAAGCAGGCAGTGGCTATTGCTGTGCTGTGGTGCTCTGCCATCTCTGCCCGTGGCAGGGAGGTCAGTATGGTTTTCACCTCCTCATTTTAGGTGCTTAGGAGAAATGTCCATTGGGAAGAGCTGCAGAAGCTGCTGGAAGGCCTGTGTGCTTCTCATGTACCATATCACACAAAGCCATGGTCATTCTGCACAGGTGTCATATCTATTTCCTTTGTTTATTTATTTAATCTCTTTACTGCCATGGCAGCTGCCAGCAGATCAGAAAATGGTTACATGCAAACTTCTTCCTCTATCTGTAGCTAATATTTAATATAATTTTCCAAAGCCAGGTAAGGGACCTTCCCTTTCTGCTGGACCTGTGTTCTCTTCATTGAGAATAGAGTGTTTCCTTGGCTATGAATTATCCCCCTTTTTTTTTTATTTGCTCATTTCTTTGCCTGTCCCCCTAATTTTTCAGGCACCTAAAAGATTCAGATATTTTTCACATGACCCTGAAAGCAAACATTATATACGAACCACTGCTAATAAACCAAAATTATAAAGCCATGTAAAATAAAAATAACTGATAAAACAGATATGTACACTGTGATTCTGATTGAAAAGATTCAAACAGAAGAGAAAAACTGAAAAGTGGAAAAGAGTCAGTGGAACTGTCTTCAGGTATTTAGAGACTTTGAATCTCAGACCATTTATTTAAGTATCAGATTACAGATTTAGGTCTTTTCTTCAGGCTACTATTTTAAGAAAGGTTTATCTTTGGACTTTGGTGTAGGCTCTGAGCAAATCTAACATTCAGTCTTTGAAGTGAGGTCTGTGTGGAGCACAGTTTGCTGCAGGCTCTCTCCCTAATCAGGAACTGATACAATAGTCAGACCACCAACACTGTGGATATCTGGAGAGAAGGTCCCATAGCCTGCTGAGTGCATCTGAGTAGCCAGGGTCATAACTTTAGGTCCTCAGTTAAGTATTAATAATTTAGGTTGGATGAGACTAGATTGGGCTAGGACTTTAAAAAAAATCAAAAATCAGCATTTTTCTTTAAGTATTTACATCTCAGTCTAGCATTTCACTTGAAGCATAGAGATTCTTATTCATTAAAAAAATAATGCATTATTAGGTAAAATGGAGACAAAAGACACACATTTCAGTCTGTCTTAGAAGAGAATTTTGTTTTTTCAAAACATATTTTTGGGGGTGAACTGCACATGTTATTTTTAGGATAGTCTGATTTGCGAGAGCAAACAAAATACAAACTGGCTTTTAAGAGCGATGATGTGTATCAGTTGTCTCTGCATTTCTATTGGGGATGACCAAAATAAAAAGTTCTTACAAAAAATTATTAAGGTGTTTTTATATATGATCCATTAAGGTTCAGGTAGAAAGATTGTTTTTGTAGTTTACAACTAACTGCATATTGTGAGATGTAATAAAAATCACAGTTCTCCTTTTTGCAATGGAACCTAGTTCCATAGCTAAGATCTGGTTTTGGAACAGAAACAATTTTCTCTATGCTGTCTGTAAAAGGTCAGCATTGAACACAGAATTGAATAGACCACAGAATCTTCAGGGCATGGTGTTGTTTGTTGTTTTAGTGCCATCTGTGACACTGGACATTTTGTCAGTTTAGAACAAATAATAGCAATGGTGGGATGGAAATACTCACGTATTCTGCTGACCAGTTTGTGGGAAATAATGATTCAGCTGCTAGGAGGCACAGAAAGCAGTTATTCTTTGAGACTGTTGTGCAAAGGGTACAAAGGAGCATAGTGAGGCTTCTCAACATCTACATAGAGCCAAGAAGGATTACAGTAGCCTAACATTTTTAAAGCTCTGACTAAACTGGTTTATAAAATAACTATTTAAAAAAACTGTACTTTTGCCATGAAGTTATGACTTCAAACACTAACACAACCTTGGATTTCTTTGTCTATAGAATCTACATAAATCTTTAAGAACTACAATTCTATCAGAGCAATTTAAGAATAGCACTAATAGAGGTCACATGCACATTCATTAATGCACAACTGTGTGGTCATTTGTCACATATGCAAGCAACCAGAAATCTTTTTAATCATCTAGTTGGGAATTTCCTAAGAAGAACCTGTGAAAGAGAATGCCCCTGAACAATTTTTATCTGACTCTGGTTGTCAGATATACACTGAAATATGTGTATGAATGTAACTATTATCTTCTTATCCTGACAGTAAATTAGCTATCTGCAGAGGCTTAAGTGAGTTAAATGAGAAACCAAAAATAATCCAGAAGCTCCTCTAAGGTGGACTTTGTAGATTAGAAGACGTCTTAATAAGACAATTGTATAGTCATTGACATGTGAGGAGAGAAAGCTGATTTTCATGTGCACTTCATTGTAGAAGTCAATATTCAAAAGTATCCTAAATATTTTATTAAAAAAAAAAATCTGTTTAAAAATGTTTTGTTAAAAAAAGGTTGGGCTTTGAATGATGTCCATATCCACTTTATTGTTTTCTCCTTCACTGGGGTTGGTTGGTTTTGCCATGCTAACAGAAGTAGTGGTCACCAGGGGTAGTAAAGTGCTTGATGGGAATTTCTCTGTGTCACACTGAGGAGGAAGGATCATGCCTGTGTTCTGGGACAGCAGCCCTACAGCTAAGCCTGGCAATACAAAGGAGGGCTTTTAGTCATCTTGTTATAATGATGCATGAAAAAAGCAACAAACATATCACAGTGCAGTTAGATGCAGAGTAAAAACAAATAGACTGATGATAGCCCCTCCTCAATAAAAAAAGTTATTTTTCCACAGTTTTGGTTCATTTGCATCTGTGACGGTGTATATATACACTAGGGATACATTTTTGTGCATTGACAGCATAATTCTAAGCCTCTAAGGGATTTCAGCAAAATAACTAAGGGAAATTAAAGTATACACAGACACTATACACATAAAAATCCCATTATCTATTAAATTTAATTGCTAAAATAAAAATCCCCATACAACAGAGCAGTTGCTGAAAAAACACAAAACTTGAGCTTTTCCTAAAGGTGCTGAGATGTATCTTGAAGTAAGGTATACACTTTTCAGAATTGTCATCACTTGAAGAAGTAGGTTATCTTTGTGTTGTCATTCTCTGTATTTAATCTGTACATAACTGAGTGAAATATTCAGCAGTCACAACCCTTTTAAATTAAGGAGCAGGTAATTCCTGACACATGGGAAAAACACCAATTCCTGTGTACTTTTCTGGTAATCTACTACAGTATTTACACTTGGTGTGCAAGAAAAAGAGATCATTTAAAAGAATTCTTTTTTTCATAGTTGTAATGGCATACAACTAAAAATATCAATGAGTAAAAATAATGACAGGCTGAGATAAATTAGTCTTCCTCAATCACACTGAAACTCTTTATTTGAGAAAAAGATAAAAGATGGTATTTTCTTTTGCATTGTTCAGAAAACAATTTTATCTTGGTTGCAACTTTAGCAAATAAAAGACCACATTCTTAAATTGAAAAGGTAATTCCTTACTCCTCCTTTTGACAGCATTCTTTATTCTGCAGGGATTTTTGCAGAGTTATTTTTATTGTGATGGTTTAAATTAGTCTGAACCAGTTTTGGGGGTTTTCTGTGATCTCTCTTTAGTGGCTAAGTGACACCTTGATGCTTAAAGTCATCTAAATTCTGTGAATCTATTTAATGCTAATGATATAATGCATTCTGCTCATGATTACTATTACAGAAATGCACTTTTTAAAACTGGTAGGATTTCATGAATCATTGAGTGATTTTGTTGGCAGTCACATCATATGTTGAAATTAACTGTGTTTCTGTGTACCACACTCCTATTGTATCATACTCCAAACTTCAAATCACTACTGGCAAGGAAGGTGTTCTAATTTTAAAGCTAAATTTGTCCACAGACCATTAATATCCATTTGGTTTGCAGCCAATATACCTTTCCTCCCATATAAGTCATATTTGTGAGATTCATTTCCCTAGGTTAAATTAGCCACATTTTTCTAACCTTTTCTCCAAAAATCAACCATCTGACTAAGCATTTGTTTGCACATCATTTCTCCACTTGGGGTGGAATCCAAAAATAAATTTAAGTTCCTAAGTGACATTTTAGACAAAATTGATGTGTAAATTCAGGAGAATGAGCCTGGAAAACTGCCTGTGACCTCCACAGACACGATATCTGTGAAGACCTATCTGCATTTTTTCTAATTCTGGATGCTATAGAGGCTTCACTGTGGACCCTGTCTCTGCCAAACTGGCTTCGTTTAGACAGTTACTCCTGCCTGAATAACACTGTTTGGATAGAGAAAATGTGAGATTTTAGTATTTTATTTTTGTATTTTTTTTTCTTCTGCCAGTTCTACAGTCTTTGTGGTCATGCTCTGAATATTTATGTTTCTCTCTCAATCTATGTGGCATAGGTGGTAACTTTTTTATACGTAGATCTAGCAATTTGAATGTTTCTTCTCGAGGTAGGAGATCTAAGTCCTCAGTTTGTGTGGGATTTGAATGTGTAGATCACACATCCTAAAGAGCTGCTGAGGCCAGCATTCCCATTCTAGATGGGAATGTATCCTTCCTTCTCTGTATTTTGTTTAGGCAGTGTCTACCACAGGCAGAGCAACACAGCAAGGAGGATGCATGACACACAGACTTGAGGAGTACAGACTAATTTGTGGATGAATACACACAGAAGATAGATACCAGTAAGGAGTTGTTAATATTAACATATTCACCACCTCAATGAGGCCTCTGGAGAGTGTCTGCTGGCCAGACAGTCACCAGTCAGGTCAGCAAGCAGCAACTTCTCCACCTCTTTGGAACATACCAGCCAACCTTTGCACTTGCTGGGTTGTTACCATCCACTTCTCTGTATTTTCCTTTTGGCTTTGTACCTCTTCATGTCAGTACATTTCTTTCTGAATTGTTCTCCCTGTGACACTGTGTGGTTTTTCTCTTTTTTTTTTTTTTATTTAGTTTTATTATATCACCTGGTTTTCTCTAAAATATCATCTCAGCAACCTTTTTCACAATAAAATTGAGATGAGGACTCTCAGCTGTGCTGTACCAGTCTAGGCCTTGAATCAGACACCTGAAACTCTGAGCTGAGCCTTTGAAGGCTTCTGTCACCCTTTTAGTTTGCAGAAGAGCCCATTCTGTAGCAAGCAGGGCAGAGCTCTTGCTTGATGACTGCAAAACAGACATTCACAATGAATGTTAGACGTGTGCCCTTTTCATAATGACATTTGTTTATTACAAAACTGTGTGAGGAGAACATTGTGACAGAGCTATTTTGTTCTGCCCTGCAATATTGGGTTGTAAGGGTTGCTGAAACCAGGGAGAGAGCTGTGGATTCAGGGTGTTAAAGCACTTCTATCACTTGTAGTGCCAATCATAAAGTCTATGGCCAATTCAGGGACCAAAGGGTGTGAAGAATTCTGTAAAGAACTAAGAAGATTTAGCTAGTGAAGACTGCTAAAAGAAGATGATGTCCATTTCCCAAGTCCTAATAAATTTGGGTTGACAGGCTAACTGAAGAGATAGCCTTCGGGAAAAGCTTGCATTAAGGGCATGAGGTTAACTGAGGAAAAGACAAGTCTAAGACTAAGGCATATGACTTCATGGTACCAAATTTGATTTTACAGAGAACCATTCTGACAGAAAATGAGCTAGAGGCCTGGTGCTATAAGATGATTTTTGTACATTCTTTTGTTACCAAATATCTGCATGGTAATGAAAAACCATTATATGAAACACATAGCTTTGGGAGTAGTTTGTACAGTGCTTATACAACAGCACTAAAAAACAAAGTGGTAAATAGATGCAGATATAGAAGAAGTCCAAAAGGACAATGGCAAGGTTCATTAAATCACTGGATATCTGGACAATTCCAGGTTATTTCCCTACTATCACATCCATCAATATGGCAGAGAAGCAAATCTGGGAGTTCCATCTTTTGATAAGATTTAGTGCATTTTGCCAATCAGCTAATAATCAAATTCCTTTCTTCATGTTAGTTGTCATTATTTTCCTATTTAAGAGTTCTGCCATATGCTCAGCACAAAGCATAGTCTTTGAGTTGCACAAACTTATTCCAGGGAAAAGACACTAAATAGAGACAGCCAGCAGTGGAAACAGTGACTGGGAAACTAAACACTTAATACTGTTACTAAAGTTGCAGAAGTTCTTATAGGCATACAGAGAACTGAGTCTGTGAAGGATTTAAATGAGGGAAAGGGAATGATGATGACTCTGAGAAGGAGCAAGTGTATGAGCAGTGAGCAGGCTGCAGCTGGGAGGTATGAGATGGAATCTGCATCAACAGCAGAGATAGGAGGAGGGCCAAGTGTAGATGTACCCCAAATGTAAATAGAAAAGAAACATAGAGACCCTAGAACTGGATATAAAAAAATAAAAATAAAATAGGCAAACAATGGGACTGCAAAAAAACATGTGAATTTAAAGTATAAATTAACATGTTTATAAAGAATATCTGCATAGCAGTAATTTTTTAAACTAGGGATTATTTCTTGGTAGAAGCCAATTCATTATGTTTTTATGTATTTAAAAATAGCTAAGACCAGATTCTGAAAAGCTTAATAGGTTTAAGTAGTCTTATTCTCATGTCCTGTGCTGACTGAAGCTATATTAGCACAAATAATAATGGCATTATTTCTGCTTAAATTGGGAAATGAGCATTTTTCAGGCTGAATGGATAAAGCAAAATCTACCCCGACACCTTCAGCAGGTAAAATTTCTGCAACCCCTTTTTTTGGGTTTAAAATATTTTCATCCCTCCAGTAAATGAAAAAAAAAAAACTATGTTAATTATTTTGCCAACTTTTTTATATGCTTTTCACAAACTTTATGAGAAAATAATCAAAGCTACTATGAAATTTGATCTGGTTTTCAGTAGTATTTTTATGCTAAGTGGTATCTAGCATTTTTAGTATGTTTCAGACTTCTAATAATAATATAATGATTTTCTGTGGGGCAGATTTGTTTCCTGGAGCATTGCTTCTATTTTCAGTTTATAAAAGTCGGTACACAACATATGTATGGTTTCCAATACTGTTTTCTAGGAAAAGAGAGGAAACTGTGCTAAGAATTCCAGATAACCTCATCTAAAATAAATATTTACAAGAAAAATATTTTGCACATTCATAAAAAAAAAAGTATTTCTTAATTAGTGCTTCCTCAACAAATGATGTGTAGTTGGAATACTTTAATTCCTAGGGAGGAAAAAAATAGATCCTGGAGGATCATGTTTATTGCTTTTCTCAACAGAAAATAATTAAAGCCTAAATTATAATTAATAGCTTGATACAGAGGCACATTCAGTTTGGATTTGCAAAAGATGTAGTAAGTGTTAGGGGAGACTACTGATTCAGCTGATAAACTGCATTTATTGGAACAATATTATCGGGTACTTTTATTAAATGTTTTTGTGTCAATTACCAGGATGTTGACTAGTTTGGTCATTTCTATAAAAGAAGAATAATAAATACACAAGACAATTTTTTGATGACCTGAATGATAATGCATATATTCTTGCTTTGCTTGTGCCTCAACCAAAATTTTGTATAGCCACTCTTTAGTTGCATTTCCTTAAAACTAGCCCATTTGAGCTGTTCTTGCTTAAGATTTTTGTCATATCATCTGTGTTTCTTGTAATTTATATATCACTCTTAAAAATTGCTGATCAGCTATTTTTAAATGCAGATTTTATCGCACATTATACACCACTTATCCACCAGTGAAGCTCATATTGCACTAGTGAAATAAACCTTCATTAGCTATTCTAGTATCCAGAAGAGACTGTTTTTTCTTTCCTTTCAGTGCCTTTTTGTGCTTAAAATTTTCTTTTGCTATTTTAAAGGAACGATGAACAAAATCCCACTGGAAACAGTGTGATTACTCCTCTCATGTGGTAGCTAGGCAACTGGCAAGGAGATCTTTTGCACAGATAGAAGCACTTGTCCTTTTTCTGATTTTTTGGGAAGAAGAGTACAAGGAGCCAGTGTGCAGCAGGGATTTAGCAGTAAAGTGAGCAGAGAGGTGATCGTCCTGTTGAGTTACAGGATTTATACAGATACCTATACCAAACCTCAAGAGAGGATTTCCTGAGAGAAACACAGCCATGAGTGCCAGTTGGGTCCCTTTTTCTCAGGCTAGCAAAATTATAGGGATCTATTGATGGGTTATAGAGGCTTTAGAAAGAAATATATGTTAGAAATATGTCAGCAAACTTTGCACATATATGTCATCAATACTTTGGAAAAATGTTGTTGCTATTAGTTATCACCATGCCTTTTTATATTTGTTCATTTTGGCTTTCTGGAACCTGATATGCTCCATTTCTGGGATGGTGCTATGGAGCTTCCTGCAAGAACAGGAAATAAAATAAATAACTTAGCAGTATGCATAGCATTCAGACTGAAAGAATTCAACTGTATCAGCTGAAAACACTGTATGATTTCACTGTTACTTTTTCAAATAAGTAACTTCATATGTTTATTGTATCACAGGTACAGGAATGGCTGTGCTTGAACTGCCAGACCCAAAGGGCAATGTCAGGACAGCTTGGAGATATGGGCAAGGTGCCACTTCTGAAAACAGGTCCTTCACAACCAACATCCAAACCACCTGCTCCTCCTCAGAAACGGCCTGTGCCTGCTGTCTCCCCTTCCCCTCAGAAGACTTCCACACCGCCCACTCCAGCAGCAGCAAAGCCAAAAGAAGAACCAGGCGTTCAGAAGGAAGCTCCAAAACTTCAGCCGGGGAGATTGGAGAAAACATTGTCAGCTGATAAAATCCAGCAAGGAATTCAAAAGGAAGATGCAAAAGCTAAACAGGGAAAACTTGTCAAGACACCCTCAGCTGATAAAATCCAACATGCTTCTCAAAAGGAAGACCCAAGGATTCAGCAAACAAAATTGACAAAGACAGCCTCCTATGACAGAGTTTTGCAGGAAGTTCAGAAGGAGGATGGAAAACTTCAAGAAGCAAAGCTGGCAAAAACATCCTCCGCTGATAAAATTTTGCAGAGAGCTCAGAAGGAAGACATAAAACTCCAAGAGGCAAAATTGGCAAAGGTACCCTCAGCTGACAAAATTTTACAGGGAATTCAGAAAGAAGACCCAAAACTCCAACAGATGAAAATGGCAAAGGCACTGTCAGCTGACAAAATCCAACCTGCAGCTCAGAGGGAAGAAGCAAAACTTCAGGAGGTAAAATTGCCAAAGGCAGCTTCAGTTGATAAAATTCAACATGGAATTCAGAAAGATATAAAACTTCAACATGAAAAAATTAAGAAAACTTCATCGGTGGATAAAATCCAAGAGGAAGGTCAAAAAGAAGAAACAAAACTTCAGCGAGGGAAACTCTCTAAGACACCTTCAGCAGATAAAATTTCTGCAACAACAACTGCAGACCAAAAGACACCCCTAAGCACATTGGAAGAAGATAAAGAAACTGTGCTCCCAGAAAAGAGCACACCACATCCAGAAGACAAAAAGGAAGAAATTACACCTGAAATTAAAGACCATGTTGCTGAAGAGAAAGCAGAAGTTGAAGCACCTTATAAGGGACTGCAGGCTAAGGAGCAAGAAGATGTTAAGAAAGAGGATTTGACAACTGGGATTTCACAAGAGGTTTTGAAAGCTGAAAAAGCTCAGGAAGCAGAAATTCCTGTTCAAACAGCACCTTTGTCAGGAGCCGACCACGTGGAAGCAGTACGAGAAAAAATAGTAAGTGTTTTTCTGCCTCCCACTTCCCTCTCTCCACATTAGAATCTGATCCTTACAGACCCTCTCCTTCCTGTTTTACGGTTATTCTCTTTACAAAATGATTCTAAATGATAAAATCAATTACTGCCATTGAGTGAAAGTTTCACTAGTTAGTCCTATGCTCTACATGAACATTTCAAGGTTACTTGTCTGATTTTAATTCTCAAGCAGTTAAGCATTTGAAACTAAGGCAAAGCTCCTGTTCAGTAGTTTTCCCAATATTTCACATTTATTTACCTTGATCTCTTGAATCTTCAGACCTCAAATATTAATTGTTGAAATTGGAGTGTTTTCACAGTTCTCAATCCCAAAAGGGAATCATCTGAGAGAGTAGCGTGTACAGTGCTTTGCAATAACAAAATATAATATAAATTTTAGGAATACTTTGTGATGCCTGAACATGGTACATGAAAGTATAAAATCTTTACATCTTTTTACTATTTAATTGGTTTATCTCATACAGACAAGTACATTCAGGTAGGGTACTTGTGGGCTCTCAAGTGAAAGGAATGAGTGAGTTTATGATAGCATGTACTAGAGGTCTGTATTCAAGTCACTTTATTAGCTGAAGAGAATAGCATGCACAATTTGTTGAGAAATGAAAAGTTAAGGGGTTTCTTATCAGCACTGCAAAGTAAGTGCTGATTACTGTGTTATGAAAGTAGTATGTTATGAGGGTATATTGTAAACTCAGGGTAACCCCAATGAAGGGAAGAAATGACGCATCTGACTCCATTGATATCAGAAGACTAATTAATTACTTTATTATACTGTATTATTCTGTACTATATTACAATACATCTAAACTGCAACTGCACAAGCACTCAACTCTACCAAATCTCCTGACTGTCTCCTGACGGTCCCAACAATCACATGTAGTTGCAATTGGTCACCTCAGGTAAACAATCTCCAGAACACCTTCCACATGAGAACAACAAGAGGAGCAGATAATGAGATAAGATTTTTTTTTTTCCTCTGAGATTCCTCGCTGTGATTCCAGAAAATATCTTTGGGAAGCTGTGCCTTGCTTTTGTCTATGAAGAGAAATGCAGCCACAAGGGTAGGAGTAGGCTAAAGGAAAGTGTTTAACCTTTGCCAGAATTATGTTTTTAAATAATCCTAGTCAAAAAGGCCAAGGATTTGGTTAATTTTGTTTTATGTATTTCCTGGTAGGAATTAAGATATATGGACAGAAAAAGACTCAAATTCAGAAATTTTGCTTTGGAAAATACTATTTTTATGAACCAAGTCTCCCGTCTGAAATAAACCTCCTATCACATGTTATGTTTACTGCTTTTGATCATATCAAGAGTTATGGTGTATGATTGTACTGAGGGAATCCCTGAATTATGCTTAGAGTAACATAGCCAGAAATCCTACCTTTTGGACCAAACAAAAAGGAGATCTGGGAATATCCTATTTCAAATTGTTCAGCATTAAAAAAAAGAAGGTTTCTCACTTAGCTTGTGCTTAGTAAATTAACTCTGATTTATTTTTAATTTTTCTTTATTGAAGTACTTCAGTGTTGTCTGTGCTGTTCATCAAACACTGCTAGACACAGATCTTCCCAAGATAGTGTGTGATAAAGTGGAAGAGGTGATGCCAATTTAGATATCACACATTGTTTCCATTTTACTAGGTAAAAAAAAAAGTGTACACACTGAAGAACATAATTTACATGTATTTCAGGGTAGAATCATATGGAGGATATCAACTAGGTATATTTTTAATTAGGGATGCAACGGAAAACCTTTCTGCACTTGACAAACTACTGTCATTTTATATTCAATTCTGTGGAAATGGTAGTTTCTAACTCTTCTAGCTTTCCAATAGTAGATAAGCAATTTTTGCTATCCTGTTTTTCACTTAAAAAAAGCAAAAGACAGCAATAAGTCCCTGAAGCCACAAAAAGACTAAAGTTCTGATTCAGTACAAACAGTAGAATAATCCATGGGAAATCACAGAATCATGTCATGGTTTGTATTGGAAAGGACCTTAATGTTCATCTCATTCCAACCCCTCTGCCATGGGCAGGGACGCCTTCCACTAGACCTGGTGGCTCAAAGCCCCATCCGAGCTGGCCTTGTGCACTTCCCTGGATGGGACAATGAGACATCCACATCTTCTCTGGGCAACCTGTGCCAGTGATTCACCACCTTCATAATAAAGAATTCCTTCTTAATATCTAATCTAAATTTGCCCTCAGTAAGTGTGAAGCCATTTTGCCTTATCCTGTCCATGCTCTTGTAAATATTCTCACTCTACCCTTTTTGTGGGCTCCGTTCGGGTTCAGGACAAATGACGGATATCAATTGAATTTAGAGATATAGTATCCTTTAAACAAGAAAAAAAGTGATTTCAATATTGAAACATTTTAAAATACTTGAGTCTCAAAGTGTGATTTAAGAAATCATAAAGACTTCTTTTTTCTTGATGAAGTCCAACAATTAGTTCAGCACTGCTACCTTCACCACTAAAACATGTCCACAAGTACCACATCCAGATGTTCTGTGAACCATAAGCTTTATATTTTCAAATAAGGATATTAAAAGTGAGGAAGAGTACAAACAAATAATATTTATAAAGCTAAAACTTCTAATACAAAATAGTTTTATAATGAATTGACTCTGGCATCACAGAAATGCCACTGGAGTAGCACAAATATAGTTGAAATTAGATCATTTTTAATGTTAGTTAAAGAGGCTGCATTTGCTGTTTTTAAAGACTTCTTCAAACTGCAGCTTTTATAAATCTCCTTCTTCCTCATTTCTCAAGAAATTTCTCTCATCAATGTCTGTTTTAGAGCTAAATTTGTCCAGTATTAAAAACACACCGTAGGCAAACTCAGAGGAAAGACAATTGAAATATTCAGAAAAGTCCAGTACTGTGACATGTACCAAAGTATTTCCTAATTTACAAAGGGAAAAAAAATAATTTTATATTTAAATGAATTCTTTTCTGTCTCAAAGAGTTGTGGAATATATATATATATATATATATATATATATATATATATATATATATATATATATATATATGATCCTTATCAACATTGTTTTGGCAATATTTTATCATTCATTTAAAAATCTTATGTTCATGATACATTTGCAAGTTTAACAATGTTGCTGTCCTTGTGGATGGCATGGCCAACACCACAGAAAATTAGTTAGCTGTCCTTTAAGAACAGATGTAGCTAGTGACAATATCCTAAGTCTCAGACTACACAAAAAAGGGAATAAAAGCCCAGAGGCTTTTCTTTTAAGTATTGCTTAATGTAAATTACATGCATATTGATCTCAAAACATGATATGCAGGAAAATTTTTGCATGTACCATGATGCAGGCAATGATACAAACAAAAGTGTTAGAAAATATATTCATATTTTGGTAACCTTAAGAAGAAAGTTGGATTTTCCTCATCCCTTTTATTTCTAGTGAGACATGAAGTCTGTCCTTCATATAGATCTTTTTCTTCTCCTTACTGTACCAGCAGCAGACCTTCTCACATTCAGTTTCCTGGGATTCATAGCAGTCATTTATGTCATTCACTGAAGTTCAACACCAGGGTGGGCAACAGCTGCCATCTCCTCTGGTTTGGTCACAGCAGGTTTTAGACACTGGACTCAGCTGCAGGGAGAATGGCTGAAGCTGTTCCATGGCCAGTTGTTCTCCACCTTTTCCTGTGCTTAACTGTTCAGTCCATGCCTTCTGTCTCTGCTTTGCAACCAGCACTATCACATCATCTTGGAGAACCAAGATATGAGAGGTTCACTTTCACTAGATGGATGCATTCTGTCCATCAGCTCCAGGGAAACCTTCTGAGCTTGAGCAGTGTTTGTATTTTTCAGTAGCTCATCTAAATTGATCATAATGAGTTTTGTTGGGTATGTCTTCATAAGTATGAACATACTGGTCATAAATGAAAAAATAACAGTAAAATGTCAGGTGAAGTTTTAGTGAGGAGCATGCTATTTATAGAGGGAAAAATAATTTGATTTTAATGATATATTTTTTTTTTTTTTGAAACATAGGAAAATAAATTTCCCTTAAGAACTTTCTTCTCTAATAAAGGGGACAAAAATGTAAATATAGTATACAAAACCTGAATTTTTAAATTTTGCTTCATTGCTGACTTTTTATAAAGACCATACATAATTCTGTCCTTAAGGGCTAGGGAATATCCAAGACTAGATTCTTCAGAATACTGAGAGCTTTAGGCTTCAAATGGTGATGCCTTTCCAAAGTTGTTGTAAGTACTGCAGGTTTCTCCATATTTATCTATTAATCACAGCCTTATCATTCAAGAAGCCCTTGGAAATGTTTGTTTTCACACTGGATTTTCATTTGCAATGGATTTTGCTGTGACATCAGATATTTGAATTTGCAGTATTGGTTATAATGTTGATAAGAACAAATGTAGTTTATATTCAATGTAGTATCTGATTTTGCAAACCATTTAATAAATCACTCCTGTGAATGATGATTAATTAATAAAGTATTAATTATTATACACTGTAAGAATAATATAAATACTTTAATACTGATATAAATATTAGTGTTTGAATGTAGGATTATGTTCAAAGTGATATATCTAAAAGCAAAACCACGTAACTTAAATGTAAATTAAATCTAAACCTGATTGGTTATAAAAAATAATATGACTGACTATAAAGAATATTTGAATTTTGATGTTTTGACCCTAAATGTAACTTTAATGTGGATAAACTTTGAAAATACTTGTAGTTGATAGCAACTTGAGTGTAAATGAAATTATAATTAACATTCATGATAATTTTTCTAGTATATTTATTCCACAGTATTTTAAAAAACTACTTTTCAAATAATTATGTTACCAATGAAGTTCATAAATTAAACCTGTAAATAAACAGTTTGCTCTACTTCAGAAATCCCTGACTTAGATTAGCAAAACTAATAAATAAAACCTACTTCTATTATTGAGATCCCTAACAAAAATAAAGATCACATCATATTATAAAAATCTTGATACTTTGGGATGCTTGTTCTCAAATTGCCAGTGTATTTGGGGACACTTCCTAAAATTGTCAGCCCAGAGCAGAGCAAAGGTGACCTGTATTTTGGAGAGTGAACTGTGTTTTAGCTGAACAATGAGGTACTTTCACTAAGTACAGAGCATTTCACAGCTGCAAGAAGCAGGAGTGAAACTGGTTCAAAAATACTTTCTGCAGGATATTTTTAGTATTTTTGTTATTTATAGAAGGAGATAGAGATGCTTGTCGGTCAGAATGAGGTAGAAAAATCTGGAATGACTAAGGGTGTTTCATTAGGGATGAGAAGGAAAGCATTGGTTCTGATGCTCGAATGCCTGCCTTGTTTGCTTCCTTTAATCAGTGGCTGACCATTGTGCTTTCCTCCCTGCAATTACACTGCCCTACCAGCAGCTTACTCTGCACTACCAGTTTACCAAGAAACTTCTTCTTTATGAGGCACTCAAAAAATATTTGTACAGTGCCCGGCTGTAGGGGACATTCCAATATGTGGGGACATTCCAAATGTCATTAAATCGTGCTTCACTGCTCTATGTATTCTGTTGCATGTTGAAATGTGTAATACTTCAATCCAAAAAAAATCAAATCATGAGTGCAAAATTTGAGAAGATTGACACATTTCTAGCCAAGTATAAAGTGCTGAGTGGGCAAAGAAAGGAGCAGACTTCAGAAATTCTGCAGGCATTTGTCAAGCTATATTGCTTTGTATTGAAAACCGTGTAGACAGCTTTGAAACATAGTAAATAAAATCTTAAAATAAATAAACCCCTGGGCAAGTTGTACCATGAATGTGTGATCAAATGGCAGGTTATCATTACTAAGTGTTCTTAAAACAATTAAATTTTATGTTGAAAAATAAAAGTTCATCTCGAAACTAGTAAAATCAGTTGCCAGTGTGGACAGCCATGCAAAGCTTAGTTAGAGTCAATGCAAAAAATCAAAATTTGAGGAACTTTTATGTTTTATTCTTTTAGCTTTGAATAGGAAAATTAGTGTTCAATCTTCATCAGAGGCATGAACTCATCCTTTAAAAAAAAAATCAATTTTAATTGCCAGGAGACATTAAGAATTTATATATAAATATATACACACGCGTTATGTATTTATTTTTTTAGGAAAAGGAGGATGACAAATCAGACACATCAAGCTCTCAGCAGCAGAAAAGTCCACAAGGTCTGAGTGACACCGGGTATTCTTCTGACGGGATATCAAGTTCACTTGGTGAAATTCCAAGTCATATCCCCACTGATGAAAAGGATTTACTCAAAGAAATTAGTAAGAAAGACACCATTTCACAAGAAAGTCCACCAAGCCCCTCAGATCTAGCTAAATTGGAAAGTACTGTACTCTCAATTTTAGAAGCTCAGGCAAGCACTCTTTCTGATGAAAAATCTGCAAAAAGCAAAGAGCTTTCTGAAACATATGGTGAACAGACAAAGGATCAACTTAAAACAAAGCCTTTGCCCGTCACTCCAGAGTCTTACAGTTCCGATGAGGAAGACTTAAAAGCTATCAAAGAAGGTGAAGGAACCATTGTAGAGGAGGGCAAAGGAACTGCCTACTCCCAGGCAGACTACAAGGAAGAACAAGAAGGAGATGACATATCAGCAAGAAGACAACAACGCTATGACTCTGTGGAGGACAGCAGTGAGAGTGAAAACTCACCTGTCCCAAGGAGAAAAAGAAGAACTAGTGTTGGTTCTTCAAGCAGTGATGAGTACAAACGCGATGACAGCCAGGGGTCAGGTGATGAGGAAGACTTCATTAGAAAACAGATTATAGAGATGAGTGCTGATGAAGATGCTTCAGGTTCTGAAGATGATGAATTCATTAGAAATCAACTCAAAGAGATCAGTGCAGCTGAAAGCCAAAAGAAAGAAGAAGTCAAAAGCAAAGCCAAAGGAACAGCTGGAAAACACAGAAGAATGGCACGGAAAAGCAGTGCAGGCTATGATGAGGATGCAGGAAGAAGACATTCATGGCATGATGACGATGATGAGACTTTTGATGAAAGCCCAGAGCCAAAATACAGGGAAAGTAAAAGTCAAGACAGTGAAGAACTTGCAGTATCTGGAGGAGGAGGCCTTCGACGTTTCAAAACAATAGAACTAAATAGTACAATAACAAGCAAATATTCTGAAGTATCTGAACCACAAAAAGGTATTTTATATTTTGATGAAGAGCCTGAGCTAGAGATGGAGAGTCTTACAGATTCACCAGAAGATAGATCTAGAGGAGAAGGATCTTCTAGTTTACATGCTTCTAGTTTCACACCAGGTACATCTCCTACTTCCGTGTCATCACTTGACGAAGACAGTGACAGTAGTCCTAGTCACAAAAAACTGGGAGGGGAGAGCAAACAACAGCGCAAAGCAAGGCATCGGACACATGGTCCTCTTCTTCCCACTATTGAAGATTCTTCAGAAGAAGAAGAACTACGGGAAGAGGAAGAACTGCTAAAGGAACAAGAGAAACAACGTGAATTAGAACAGCAACAAAGAAAAAGTTCTAGCAAAAAATCTAAAAAGGACAAGGATGAGCTCAGAGCCCAGAGAAGAAGGGAGCGTCCAAAGACTCCACCAAGTAATCTTTCTCCCATTGAAGATGCATCTCCAACAGAAGAACTACGACAGGCTGCAGAGATGGAAGAGCTGCACAGATCTTCTTGTTCTGAATATTCACCCAGCATTGAGTCAGAACCTGAAGGTTTTGAAATCAGCCCAGAAAAAATAATAGAAGTGCAAAAAGTTTACAAATTGCCTACTGCTGTCTCTCTGTACTCACCAACAGATGAACAACCAACTGGACTCCCAAAGGAAGAAAGTGGCCAAAAGACATTGAAAAGTGCTGAAGAGGTATATGAGGAGATGATGCATAAGTCCAAATCATTTCAAATGTCAAATGAAAAAGATGATGTATTTGAAAAAGAATCTTTATATGGTGGAATGCTAATAGAGGATTATATTTATGAATCTTTAGTAGAGGATACTTACAATGGAACTATTGATACTGGTCTTGTTATGAGACAAGATGAGAGCAGTGAATATATACAACAGAGAGGAAAAGAGAAAAAACCTAAAACTTCAGAACAGGTCTATGATGAACCTCAGAAAATTAGTGATCTAGAGAAAGACTACTATAGTGTTGAGACTTTGCATACTATTGTGCCTCAAGAAGATATTGTTTCTAGTTCTTACATTATCCCAGAAAGTCATGAAATAGTTGTATTAGACAGCACAGTAACTTCCACCATGGAGGAAAAGCATTTGTTAGATGCAGAAGCTGCTTATGAAGAGCTTATGAAAAGGCAGAAAATGCAGCTAACCCCAGGGTCTAGTCCAACACAACCAGCTTCAGATTTCATTCCCGCATCTGATACAAAGGTATCTGGTGGTGGAGAAATAGTGGATAGTACATCTTTAACATCAAGCACTACTTCAGCAATCTCAGACGTATCACCTGTCAGTAGCACAACACTTTCTATCCCAGATGTTAAAATAACACAGCATTTTACAGCAGAGGAAATTGAAGATGAATACTTAACAGATTATGCTAGAGAAATTCAAGAAATAATTTCTCATGAAACATCAATATTGACATACTCTGAGACATCGGAAGGTGCTGCATCAGTTTTACCTTCTGATACAGCTTCCTTAACATCATCTACATCTTCAGTTTCTACCACAGATAGTTCCTCACCCATAGATAGTGCAACCACAGGTTTTGTAGGTCCAGCAGACAGTGTAAGTAAACCAGCAGATTCTGAAGGTGTCAGGATAGTAACACAGGTTCCCTTAACATCTGCAAAAGAGTACTCTGAAGTGAGCATGTCTTTTGAATCTATTGTTGGAGCCACTAAAAAACCATCTCTTGAATCAGATGCAGAGAGTGTGAAGCAAACTGCAGTTTGTTTGCCTGAAACTGCACCTTTAGTGGTGGAAACTGCAGTTACAAAATCCAAGGAATATGCAGCTGACATCATTACCTTTGATACCTCCAAAGCAGAGAAGGAAGAAGCTAGAAAAATTAAAAGTACGGTAGAGGCTGGCAGTGTCAAAATTCATCGTGAAGAGCCACACAAAGAATTGAGTGTTGATATGACAAGGATTGATTTGACTAATGCTGCATCTGAGCAACCGCCTATATGTATAGCACCAGTATCAGTACCAGTTACAGAGCCTGCATCTGAAACATCTTCTGTACTCACTCACAGTGTTGTAAGTAAGACCAGCATGGTCTCTGTGCCTTCCTCAGCTCCTGCTGTTTCAGCCAAAGTATTCTCTCTTTTTAGAAGTTCTTCTTTGGATTCTCCTCCTCGTCCTTCTCCACCCCCACCTCCTCCTCCTCCACCACCTCCTCCACCACCATTACCACCACCACCTATTTTACCCAAGCCAGCCATTTATCCCAAAAGGAAGTCACAGATTAAGGCTCCAGCAGCAACAGCTCCCACAGCAGTTCCTCCAGTCACAAGTGTTCCAACACTAGAGTCCACAGCTGTATTAAAGGATCATGTGGTACCTATCACTAAAATATACACCCCAACACCACCTCCTGTACCACCCAAACCATCCTCCATTCCAGCAGGGCTTGTTTTCAGTCACAGGCCACCTGAAGTAACTAAACCTCCAATTGCTCCTAAACCAGCAATTCCTCCACTCCCAATAGCTGTTCATAAGCCAGCAGAAACACAGCCCAAACCAGTAAGCTTGGCATTGACTTCAAGTATGACTCTGAATTTGGTGTCCACAGCTGAATACAAAATACCATCTCCCACTTCCCCTTTGTCTCCACACTCTAACAAATCTTCACCAAGGTTGGCAAAACCCTCACAGGAAACCTATGTTGTCATCACTTTGCCATCTGAGCCTGGAACTCCCACTGAAGCTATAACTAGCCAGGCTGTTACCAGCTGGCCTTTAGAAGCACCTTCTAAAGAACAGATTCCCCCACCTATGCAACCAGTTTTTACTACATCCATGAAAACTATGGATATTCAAAGTATGGCAGGTCAGAGTATGTACATTTCAGGTGCACTGCAAGCTATTCCTGTGACAACACAATCAACTTTTGAAAAAATACCTAGTTCAAAACCAGAAGTAGTAACAACAGACATAACCAAGACCACAGTGTCTGTGGTTAAGGGTCCAGTGCCTGGTTATGGTTTAGGTAGTGTTGCTATTACTATACCTCCAGAGCCACTACATATTGTAGACCAACCCAGATACAGAGAGAATGGAAGATTCCATCCTTTGGGCGATGTCATCGATCTTCGCACTTTAACTAAGATGGACATTGAAATGAGGGACAGCTGTATGGATCTCTCTGCTGTTCCCATGGATGTAAGAAGGCAAATGCCAGCAAGTGACACAGGTGGAAGGCCAGTAAGTACTGTCCAGCCATCCATAATAAATCTTAGCACTGCATGTGTTGCTGATACCTCTCTGCCTGCAGTCACTGAGACAGTGACTGTAATGACTTGCACTGCCACTGTGAGCTACACCACCAGCACAGACAGCCTTGTGGATCTGGGGCACGCGATGACAACGCCACTGCAGCTAACAACATCAAAACACTTTGAGCCTGCATACAGAGTAACAGGCAGCCAGGCCTTCTCTGTAGGTAGAGATGAAGTGCCAATAAATTTATCACTAGGTACTTCAACACAAGCAGTGACATGGGCTACTACAAAGCCTGTTACTGTACCACCTGTTGGGGTTACAAATGGTTGGACTGATCTCTCCACTTCTCAGGAGCCAGCAGAGAGTGGGGCCGTTGACCTTAGCACTACAAAATCCCACAGAACAGTAGTAACAATGGATGAAACTGCTTCAGGTATCATAACAACAGTAATAGAAGATGATGAAAAGCCTGTAGATCTGACTGCAGGGAGAAGAGCTGTCTGCTGTGATATGGTTTATAAATTGCCATTTGGTAGGAGCTGTACAGCACAGCAGCCTTCTACTACACTTCCTGAAGATCGCTTTGGCTACAGAGATGACCATTATCAGTATGATCGTTCAGGGTCGTATGGTTACCGAGGAATTGGAGGTATGAAACCATCTATGTCTGACACAAATTTATCAGAAGCTGGACTATTTGCATACAGAAGCAAGAATAGCTTTGATTATCGAGTTGGGGCAACTGATACAGCAGTAGATCTTACTTCTGGAAGAGTAACTACAGGTCAGTATGACACAGCAGCAGATCTTTCTTTGAAATATAATTTTGATGTTCCTCACCTCATTTCAGGATAATTTTTTATTGTTTTTTTCCCCTCCTTCTGTTATTTTGTTTTCTTTTGGACAGTTTGACAAATTATTCCGGATTACACGTGTTTTTCATTTCTTCATTTTACGTATGTGTTTGCACAGAGGTGCCTGCATGTGCCTGCATGTTCAGAAATGCTGTTTCCTTCACACCTAAAGTAGATCATTAACCTGAAGATTTGCATGCAGTTTCCCCTTCCCATTTATTTCATCAAGATGGGATGACTTTCAGAATCCGCAAAGCAGCATTCTTTTGTGGGACTGGACTGTAACTTTGCCCTGTAATTTCAGGTGAGGTTATGGATTACTCAAGCAAGACTACAGGTCCATATCCAGAGACTCGGCAGATTTCTGGCCTCGGGCTCAGTACACCACAGTATTCCCAAGCAAGAATGGTGTCCACTGTGGGTTCCCAGTTTGGCATTGGAAGTGTTTTAAGAACATCCAATGGTGTTGTTTATTCTTCAGTAGCAACTCCAATCCCATCCACATTTGCCATCACCACACAACCTGGTTCTATTTTCAGTACAAGTGTCAGAGATCTACCTACTCTCCAAACAATTGACTCAGTGCCCTCTTTATCAACTTTGCAACAGACTCAACCACTCCCAAGATCATATAGTTTCTTGACAACTGTGGCAGCTGAAAAAGATAAAGCAGTTACTGCCATTGGTGTGGAGACGGGGTTGCCACCTCATTCAATAGAGACTGTTACCACTGAGCCAACCAGCTTGATACCTGCTTTAACTACAGCCTCTGAAGTTTATACAGATGTAATTGATGATGAGGTTGCCCTGCTTGTTGCCCCTGAAGAAGGCAAACAGCAGCAGCTTGATTTGGAACGGGAACTTCTTGAGCTTGAGAAAATTAAGCAGCAGCGCTTTGCAGAAGAGCTGGAATGGGAACGTCAAGAAATTCAAAGATTTAGAGAACAAGAAAAGTTTATGGTTCAAAAAAAGCTTGAGGAGTTGCAATCCATGAAACATCACCTCTTATTTCAGCAGGAGGAGGAACGACAAGCTCAGTTTATGATGAGACAAGAGACATTAGCCCAGCAGCAGCTGCAGCTTGAACAATTCCAACAACTTCAACAGCAGCTGCACCAGCAGTTAGAGGAGCAAAAACTTCGTCAAATATATCAGTATGGTTATGACCCTTCAGGAACTGGATCACCACAAACTACCACAGATCAAACACTTCTGGAAGGACAGTATGCAAGCACAGAAAATGGCCAGTTTTGGCCTACTGATGACACAACCACTACAGCTTCAGGAGTGCTGGGTATTGAAATTCCACAAAGTCAAGCATGGTATACAGTTCAGTCTGATGGCATTACCCAATACATACCCAGGTCTGGTATCCTAAGCTCAGTTTCAGAAATGTCTCTTAAGGATATTGATGTTAGAGAGGAGAAGCAATTGAAAAAGAGAAGCTCTATGCCAAAATTACGTGGTCCCTATGAGGAGTTTGAGGAGACCCTGGAAGAAGAGCCCCGGTGTTTCAAAAAAATAGTGGACAGTGGAGTGCAAACTGATGATGAAGATGGAGCAGAAAGAGGTTACACCAACAGGAGACGGAGATCTAAGAAAAGTGTTGATACAAGTGTTCAGACTGACGATGAAGATCAAGATGAATGGGATCTTTCCAGCAGATCCAGAAGGAAGCCTCGTGTAGGGAAATACAGTGAGAGCACCACTGAGGCAGACAAAGCCAAACCATTCTCCAAGGTATCTAGTATTGCAGTTCAGACAGTGGCAGAGATTTCTGTGCAAACAGAACCTGTAGGAACAATAAGAACACCTTCAATCAGGGCCCGATGGGATGCTAAGGTTGAAATCATAAAGCACATTTCCGCTCCAGAAAAGACATACAAAGGAGAAAGTCTGGGATGTCAAACAGAGACAGCATCAGACACTCAAAGTCCCCAGTATCTGTCAGCTTCATCTCCTCAGAAAGATAAAAAACGTCCAACACCATTAGAGATAGGATACACATCCCACCTTCGCCCAGACTCCACATTACAGGTAGTCCCTTCCCCTCCCAAATCTCCCAAAGTTCTCTATTCACCCATTTCACCTGTTTCACCAAGCAAAGTTATAGAGTCAGCATTTGTACCTTATGAAAAACCCATGACTGATGACATCAGCCCTCAGAAGATGCTGCATGCTGACATGGCCAAGGTTCCTCCATCAAGCCCAAAGACAGCAAAGATGATGCAACGCTCTATGTCTGATCCTAAGCCCCTGAGTCCCACAGCAGAAGACAGTTCCAGAGCTCAGTTTCAGTACACTGAGGGTTTTATGGTAAGAAGTATTTGCTTGCTTTTTTTTTTTTTTAATTATGCAATTCTCCAGCTATCAGTATAGCATGAGGACAGAAACACTCATTTCCAATACATGTGTATGCAGTCTTTCTGCACACCTTGCTGAAAAGTCCAGAGGAATATCTGCTGTCTAAAGCAATGGTTAGTTCATTCACTGCTTTTCCAGGAAACAGAGTAGCCCATATTACTAATATTCAGGAAGTAACACAAGAAGTTCATTTTCAGAATTTGGATGGCATTTTGTGTCTTATATGGCAATTCATTGCCAGTGTAGGGGTTACTGACAATGCTTCAAAAAATGAAAATTGCAAGCATTTCCTTTCTAATCATACAACATCCAGCTCTTGTGGCACAGTCTGTAGTGCATTTACCTTGAAATTACTGCATGTGCCTTCTGAGAGGCAGATAACACCAGATTTATAATTGCCTTAGTTAGTTGTCCTTTTTGACCCTCATGAGGTTTCTTAGCGATGTGTGATTCTGTGGATAATCTTCTGTCCCAGTGTGTACATCTTTTATCTTTCCCAGACCAAGAGGTCTCATATCAAAAATCCATTTTTAATTTGTTTGTTTTGGATAAGGAGGATTATCAGGAAGTTATGCAAGTTTTGAGGGCTATTTCTTATAGGGGTCAGAGGAGGCTGACATCAGTATGATAAAAATTTTCATTTCTGCAGTATTTCTTTTCCTTGAGAAATAAGATTTAATATTTGGGAATCAGATTGATATTTATGAATAGGAGAAATAAGTCTTGGCAAAAAAAAAAAAGAAAAAAAAAGTACCTTTATAACATAATATGTTCTTGGCTGTCCTTTTATCTGAGACCATTCCCTTCTGCCAGTTGATGCGTCAGTATTTTTCAGAACTCTGGAAGAGTTGCCATTCAGCAATATTTATCTTTTATATTATCTGTGAATACCAGTGATTAGTTCAGGCTGGATAGGATAAAGAGGGTTTGTTCTCTCTGTTTGATAATTTGTGGTGGCTTTCAAATGCAACATTATTTGGTTATACCCTCCAAGGCTCCCACTGTAAGTAGTTCCTGCAGATTCACGTATTTGTGCAGTATTAAATGCTTCCCATGCTGTTACTGCTTGGAAAACAGTACTTGGAAGTTTGAAGGGAAAGCCATAGTTATGGTATTGGCACTTGGTATAAGCATCATTCACTAATGAACAATAAGCACAGTGGGGAAAACTAGAATGAGCACTAAAGTTTCATGTAGAGGATTTGGAACAGCATCTTGAAGAACATTGCTCATGGATTGTAAGAAAGTGTTGGGTCCTACTTAATATTGAAGAGTAGATATAATACTGTAAAATATAATTGTAAAAGTATAGTAAAATTATTTCTAAGAACAAGTTATTCAGTTCACTTATTTCACAGACTGACATATATATTTGATATAAATGGTATCCTATGATGGATGATGAATTCTAGAAACAACTCATTGTTTAAAGGTCTTTACAGTGAAGTTTGAACACATATATTATTCTTTAATGAGACATGAAAACAAAGAGCTTGTACACCATTGTTTCTTTTTGTACCAACATGTTCTCTACACTTTTGCCTTGAACCCAAACAGCAATGAGCTATATGGTTTTCACTAGTGTGCAGCTATCAGGCAGCAAATAGCCCATGTCTTAAAGTAGTTGCAGCCTAAACAAAGGAGTGGGACATTTTTATGGAAGGTAGGATGCAAGCAGACAAGCACAAGGAAATTAAAAAAAAACTTCCATAAATATAAAGTGGACTGCACTACTTGGCCATGTATTAGTGTGTGAGGAAGCTACTCTGTAAACTTCCATGAAGTAAACTTCCCATGGCTGACTCCATGACTTCCATGGTTGACATGGCTCTGTAAACTTCCCATGGTTGACTTCAGCTTTGATGCTATGTTAAGCATTAAGCTTGTTACTCTCTGATAGAGTTTTGTTCATAATGTGTCTGAGGTTCAGATAGCTTATGCTGAGGTCAGGTACATGAGGTTTAAAGAAGGAAAAGGCAAATGGCCACCAAGAAAGAAAATATTTACAGTGATCCTTGAAGAATGCAATCAATTGACCTCATCAGCATCTGGAAATAGAGCCATAAATTTGCAGTTTCTATAACAGTTTCAGTTCTCAATTACTCAGTCCAGTTATGTTATGAAGGGGAGTTCTACGGTACAAGATCTAAATTATCTAGTTTCCACAAGACTTACAGCATTCCCTCCAGCATTTCCATTTGTTATAACATGTGTTTAGGGCTGTATCATCTTGAAACACAGGAAAGACAGGACAGTGATTTCTTTTGTACATTTTATCGCATTCAAAAGTTCTGTGAAAACACACACACATGTTGGCAAAGTGTAAACCTTGTTGACATTTTTTCAACTGTACATCTGTGTTGTTTGAGCCACATGGTGTTGATATACTTAATTTTAAATATAGGATCACTTTTGGACTATCTTTCTAAGTGTGGAAGTAAGATGCTGCCCTAACTTTGAAATATTTTTGGCACTGGGACTGTTTTTTAGTCATTCTTTGTATGCACAGTGCCCGCAACAGCTATGGTCTTTGTTAATTCTCTGTGTACACTTTTGTGCCTCCTGACACAGAATTCCTAATTTCCTAGTTAAAAAATGAAAAGGTAGAAGGGGACAGTTATGTCACTCAGAAGAGTGAAGTTCAGTACAGAAAAACTTACAAAACAGCTCACTCTGACAAAGAGAATTTACTAGAGCTGAACACAAAAGAATAAAATGGAAATGGAAGATTGATTTTCACTACCTTAAGGAAATTGAATGTGTATATGAATATTTTTTGCATGGATGAATATACCATCACTTTTTTAATAGTTCGTGAATCAGGGTTATGTCTTTGTCTGCATTCATAAACACTGCAGGTGAAAAGGGTGTTCATGTATTCATGTATATGATTCACAGGCACGTTTTTCATGACAATTGAGCAAAAAAGTTGATCCTTACACAATTGGTGGGACTAAAAGAATAAGAATAAAACTGATATCTTTTGAAGATTTACAGTAAAATGATAACTTGTCCTTCAGATGGTGCCTTCATCAGTCATGCCCTTCTTCCAATAGAAAATGGATTTTTTACAACATTTCAGGGAAAGATGTTATGGGGACTCTGACTAAGATGATTGAATATCTCAGAACTGTTGCTTTAAATATGATTTTCTTCTTTAAGGCAGCTTGTAGAGGAAATCATTACAACATTTTATCTAATCTAGTATAAGTGAAAGGCTGAAAAGTAACCTGCTAGCTAATCACATAATAAAAAAAATCCAGATAACATTACTTTCAATGGTGGCACATTTAATTTTCTGACCACAGAAAATTTTCTGTGTGGTTATGTTACAATTCCACTTGCTTGTCTATTATAGTCATTGTCTCTATGTGAACACTAGAAAGAATATAGATGGTGCCTTCCTATTCACCCAAATAAAAAGTATTGCTTGCCACTCTTTCCCCTTTTGTAGTTCTTATGTGCTGTCCATTAGTGATATATATTAGCAACCAAGCATAGCTGAGTCAAGAAAAAAATTGGAATTGTAAATTGTCAGCAGCAGAAACAGTTGTGAAAGCCACCATTGGAATTGGGATTTTGCAAAGATACCAAATGTTGCTGTTTTGTGAGCTTTGTGTCCCTTGCACTCCCTGTGGCAGTGCTTTTATTCACTCCCCTTCACTGATTTTATTAAACAGTCAAGTAGTCCAGCATGGTAGGGTTCAATAGAGTGAATAGCCATAGGAATGGTTTCCATGAGAGCACCAGGAGCTGTCAATAGAGTCTGGAAGTGAAGATTGCAATTCATCCATTCAGCAGCAACAAAAAAATTGTGAGTAACTGTCTAGCATAATAAAGAAACAGCTTTACACCAGTGTGCCATAGAATCAAGTCACATGCCAGTCACAGTCATCTTTGGCACTTGTACAGATTGCATATGTGTAATTAAAGATGGGAGTTGTCTTCCTTTTGCCTTTGGATGCAAAATGTCTGTTCAGCTAAAATGAGAGAAATTGCAGAAGATCTTGCACATGACCTGTCACACACACAAAACATCCACAGCTAAGCAATGCACAGACTCAGCAGAAGTGTTTGTATTTGTGAAACAAATGAAAAGACACATCTGTCAACAGCCTGTCAGCTTTAGGGTAGAAACTGTACATTTAAGCTTTAACACTTAGAGTAAATCCTATCAATATTTTTATTAAGAGAGACTTTTCTTGACATTTTTATCTGGTGTGATTTACCATACTTGTAAGGCAAAAATAAATCAAGTCTTCATAATGTAGTTAAAAAAAAGCAATTATTTCAAGTAAAATCCCCCCCAAATGTGTCTTTATTTACATAAGAAATGCAATATTTCTTCTATTGCTATATTAGGAGAAGAATTACACAGATTTTAGGAGTGGAATTTATTTTAAATGGCTTTATTCACACATTAATGTGTATTATCTTCTGTGGTATTCTGAAGTTTTCAGCTTTAAAACTAGAAGGTTAAAACTTCATGATTCCACAGAATCACAGAATGGTATGTGTTGGAAGGGACTTCAAATACATCTAGTTCCAACTTTCCCTGCCACCAGGGACACCTTTCACTACACCAAGTTGCTCCAATCCCCATCCCACCTGGTCTTAAATATTTCCAGGGAGATGAGGCATCCACAAGTGACCTCTGCAGTGTCAGACATGCTGTGCAGCAGAGCACTGAAAAGGGAAAACAAGGTAGTTGTTCCCAGTAGAATTAAGACCTTCTATCTATCCTATCCATGATGTTTTGCTTGTTTATTCAGAACTAAACTGATCACCAGACTTTTAGTTCAGCAAGGAGTGTTCTCCATGGATAATGAATAGAGAGAAAAAGGTAGGGATAATTACCCTGTTGGAAGGTGGATTTTGCTGTTTGCTCAGGTTCCTCAGAAGCAGGGAGTAGGTTCATTTCTTAATGTCATGCCAGAATGACAGGTATCATAATTCTTCTACTGCTGAAGCACAAGACATAGGTGTTTCCCTTGGTTTCTTGTTATCTGAGCTTAATTCCAGCTAACAGGGGTTGGAACTTTTTAATGTTTTTTTTAGTTACTGTGAAATATTCAGAAGTGATTTTTGGTCTGAGTCATAGGTGGTCACATCGTTGTACTGCAAAAGGCTTAATTCAATGACTTTCATTTTCCATTTCAGTTATTTGATTCAGCCCAGAAAAAGGGAATAACATTTTGGTTTCTGCAAAATCTATAATTCCATATAAAGAAAGAATTACCTTTTGCAGAAACAGCTGCTATTTGTGTTTCAGTACAGATGGATGTTGCGTGAGGAACCATCTTTGGAAGTATCTAAATTTTTAAATTTTTATTTTAAATTTTAATTTTTTAAAATTTTTTTTTAGCTTTGCTTCTAAGTGACATCACTGAGTTGTGGTTTAATGACAATTCTCCAGACACTGCTGGCAACTGGTCCTTCATTTTGAGCATGCATAAACCAGTCCTGAAGAATGATCTGGGAGAAGTCTGATTTACATAATTCATATGGCTTTCATGCAGTTTGTGAACTGCACATGCAGGAATGCCTGGAAGTGTGTTAATACACTTAGCAACTGAAGTCTTACAGGCCCTACACCTAGGCCTGAATGCTGATCCATTGCTTATGGATGGGAAATCTTGTCTTGAGACTGAATTCAGGCCAGCAATCCAGAGAAGGTGTAGGTGTTCCCCACCAATGTTCTTTTGTGCTTTAATATTGTCACATGCTTTCTTTGTGTATTTCAAACAAATTCACTGGGAACTGAGTCACAAAGACAGTCTCTGTCACATTTAGAAATAATTCTCAACAATCTTATCCCAGTGTAAATATTTAAATAGGACCTATCTATCTTTTCCTTTAACTATGTGGTTTTAGCAAGATTAAAATTTTTTTTTTTCCACCAGTGGTCTGAATTATTTACAATTTAGAGTCCTATTAACATTTCAAGCTACTGTTTCCTGTGAAGTATTTCCTATATATATCCTTTGGAATAACATTTATGTGATTGAAGTGAAACATCTTTTCTCCATCTATCAGGTCTTCCACAGAGACAGACTATCCCACTTTTAGGCAACATGTCATATTAACATTATTTTCTAAAGCACATTTAACTGGGTTAGTTTTTCTGCCTGATACTTTTGTATTCTTTGGTTTCACACCTTCTCTATTCACCCAAGGGACGTTCATGCATAATAGAAAATCATTATAGTGTTCACTCTTTTTCCTTAACACTCTTTTGTAAAGCATGAGATTTATGGCAAAGTTGACAAAGAGCCTTGGTTTTATGTCACTTGGGCCTTTTCTCACCTACTTTCAGCTTTTCCATCTTCCTCTCAAGCTGGCTCATATATAGACATGAAGAAAACCATCCCTGGCCACGATTCCCACCCCTTAGTCTTTTATCTTCCAGAAAGACAAAGACAAACAGAGGTACAATAGTATCTCTATGTTAATTTCTGGTTCACTTGGTTACCTTGGTTATCCATTTTAAGAATACTTGGAGGAATATTTGGTGTGGAAATAGGTAAATATCATGTTCCTTGTTTTAAAGTAATAAATACTGGATATAAATTTATACAGTGGAACCAGGCAGGCTCAGAAGAAAGACAGAGGGGCACATACCCATGAGCAAATTTTGGCCTACAGCTCTGTTTTGCTTCAGACCTTCATCTCCTCTCAAGCCACAGATTACTGTAGTTAGCATGAATAGGAGGGTAAAAGTTCTACCAGTCTGGAATTGTCTGACTGGAATAAAAAAGAGGATTTCTTTCACATGCTCTCCTGATAATTCTGGCTTCCTGCATTTTATTTTATCTGCAGTTTAATGAGCATCTTTGACTGAAGCTCTGAAAACTATACTGATAAAATAAATGTACATTCTCCAAAAGGAGCAGAAGAACAATGTCTATAAAATCTTTGTTAGACAGTGAGTGCTATCTGTGCTTTATTAGCAAGTTGGTGCAGTAGAAGCTGAACAACAGATCAAATTAGCTGATGTAAATTATCTGCTGTACTGCATTTTTGTCCAAAAGGAGCCAGTCATGGACTGGTTTTCCCTGCTGGGATTTGAGCCTGTTTGAGTTACACTTAGGACAGAGCTTCCTACTGAGTTTCTCCTGAAGAAGGCTGATTTGTTTATAGTAATTCCTAACTTATTTTTAGTATATGAGATACTAAAAATTTCAAAACTATACATTATTCCTTTAGGAAAAATATGAAAAATATTTGCTGAGCGAGATATACCCCCTATAATCACCCCAAAAAATAAAAACTACAAAGGATGACAGGAAGGTAGCCCAGTAATCTTTGAGCTAGATGTGTTTGTGTTTGTAATACTCTTCACAGCATTATTACCTTCATAAATTCAAACCAGATCTCTGAAGGTTTGCTTCTCATCTGTAGAAATACTGACTAGACCAGATCCTCTTGTGCTATCAGTGTTTCAAAATGCAATGTGTGCTAAGAGCAACTGTTTGTTTGTTTGCTTGTTTCTTAGTTTTTAAATTAATAAGGCTTGCCTATGCTAGTTCTTACTTTACTTTTGTTGTGAGGCTCAAAATCCTTCTAATCAGGCATTGCTTTTCTGAGACAATGATTTCATATTAAAAATAATTTGTTGAGATAGACACATGGTTTTTCATATTAATGCTGCAAGATCAAATTCCATTATTAAATATTAAGAAAAATAGACCCTTCTGCTGCACTTCTTTGCATTCTTACTCCAGCACATTATTGCTAAGCTAATTCTTTTTCAATGATTTTTAAATGGAAGTTTTCTTTCTATCTGCCAGCTGGAAGTGAACATCTTAGGTCAATATGGTCTCTGTCAAACAGGAAAGCAGTTTCAAATGTATCAAACAGGGTCTTGTCCTAGGCTTTACTCTTTAATAATTCAATTTGCAATTTAAAGTATGAAGAAATGACTCGAAGCATTTTTAGACTTAGGAAATAGCATTTAGCATTTTAGATATAGGAAATACAATTGCTTTGGAAAGCAGAATTGCAATTCAGAGCAATGTTCCAAAATTTCAATAACGATAGAGACACTACAGGTAAAGAAGAAAAAAAATAAAACAAAACAGGAATATTGCTGATTAGGCAATAGCAGAAGTGAAAATGGTCCAGAGTACCAGTAAATGTTCAGATGTAATATGACTTAAAAATATCAAGTGCTCGCAGGAAAGGTAGTGGTGTTTTGACAAGTGGTGCCTGTGTAGGAGACATGCTGCAGTTGTTCTGCCCTGCTCAGTGGCTGGTGAGACTTCAGCTTTAACACTAAATGCAGTTTAACTGAACACCACTGAAGAGTTAGAGGATGAGATGTTTCACAGTTGAGCATAAGAGAAAGGATAAAAGATTTAGACAATGCTGGTAGAAAAAAAACACAGCTGGACAAAATGAGTCTTTCACTGTGTTAAACATTATTTTAAATAGGACAAATATTAACCACTCTTTACATCCAGTAAAGAGACACAGGATAGATTATCTCAATCTATGGCCTGGGATTTTTGGTAGATATGACCTTTATAACTTCAGTAGCATAGATGCCTTAGAACTGTTATCTTTTAGTGAAAATGTGTTACATCTGAATGTTGGGAATACCATAAAGGGTTAGATAACTTACATGACTGATTTCCTTTCCAAGCCAAGAATATCTTGAGCACTATGAGTAAGACAATTATTTTTAAAAATTAAACTCTAAAATTAAATACAACTTTCTTTAGTATTTATGGCTCTTCTGACATATCATGCACATCTTTGCTGTTAATTTATATCAATACAGCATTTGCCACAGAGTGCTGAGTAAACAAACCACCCAGATATATATGGCCCTTTCCATAATATGGGAGACTTAATATGAATTTAATCTTTTAAATGAATTCAATATTCACTTAAAACATGGGACAGGCATAATCAAATAGCCAAAATGTCCCCTGTTTTGTTCCTTCCACTCCTTAGCTGAAGTGCCACTTACTCCCTATTTTACTTTTCTCCATCCATTTCTCTTCTGAAGCCTGGAGGTCTCTTGTCTTCCTTGGCTGACACAACATAGCCTAAAGTATGAAGGACTGGAAATAACATGTTTAACATTAGATATTGGTGGTGAAAAATCCCACCTGATCTGGTCACTGTATATTCCTGTTAAAATCTACAGGCAGAAGTATTCCAAGGGAACGATAGATAATCCACTTATTTTATGGTTTTACTTTAGAATAAGATTAATCCCACTCATTTCTCAAAAGACTAAAGTAAGGTTCTAGATGATTGAGACTGCTTTTGGTCCCATGGTCACTCAAAAAACCTTTTTTGTGATTCTTCTGTGTTGTTATTTCCTGTTTTTTCTCTCAAAACAGTGAATTTCTTAATTATGTGCTAGTTACTTTTTATCAATTCTGCACAGAAGAAGTTATGATTCAGTTAAAGTTAGGTTTATAAATTGTTTTCTAGGTGCTAAAAATTAAAGAAAAATATTTTTAAAATATTAATTTAAAATAACTTTCATTTAGTTCACTGAAATGTCATTAAAAAAAGCCTTTCCACTATTTTCTGGTCTGTTCAGCATGCTTTTAAGATGAATGGCTGCTGATAGTTGAGCATATAGTGCAGACAAACTTATTATTTACAGGACAAGGTTGACTCTGCTGATGCCAATTCAGAATTTCAGAAGCTGTCCTGTCAAGAGTTCTCAAAGCTCACTTGGAGAGAGCAAGTTTTTCATTTGTGCTTATCTTCTCAGCTCAATTTCTCAAAAGAACTTTCAATTTTGTTACCAAGAAGTAGCTGAACTCTGGTTAAAAAATGTGATTTCCCTGCTGCAATGTTCAGCTCAGGGAGTGGAATCCATAATGGCATGGTAAGTGCTTGCAGTCCCTGCATTTAAAATGAAGATATGAGAGAGGAATTAACAGTAGCCAGGTTGGTTAGGGCTATGCTGCCTAAGTCAACTCTTTAGCAACTCCAGACACAGGGGTAAGTCTGTCACAAGATATGGCTTAGACATCTCTGTGAAATTGTGATGCAGAGCCTGAAATTTCTCCCTTGGTGTGAGACTGCAGAGGAAGCCTGCCTTTTGGCTCTCCTTCAGAACTTCATGCATTTTGTACATCATGAATTTGGGTCTTAGTTCAATTTCTGTTCACATTCTCCATCTGTCCATATCTTCCCTCTAATCTCCTTGCTAAACCCTACTTCTGTTTCCCAGCTGGTCTTTCTCAGACACTCTCTCTCATCCAATCTAAGAGGTTCCTATCAAAATACAGCTTCGATTAGCTCACCTTACTCACTTTGCAAGCTGTTTGCTGATGCCAAATCCAGCTCAAGCATCGAGTGTGCTGGTGCTCTTACACTGCCTGGCAAACCTTTTCTCTGGGACATTATGGCCAAGCAGGCTAAATGGGCCAGCCAGCAACTAAGAGTGAAGGCAGGGTTTGAAATTTAGTAACTAGCATGGAGGAAGGTCTGAAGGAAGATTACATGCTGAGGATTTCTTTAGTGTGTGTGTGGGATGAGAAATTTAGCAGGTCTGATTTCCTCTTAGTCTGGATAACTCCTTGATTTAGACAGCCAGCAGTTGCCAGAGGTGAAAAGAGAGTCAGGAAGGGTGATGGATGGAAAAAATCAGAAGGAGAGTTACCCACCTAAAATTTAAGTTTAATGTAGGGAAGAATATTTAAAGACTGAGACTTTATTTTCTGCTGCTGTATAGCATTATTAAAACATGATGACATAAGACTCAGGAAGTCAAGAGTTAGTTTGGAGATAATATTTACTGCATTTGTTTCTGGATTACAGTTTTTGTAACCTCCTTCATAGCTGTGTTTTTGCTGTATACATACAATGCAAGAGGACAACAGTGAAATAAAATTATGCTTCTTGTCCAAGTTGACATTAGAAGCAATTACTGCTTTTTTTTTAGAAATTTTACTGTCTGGGTTAATCACTTACATCATATTGATGCTCCTTTTATGATTCCTAAGTTATAATCAACAGAAGCAGTATCATGGTCTTCTGGGAAGAATGGAATAAGTGAGTTTGTGCTTTGCCCATTTGATCAGACACACTGAAGTATAGAGACTTTTATTGTAATGCTTTCAGATATTTCTTTAGGCAGTAAAAGTGATTCTTGTGACAGTGGTAGTGTAGGCTGATCTGAGTCCTTATGTTCTTACAGCCTGTTTGAGCATTGCTTGTCTGAGGAATGATAATCTAGGAGGAGGAACACATTTTATCTCTTTTCTTCCTGTTTCTTCATCATTTGGCCCATGATGGAAAACAAGAAGTTTTGACAATGTTAGAGAAGTAGCATTTTTGCCATATGTGTACACGCAGACAGACACACAGACACACATACATATATGTCAGAAAGGAAATGGCTTTTCTGAAGGGTATTTTTATTTCACACTGTCTGCAGTTATGGGACATCAAAGCTTTAATTTAATTAAAATAAATATTGACGTCCCTAATCTTTCATTCCTTACACAGCATCATAGCAATATATCCATTAAGATGTTGGTGTCTATTTCATATTTTGAAAACATTTCCTCTATAAACTCCTCAGTCATCACAGATGACAAAAAAAATCAGGTTGGAAACATGCTGTGGAGGTCATCCAGCCCACCTTGACCTCATAGCTGGCTAAGTTCTAAGTTAGATCAGATGTCTACAGGACTTGCCAGGTTGAATTTTGAAAATCTCTAAGGATGGAGATTTTACTGTCCCTCTGTGCAATCTATTCTGAGAATTCACTGCTCTCATGTAGAAGAGTGCTTCACTTCCCTTGTACAAGTTGTGCCTTTTGTCCTTCATTGTGCATCCCTTAGAAGAGTCTGACTGTCTTCTCAGTCCTGCTTCATTTTGGAGTGAAAGACAGCAATTTCAGACAAGCTGAGTTCCCTTAACCTCCCTTCTTTGAACAGACAATCTCCCTCAAGCCCTGACCATCTTACTAGGCCTACACTGGGATCTCTAAATGACATTGTTAATGGTTTCTGTGAATATAAAACAGGGTAGGAAGTGTTGGGAGACTCTCCCTTCTGAGTTCTTCTCTTCGAGTTAAAATTGTTTTTCTCGTTAGCTTGAGTGCAGACACACTTGAACTCCTGTGCTGCTTCACTTCAGAAACAAATCACATTTCCTAAAGCATTTCCTATGCAGCTTTATAAAGAAACACACAGTACAGTTCAGGAAACACTAGTCTATGCCCCTCATTAAGCTCTCAAGCCTTGTAATTAGGTTAGAGTAATTTGGGAAATTGCTGGGTTTGGAGTTTTGGGTTGTTGGGTTTTTTTTCTACTAGAACTTCCTCCACTTTTCTAGATTTTTTTTTTTTTATACTCTTAAGTTTTAAGAAATTATTGTTTAAAAAAAAAAAAAGGGTTTTTTTTGGGTGCATTTAGTTCACAGTTGATGTATACATTCTAAGTTACTAATATCTTATCATTATTATATGTAGAAAAATTTTAAAAATGTATTTTAGATTTTTTAACTCATAGATTAGAAAATGTCTCTCCTTCCGATGTTATGAGTAACTAGACTTGAAAAAAAATCCCCAAAATCCAGTGATAGTATTCTGTAAAACCTCTCTCTGAAACACTTCTTCAGAAAATATGACATAAAAATATTTCTGTGTTTTGTACAAATATAATAGGAAGCTACAATTGAAGGATAAGTAATATAGCACTGTCAAAAAACTTTTAAGTCATATCACAATCCCAAATACTAGTTGGCACTCATTAATGTGATTTTATTTTGGAATTTCTTAGAACATGAATTTCACTATCTTAATATTGTAATATTTTGCTCTATTTGAGAAGATTAAAAAAAAAATGTATTGCTGCTGAACCCCTTATGGTCTTTTATGATGAATCTACTGTGTGCTCAGCTCTGAGTATTTCCATTGGCTTTTGAAACCACAGAGGCTTTTGCTTGTGTTGTAGAATCACTAATCTGATGGTTCATATAAAATTCTCTAAAATTATTTATACACTCTATTAATTCAGTCAGCTTTGGATCCTGCCTTGAATAAAATTGAATTGATATTTTTTTCATTGGATTGGTAATTCCCGTATTTCAAATATGAGGAAAATTTTGCACTTCCTTTAACACAAAATTTCTCAGTTCTGATTGTTATAAAAAGATGGAACCCCTAAAATGACAGAATGTGAGGAGCAGGAAGGAAGGCTATTCATTTAAATGACTGAAATATTACTGCTGGAAATTTTATAGTAGAAACTAACCTTTAAATCTGAATTTTTTATTGAAGAAGTTCAAAGTTTGCACAGGAAGAAAGAAAGGAGTTTTGTATGGTAGAGAAAAAAATACAGTGATAGCTTTTGGAGAGAAAGAAAAAAGGACCAGGCCATTTTCAAGCTGAAAAAATAGGTAGTGATTCTCTTTAAAAACTTTTTTTCCTATGTCATTTAAAAGAAAAAACAAAAAACAATCAAAACAATAACCCACCAAATCAAAAGCCAGACAACCATGGGGGGTTTTTCCCTTTACTACCCATTTCTACTGGAAATATTTTAAAAACAACAACAACAGAGAATGTTTTTATTAATGGAGAAGGATTTTCTGTCTGGCTTGTTCTGGAAGTATGGACAATACAGTCAATAAAGTAAATGGTGGAGTGGGGAAAGTGACAGTGATAATCAGCTCCATTTGCTTCAAAGCCCAGAAGGAGTTCGATATATAGAAAAGTTTTGAATGTGTGCATTGAACTGGAGAGATCAATAGAGTAGCTGAGACTCTGGAAGTCTCATTTTTGCATCAAATTTTTGATTCTGTTTTTATTTTAGTATTTTTTGATGTGTATCTTAATTATGTTGATATATTACACAAATTAGTAATAAATTAAGAAATAAGGTGAATCAAGAAATGTGTCCTGCTCTCAAAAAGTAGAAATTTGAAATAAAGTATGTTTCAACTTCATTGTGCTAAACATTTTGTAATTATATAATGGGGAGAAACATGCAAATGCTTTCAAATATTTCTGATCCTTATTTCTGAAAGTCTTTGTCATCAGTTGCAAGTTTTCTGTTGAAAGTATAGGATTATAAATAATTTAGTATTAAACTTCAACGCATTTAAAAAAAAAAAGCATGTTACAAATACTTTTCCTGCAGTTCAGAATATTCAACATTTAAACAGTTTGGAAATCTAGTGGCCAACTGAAAAAGAGCAAATTGAAATTTGCTTTATAATTTCTCCTGAGCTGGTTATAAAGAAGAAAGGACAGACTTAAGAGCAAGTTGAAGGTTTTCAAGTATTTTGGTGTTTTCACCTGCAGTTCAACAACTGGAAATCAGTTTCATGACAATAGTATCTGCAACACAATTTTAGATCAAAATACACCTAATTCAGCCTTTCCTCCATGACATTGACTAAGTCATATATTTTCAGTAAAAAATCAGATCATCAACTGATGCAAAGTGATTTAATGTTTTCCAGAAAGAGAGCAGAGCAGGTAGAGAAAAATGTTTCATCATGAATTCAGTGCTTAGTGTTTATGTGTAAAATGATGTACAAACACAGGAAGGAATTGCACATTAACACACAGAGCTCCTGGATAAAGTATTTTGAGGTTAGTGCCATCAGTGCCTCACCATGCAAGATAATTTTCATCCCTGTTCAGCTGCCTGGCTCCTGGCTGCTAGAAGTACAGCAAGGTACTAGAATGATTGCTGGGCTTTCAGGAGAGGAATCTAAAATTAAATTATTTCATATTTCCTGATGAAATACAAACTTACAGCTGGTGCTGTAAGTTTGCAAATGAGTTCTGTAATGTTTACAGAAATGTTCATTTGTTTATAGTCTTATCAAAGATCTATGAGCATCACCACTGCAATCTGAAAATGGAGTAAAACCATATAGATACTTGATTTGTTGACTTAGAAATTATGTGACAGCAGTGTTCATCATGGAAAATCACTTGATGTTCACTATCCTAGTCTTTCCAAGGCTGAAAAATCAGTGCATGATGTTGCCAAACAATATCTTTTTGTCAGTCTTAGCTCACAGGCAAATAAATATGTAGCTAATAAAGCTGAGACCCTTTAAACATTAACTTTTCTGAAGGATCAAATATTTCAGCTAAGAGATGTTTCTTTGCTTAAATAATATACAATATTTAAATTTTCAATCCTACAAAATTATTACAAAAATTATTCAAAATTTGCAAAATAATAAATAGAATTTTTTTTTTAAAATTCTCATTTAGATATAGGTGCTCCTAAACTGCTAATAATTTAGGATGCCCAGAAAATCAGATTTGACTCAAAATGAGACAAACTGAAACAAAATCTCTGCACCCATTGATTTTATATAGGTGAACTAATGACCAAAACTTTTTTTTCACATCAGACACTGTCTAACATCCATTTATTTAGTGTTTCAAGAAAGCATTCCTCATCTCTATAGTGCTGTTAAACATGCCATTATGGCCTGCTATTGGAGGCTGACTTTCAGAATTAAACTCTTTAAAGTTTGTGCTTCTTGTCTTTCCATCCTAGCTGAAGTGGAAGCATCATGCAATGAATGTTTAGAAGAACCATTTTCATGGTTAGCCAGTTTTTCCTGTTTTCTGACTAAATACTAACTAATAAGTGTTCATGTCATGTTTCTCCTGATGCTCCACAGCCCACACTTGATCTTGTTTTGGGTAATACTGTTTTCTTAAACTTTTATTGTCCTGGAATGTGTCACCAGAGACATCTTCTTATGGCATCCTCAGCAGCTATACCATTAGAAATTCCTGCCTTTTTCAGTCTTTGGGAGCACATCTCTGACAAATCACACTCACTCACAGAGTTCTGCTCTGAACCCATAAATGCTGCCATTTCTTATCTCTAAGGGGATGTATCACCACTCTGTGCCTCGAGCTGCCATAGGGCCAGTGAGCATTGAACTATTTGAGACTTGAGAACAATCACTGGATTTTTTGTTATCATCTCTGGACCCAAAAAATACTGAATCCCATGACTGCAAAGCCTGATACTTTGTGAAGATAAGATGTCACTAATAGATTCAGTAGGCATTAGTTTACAATGGTTTAGACTGATTTTTTTAGCTCTTGCTCTTCCACTGGTCTAGAATGTGCATTTGGATGATTATAAATATTTCAGGGTTTCATTAGTTTTCTTTTCTTTGTATACTCTGTGTCTGCTAGAAATTTTAAAACAGTGAATAAAACACGTGGAAAAAAACAGAGAAGGGAACCAACCGAAATCAGTCATTATCCTGTGAACATCCTTTAATGATTATTTCCTGTGTTTCTGTAATAAGAAACATCATATTGCACGTTTGGGGTAATTGGTATAGTCCATATGCATATAATCAAGCAGAGCTATTTTTTATATGGATTTTTTTTTTTTAACCTATGGAAGCAGTGGACAAAGAATGGTTTAGAAAAATAATAGGAGTTCTGAAAGTGAGGGGGAAGAAAAGAGCCTTTTTTCCTTTATACATGCAGTGAGAATATATCATAGATTCCAGGCCAACTAAAAGAATTTTCTTTTTTTTTTTTTTTTTGTGTCTTGAAATATTGCTCTTGCATTAAATTCTGTTTCTCCTTTTCTTTCTTTTTTTTTTTTTTTTTGGTTACATATGTAGCTTTAGAAAGAAATGGCACATTTTTCACATTAACTTCTGATTTTTCTGCTGCCTTATCTTAACTTTTAGCTTCATTAGTGTTAAAAAGTAGTCTTTGCCAACTTTCTGTCTTCCTGTCCTGCTTGTCACAATAAGCAGAAATGGGAAGAGGAAGGTCAGGATTCTAAAATAGTATAATTGCTATTAAAATAGTAGGAGGAAAAATTCATTAAAGGTTACTGCTTTCTTCTTCCTCAGCCCTACACAGTTGCATTAAATATCACATTGCATGCAAAGTTTTCATCTGATGCAATTTATCCAGGAGTGGAATACTTCCTCCTCTGAAAAATGAATGTAGATTACAGTGCTAGTAATAGAAAATATATTTATTAATTAGTAAAATAATAAAATATAAATATTATCTCCATGTATGCCCTTAAAGAGGAGAAAGAGGATGTTCTAAAAACTCAGTTTTATTCAGTTGAGCTAATCAAGACCAAACTGAGTTCCTTGTCTGTATTTCATAGGTAAAGAGATGGAGTGGATGTCCAATCTAGTTTTAAATACAAATGATGAAACATTTGTCACTTTTCTGTCCCAGCTGCATGGATTAAATCTGGTGCAGTATCCACCGAGAGTAAGAAACATATAAAAGTAAAAAAATCCCAGTCAAAAAATAAACTCTGAAAAAATGGTCTCAAACCTTTTAAAACATTTTTTGGAAAAAAAAAAAGACAGGTAGTCTGTTTCACTTTGGTATCTGTTTAAACAGAGAAAGCTGTTTTTCTTCCATGAGAAGATGCTCAGTTTTGTATCAGTATAGCAGATTTCTGTATGTGTTTATTCAAGTGTAAATGCTTCCTTTAAAAAGCTGGCTTTTTGAAGGTTAAGGGTGGGTTGGGATGAGAGGTTAATTTGGTTTTGTTTAATTTGTGTCACTTGGAAATGGATTTGTATCAAACTGGAAATGCCGTTTTTTATATGAGAATAAGAATAGGAATATGGAGTTTTGTGTGGTCTGGCTAGTGCATGTTCTCACTGTAGAAAAATGTAATGGAAAATCCGGACATACTGTGAGTAGTTTTCACACCTCCTAAGTTTTACCATCTGTGGCAGATGATCCACTCTGTTTGTTGTCAGGTTCAACTACATTTCTTCAAAAGGTGTGAGGATTACGCCTGCCCTGGGATCAACTGAGTGTATTTTAGAGGGAATTTTTAAGCTTTAGAAAATGAGGGATGGAGGGGGAGAGGAAAGAAGAGTTTCAGGCAGAAGGAAGTTCAAGAGAGACATTGAGAAACTGCAGAGAAGAGAGAGAAATATATTTACAACATGAACTGAAGGAGAAATTACCTTGTCTAGTTGAGGCAGAGGGGCTTATGCAGTCTACTGCAAGACCTGATAGCTGGTCAGTTCTTGGAATGGATTGAAGCCTGGAAGAGAAGTATCAGCAATCAAGGAGAGTTTCTCAAACTTGTTTTACTTTCTATTCTATTCTATTCTATTCTATTCTATTCTATTCTATTCTATTCTATTCTATTCTATTCTGTGTAATATTGGGACCACAGTATGTAGTACCAGAGCTGAGTCAGAAATATGCTTTCCACCAACAGAATGTGTTGTATTGGTAATTTTAAGGAAGTTTTGGAAAGAGTGGGGAGGAATTTGATGCAGACCATTCTGCAGGTGCACAGCAGTATGGATGAAGCCAGGTCTGAGCAGATAGGACAAAAAGAAGGCTTTGCTATGATGTCTGTAGAAAGGCCTGAATTAGGCAGGTGGGCACTTGGTGACTTTGTCTAATCTGTGCCTTACAGCAGCAGCTACATGCTTGTTCCCCAGCATGAACCACATTTTAGAGAAAGTGGTTAATCAGGGCTCTAGTCACTCTGCCATCTTTAATCTTAGACTGGGGAAGTAAAGCATCATGAGTACAGAATAAAGTAAATATTGCCTGAATGATCAAACTGAGCCAAAGCCAGAACTTTTGATTGCTGAGGAGAGGTGTAATTTCTGAAGAATTGAAGAGGTGGTGAGATTCCTGCAAAAAAACAAAAGGATTAAAACTCTGCTTCAAGCAGAGGAGCCAAAAGCAGGAATTGAAACTGCTCAAGTTGTGATGAGGGAGAATGACCTCCTGTCCTGAGACATTTACTGGTGGCATCTGTGTTACATGTGGCTGTTTCCACAGTTGTCAAGACAAACAGGTGTGATTATGGAGTGAGCTGAAGAAAAATGGCACTTTTCTTGCAGTTCAGGAGTCTGGAGGACTGGCTCAGATTAACTCTGCTCAATGTGCCTGTGCTTAGGCAGATGAATCCTCATTCCTGTGAACAAACAAGGGCTGTGCCACAGCATGTGGTGTCTCGTCAGCTCCCATCCTGTGGAGGAAGTCTGTAGTGAAGGAGAGGCAGAAAAAGCCAAGATTTTCTCACACCATTTTTGTTTGGTTTTTGTGTTTTGTTTTTTTTTTTTCATTCCCTATGAAACAAGATTGATATTTCCTTTCTTTCAAAGATAAAGAGGGAGTTAGTGTTGATTGTTTCAGTATTTTTTAGTTAGTTTTTTTTTTTAATTGTTGCCAAAAGTTTGCAAAGTAGCCTGATATCTGTTGAAAACAGATGGTGCTAATTCAGCATATGCCTATCATACTGATAAGTATAAACTGTTCTGAATTTTTATCACGAGTATTTTCTGGCCAAGATTCTCAGTTAGATTGCAAAGGAAAAGAAATTAAAGTATATTCTCATTTACTGGGAAAATATTCTTTATAATCCTGTAAATTTTTCCATAGATGAGATCTGAGTTTCAAATGAAATGTATTATTCTGACTGAGGGGTATGACACATACTGATCTGTGTGTTACATGATGGGAAATGTTGTATTATTGATTTCTATTAGTGAGAGAGCCCATGCTAAGGCTATTTCATTACATGCAGAAAGATTTATTGCAAGGATTTTGTTATTTGAAGATAAAGTTGAGTGATGCCTTTCTCTATTGCCACGAGTAGCTTTGCAATCAACAAATCCCAGAGCTAGCAGTTAATATTTAGGTACAATATCCTTTAGTATAGCCTATTTATATTACCAGTGGGAGACTCGCATTGCCTCTGTATTGAAACACGTTACTAAGGTACAGTTCTTTGTTATCAGTTAGTTAAATCCAAAAATGGGTTGTATTGGAGACAGGGCTCATCATGTGCAAACAATATCTGTATCTTTATCACAAGCATGAGATTGTCAATCCACATCATAGAACTTTTGATAACTTCTGATAACCTTTTGGCAGAGAAGTTTGGATTATTTTCAGTTCTGTATTTATGTAAAATTCTTTTTAAACTGTCAGTGAAACGCCAGAGGGGAGAAAAAGAAGTGATGGATGATTAAGGAGCACTAATTATGTTGTAGTGTAATATACAATGTTATAGTACAGTCACCATGAATCTAGAGGCTTTGAGTTAATCTTGTTAAGTATCTACCTCAGAGGAATTCTAGTTCTGCCATTTTTATTTCTCCATGTAGTGAATCTTTCTCTTGTTCAAGTTATTGTTATTCAATACATAGACTCCTACATAGACTCTTTGTCCTCTGTTTAGTCATTTATATCATAATCTTTTGGGTTGTCAAATTAAAATATGCTTAAGAATTCTCCTCTTCAGAAACTTTCCTGAGTCATGTGGAAGACAGTGTATAGAAAAATCCATTCATTTTGTTCCTTTTTTATTTTAAACAAAACTTGGATATCTTCTTAAAAGTTATAAGATTTTCATTCACAGACAAAGGGATTTGTTTTAAATTCTTTTTCAGGCTTTGGCCCTGGAGTAGAGCTGTAGTACTTTAGCTCTCAGAGTATGAGCTGGAGTTGATACTGAAAACACAGTAGTGTAACAAGGGTAGAATAGTATTTTCTTTCTGTGAAGTCCCTCAATATTTTTTAGTATACTGATATATAAATAAAATAGTTGAGAATATTTAACATATCTCAGTACAAAGCAAATAAAGACAAGCTTTTAGGAAGCATCTGTAGCTATTGCCTGCATAGCAGCTGTATATTTCCTGCAATGTTTTCAAGCCTTTCATAGCAAAGTATGAAATCTGTATTTGTCATTCAGAAAAGAAATTCTGACCACGTTCCTCTGGTTGGAGGACAGACTTTCCCCCTTCTCTCTTTTCCCCCTTTCCCTTCCTTTTCCTTTTTTTTCCTTCTCTTCTTTCTCAGAGATTGAATAATGGGGAAAACAATGAGCCCATTTGGTAAAGAGATTCCAATGCAGAAGCAGTACTGAACTCTGACAATTTGACTCTTTGTCTTGGTTGAGAGATGCCCATTGTCTGAATCAATCTGCCAGAGATTTTTCTCCATTGCAAAGTAACTGAGATACCTGTAATTCTGGATACATTTAATATAATTAAACAGTGAATCCCTCACATAAACTGCTATCCCAGTACATCTTGCAAATACAAGTAATATGGTGGAAAATATAAACAGCAAAGGGTAGCAGAGAGGGAAAAGAAATTAGGAATAAATAAGCAAATAATGAGTTTTGAAGCTAACATCACTGTGAGTTAACCAGAAATGTTTCCCTTTTAAGGCTTAAGCTATGAAAGAAAAAAAAAATTACAAAAAGTGATGAATTGTACTTAGGCAATTGGGAAACAAAACTGTTTTCAGTGAGCAGAAAAAGCAAACAGTATAGATATGATCTGTAGAGGTAAAATAAGGGAATTAAAATGTAAGCTTCTGAATAATTTGTATGTTGTCTAAAATCCTTTGGATGCACATACATGGAAGCTTGTTCCAATTCTACTATTTAAATCAAAGTTTCAAAACAATGGATTTCATTTTTTCTTACCAACTGATTTTTCAGTGATGTATTACTGCTGATTTAAACTGCTATTTCTCATTTTTACAAATTGAGAGGGGAATTGCCCCATTACCCTTTATAGGCAAATTTGTCATTCCTGTTCCAAATGAATCCCAAATCAGTTAGACTGTGTAAAAGTGTCTTCTGTGCAAACAACTGGGAACAACTATTACATCTGCTCTCATAAAGTAGATGAAATGTAGATTTAGATCCCTTTGAAAATCACAGTGTAAGGGCCACATCTGTCTGTCGTTTGCATACCAAATTTCCTTTGAATTTCTCCTTTCTCCCCTCATGATCAAAAGAAGCATATGGGCTTTTATGTGTTTAACTGAGGATAGAAGTTGGTGTCTCATGTCAGCTGTTAGGAAGTGCACTGTGCTGTCTCCCTTGCATTTGAAGTGAAAATGGCAATTTCAAACAATTTCACAGAGAAAATGAAGGAGTAAGGGAATGGAAAGTACAAAAGTGTTTATCTGAGAAAGGAATGACTCTGACTGACATGAAGGAAAGCAAAAAAAATGGAAAAAAAATCTTATTGTTTTGGAATAGACTATTTCTAAAAATTGTAAATCGGTGTTAACAGAAAATAAATTTATCTTTAGAGGCCTCCAAAGGAGTGGGGAAAACAAAAAAAAAAAAAAAAAAAAAAAGAAAAACAGACTGACTGACATCTCAGTGCTGCTGTGTAGTGATTTACAAACTAGTTTTCTGCCTGACTGCTCAGACCCCAGAGCAACATACTTGCAGGAAAGAAAAGGACAGGAGTTACATTGAAGGAAAGCTCTAGTATATTACTCATGAAGCAGGGCATTTCACTCCTCTATACAAGGCCAAATTCAGCTCATCAAATTAGTCTTCCACTACTCTTGCCAGCAATGGCACACAAGCCAAGGCAGTTCTGGTTGTATGATAAGGTTTTACTATGGGTTAGAATTTGTTCAGAGCATGTGTTACCCCACTCTCAGCACTGATAATGAGACCTGCTTCTATTAAATAAATGTTTTAATATATTTTCCTTACCATACACAGCTCATCTGCTTCCCTTAACCTGATGGCTTCATTGGAGGGTCCCCACCCTCTGTGGTTCTTCATGCTGTAGAAGTGTCCCTGTGTCAGCCTTAGCCAGTGGAGAGAAGCTTCTCATTATTCTTGCTCTAACATTTGTTAACCAGGGGTTAACAAAGGTGGTGCCTTCTCATCAGCAGTTACCACATAATGGTTATTAAGTCTAGAGGTGTCCATAAAAACTTACATGAGAAATTTTCTTTGCACAGGACAAGTTACAAAACATTGTTCAGGACCTCTGCACCTACCGGAAGATGTAGTTAAGGATTCCATACTTAAAATGCAGTAATCTAATACTAGTGTTTATATCTTTAGGAGTTGAGTCTCATTTGCAAGCAATTTTAAAGATACTGTTAAGTTACTGAGAAGTCCTTAATGAATGATAACAGATTTCCATGGATTCTTTGTAGTAAATTAAATGTTTAAAATAATGAATTGCCAAAACTTTGACTCTTCTGATACATTTCTAGCAATGAAGAGCACATTCTGTAGTACTGAGTAACAAATTCCAACCCTTTATAGGTAGAACAGCTGTCTTACAATTGCAATTTTAACTGTGTATATTGTGGCTTTGGGGGGTTGCATTTGGGAAGGTTTTTGTTGCATGAAAAATCCAAGATGTGAGAGCTGTAAAGTGAGGTACAGCACAGGCTTCACCCTAACAATCTGCATTGGTCCCAACCCTAGGTGATTTTTTTTTCTGAATGAGAGAGTAATTTCTATCCCTCCACTACCTCATATCTTATCTGGTTAAAACAGTTTATTCCTAATAATTTCATTAACACATCAGCATTCATCTCTCAACCTGATGCTAGCCATAAGTTTTCTGAGACAGTTTTTTGACTTCATGGTCCTTGTTGGAAGACAAAAATAATATTATTTTCATTGTTTTTCTGGTAGCAGAAAAATCAGAATGCAGCCAACTTTCTGCTGGCTTTTCAAGTCTGTTGCAAATTAGCATCAAATGTTTCAGAGAATCTAGCCCTGCAGAAAGTGAGTTTTTGTTCTTCTGCAGTACAGAACAGCATTTTCACTGTGCTGTTGAGTCTTCTGGGGATTGTGGCAGAGGAGTAGCCTCATCTATTATCCACTTTACTATTGCTTTTCACAGCACCACAGGCTGTAGTAGTCTGACATCACTGTGTCTATTATATAGCCTGGTGATCACAAATAAGATGCTGTCATCACAACTGTGATTGGCTCCTGCAAATGCATATATGTATACATATTGTATACAATATTTTCAGGATTTTATCTAAAGAGGACCAAAGAAGTTGTGTTGTGATCACGGGAAATTTTAAAACAGGAATGAATAATAAGGATTACATTTTTACTATTAAAATTCAAAACATGCAAGAAATATGCAAGAATTGTATGCTCAAGTGTCAAAGCTGAACTTCTGAGCAAATGAAACTAATATCCAAACATGGCTACCTGAATGGAGAGCAGCATATCATGTTCAAAAAATCAGCTGAGAAGAGGACAAGACAGACTGTGTAGCTAGAATCAAACACAGTGTTTAGAGGTAGAAATTCATCACAGGTATCCTGAGCCATTCAGTCCCCCAAAGTAATCTATCTCTTTAAAACAGATAAAAAGCAGCAGAACATATTAGCATTTCCTAGTAACTGACTGATTCTTGTAGTGGGTCAGAGTCTTGCTGTCTTCATCAACAATGACATCAAGTTAAAAGAGACAAAAATAGGTAAAAGAAGGTATTTTTAGAAAGATTCACAAGGAACAGGGTGATCATTGCAAAAGAGTTATTCCAAAGTCACCACACCATTTAACAGTGTTCACAAGCCTTTTTCCAGATGACCCCTCTAAATTCCAACTCAGACAATAACTCACATCAAGACTAATGGGTATTGGCAAGGCACAAAGGCAACATTTTGCTAAATCCGTTTGCATGCAACCTTCAGCTCAGTCTTTTACTTCCTTACTGTGATGTTATCTTGTCACTGAACTGCAATGTTGAGATTTCCTCCTATGTTTATACAAAACTTTGTTAGGCTTAAGGAGTGGTGGTGGAAGGGGAAGATAGTTTGTTCCTCTGTTCTTTAGTTTGCAGTATTGCAGAGAACTTCTCTGTGGCTTTATTTCAATTATGAGCTTCTGCCTTATTTTAACAAGGTCAGCTTTGCCTCAGCAGCATGGCTGATTATCATTAAGTCCACCCTGAAGGGATGTCCCATACTAGTGTAAAATTATACAAGGGCCAGTAATAAAGTAATAACATTTATATGAACATCATGGTAAAAAAAAATCCAGAATAAATTACTTCTAGTTTTTTTTGGAAGTTGTGCTCGACATTTAGAGTGGTCATTTGCTGAACAAAAAATTATTTTAAAAATTAGTGAGGTTGCTAATAGTTAGCTAGAAGTAAACTGACTAGAATTAAGATGAAAATCATGGTAAAATATAGTAGAAAACTTCATTGTTTATTCAGTCAGAAAGCTTCTAAGGTCACCTGCCTGACATCTAACTTAACCTTTAACCAGTGATTGTAAGGTCAAATAATGCCTGCTTGTATTTGATAATTTTATGTGGCTTCAGAGTGGTCTCATGAAGGTTTCTGCCCCATCTTTCCTTTGAGTACTTCAGATGTCAAATGAGCATACATTATAAATGTGAGACAATGACCAAACATACAGAGATAGGGCTAGACAGCACAATTACTTTCCACTCCCAATTCTTTTTGATAAAGAGATTAGAATTTGGCAAAGATCAGCCCTATCTTGCCTTTTTATTTTCCCCATGTTATTTAACAAATTCAAAGGAAATACAAAAACTAATAAAAGTCACTTCAAAGATGTCTGTCAAAATATTGCAGTTGAACTTCCCTTCAGTCTACTAAGACAGTTCCCAGGGAGCATGCTAACATAAGTGATGATGGAAATATCCAGGAACAAGAAAAAGACACACATTTTATTACAATACTAATTTTTTATTTCTTTTCCCAGTATAAATCTTAGGTAAAAGCAATTAAACCTTCCTTTTGGGAGAATGGAACCTAAAAGCTAGAGGTTATCAATACTTTTTCAACAGCAAGTGTAACATCTTCCTATAATATCTGTTAGTCTAAGTTTCTTCATATACAGAGAGATCTAAAAGCAATTTTTTTTTGTTAAAACTCACAGTAATCTGACACTGAGATTTATGCATCAGCAACTTAACTATTATCTGAAAATATTAGTTCCATAAAGTATTGTAGACCTTTTAATGACTGTTTTATTAATAGCACTTCTCAATACCAGTGACCATCTGTGACTGCTTCACCATCTGTAATCCCTATTTCAGTTCAGGAGGGGGAAATAACAGTGGTATTACACTGATTTTACAATATAAAGGATAAGCCAACTAGACCTACTGTAGATGATTAATTTGTCTTTGCTTATAAGTGCACACTGAGCAAGATAAAATTAGCTCCTTTGATTTGTTGGCACAACATGAGTTTGTGAAATGGCCATGGGAAGCTGAAAAGATTAAATTGCTTTTATTGAAATATTAAACGTGCAAAAGTTGATGGAATTTAGATGAAGAGAATAAAAGAGCTTAAATGGTGTTTGAAAAGATGGTGAATGCTTCCTTAAAGATCTGTGGCAAACAATGTGTTGATTATTACAATTTTTTAAAGCTAGCTAAAACAGGACCAGCAAAAGGGAATTGTCAACACTTCTTAAAAACCTGTACAGTTTAGTGATGCTATATCAAAATAAACTGAGAAAATACTGATTTATAAACGCCTACTTTAAACTAATATTATTTATATCTTATCTGAATGCCAAAATAAATGCCATTTTTAATTGAAAGCAGTTAATCCTTGCAGAAATGCTTTCATTTTCTGCAGAGGCAGGAGAGGTAATTTGATCAAAATTGGTTTTATTCTTCTCTTATTAAACTGGGCTAAAAGGTTTCCCTATGTTGGTAGTACCATGTCTGCATTTTGTAACGGCTGAGCTGATTTTTCTTTTGTTTCAGTGTACACATACACTTTTGTTTCAGTGTATGTGTGTAGATCAATCTCTTTTTCTTTGCTAAGGCAAGATTTGTAAGAAGCTTTAATGGAGATAAGATATAATTTCAAAATCATTTAGGTCCTGCTTCTTAATCTGTATATATTGTGTGGGAGCCTAAACTTTAAAAAAAAAATTCAAACCCATTAGTGATTTAGGATGCAAATTGACTTGCATCTAACCAGTTGCATTGTCTACTTCCTTAGCTGATGAGAGACATTTGCACCTCAAAAAAAATTATCAGCTTAAGGTAGATAGTTCTGTATCAGGATGAGTCACTCTTCTACCATAAACTGTGGGGAAGTCTGGACATTGGGATGGAATTAAATTGTTATACTTTTATGCTGATTATTTTTTTTTTAAGTTCTAAACTGTAGCTTCCTAACTGGAATGAATTTCATTTATGAAAGTCTTCAGTGAACTGAAGAAAGCTTATACCAGTTTTGTTAGGGACAAGAAAATCCCCTAAAAAAACCAAACATATATAGCATCACATATGAGGTAAAAAATTACAAAATCATGTAAGAACTATCTGTCTTTTCACTAGAAAGTTCTCTTTTTTGTCTGGATTTCAGTACAAACTTATGGGTGTGCATTCAATGTCGGGATCAGAGTCATCTATTTGACTATACAGATTACATATAAATTTAATTATGAATGCTTATATAAGTCAATTTATAATTATAAATAGTTTTTATTAAATTAAATGTTATATAAAAGGGACGTGTATATGTACATATATTCCCCCCCACACACATATGCATTGAATATGTTTATGTATAACTATGCAGAAGTTTTAAAGAATAAATTTCATAAACTTTAAGAATATAAGGTAGATTTTTTAATCTTAGTCTAAGCAAAGTCCTAGAGAGTGTCACCCTTATTTTTGCATTAGATTGCTCATCTTTAGTAGACTGATGACCATTTTCCTTTCTACTTTCTGCTGCTTAATCACAGATACAAAATTTCTTCTGTCTTAAAGGAAGTTTGTGGTTAAGTTAAAATACCGTGAAAAAAATTAAATAACTTGTGATTAATTTCCCTTCAGAATAGTGATTCAGTCTTGTTTCTTCTATTGCAGTCAAAAGGTTCTTCAGGCATGACTCCATCCAGCACTCAAAAGAAGGTGAAGAGGACTCTGCCCAATCCACCTCCAGAGGAAGCAACAGCAGGAACTCAGTCCCCATATACTTCTGTGGGATCAGTTTCACGGAGAAGGATTTGTAGGACCACCACTATGGCCAGAGCCAAAATTCTTCAGGATATAGACAGGGAATTGGATCTGGTCGAGCGTGAGTCAGCCAAGCTTAGGAAGAAGCAAGCAGAGCTAGATGAGGAGGAAAAAGAAATAGATGCCAAGTTGAGATACTTGGAAATGGGCATTAATAGGAGGAAAGAAGCCCTGCTAAAAGAAAGAGAAAAGAGAGAGCGTGCCTATCTCCAAGGAGTAGCCGAAGAACGTGATTATATGTCAGACAGTGAAGTTAATAATACCAGGTCAACCAGAATAGAAACTCAGCATGGCTTGGAAAGACCACGTACTGCACCCCAGACAGAATTTAACCAGTTTATGCCACCACAAACCCAGCCAGAAACACAGTTTGCCCCTGCTACAAGCCCATATGCTCAATATCAGTATTCATCTCCTGCCCTGCCAACTCAAGCACCAACTCAGTTCACACAGCAGTCACATTACCAACAACAGCAGCCTTTGTATCACCAGCAGGTTTCACCCTATCAGACCCAGACAGCATTCCAAACAGGAGCTACTATGTCCTTTACCCCACAGGCTCAACCTCCACCATCTCAACAGCCATCATATCAACTCCCATCACAGATGATGGTGATACAGCCAAAGCCAAGACAGACCACATTGTACATGGAGCCTAAGATAACAACAAACTATGATGTAATTCGCAATCAGCCTCTCATGATAGCACCAGTTTCGACTGACAATAGTTATGCAGTTTCCCAGCTGGGCAGTAAATACTCTACCTTGGACTTAAGGATAGGACTAGATGAGAGAAACAGCATAGCAAGCAGCCCTATATCAAGCATATCTGCAGATTCATTCTATGCAGATATAGACCACCACCATACACCCCGAAATTATGTGCTGATTGATGATATAGGAGAACTTACTAAAGGAACAGGAGCTCTTGGTTCCAGTTTTAGCCTCCACGAGAAAGATCTGACCAAAACAGATCGACTTCTTCTCACAACTGAGGCCAGGAGAGCACAAGAAGTGTCAGACTTCCTGGCACCACTGCAGACTTCCTCTAGGTTACATTCCTATGTTAAAGCTGATGAAGACCCAATGGAGGATCCTTATGAGCTCAAACTTCTGAAACACCAGATAAAGCAAGAGTTCCGTAGAGGTGCAGAAAGTCTTGATCATCTGGCTGGTCTATCACAGTATTACCATGGAGAGGGCAGCTACAGGCATTTTCCAAAATCTGAGAAATACAGCATAGGTAGGCTTACTCTTGAGAAACAGGCTGCTAAGCAGCTCCCAGCAGCCCTCCTTTACCAGAAGCAGTCAAAACACAAGAAAGCCTTGATAGACCCCAAACTAACAAAGTTTTCACCTATCCAAGAAAGCAGAGACCTTGAGCCTGACTATTCAAGCTATATGACTTCTAGCACTTCAACACTTGGGGGAATTACTACTAGGGCAAGGCTTCTTCAGGATGATATCACTTATGGCCTTAGAAAAAACATCAGTGACCAACAGAAGTACATGGGGCCGCCACTGACGTCATCCATTGGAGCAGGCCTTGGGACTGCACTAGGTCCAACAATGAGATCTGCACTACAAGATGAAGCAGACAAGTCTTATAGCAGTGGTAGTAGATCTAGGCCCTCATCTAGACCCTCCTCAGTGTATGGGCTCGATCTGTCATTGAAAAGGGATTCTTCCAGTTCTTCTTTAAGACTGAAAGCCCAAGAAGCTGAACCTTTAGATGTTTCCTTTAGCCATGCAGCACCTTCTGGAAGAACTAAACCCACCAGTCTACCTATTAGCCAAAGCAGGGGAAGGATCCCAATAGTAGCACAGAACTCAGAGGAGGAGAGCCCACTAAGTCCTGTTGGACAGCCAATGGGAATGGCAAGAGCAGCCGCTGGACCCTTGCCACCAATATCTGCAGATACCAGGGACCAGTTTGGATCGAGCCATTCATTACCTGAGGTCCAGCAGCATATGAGGGAGGAGTCACGGACTCGAGGCTATGATCGAGATATAGCCTTCATCATGGATGACTTCCAGCATGCCATGTCAGACAGTGAAGGTAAATTAGGCCTCAGACTGGTATCTTACTATCACAACGCAAATCCTCATTTCTATGCATGTGTCTGATTTTTGTTACACTTCAAAGACTTGTTCTTTTTCTGTTCCCTGGTGCATCTTCTGTGTATCTTCATTTTTGGGGGTTGATTTCTTTTGTCGTATTTGATATTTTTTATTTTACCCTAACAGTTTCTGAATGGTGTTAAGCTACTATTGCATGCTACTATATTGTTGTTGATTGCTTTCCTTTTGGTTTGCTTGTGCATTTTCCTTTTCACTTGTTTATGTCTACTTTTCAATGATACTGTGTAGAACATTCCATGTACAATACAGATTCTGCCATCAGTCTTTATGTGCAGCTCTCTCCAGTGACTGTGAATCATTGAACTTATTTGCAGTAGTTTTTGTTGGGATTTGGAAATAATCTCCCAAATCTCTAAAAAACTCCAGTAATTTTATGTGCATGAAATTTCATGATAGAACTCAAAAAATGATAATTCCATCTCCTGATGCACCAATTTAGATCTGTGTTTATATAGAAATAGTCTATTCATTAGGTACATATTATATGTTAGAACCATATAGAGCTTAACGTGATAGCAAAATAACATTCTACATATGGTTTGTTGAAAGCATCCTGTCATGTGGACTTCTGTGCATTCAGAATTGTGATTATGTAAGATAATTTGTCTTTGAATGGTGCAAGACAATCTCATACTTCAATAAAGGACATAGAGTATTTTACTTCTGTTCATGGGTTATGCAGCGTAGCTGGTTTTATATGCACCCCATACACGTCTGCCAAATAAGCACAAGAGTTTATCTCACTTAAGTTCATGAAAGGAACCTTTCTGATGTATTATAAATAGTGCAATTAAAAATGCTGCTTCTGAATAAGTACAGCAGAATGTTAAAGCTGATGTTGAGTTAATAATTGCAAATTATGTATCAGTTTTGTTTGAGTCAGTTCAGAATTAATATATTCTAAATTGTTTAAAAATCATAAAGACAGTTTGAAGGCAAATGAAATGAATATGTTCAAAATTGTATGCACTCCATTAACTTTTTCTTATGTGTATTTACTGCACAATAAAAGAGACTTTGCATGCGCTCTATTGTCTGTAAATGGCAATGATTGTCTCAAAAGACATATTTGCATGATTATGAAGTAGTATGGTTTATTTTTCACATTTCTACTAACCTCCGTTCATTATTGCATTATTGATTTTTTACACATGCTAAATCTTTCATAAGCATTAGAAAAAAATATCTATTTGCCTTTCTCATACTTCATACTAAGGGGTTTGTTCTGTAAGTTTCTCTTCATATTTCTTAGATATTTATAACCCCCTCATGAACTCTATGTTTCAGGAGAGACTCAGGGTCATCAGCTATTTTGATATTTATCAGAAGTTTAACTGTTTTTATTGTCCTTCAATTCTTAGCACACAGAGTCCTATAATTAAATCAGAAAGCAGTTGAGAGGAACTCCTGGAGTTGAAACTCATATCATTCTTCCTAAATAAGCAGATGCTATCTTGTCTCCTCTCAGCTTGTGACTTTTATGGGTCATTCTAGAGTCACATTGTGAAAGATACAGGACTTTTCCTCCTGAAAACAGAGTAGAACCAACCCGAACCAAAAAGATCCATTTTGATGCTATGCTACTGCATATGAACAGGTCATAGGGAATTACATATCTGCCCTACAGTGCATTATAGTTCTCATATACATTTGAACAAGACATACATGAATACTTCAAGTTGAACACGTTTCAGTTTTAAATCAGTCTCTCATTAGTTCGACCCATTCCTGTGTATTCTGTATTAGATTGGTATGTCACTCAGGGCTTCCAATTTCAGCAGTCTTTTTCTAATTTCTATCAAATTTGGTCTTCACAAATGGCCTATTTCTTGGGAAACCAAAACACTTCATGACATTATTTTCAAATGTGCAGTCGTATAGCAAATAACCTGTATCGAAAATAATTCATATAATTTGGATGTAAGATAAAAAGTGTTTAAAAGAAGCAAATACATTTCTACAGAAAGTCATGGCCTTCTTTTTTTAGGGACTGCATTCTTCTCTGTAGTGATCTGATGCCCTGACAGTGGACAGCTATTCTGGCATGTTTCATCCAACCTTTTAGCACAATTTGCTTTGCAGCTTCTCTTTATTTTAAGCAACTGCTGCGTGGTCTTGATGAGATTTCACTTAAAGAAATTAGTCTTCAGCTCTGTCTTATGAAAAGTCTTTTTGCGCTACAGCTTGATTTATCATCTTAAAAGACTTTTAAAAATTAAGTTAAAATGTTATATTTGAATTGTTTTGCTTTGGTTCAAATTCAGAGACATGCATGACTTTCTGTTTTTTATAGGTGACATCCCATAACAAATACTGGAAGAGAATGCAAATAGGACTTTGAGTCCAACCTTCTGTTTTTCACTAGGTACATACTGTAACAAATTTTAAAACCATGCTTCAGGACATAAGTAGTGCTTACACTGGAATTCCAAACTTCAAACTAGCCTACTAAAAAAGTAGCCTTGTGTCAAAAGAGCACAATGTCCAGAGCTGCCCATTGAAAATAAACAGCATTTTGAGATCTTGAAACATCTGGGATTTTCTCAGGGTTCCCAGTACCATGAAAACTCTGATCCAGGAAACAGATCTCTGCCAACCCCACAGCTGCCACTTTCCACACATTATTAAGTATGCTGAAGATACTAATTTTCAAGAATGCTGAAGCTAGTACTCAATTTTTTGCATATAAATAGTCCTTGCTGTTCAGAAGGTATAAAATGTACCTTCTCTCACCTCAAGTATTTTTTTTTCTTTAATATGCTAATTTGGAAATTCTTCAGCAGAGTTTAGAAGTTTAAAATTGAGATATCAAGACATCAAGATATCAACACAGTTGATTCCTTGTAATTTTTCATTTGTGGGATTTAGAGTGATCACTGTTACTTCTCTGAGTTTCTTGGATCCCACGGCCTGGAGTTCAATCTCACCTGGTTAATCTGCTTGGGAGGAAGCACCTGGCAGCATTATGTTAACCTTAGAATAAAAGGATGACTTCTCTAAGACTGTCAGTGATTCATCTTGGATGTTGTCAGGTTTCCAGCTGTGACAAATCCCAGCTGTGCAAGCCAAAACCAATGGGGTGTGTGTGTACATGTGAATGTGGGGTGTGTGTGTCTGTATACACATATATTTCTAACTTCTTAAATTTCAATAAAATACACACATTCATCACAGTTTGATTAAAAAAAAAAAAAGTTGAAAAAAGTAGGGTGGTCTGAACCATAGTATGGAATTTTACATTTTCAAGAGTAGTAATCCAGGAAATGTTATTTTAAGTGAGGCAGGAGGGAAAAAAATCATTCTTTCTTCTGCTCAAATGATGACACAGATTGTGATAGCCAGCATTAGCATCTGGGGTCAGGAATGTGTATTAGGTTCTTCATGCAAGCTTCAGAAAGAAGTTCTGTCAGGATGAGTTATGGACAAGCCTGCTTTGTGCAGGTGCTGATCAACTGGCATAAATGAGTAAAACAAGAAATTTTTGCATGTTACATCATATCAATTAGGTTTATTGATAGCAGTTAATAACTAATCAGTAGTGAGATAAGCATCTCTAATCTCTTATAATGCTTCTGGTAATTCATATATTCTTATCTAAATATTATTAAGTAAACCATTTCATGTTAGATTAAGTTCGTGCACAATCATGAAGGAAGAGACTGTACAATATCAACTATAATATGAATCAAGATTTAAAAAAAATTTGAAGGATTATTATATTATATAGAATGTTTGTTTTACCCCGTACAATGTATTCTTTTAAAATAAAAACCATGCATATATATGATTCCTCTTTTTGAAAAACTTTAGAAAAAGAGTAATGAAAAAACACAACTTCCTTTTTTCCCATTAACATTTTTTTAAAATTATTTTTTAAACCAAATAGATAATGTTTATTTTCACAAGTAAATAGGAAAGATTATTAAAACTACCATTTTTACTTTTGAATTCTTTTCTGTGTCATGTTCATTCACTCTTGTTATTATAAAAAAACCTGGTCTTATTTAAGTTTTGCAATTCCTTGTGATTTTGCCAAAACAAATATTGTCTTCCCTTGATTTCCAAATTTATTTTGCTTAATAAATCATAAAATTCAAACTTGTCTTACATTCTACATTGAATTACCTGAACATTGCATTGGTTTACACTGATTGGCAACATAAAAGAAAACAGGACATGATTCTGATCCCAATAGAGTGACACCTATGTCCCAATAGTCAGTAAGCGTAAATATATCCATTTGCAAAACTGATTTCAGGGAAATTATGTTATTTGATCCCCAAAAGATGCCTAATACAACATTTATTGTTGCAAAGAGTAATATTAGTCTTGTAGAATTTTTGCAGAAAGAACATTAAAATCCATACATAAAGGTTCATACTGTAAAATCGGGGGATGGAATTAAAAATGAGAACATCTGTAATATTTCTGCTTAGAATTTCATTTACATAGGTTGGTTTCCTATCTTCATTGATTTGGTTTGATATCGATTTCATAAAGAGGTTGTAATTTTCTTATATGTAGTTCCAGATTATTTCCAAAATATTTTGCACAGTACTCAGTTCAGAAATTTGGGAATTAGTGGAGTCTGCATTTTGAGGGTTGGTTATTTTGCGTCTTGATTTGGATTTTCTGAGTTATGGGTTTTTTCTTAGTCTACTGTAAAATACCCAATATGACTAAATTTTTCTCAACAAACATTTTATATATATGTAAAATCTGCAGTGTATATCTTAGCTGCCAGAATGAGGAAGTGGCTATAGCACTTGGGAGTTATCTTCTGTATTTAATATCCATGGTTCTGACATAAACAGAATCTCCTCCCTTTGCTGTCTAACACCTAAATAATGCTCAAGTTCAATGTCTCAAGTCTCACCTCTAACTTTGCTTTAGCTGCATGGCCAATTAGTAACCACTCTGCATGTTTGCTATGCACAATGCACATTCTTGCCCTTTGCCCAGCACTGGACCAGAGCATTTGACCTGTCCTTGGTTTTCAAAGCCTATCATCTCCGTCGGGAGGAAACAGATTGGTTTGACAAGCCCAGAGAGCCTCGTCTGGAGAATGGACACATCCTTGACAGAAGGCTGCCAGAGAAGTTGTCACACTCTCGACCACTAAGTCAACACCAAGATCAAGTAAGCTGTCAAATAAGATGTGCCTCTAGTTTTAGAAATGATTGATAATTTAATTATACTGTCCCACAGTTCCCATGGGAACTACAGGATTACTCAAAATCCAGCTGCATTCAGCTGAAGTGCTGTTGCACCTGTATTCATCATCAACATTTGATGGTGAAATTAGATTAACTTTCCTCTACAATTCAGTATTAATTTTTCAGGTTGTCTTTTGACTTTTGAAATATTACTTAAAATATCTATAATTTAAGTACTCCTATCGGTGAAAAAAAAGAAAAAAGAAAACAATTAGTCTAATTTTCCCTTACCAGCTTTATCTCATACAAATTCAAGTCCCTTCTTATAGTAGTTGAAGGAAAATAATTCCTTAATCCTGTTGACATTTTTTCCACTTTTAGTTGGTAAGTATAATCCCAACAGTTTGTGATTATTTATTGAATAAATCAGTGAGACTCTATCAATCTAATACTTACAATACTTCATTTATTAGAGAGAGAAAGAAAAATACCATAGTCTGCTTTTTCAAGCTTGCCAACTTTAAAATCTAGTTTACCTTAGGGTACCATTCTATTTTCACTTTTTATTAACAAAGTTTATTTATTTCAAATCTCTAAGGTCTTCAGTTGCTTGTTTTAGTTGTCATTTTTACTGATTGATCTAGGTTTTATCCTGATATAGTACGTTTTGATTTAGATTACATTTTTACATGAGATCCAGTGAATGCAGTGAGTGCATTTCCTCAAGACAAGAGGAAATAACCTCAAATTGCACCAGGGGCAGTTTAGATTAGATATTAGGAAAAATATCTTCATGGAAAGGGTGGTCAAGAATTGAAATAGGCTACCCAGAGAAATGGTGGAGTCATCCCTCCTGGAAATGTTCAAGAGACGTGGATGTGGCACTTGAGGACATGGTTTGTGGTGAACATGGGGGTGGTACTGGGTTGACAGTTGGACTTGATCATCTTAGATATCTTTACTAACCTTAACAATCCTGTGATTCTGAGAGAAGGTATTGCATGGCCCCTTTGTGATACTTAACAGCTTCTACTGCTCACGTTAATTCCTCCAATAACATACAACACAGGAATATCTCTGTCATGCAGCCTTTAAAAGTTTTATGCTGGTGAGCATTTTCACTGACATTTGACAATCAAATGTAAGTTTTATGAAGAAACAGTGTAGATTTTATGAAATAAGTGTTGAAATGTCTTACAATACAAGCTTTCATTTATCTTTCCCTCCTTTTCTATCCCTAGCATATACTGAGATTTACACACCCTAGGTTGTACTGAGCCTACTCATTTCTTGTTGAGAAAAAGGGCTTTACATGATATAATTCTTACAGCAATCTATTCAAATAGACCTATGATTCTATGAATCAACTTAATTGCATAATAAAGGATGTTTTTGAGTCCTAACATCTCTTAATTTCACTGGCAATAGTTTAAAAACAGTCTCTCTGAGCACTTTAATCCTCACGAGAAGCATTAATTATTTTAAGATTACATAATTGTATTTTACCACTAAAACATTCTGAGGTAAAATTGAAAATTTTCCTTGAAAATCAGGATTGTCCAAAAGAATTACTGCTAACCCTGAGCTCTGTGATCAGGTGGTGGTTAGTAAGATACACTTAACCTTTAGAGCTCCAGAGCTTTTGTCCTGGGAAATAGTTCCTAAGCAAGGTCTTAGTCAGAGAGATCTGATCTTTGCTTTTTTTCCTCATATAAATACCACTACACTAGGACTGGTTGAAAAAATTTGTTCATAATTTTTCAGCAGGAAGATTAAAGGGCCTAAGAGTTCTTGTTTTCCTGGATATTTCCAGGAAAAAAAATATGTATTTTTTTTTCTCCTTCAAGCTCTTGCAATATCCCCATGCTTAAAAGGAAATGGAGATACAGCATCAAAATCTTGCCAAAGGCATTTTTTAAGGTTTAATGAAATATGGGATGTGAATTGTTGAGTGAACATATTCTAAATAATTCTATCTGATGCCATGTAAAGCCTCAGCAGAAGAGGAGTGATGTGTGAGGAGAAGTTTTACAACAGTTCCTTCTTCTACTCTTTCCATCCAGGTTAGCTACTGTCAGTCACACGTCAGTACAAAATAGTATCAATGACTCTGCAGAAGGGACAAATGCCAGTCTCACCAACTCCACATCATCTACCTAACCCAAATGTTACTCAGAGCTTGTGCACGTTAAGAATCTTCTGTGAACATTTGTTTAAGATAGCTTAAAAACAAATATATTTTCAGACATATCCAGAAACTAAATTGCTTTGTGACAAGATAAAAAGGGTCAGAGATATTTTAAAAAAAGTTTCACTAGCTACATGATGAGTTGTAAACTATTTAGCAATAGAAGAAAGTAAGTCAGTGTTAACATCTTTATTTTTTATCATTAATATTACGTTTTCAAGTGATGAAAGCAAATAAACCATATCAGGGCAATGAGAGTGATGAGGCAAAGTAATCACTCCCTAAGGGCTTTTTCAGGCCTGTGAGTAATGAAAGGGTTACTGAGTTCATTGTGCCATGCTGTCTGTCTCCTGTACCCACACCTCAGTACTGCACAGGAACCTGTAGTGCCCAAGTATGATGTATTCAAAATGTACAAAAATGGCAAGTCATTCTCCATCCAGAACCATCTGAACATATCCACCTTCACCCAGAGCTTCCTTTGCTGCAAATGATTCCCTGAAATCACTTAGGAGGGAAGATTCCTGGTTAGCACAGGAATTAAACCACTACAATTTCCTTAGTAATCCTTTCTGAGCACAAACCAGCCACAGAAAGAATAATTTGCATCAATATCACTAATCTGCTTGTAATCAGTGTTTCCAAATACCCTTATTGGCTCTAAATTTGCTATTTTTTTGATCTTCTGTGTTAAAAAATGAAAATATTTTAATGACCACTGCAATACATGTATTCCAAAAAATTTTGATTCACATATGTGAAATATCAATTTTCTTACTAGATGAAATCAGAACTGCTTGATTACATCCCACAGAGCCTGTACAACTGAAGGTAATAAATAGAGCACAACCCTGAGCTTTTGAAGCAAGAATGCAGTGGAGTGACAGCCCTGAACCTCCAGGTTTCCATGGATTTCTTACAACCTAGTAGATTATGCTCACTTACTGTCTTATAAATTTAAAATATATTTGTTTCTATAGCAACTTCTGTGGTGCTACTTAGTACTCTGAAATCATGTTAAATTGCAGTTCAGCTGAATATCTTAACAGCCATTTCCCAATGCATTGATTCCCTGAGGAGGGTAAAACCTTATCAATACATAATCTATTGTAGAATTCCCACTGACCACTCTTGACCTCAACAGTTTGCTGTCACTTCCAGTTCACCAGCAACTTCCTTAAGCCTCCTGACATCAAGAGATTTTTTTCCTATTATTTTCTGTGAAAATTATTTGTATATCCTGAACTAAACTGGCTGTTACTAACAGTTTGGGAAAGAACAGTAAGAGAAAGTGTCAGGGCAGTAAAAGTTCATGACAAGGGCATGGACAATGAGGGTACACTAAGAGGCTATAAGTAGTTTTTCAGTGAGGGCTTTTAAATACTTCCAGTCACCATAGGTGGGTCTTTTTAAGCCATAAATGAACAATAAAATCTTAAACTCATCGTAATACCAGTATAATGATGAGTTCACTTAGACAACAATTTTCTAATCACAGAAAAAAGGCAAGGGTCCTAGACATGAAATCTTTTGAATGCAATCACCTATTTCTAAACACCATAAAAATTATATGCTTTTCTCTTCATTCATAAGGTATTACCATTTTCTTGAAATTTAATTCAAGCCTTTTTGGGGGCACTCAGAAAATTAGAAATTATGAAAAAAATGGGTCAAAAGGAGAGTACTGGGGCTAAAATGAGAAAATACCATTTGTGACAGAGATTCAGAAGGCTACCTGCAAACTTTTGTTCCACATTTTACTTAGTTTTAATTGTTTTCCAGCTAGTGAGGGGAATTTATTTTAAATTGTAGTAAACTTTTTTCTGTTAGAGATTTAGTTGGGGGGATCATTTTGTGGTTGAGATTATCTGGAAATATGATAAGAAATTGGAAATTTCCAACTTTAGTATAATTGTTCAAATATTTAATCTAAAGAGTGGATTGTTAGCCACCCCCTCACTGTAATTCACAAAGGAATTTATCTGGCAGTGCCTCATTTCAGTCACTCAGAAATGTTTTTATCTCTGCATGCCAGAATGACTTCTGGAGCAAAGGTCAGTGTTGAATTTACCTAATTGCAGAAGAAAATGCAACTCACTTTATAATTTATTAATGAGCAGGACCATTGTATTTGTTAAGTTTTTATTATGTATGTCTTTTGGAAATTATCTGCATCTGGGGATCTATCAGCAGAAAGAACTTTCCACCTTGAAGATTTTGAGACCACTCCACATTTGTGCTCTGCACAGAGGGAATTTAGAGGTTCAAAGGGGCTGAACTACCACAGCTGGAGAAATTATTGGTACCAGCTTGGCCAGGCCTTGTGTGCTCATGCAAGTACCTGTGGTATCCGGAAATTAGGATGGATACTGCCTAATCCATGACCTTGAGCATCACCATCTTGTGCCTGGATACCTACCTCAGGTAAAGTTTGCCTTGAAAATGGTATTGCCCAGAGGACAGCAGCCAACTGTGGCTGCTGAGAGTCACTTTATCAGGCCCTTACACAGGAAGGGGAGATGCAGCAACATTTAAAACCAGGAATGACTTTGGTGATCCAATCCAAAGCAGCTGATACATTATAGGTATAGCTATGGCCTGGAAAATTAAAATACATTTCATTCATTTTATTTCTTAAACTTAAATACAGCACTGGGGAATTTTTTTCTTCCTGATATTCCTCTTTAACTTATAATATTCCCTTTTATGAGGCTTCAATAGTATTTGTTTATCAGACAAAACACTTAAAGACAACGGGAAATGAAATGCATTTTTAAACTCATCTTCTATTAGAAGCCCTCAGCACAATTATTTCCCATTCATTCCATTTTTGGAGGGCCTTTGAGCTGGCTAATAACATGAAACACATGACCAGAGTTTAGATTTCCTGAGGAAGAGGATGATATGCCAGTGCTGAACTACAAATCAAGCGTACTGAATGCTCCCAAAGAGGTGAGGAAGGATGGCAGGGACAGCTGGCAGAAATCTCTGGGGTTTGTAGCAGATATGTGGGATCAAGTCAGCTTTTGCCCTGTGACCTAAATCTGGGCTTGTGGACTTGTTCTCCACTCCTGCAGCTGTGCAGTGGAAGGATGGCCCCTCTGCACCAGCTTGGATTTACACTGTCACCCTTGTGTGCTTCAGTGGGGTCCCTCTCTGCCTTCACTGGGGAAACTGGAAGAGTCAGCTAGAAGGGATTCCTGGCATATATTCAGGTGAAGAGAAACCAACTTTAGTGGAAGTAAGAAAATGTGAACAATTGGAAACACAAAATAATGTGTGTATTACAGGTTTTGAAATATTCTAGTACATTTCAGATAAACATGCTCACTAATGATTAAAGCAAAACATCATGAACAATGTAATTGCTGTTGGTATCATCTCTTTACAGCAACTTCTGTTTTTTCCTATTTTTTTCTGCTGCTTTCAGAAATGTACTGGTCTGAAAGTAAAGGCCTAATGACATCTTCCATTTAAGTACTGATACACACCAACTATAAAAAAATAATATACTACTGGGGATGCTAATAAAATTCAATGCTTTTATTCAGACCTATATGAATCAGAAAGATTTATTCTTCTCATAAAATTCTGGAAGTAATGAGGAAGTAATAGGCTAAAGAAGGAGACAGTCTATATTTTCTGATGTATTTGTTAGCAGTCATGTACAATATGGCATTGAATATTCTTGGATTGTTATTTATTTAAAAAATTAAATAAGATAGAGCAAGTAAAATAATATGAATTGAAGTTTAAGAGCTTCAGCATTCCTAAGCTAAATTGAATTACCTCCACAAAAATGGATCCCAGCTAAGGATCTATTCAAATGTGTTCGTACACTTGTAAACTGCAATATTCTATTTTTTAAAATTTAATTCAAAATAAAATTAGATGCATTCTTCCAGATTCTTTACAATTTTATGTAAGCTACCTGTGACAAATGCATCACTTTTATTGTTATATAAAACTTGCTGAATATAACTTTTATTGTTATATAAAATTTGACACTTTTGGCAGTGTCATTAAAAACCTAACACTCTCCCTAGTCACTAATGAATGTGGAAGCCTCATGGAACTTTATGCACTCCTGGTAGTATTAGACTCTGTGTTCTGACAAAATTCCATGATAAAATCAAATGTCTGCCTGATCACATGTTCTGATTTATTCTGGAGCACTTGTCTGCTACCAAATCCATGATCTCCTTTATGTCTGACTTTAATTACAGTCAATATTACTCTCACTGTGTTAGGGGAGGATTTGAGTCTTCTAGATGCAACATCATTCACTGGATAAGTAACTGAGTTATGACAACAGTTGTATAAACTCTTCTGCTTGCTGTGGGATTGAGCTAACCAAGTCTCTTGACTTCTCACTTTCCCTTCCCATCATTTATGTGTGCTATCCATTCACTTCATAAACTCTCCAGGGCAGAACTAGGTTTGAAGTGCTTGGCTCAGGAGGAGCTTAATCCCTTTAAATACTACTTAAATATAAATAATGATAATAAACTCTTGGCAGCATGCTGCTGATGCACTCAAGCTGCTGCATTGCCATGCTGAATAGCATTGTGTCCTTGGCTCCTTGAGGCTGCTCCCTGAGGTCCCATCCTGGAGCAGGCTCAGTCATGCTCCCTCCTCTTGGTCGGGGTGCGTTGCCCAGGATTGGAACTGACATGCAGAGGCAGGGAAGTGATGGGTTCAGCTTTGCTACCAAAAGACCAAAATTGCTCTGCAACTTGTGCTGCAGTTCTGAGCTTTGTTTTCAGTAGTAAAGATGAAATAAATCCAGGAGGACACAGGAGGATCATTACCATGGAGCTTTCTGAGACAGGTGATGGAGGACCCAAGGAGGAAATGGACTCTGCTGGCTCTCACACTCCCCAATGAGGCAGAACTTTTGGGGAAGTAGAGGTTGGGTGCCAGCTTATCTGCAGTAATTCTGAGATGTTGGGATGCAGGATTGATGGCTGTGGGGGGAGTGTTGCAACCAACACTCTGCAGAGTCATTTTGGTGTGGTATCAGGGCATTCACCCCTGGAAGGTGGGTCAGTCCCTGCAGCTTGGCCCCTCTTATGCCCAAACCATGGGGCAGGTGGGATCATTTCAAGAGGAAAACTGGCTATCTAGAGTCTGTTGTAGGGTGCATTACTTTCAGCTTTGATGTGGTCTAGGATAAGCCCAGGTAAATGTTGCACATTTTCAGACAATGTAGTGCTACGAGTTTTAGTCTGGGTCTTTCAAAAGGCTTTTGGGGTTTGAAGACAAGAGGTACATTGGACCATGTGGTTATACTGAAACTAAAGCAGTAACTCAGGGATGGTAACACATTAAACATTTTGTTTACATGTCTAAGAAAAGAATTTTATAAAAAATACAGGAATAATGTTTTGTTTCTTTCTTATGTTAAACATGACTTGAAAAAAGGATTAAGGTTAAAAGAAGCTATAGAAGAGAGTGACCACCTTCTAATCACTCAGAAAAATCAGAACTAAAGACATATTTGAAATTAATTTGGAGTTCTGGAAGCAAATATTCATTACCCCATGGAAGGTATTTGCAGTTTGACAAATGTCTCCAAACTTGGGATAGTTTTTGAATTGAGAAGTTGTAATATTTCCCTGGATGAAATAAGTTTGTTTGCTTGTTTCTGTTTCAACTGTCTGATATGATTTATTCAATTTTTGTTGGTTTATCATTTTATGACATGCATATTTGTATTCCTCAGATAAATGGGAAGCCCCTGCAGTACATTTTCCCTCATACAAGGCTCAAACTACTGAGAGACCCAAAGGACCACACAGTTTCAGGTAAAAAACCCTCTATCAGACATGATAATTAATTTGATTAGCATGAATTATATAACAGATTTCCAGTATTAAAAATAGTTCCTGTGTCTATGCAGCAGGAAATTCAGTGGTCATTTTAAGTCTTGCTCATTGGATATAACAGAAAGCAACAGTGCATAAAAAAGGTCACGACATCTGTTCAAGATATATAAACTATACAGACATTAAAAACAGAGGAAAATTGGTTGTGTTATCCATATGAACAGTCTGTTTTGCTGTTGCTTTTTATGTAACTATATTCTCTGCATGAGTCCTTATAAAATAAGCTTGTGTAGGTGTTCAACATGTACAGAACCAAGAATTTTATTCTTTCTGTTCTGGAACTCTCCCCCTGGTTGTCGTGTCCCGTCCCCCTGTCCCCCCTCCCCACCCCGCCCCACTCCCCCTATAGAGGGGGTTAGGAGAACAAACAGATCCCATTTTTCTGTGATATCTTCACATGGAGACATTTATCACAGGACTTCAGATTTATCCTCCTTTTCCCTAACACTGACATAAATGTTCATGTAAGTCAGAGTCTGCTTGCCAAGGAGATGAAAGTAGCAGAGGTGTTCATTCACCTTCCAGGCTGAGAGCTGGAATGCAGTGTAATATTTTCATGTGTCAAATTGTACAAGGCTGCCAGTTACAGGACCTGGCACAGGTAAGGTCTGTCTGAGCTTCTGGAATTGCACCCTTTCTCACATCTAATATGGAACTCAAAGTTATTTCAATATTTGTTCTTTCAGAAGTAGATGCTTTATGTGTTTTTTTTCCGTGAAACCATCAGACTTTCTTTTAACTTGCTTAAAAGATTCTAATAGTGTGTGTCAAACTCTGTTTCTGCACAGAAGTAATTACTGACTGGCAGCCCTGGTGTTCCCTCGAGCATTAAGCAGAAAGTGGCATGAACTTACTTGAATTGCTAAATATTGTTTTCAAAGGGTTTCTGGCAGTAAAGTCTTGATAATTTCCATCCTCAGTACCCACCTCACATTTAGGGTGTTAAATGAATGCTCTGTATGCATTATGAGGTATTTTCTTGTTAGTCAGCGTAACACCCACCCATGATTTCAGGCTGCAGAAAGACCCCTCCACCCACACAGCCCAGTCTGAAAGGAGCTGCCAGCTCTGCTGTGTGTCAGCCTGTGCTGCTCCAGGCCCTCCCAGTCCACAGGAACTCCTTGGCATCCTCGCAGGGATCTTTGCCCTGCGGGCTGATGAGTAATGCTGTGATCCAAGCTGCTGTCTTACTCAGAAATAAGAGAAATTACAACCACGCAAGTGTAAAGCTCGTGATTTAGTGTTGCTGAAGCCTGCTTTCCTATGTAAAATTACTCACCCTTATGCAGTGGGAAATGCCTATTCCAAATTCTTGATTAACTCTCATGCTGGCAGTCACAGCAACACACTGTGCCTCAGGGAAAATGCCTTGTGAGCAGTGATGGGCAAACCCAAGGTGTAGATATTGACGTCTCATTGACTAAATGAGGTCACATAGGTGTAGATATTGACGCCTTGCACAAATGAGGTCACATAGGATCCAAAATTTACTCAGAGTCCTGATAAGGTTATATAGCCCACACTGGGATTTCTCACTGCTATAGCTATATAATATTGTGCTTAAATTCTAATTGGAAAAAGCAAGCTTGGCTCCATCTACAAGCTGCAGTCATGTTTTTTGTTTTAGTCCAGATACATGCTTGGAGACCTGCACAGATATATTTCTGTGTGATGCATACCTAGATTTCCCTACAAGTACTTAAAGGCCTAAATGCAAATTTTACATAAAAGAGCCAAAGGTAGAATAGGGTGGCCCTGAAACAGAAAAATTATTTGTAGTTTTCCCTCTTTATACGTCTTTGAAGTATCATAATTCACTGCCTCCCTTCCTTCCCTTCTCTCAAGTGTCTGAATGATTTAACTGTATGAAGACTCTCTTCAAATGTGCAGTGCATTATGCTTAGCCTTCAACTTTCCAAATGACTTCTACCAGAAATAGGCATGTGGTTTTAAAAATAATAAATTTTATCAAATATTATCTGCAAACTAATAGTAAACATCTCTGTTTACTAACCAGACAATGACTATTAACCAGAGGAAGGTATAGAATTCTATTATGCAGCAAAAGTTACTTAAAATATTGGTAAATTTAAAAAATATATACTTTTATACCATCACAGTCATCTCACTACAAGAGTTTTGGATATTCATCTAGATTGCATGTCTGATTGCTTCCCCAGCTGGTTTCTTTCTCTTTGTTTATTTTTATTTGTTCCCTTTGTCTCTTTTTGATCTTCTTTCTTCCTGCCCTTCTTTCTTATCAAAAGTACCAAAATGAGGTTTTGACTCATTTTGTCTGCATTTATATTTGTTGCATAAACACAGGAAGTGTGTATGTTAAAAACCACAATCCTCAGTAAAGCTCACGTGAGGAGATCAAATCTTTCCAAGAGAACAGTCACCATTGAAAAGACCCTTTGAGCAGCATCTTCAGCTGAATTTTTGTGTTGCTGGATTCTTACAAGCCAGCTGGCCTGTGGTCCTGGGTGACCACAACAATGTGAGCACCATCCATTGTCTCCAGTTTCCTCATAGTACATACAGAACCTCCTCTGTCTTGGCTATGCACAAAAACCTCTCCTATGTGATCGTTTCTACACATGCAAGAGCAGTTTATATTTATCTTTTAAATGATCTATGGGCAGTTTGGTCAGTTCTGAAGCAGGAGCTGTCTGGGGAGATGCCTGACCCTGACAGATTCTCCTCAGGGGATTCATGAACACGCCTTCAGAGTACAATCAGTGTATCCTAACTGGAGTGTGCACAGCGGGACTTACGTAGAAAATGCCCTAAACTGTACAGAATTCCCACTTGGAGAATTCCTGTAACTGTTGACCAGCTGCTCTGCTGGGCAACTGGCCAGTGCTTCAGCCCATTATCTCATCTCACTGGGCCAGTTCTTGGGCCAACCTGGGCATTAATGATTCAGTGTGCTGGGTCAGCCCAGACAACCAACTCTACCACAGCAGCTGTAATTGTAGGACAAGATTTCATCCTAATATCACCTTTATAAGCTGAATTCCACAGGTCTCATCATGATCTTACCACAGTAGAAATTGCTGCCTGATTATGAATGCAAAAATTGTCACATTCTGAATATCAAGACTAATCCCAAATATTTTAAAATTCAGGCTTTTCCACTACATATTATGTGCACATGTATTTGGTTTATTTGCTTTCTTGATTAATAAAAACTGACTCTGAGGTGCAGATGCCTTTGATGCCTCTTACATAACCTGGCATAATTTTGCCCACAGAAGCATATAATGTGAAATTTGGCATGCGAATGAGGTGTTTGAGGATGGAGAAACCAAGCCAAAATTGTGATGGCAAGAGAATAGTAGCGCTGAATGAAAAATAATTATATACTTGCTCACTGTTTGCTCTCTTAAAGGTTCTTGTTTCTTTATTATATACCAAAAGCTAGAGCATACAGATCTACTCTTCGAGATATGCAGTGTCCCCTCCTCAGACAGTGAGAGGTGTGAAGAAATTTCCAAGGATTTACTCTGCAAAGACTGATTAATAATTTGCAATAAGAAAAAATAAATAAAGAAGAATTGGCATCACAGATGTGCTAATGTGCCAAAGCAATGAGGGCAGTGCTCAGTGAATGATAATACAGCAGTGTTTAATGCTCCAGAAACTCACTGTTTGTTTTCACTGAGTCCCTTGTTCCTTTTGGATCCTTTAGCAGAGCAGCAAAAGAGCTGTTTTATATTGCCAGAATTTTCTCTTCTGTTTTTTGTCACGCCGTCATTATATTTGAAAAAGTGAATTAAGGATGTGGCTATTGAAGGTAATGAAAGCGCTGGCAATACCTTTGGAAACGTTGCAAAGGTGACTTACATTGTGCTATTCCTGATCAGGAAGCTGTTTAGGCACACTCAGGGGGAAAATCCAACAAGGCAGACACATCTCAGTTGGTCTATAGGTATAATGAGTGCACTCAGTCAAAGGTAATTTTTACTCCTTTACCTCACATAGGCTGAATCAGAAGTAATTCTTCCTTTTTTAAAAGGAGGGATGTTCTGTGTTTCCAGGATAAAAAAATAAATTACCTTTGAGTGGCCAGACTGTCTGTGTTGGGGAACATCCTCTTCAATTCTGGTTTAAAAAAAAAAAAAAAAAAGAAGGCAGAGAAACTATTCAGAAAAATCTGCAAACTTTGTAGTGGAGCAAAGAAGTGAATTAAATGGTGGGAAGAGTGCATCCCTAATCTCTGCCTCAGCAGTGATGTAAGTGAAATTGCAAGTAGAATTACAGGGTAGCTGTAAAGCTGTACACACGTCAGACATGCCTCATACTCTCCCTAAGGATTGCTAATTCCTGCAAACAACACTACACTTCTGCAGTGTGCCAGCTCATGCAGTGCTTATCTGGATGGAGAGGAGAGGAATTCAAAGAGTTTTCCTGTATCAAGACCTCATCACTATAGTCAGTCTCTAAATAAACAACCCAATATATTTAGGATTCTTTCACCTGCAAGTTCAGCAAAATTAGTTCTTACAGAAAAATACTAAAGGGCAATGAATATGTGATTAGTAATCAGTTAAAAACATGTCAAATATAGTCACAGTCTATGTTCAATGGGAGAAGTCAGAATGAGAACTGCAACCCAGCTCCTGTCTTCATACTCTTAGAGGATTACCTATCCTACTTCTTTCATTTAATGTTGGGAAGAACTGAGATAATACTTTGCACAAAAAAGCAATACCCTCCTCTAATATTCCCTTGTCACTGGGGAAGGACTTAATCCCTAATAATTGGTCATCATCCCTCAAACACTCATGCCTTATCAGAGACATGGCACAGAAGGTAAAACCCATAAAAAAAAAGGGACTCAACTGTTGCAGTCAGGCTACATCAGAGATTTTCCTGGGAAGTCACGTGGTAGTAAATGAGGACAGGACTGGAAATCAAAGGACAAAAGAGATGTCTGGTTTTGTCTAAATATCAATTTTAGAAAGAACTCAGTACCATTAAACTTTCCTAAATAAAAACAAAGAAACAAATAAATTCTTCTGTGTGCTAGAAACACTTTGTAGAGGTACAGACCATATATTCCTTTTATATCTCTTGCCTACAAATTATTTTAATTTGAAAAGCACTAGTGTGCGTATTTAAAATACTTTCAATGAAATCTTTTTGGCAGTTCAGTTGTTTATGCATATTGCAGTATATGAACACTTGAGATTTTGAGAAGAGGAAGGGAGTTGAAGATTTTTAGAGGAGGTAATTGAGAGGGCAATGTGTCTCCTGGACATAAGGCTCCATTTGTTTTCAGAGCTGTCATGCACAAAAGGCTGCATAAACAGATCACTGCAACACTGAATGTTAGAGTTCAGTCAAGCCCCCAGATTTCCATGGAGGTTCAGCTGTCAGTCAGTGGCATTGAGCCATTGGAGTCCATCAGTAAACACAGATGAAACTCAGTGCCTACAAGGGATTTTATAGATTTAAAGCTACAGTCTACCATAGATGATACCATAGATTCTGATGTGACAGATTGTCCAAAAAGATGAGACTTTTATCTTGCTTTCAAGTAGATGTGATAAATGCTTCAAGAGGCTAATTCATAAAACACTTTATGATCCTTCAGGATGATAACCAGTGTGCACATCAGCATGAAGCAGATTTGCAGCTGATATAAATCAATGCTGTGCTATTAAAACAACTGCAATATATCTGAATTTCATCAGCTCCTGATTTGACTTCACGAGTATTTTATGCCTTAATTGCCAATGGCCAAGAAATGCAATAGCTGAGTAGATACAATCATGTTTCTAGGAAACAACTTCATTGAAGCTAATTTTGTTAGAAGCACCAAAATAATTCTCCTGAGGACACTCTTGGAAATGCTGTACCTATATAGACAACACACCTCTGATATGGATCATCATGTTATGTATTCCAGAGAATTGCATAAGAATAACAATGTAAATAAAATTTTAGGCTGGATGTTATTATAGACATTATTTTTCCTTCTAAGTTCCTGAGTTAACTTGTTTCTGTTTGCTTTGTCATGTTTCCTTCCTCTCTGCTCTCCAGATTGCTTTATCACCACTACAATGTCTAAATAAATAGCTTGTATTTCTCCATGGTACTTTTAACTCTGACCTTTCCAAGAGAAGTCATTGATGTTTTTAATGTGTTTGAGCCTTCTGTTCCATGCAGACAATGGAACAGGGTGTAAAATTATTCCAGCAGATAAGGGCCTACCAGCACCCTAGCATATGTCTGGTCTAGATAAGGCTGGAGGAGGAATGAGGAGATAATGTCTAGTAAATGAACACAGGAGGAAGGTATGTTCTGTCTCCATTCACAGCCAAACAGTGTTGAAAGGCTTCATATTGTTTGGTCATTGCTAAAACGTGGTACATTGGCACATTGCAAAGTCTTTCATGCCTAATGTCTCATTTGCATGCTTTCTTCTCATGCATTTGTTACCACTGGACCTTGACTAACAAAGAGATCACCCTTGTACTTCCTTGCCTTAATTCACCATTGTGGTTTTTTTCTGGTTTGGGGATTTTTTGTATTATTAGAAAGTGATGAAAAACATAGTTCAACAAGTCTGTGCATTGGCTTCTGGATGTGGAATACAACACTTAATCTCTATTTTGAAATTTAAACATATCTCCCATTTCAGCCTACTCAGAGATAGGTGTTGTAGCCCTGCATTTTGCAGTTTAAGCCCATTTCAATTTTTCCTATTTTACTTCTGTATAGTTTCAAAGCACACAATATCTGAAGATGTTGAAATGGACATGGGTTTACAGAAATAGTGAGTTTCAGCTACCATCTTGAAGGGTATCTTTAAGGCTCTTAGAAACCAAAATCAACAGCACTTTTTTAATATCTCTCCTTGAGTTCAGTCACTTAGAAGTCTATTACAAATTCATATAGCTCTAACTGTGACAAAAGTCAGATTGCTGCTGACACTCATACAATTTCCTATGCCAATTGTCACAAACACGTGTGATTACTGAAAATCTGTTGTAGATTTTAATTGCTTCTTTACTTTCCTTGCTCATATAATTAGAGAGACAAATGGTTTCATACTTTCTAAAATTAGCCCAGAGGAAATATTTGCTTGAGTTAACACATGAACAATGTTTGCACAGAGCTTCTGAGTCACATGCCAGCATTCTCCTGCATGTGTTGAAGTTGTTGCTACTGCATAGGACCTGTATGATGATTAAATATTACCAGTCCTAGCATTTGCTGCTGAAATGCTATTTACTTTCATAAGATAAAACATCCCTGGAAAATTAATTTTTACTTTTCCATAAAATCAGGACCATCAACACCAGGAAAACATTGCTGGGCCTTGAGCTGTTCATTTTTTTGCTGCTCTTTTTTCTTCTTCCTTTCCTTTAACCTTTAACCTATGGACGGGGTTATCAGCAATAGTTTGTAAAGGCAAGCCTAATAATTGCTTGGATGCTGAAATGGTTCCAGGAAATCTAGACTGTTTATACTCTAATGTCTATAATGGAGCTGCTCAGCAAAGCAGTGAAAAGATGGTAAGTTTCATGATCTTCCCTGTGTCCTGAGAGCAACAGCAACAGATTGGCTACAGCCTGATCTTTATTATCTCCATAAGAGACAAAAAGGATTGAATTGTAATTGCAGAGCTCAGGTTATAGTCAGCATATTCCAGCAAAGTAAATTACAGTCTTTCTGCTGTGTTGCTACTGTGACACAATGAAGTATACAAGGAGATAGATTCCATAGTGTTTGAGACACTTAGAGGTACAGAAGTTCAGAATAAATGTATCAAAAGGGACAGAAAGTACTTCATGGTGGAAATAAGAAATGAGGAGTGATGAATTTTGAAAATGCATTTGCAGTAATTCTTGCCAGGTCACCAGTGACAGAATTTATTAGTAGCAGGTTCTTGGTTACTGATCATATATAAATATAAATATAAATATGATATATAAGTGTAAATATAAATATAAATATATGTAATGAATATTCATCACTGAAACAGTTTATGGTGTCTGGAAGGATAAGTGAATGACAAGTGAAATATCCTTTTGAAAGTCACAGAGTCAATTATTTGCCAAAAAGCAAAAAAGGCCATTCAATATTTTTCCTCCAAAAATGGATTTCTCACAAAAATAACTCTGCAGTTATTAAGCACTTGAAGTCTTTGCTAGCATAGAATGGAATGGAATGGAATGGAATGGAATGGAATGGAATGGAATGGAACAAAATGAAATACAAAATACAAAATGCAGTATTTCAGTCAGAAGCTACCTACAAAAATCTTACAGCTACTGACCAATTCAGGGTGGAAGAAAAGTAAAAGTTGTTAAAGGCATTGTTTAAAAGCCAACCTTGTCAAAAGCCTCTTAAACCCTGACAAGCATGGAGAATTGACCACCTCTTGCAGAAGCCTGTTCTAGTCTTTGACCACCTTCTCAGCCTAAACTTCTCCTGGTACAGCTTTGAACTATTCCCACAAAGTCTGTTACTGGATACCAGGGAGAAGAGCTCAGCACTTCCCTTCCTCAGGAAGCTGTAGAGAGCAATGAGGTTGCCTCTCACTGCTTTTTCTCCAAACTTGACAAACCCAAAGCCCTCAGACTCTCCTTACAGAACATTCCTTCCAGCTCTTTCACCAGCCTCACTGCCCTCCTTCAGACACATTCAAGGACCTTGACAATCCTTCTCAAATCGTGGGGCCCAGACCTGTGCATGGAACTCAAGGTGAGGCTGAACCAATGCTGTACACAGAGTACAATCAGCTCTTTTGACTGTCTGGTGATGCTGTGTTTGATGCCAGCCAGGACAGGGTTTGTTCCCTTGGCTGACTCAAACTGAGCTGCAGCTGGAGCAGCACCCCCAGATCCCTCTCTGATTTACAGCCATCACTCTCCCACTTACAGCTGTGCCAGTGTCACAGGTCCAGGATCCAGCATTTCCACATGCTAAATTTCACCCCATTAATCACAGCCCAATGCTCCAGTCTATCTAGATTCCTCTGAAAGGCCTCTAGTCAACAGCACCTCCCAGTTTTTGTCATGAGCAAACGTGCTAGTGGTGCATTCAACTCCTGCATCCAGACTTTTGACAGACATATTGAACAAATCTGGCCTAGAATTGATCCCTGAAGAGCACTGCTGGTGTTCAGTCCCCAGCCAGATGTCATTCCATTCACTACAATCCCTCTGCCCTTCAGCCAGTTCTTCACCAAGAACTTTGTGAACCCACTCATCCCAAAGCTGTACAGCTCATCCATAAGGATGCTGTGAGAGCCAGCATCAAAAGGCATAGTAAAATCCAGAAAAACTACATCCAGCCCCTTCCCATCATCCGCTGGGCAGGTGACCTAAAGCTTCAAACTCTGATTGTTCATATGTTCAACTGTATAAATCAGAGGCTTACAAGCTAACTGTAGTGATTTAGTATCCTTTTTTTAAAATTTGTTTATCAATGTATAAAAGCAATTTAATTGCATGATCAACCCTGTCAAAGCTTAGCATTATAAATTTTATTGTGTATTTGATTTGGGTGGGGTAGAGTTTTGGGATGTTTTTTTAGCTTAGCATGCTCCATCTTAAAGCTTTAGTTAAGATAAGAGGGAGAGTAGGATCACAGCCTTGGGACATCAGTAAAAACAGTTTAATTAATTACCAGTCTTCTCACTTTGAAGCATCCTAAAAAGGACTGGATTTTTAGGTGCAAAATTCCCTTTGAAGAGTGTTCTCCTGAATATATTTTTCATGGAAATCAATACTCATGATTCAGAAAGGTACCTTCTCTTATTCAAATCACAGTGATTTGCTTTTTGATGGTTTACTGATCCTGCATCTTCTAAAGAAAACAGAAGTTCGTTAATCTGGAAACATAAATGAGAAAGATGAATATATGGTTATATCAAAATAGCCTGAGAGATGGAAATTAAGACTCAAAATTAAAAAGGTAAAAGCAACAACAAAAACAAGGGAAAAGAGATCTGAGAAAGCATATGATGGGTATTTTTAAACTATCTGCATTCAAGGTTATAAACTGGGAAATGTCATTTCAAACAGAAGTAGTAAGCTCAATATTTTCAATAGATAAAATATAAATAGTCTTGAAATCCCATCTTTACATGAAAAAATACAGCACGACCCAAGACTTATTTCTTTGTCAACCAGAACAGAGCACTTAGAGCTCTTTTGGTGAAAAGCAGCTCATTCATTCTGACTACCAGGCTTTGTCATTAACCTTAATTTAAATTTAAATTGTAATTTAAGTATTTTTCTAGTAGTGTTTTTGCAACACACACAGAGTCACCAACTCCTGTGATTGTCCCTTAGCAAACATACCTCTACTTTATCCATAAGGTCAGTCACACATTTGACTCTAAAACCTACAAGCATAAAATGCAAACCCTTTCAAAGTGTCTAGGAATTAAAAAAAAAAAATCATATAATAGCATTAAAAGTACTTTCTTTTATTAGCAATAATATGGACAAAACCCTCCAAAAGCTAAACAAATATATCAGCCAAGATTTTCAGTTCCCTAGTATAGGTATCCATGTGAATGCCTCTGGAATCAAGTGCACACTCATTTACATGGCAAACTGCCTTGCCATTCTGTCACAAATCGCCTATGAGAGGTAGAAGTGCTAACTCTGTGCATCATGATAAAATCCTGACTCCGAGGAGTTCCTGCCCTCTGTGATGGAAAGCAGCTGTGTTGACTGTGTGAGTTAAGATACTGTGTCCTTGCTTGTGTGTTGAGTACAAAGAATAGTTGTTTCTTGGATTTGCTGAACTCAGTAGTTCCCAGTTTTGAGCTTTAAATCTATAAACATATTAATGACTCTTTTCATACTGCTTGATCAGAAGTTGTCTGTGCAGCCCACAAAAATTTCTAAGTTCTCAGGATGGACATATGTTTGAATGTTTTTATAGGTGTATGCATTCATTTTATGCAATGAGGTACTAATTTTTTAAAGGACATCATCCTTAGAATGGTGTTTTTTCTTACCCTGTCAAGTTAGGAAACATATAGTTTGCCTACCAGTGCAGAATTTCTAATTTGCTCTGAAATAAGGTAATTAATTAAAAATATTATTGCAGTTCTTTCCAATTAAATGGAAAAATCACTCTCCTAAGAAAAAATATATTTGGAAAATATCAAATTATGAGGAAAGCTGAGTCAAAAAGTATATAGATTTAGCTAAACTGGGATAGAAAAACTAATGGAAACTTTTATTTTGTCAGAAACGTAATGTGGTAATCCTTGTACTGAAAGAAACTCAGGGCTGACTTATGAAACACTAATAGCATTATGAAAAGGAAAAGCCTTAATCTAAAAAGACAAAGCTTTGCAAAGAGGTGGTGTGGTGACCTTTCTACAGCTGGTTAGTCTAGTCACTCAGCAGGTTTGGCTTATGAAATTAATCAATTGAAAAATATTTTTTTTAGCCTTTACAATAAAGGTGGGTAAATCAGCCTTTTAATTCTCAGACCAAAGTGTAAATAATCTCATATGGAATTTTCTTCAAAGAAAAATATTTTTTAACTAGTATAGGAAGTTTTGGTTGCTTTTTTTTTTTTTATAGAGCAAAATAACATGAAAAATTGGCAATGCATAAGATCATTTTATTACTTAATATTTCAAGCTTTTGTTTTCGCTCTCATTATTTTATACATAAGTGAGGCTAGTGATCTGCTACTCTCCAGCTGAAATAATGAGTGATAAAAATGTTTTTATCTCTATGCTTTTTTAAAAAGGAAGAAGTTATGCAATTTAATTATGCTTTACACAGAATTATTGTATGCTTTTCCCACCATTTATTTGCACATCCTTTGATGTGAAAGATGTCAATTAAAAACAAATATTTAGGAAAAATAATAGCATTTGCTAAGAATAGGTTCATGTAAATGTACATGCTTTGTGCTTGAAAGAGCAAGCTCAAGGGTCTCTGTCTCCATAATTATGTGATTCTAAAAACTCAGATGTTATAATTTCTCAGCTAAATTGCATGCATGTTGTAGGCATTTGATTAAGCTATCCTTTGAATCCAAACTTCCTGTGGATTTCTAGGAATTTAATTCAATTTATTAACATTGTAAATAGATTGTCAGAAGATAGGATAAACTTCAATGTAATTTTTAATAACTCAGTAGTTTGTGTTATGCCAGTCATGCAGTAGCTGCTCAAGAAGATCTTCCCAAATTTAGAAGAGCATCAGATGTGACTGCAGTTAATCCTGATCTTCCAACTACAGACAGAAGTTATCTGGGACATCTTCAGTAACCTCTGATGACTTGTTCTCTTCCTTTCTTTCCACTGAATTATTCATTGCTTCATTTCTGTTCAAAGTTTTTTCTCTTTCTTTGATCACAGGCAATGGACTGGGAATCCGAATTGTAGGTGGGAAAGAAATTCCAGGAAGCAGTGGAGAAATTGGAGCTTACATTGCCAAGATCTTGCCTGGAGGCAATGCAGAGCAGACAGGGAAGCTTGTAGAAGGTAAGATAAATGCATTATTAAAAGATGAAGCCATGGGACTGTAGGGAGTTTGTTATAATTATTTATAACACACATTTTCTCTTGCGCAACGGATGCAATCGTGTGCAAGGAATGAGAGCTATGCCTCCATGATGCTTAAAGCAGAAAAGGCCTGATGGAAAGAGATTTTATGGCTTCCATGGCCAAAGAGAGTTGCCACAATGAGCATTATTTGGGCATGTCTTCAACAAGATGTGTCAACATGCTGTCTGCATGGTCACATGTCATCAGCCAATATCATGGATATGGGTTTTGAAGATCTTTAACCTGCCTTGATCATCTAAGTATCCTTGTTTGAAATTACTTTTATTTCTTAGTTTTATTTTTTATATTACTTATATTTCAATTTCAAATTACTTATATTTCTTAGTTGCACAGGTAAAAAAGATCGAGTTGTCTCCCACTTACATGCACTAACTTTTTTTCTTAGTCCCTTATAAATCATACCTAATGTTAGTTGTTCACTTTAAGGTAACCATCCAACCTGCCCCAACAGGCAACAGAGAAAAAGAGGTATCCACAGAAAAGCAGGTTTTTCATCTAACTTAGACCTCTGTTTCAAGAATTGAAAACTTCTTCTTCCATTAATTTGCATTCAACTCCACATCATCCTTTAGGCTACCAAAGCTAGGTGAAATGATAACTTCATTATCAATACATTTTCCAGGATTATTGCAATATGTCATTCTGTCTAACCATTTATTTCTCTGATTACATGAATGCCACCTTCTTTTTATAACTTTCTCTTTTTATAACTATTTTTTAGTTCCCTTTTACAAATCTATATGCACCTGAAGTGTCAGTCTGTCCATAGGCCAAAAAAGAATTCATTTGAGTCCAACTCATTGAACTCTTTTTTTTTTTTTCCTTTTTCCTAAATAAAACCATGTGGTCAGGGAAAAATAATAAAAGAAGAAAAGTAGGGAGAGTAGTCATTCCAGGCAGAATTCAATTCACATAAGTTTTCTGAATGGTAAACAAGCAAAAAAAAGTCATTATTTAATCAGAAGCACTTTGCAGGCAGTAAAACTGAGTAAATTGATTAAAGAATGTATTTACAAGGAATAATTTAATTATTCTGTGGGCATTACAAAATAGCGTCACCTGCCTTCACCCTGCAGCTTTATACATCCTTGGTGCTTTCTTTGCCAAAATTTTAATGATATACAACAAAAAAAAAAAACTCCAAAGGGACGCAAACCCCAATGTGCAATGAAATTAAACAGAAAATTAAAAAGAAATATATTTTGTTTTGGCCTATACAGTTGATTCTGATATTAATTTTTAATGGGTAGTATCTCACTCATCAAATGACAGAATAGTGTTATTTTTTGTGCATGAATGATGAAAGAATTGACCTTAATTTTGTGTGTTTTGAAGCAAGTATTTGTTTTGGCTCCCTCTGTAGAAATAAGTAGGTCTTTCATAACTGTGCTAGAGTGCGCATGCTTTGTTTCAGTACCAAGCAAGTAAAGAGGAAAATGTGGTTATTCAACATTTCCCCAAGACTGGACATTGCAAGAAAGAGAACAAGCAGTTACAGATTGGAATTATCTCTAGTCTTTTGGTTTATTTTGCCAGGAAATTTTCTGGAAATTGAAGTTTAAAACAGTTCTTTACTCACCACATTTGGTTCATTTCAGCAGTGATCAAGAACATCTTGGATTTACAATAACTACAGGAGAAATCTGACATAGAAATTTACTTTTTAATCTGTTTACATAATATATTTTGAAGGTTTATTCCTATTTTATAGGAAGATGAATATGACAGTAAAATATTTATTCCTTTGTTTAATTCTCCTATATTATGTTCAATCATGTTTCTGGTCCAACCTTTATAAAAGTATCCTAGACTTGGATAAATTGGCCTAAATCAACTCCATCAAAATCCCTATATTTCATCTGTAGAATTTGTCTACACAATGTCTCAGAATATGTTTCAGTACTGATGTGTTAAATGTTCTCTCAGAGAGAAAAAAATGCTTCCTGCAGAATGCACTTTGACTTTGACACCCATGACAAACGTCTCTCACTGTCATTTACCTTTAGGTCTTGCCTTTATATCTAGTTTACTTTTTTATGTTATTTTAGATGGCTATCAGGGATCAACAAAGAATATTTTCCACTTCACTGTGAATTGTGGTTGGCTCAGTGGAAATATAGCTGGTGCCCATTTAACCTCTACCCCTCAGAAGAGCTAAAATCCACTGATGTCTTCAATCATTCTCATATTGATCTGTGTAAATCCAGCCAGACTGCTAATCTTACCAACATCTCTGAAAATAGAAGCTGGCCTTCTTTCCTTTTTCAAGTTATTGCTGTCTCTCAAACCACAGAGAGAAAAACTAAAGAAAACTTTGTATGTCATTATCTGTAAGTGCATTACTTTTTTTTTTTTTCAGTAATCATGAGTCACTTTTCCTGATTAAATGCTGTGTGACTACAAGTTTAGAGTATAAACAGTCACCAAGTAAACATATACTAATGTCACTACAAGTTAGTATCTTGACTCATTAGCCTTTCTAAGAACATGAATCACTCTGAAAAATCCCATCAACTTAATTAATTCCTCTAATTCTAAAAACACTGGGTCAAGTCTGAAAATCCTACCAGTAGCATAAGAAACAAGGATGGATTTGTTGTGGTTATGAAGGAAGACTAACTCCTACCTGCTCTCTGTATGACTGCACATACATAAATGACACAGAGATAGCATTCCTATCCTTAGAGAATAACATAAAATTTTAGCCTATTTAAAAAGCTTTGGAGGAGTCTTAGTGCTGAAAAATTTATTTATAGTTCTGACTGGCAAATACCACTCTTCTCGGTTGTCTCACCTTGAATTGCTTTCAAATGTCAAAAATATCTCTGATTCATCACTCATTGGCGTAACAAAAACTGGAGGTGGAAGACTCATTCCACGGAGCTCATCAAGTGCAAGGACTGTGTCAATTTGATAGATGTGTCTGTGCTCCCCCTCGTGTTGACAGAAAGAGTTCAGTTCTATTCCACCTGGTGAATCCACTGAGTGAGTGGCATTTCAGCCAGCAATTTTCAGAAACAGAAGAACATGGAGTAAGGAGCAGAAATGAAATGTTTGTGTGTTACCTACTCACAAATTTGCTGGATGTCCACAGCACTCCTCGGTTTTCTGACTGGACCATTTCAATAGGTTGAGTGGAGAGCCTGGGAACTGATGAACAACAGGTGTCTTTATTCCAGGTTTTCAATCAGCCAGACAAGCTGTGCTGCAATGGTTAGGTCATCTGATGTTCACTGGGATGAAGATATTCTCTGACTTTCCAGTCTTCTAGAAATTTTGGTAAACTAGCACTGTAAAAAACTTGATTTGTGGTGATCTTACTGCCTTTGCTTCTACCTCAATCAGCAGCACTAGTCAGACTTCTGTTAACCTGTCCTAAGCCCTTATGTGTGCATGTCTATTTTTATTATGTATTGATCATTTAAATTATATCATCCCAAACTTAAAAACAGGAAAATCATATATAGTGAAGACAAAAACTCTTGTCATGAAACATACTGAAATAGAACTTCCTGAAAGAAAAACTACCTGATAGACACAAGATACTGAAAGATAATGAGACCTGTTAAAGATCTTAAGTAGGTCAGGGCAGATAAACTGCCCTGCTGTTGGAGAGTTCCATCTTAGATGTGATCTCAGTTAATGGTGCCCTCCCCTCAGTCCAATCCTTTAGCACTTGTTTTGATCTAAATTAATAATTACTCTTCTCAGGATGTCAGAGCCACCTGCCTTCAAGAGTAGGTAAAAGCACATCCAATATCCTCAGCATCAAAGTCTAAATATGGAGGACAAGTTCCTAAATGTACTCAGCACCTTTTAGACTTTTATTCACCTGATAAGAAAGAGATGGTCAACTTTTCTAAATTCATTGCTTGCCTTTAGCTGTGCTGAAAGTTTCCCAGGCCACTGGCTGGTTCCCCTCAGGAAAGTATTTTAAATGAGTGGGTCTTTGGGAATGCCAGAGATCTCTTTCATCTTTAGAAAACTGCAAACTCAGAACTTTAAGATGCCTTCAGGAAATGAAATTGAGGTCTCCCTATTTCCTCTCATCCATATTTATTCATGTTTCTTTTCCCCTCAAGTATAAAGTTGTACATATTCTTATACATTCAATTGTCACAATTCTCTTCTTTGAGAAGACTTTTGATACAGAGCTCACTCTCTCTAATGCCCTAATATGGGGTCAAGTAACACTAGAATCATTCCTCAGACTGAGACTTAGAGCCTTGCTTTGGAGTTTGATGGGGTGGCACATCTTATGACCTCTTGGATCCACAGACCACAGCCACAGTGTCAACAAGAATACTTTCTCACAAATCTGGAGCCAGTAGAGAGAACATGTTCACTGCTTGTCACCAAGCAACCTTCCACACCAAACTGACATATGAGATGAACTGGGTGTACCAAATAACATGCTGCTCCTGGCAAAAGAGAGACACATCTAGACCAGTGGGAAGTGATTTCCACCCAAAGCAAAATATGATAGGGGAAAGGAGAAAAGAGCTATTTGGATAACCTCCATCAGTGAGCAGCCTTGCTCCCCACCTTCAGTTCACGGAAGAAGAAGGCAGACCCAGGAAGCCCTGTCAGAAGCCTGCCTTCACCAGAATGCTCTACAGCTCCCATCCATGGTGTGGACTTTGGCTTCTGACCTAGTTCGCTTCAAGCATCAGGCTTCATAATGGAAGACTGTATACTGAGAGATTCTTCAAAGGCAGAGGAGAAAAAGTCAGGGTTCAGTGGGACTCTTTTCTATATGTGTTCAGGTATGGTTAGCACAGTTCTTAGTAATTTCCAGAACAGGCAGTTAATCAAAAGGAAAATTATTAAAAAGACATGAGTACTTATATATGATGATAAAGAGAGCAGCTGCACTGTTAGGTAAAAATCTACTACAAAATACTAATCAGCTGACCACCCAGAAATGAGAGTGAAACGTGAGAGACTAAGAAATATGAGAGCCCTTGGTAGCAGTTTTGAATCTGGGGAAGGCTGCACATGGAAGCTCAAAGACATCCAACGTGTTCATGGTGTTTAAGCAATCCCTCATGCATAAAGTAGTCTGCATTAGGTGGAGAAAAAGAGTATTTATACTATCTGCAGTTCTTCCTCTGAGGAGAATGTAAATAAGACTAATGAACAAACTAGAGAGGAGATGGCCAGTGTGGGGAGACGATTAACTGTACTTTGGTTGTCTAGTATAAGTAGGATAAGAATCTGGCCATAATCAATATTGGATAGAGGCTATTAGAATATTAGGATTATTGCTTAATCTTTAAAGATTTTCCTCAATTCTGGGCAAAGACATCTTTGAATACAGGCAGTTTTCTCACTCCTCCAGTTTAAAGTGCCAACTACATAAGTTCCAGAACCTTTTTCACTTCAGCCATGCCCTGGGAATGTGTCCCTAATGAGTTTTCAGATAATAAATTTTCAATCATAGCTTTTCAAGTTTTTAAGTCCTTTTCATCTTAAAGCTTGTTATTTACTAGCATTGGAAACACATGATTTCTTTCAAGTTCTCTCAGATGGACAGTGGGATGCAACTGGATTACTGACCAGTCCATGAAAGGATTATAAAGAAAATATTGACAGATTTTCTACAAGTTCTTTGATACATTTTTGGTCTACTTTTGATAACATCAAGTGCTTAAAAGCAAGGCCAGATTGTTTCAGAAGGTCTTTTGCAAAGGCAGTACAGGTGTAATGGCTGTCCATATTATCAAAGCTGTCTCGTGTCGTATCGCAGACGTGCTTTGCATGTTGCTTGGAAAATGCAGTGTGACTGGAATGGTCATGGGCACCTAAATAGCTGGAACACCAGAACAGAAGCAGTAAGTCACTATTCTTCTCTCTACCCTTGTCAAACTTCTCTCTTATCCATGAGTTATAGATGAACACAACTGTAACTCTGGCTGATCTTTTATCGGTCACTGGCTGGTCATTTATTGGTGGGAAGTGCAATAGAAACCAGGTCTTCCTGAGTTTTAAAATACTGTAGTGAGCACTGCTTGCTGTTGAGACAGCTAAAATTGGAAACATTGATTGGAGCATCACAGTGAAAAGAGATTTTACAGTCCCCATGAAGCAAAGATAGTGAAGAGCCAGCATCCCTTCTTGAGTCCCTCTGATAATTATACTTCTGGCAAAAAGAAGATAGCACGATGAAGCTGGAAAATGATGAAACGAAATTAAAAGGAACACAAGAAGGGAAGGAATAATTCTCAAAAAACTGGATAAAGTCTTAAATGAACAGTAATAATCTTTACATCCTGCACTTCCATTTTGCTCTTTGACTGCTTTAATTTATTACTGCATTGGGAAAAAAAGTATTAACTTTACCCTGTTCTCTGAGTGTTAGTCTTCGTGATCTATTTTGCTGTCCATGCTTATTCTGCTGGGTCAAAAGAGAAGAGAGCTTGCTCTCAACATACCCCCTGGGCTACAGGCTCAGGTTTCTCTGTCCTAGCAGAAACTGGCTTTATCAAAGATAATGTGCACAAAATAAATCACGGAATCACTTGGTTGGAAGAGATCTTCAAGATCATTGAGTCCAACCCATGCCCCAACACCTCCACTAAACCAAGGCACCCAGTGTCACATCCAGTCTCTTTTAAACACATCCAGGGATGGTGACTCCACCCTCTCCCTGGGCAGGCTATTCCAGTACTTTATCATTCTTTCAGTAAAAAACTTTTTCCTAATATCCACCCTATCCAATCCAATAACAGGCAGTGCCATTGTTTGGTTGTAAGCTTTGCCCTAAAGCTCTTGAGAAAGGACTGAATCTAAAAAGAAAAAAATAAAACCAAATTCCCTCCCTCAGCTGTAAATCATAACTTAGGTAGTTGTGCTCCTCTCATCCATGTATTCTGTTCTGCCTTGTACTTCTCTTTCATAGGTAACAATCAGAGGTATAAGATTATTCTATTAAGCATGGCAATGGACATTCAATATATTAAAAATGCCTTTAAATATTTTTAAATTAATTTTTTAAAGGAAATTAGGTTAGTAGAAAGGACACCCTGCCCAAGTGTATCACTTAACGTGTTGGAATTAATCTAATATCTGCTAGAATGAAAAAAAGAAAGGCAGAAATCTTTACACGCTGGTTTGGCTGTTCCCTATGCTGTCCCACTGACAGTGGTCTCAATTCCATTCTTAATATGGCAGGAGTTGAGCTGTTCTGAGAATTTTGTTTGGCCTTTTGCTAAGATATGAGAAAGAAATGAGAATTATCAGAAGGAATGAAAATTTTTTCAGTATTTACGTGGCACTTACAGAAAGAAATGAAAGTAGGAATAATTGCAGTATAAACAATTGACCTGGAAATTTATTGAGAGCTGGTTACTGTAACACCGTGCACAACTTAATTTACTAAATCTCTTTCATGGTGGTTGAAACACACTCAGAAAATAGCACTTTTACCTGCTTTAGAAAACATAGAACATGTAGTTTAAGGAATTTGAGTTTAATCTTATGGTGTCAGAATGATATAACTGAGATTTTACAAGGATACTTGATTGGCAAACTTCTTGTATGCTTAAGTTTTTTTTAATGAGATAAAACAGGTAATATGAGTTTGTAATCTTTCTGCTCAGAATGTAATTGCTGTATACTTATTTTTTCTGCAACAGGAATCAGCACTTAAAAAAGATGTTAGAGAGTAATTTGAATCTAGGAAGTAGATGAGCAGCTGTAAGGACTGAGCTTTTAGCATCTTTTCTTTATTTAAGCTAAAGCAGAATCCAAAACTTAAGGTGTACTTATAAATTTTGTAAAGCTATGGGAAAGAAGCATTAAATGGAAACATATTATGACCAGTAAAAATACAGCCCCTTGCATAATGCCAGCTACCAATTTTTTCACTTCTGCATGTAGTCTTGCTATGTACCATAAAAACTGCTATAGTTTATACCTCCTTTATCATCAAAAACTCTGAAAATAAGTTGAACAAATAATTATTGATGAAAATCAATTTTGCTAGAAAAGGCATAATATAGAAATTTTACAAGGAACTTGGACTCCTACTAACAAAGAAATAATATTATTAAAACACCCCTATGGCTAGGGTTTTTTCTTTTAAGTCTTAAATAGATAAGTCTGATTTATGGAAACAAGAAAAATAACCTGGATGCTTCAATCAGAGGGAAGAGGCAAATACAGTCACTAGATATTCCAGAGCTAATGAAGTGAAGAACGATCACAAAGGTCATGAGAAAAACACTCCTCATATGGTTTAAATACAAATTGTGGATGGTCACTGGTAAATGTCATTGGTCTCATGACATAACTAGCTTTCAATAACACTCCACCAAGATAGTATTAGAAACTACTGCTAGCTATTGTAAAGTACTTATGTGGAGCTATGCAGTTAGTAATTTTCAGATGCACAGCTTTTGGCAGCAGTTATTTTTCAGGACCTTGATGAACAGTTCCAGTTAGAAAGAATATCCACTTCTTGGAAAGAACCTTCTATGCTTCCAGAGAATGTGCCTGAAGCCCTGTTTCTCTGAGCACAGCAGGTAGAGCAGCAGGTAGCATTGTCATCAGGCTGCCCACAAAGCTTTCTTGGCTCCTGCTGGCACCATGCAACTTTCTGCTGTCCTCTGGGATCACACACATCACAGGTGCTTTGTGGTTCTTCTCTGACATTGACAGATACTACCCATCCAGGTGGTCCCAGTCTTCCTGTCCTTCTCTTGAATACTTACTCTGCTTCTGCTATATTCTGACACTGTGAGTACTTTTAAGGCTCATTTGTTTCCACAGAAGAGTGGAGCCTTCTGTGGAAGAAGAGCCTTCTTTCACTATTCCTAAGATACTGTATTAAAATCGAGTGGATGTGTTTTCCTCAGAAGATGCAGGTGTACTTCCTGTGTCAGTACTCCCAATACACACTGGCAGAGGTGGCAAGAGGTCTGTGGCTTTTCTGGTTTGGGCAATGCTGGAGAGAAGATGGATTTAGTTACTGCTTCCAAGATTTTCAGGGATAAATCTGCATCTTTAGTCAAACACAGGCAGTCTGTCTGGCATTGTTAAGCTAGACATTCTCTAGATCATGTTATACCTGATGACAAATAACACAATCAGAAACATAACACTACTGGGCCTGCCCCCTTTGCCTAGCTGCTTGCTGAGACTGATGATAGGGATTTGAATTTCAGCCTGGAGCATCAAAGATATGTGCCTCTGGTTCTTGTCTTCTTTTTTCAAGGACCAGCTTCTGTGCAGCAGATTTACAAAGAAATCAGGCAAATGTAAATCCTTCAGAGCCTAAACTGAGGCCAATTGTTCTACCAGTGGAAGTTATCAAACACACCCTCCCACCTCCATTCACTATGCAGGGAGCTAGGGTGTTTCTTTTTAGTGAACTCTCACTAACAACCTAAAAATCAGACTCCATAGGCTTACCTTAGGCACGCTGGGCCACATCTCATAAAACAAAATCAGGACATTTTTGTCTGATGTTTTAAGAGACAGGATATATTTGGGCTCACATACATGGGCATTCCAGAAAAAACATCTTACTACAGTGTGAAAAAGCCTGTGGCTTAACCACTGAACTGTGTTGTTTGACAGTGACTTCCCAGTGAACTGGGAAGCTAAAAATACAATAATTCCATTTCCTATTGTGCAGATTACTGTGGGCTCAAACTTGCAGACTAGCAGTTTGATGTGATTGTAGTAAAAAAAAAATTAAAATCTAGTGAAATCAAAGGGTCATCTTTAAGTGCAAGGTAAATAAAGCTATGTCCTTATGGAGAATTTCCTGCCACTGGATTCCAAAAAGTGTATTAAAACATGTTGTGTTTACATGTAGCAGTTTCAACCTTCAATCCCATTCCTGAAATCTGGATCTCCAGGAATATTAGGCCAGCCTGGCCACTCTGTGGAATGCTATATTGATGTAAAACACAGCAAAGATTCAGGGCCCAAGGTGAATTGTCCCCACCCAGGGTTTGTTCTGCTGAAATTCAGGTGGACAGACAGCCCCTGTCAGGTGGACAGACAGCCCCTGTCAGTGACTCTCAGGGGCTGTGGGTTGTTTGCAAACCACAGTTCTCAGCAGCAAACAGGATTACAGAGAGTGCATTTTTCTGCCTGTGAAACTGGGTACTGCAGCAAGCAGAATTTCTTCAGTCCCTTGTTATTTCAAAGCACTTTCCAGGTAGGTGTGTGCAAATTCTTCCAAGACCATAAGAATCACTATGAAGAGTTGTTAATAATTTAATGTTAAAAAAGATGAACTGGTGGAAGTGGGTTTCTCACAGGAGAACATTACCTGTCTTTTAGATGGCTTGGACACCAATTTGGAATGGTTTGTCACAGAGCTTCACTGCAGTGGTTTAAAAAGAGACATGGGCACATAAAGCCTCTGTTTTCTCTAAGTATTGGGTAGAACAGGAAAAGGAAATAGAGGTAAACAAAGTCTTTCCTAAATTACTTAAATAAATCAACCAATCTCTTGAGGTAGTTAGATAAAAAATATAGTTGTGCAATTAAATTATTTCAGATTTCCAAGGTTTTATAAAGAACCCCTGAAGCATCTGGTATCACTGTTTTCAAAGGAGATGATGAACTGCATTTGAACTTTGCTCTGACCTAATGTCATCTGACACCTTGATTTTCTTATTCAATTGAAAGGGTAAAGGAACTCGAAGAACAAAATTTCTGCAATTAGTTTTGAAATACAGTACATTACAGTACATACAGAAATACAGTACATTACAACATAGAAATATGATGTAAAATAAGACAGAAAAAGCTTTAGTTGTCAGCTTAAAGAAAGAAAACCACTATGAGCACTCTCAAAAATTGCACAAGGACTTTATTTCAAATTTCTTGAAGCATGTTCTATTCCAAAAACCTCATTAGATCATACATAAGGTGTGACTGGGAAAATCTTGTATGGGAATATTCGTTTCTTTGAGAAAAAATAAACAGGTTATTGTTTAATTTGACATTAAACAGAGAAAAATGCTAATTAAAAATGATTAGTCTTTAGCCAGGTTTTTAATTTTTATATTTGAGGACTACCATATAAAATTAGGTAATTATGAGTTCATGTTTCTGTATAAAAAGTCTGAAAAAAAAGCTACATTACCTGTACTTGTACTGTAAAAATGCAACTTAAAATTCAACTGAAATTGAAGTAATTGAATTGCAAATTATCTAATTTATTAACGACTGAAGCTTGAAAACATTTCATCAAGAAGAAATTGAGCCTTAAATCCCTACCTTTGCTCCAAATTCCAACCAAAAACAAAACAAAACAAGAGAACCCAACCAAGCAAAAACACCACCAAACAATCTTCTGGAAAAAAAGAACTCTATTAAAGAATCAAAAATTATGGGGAGTCGTTTAAAACTTGGTACAAGTAACTGATAATAGACCTTTTGGAACTGTTTTTAATTTAAAAAAAAATAATAACTTGCTGCCTGAAATATTGCTTGAAAATTGGGAAGATGTGTTATGGGTTTTTTTCCTGTACAGACCTTACAGTGTTTGAGCCAAAACTCACTGGGGTCTATATTATTTCTCCTTGATTGTCATGGAATCATTCAGATACAAAATAGACATAGAACACTTTGATATCTCTCTAAATACAACAAGTGGAGTTCTAATAAGATCTTTGGATTTTATGGTCCATTTGAAAACTTATTAAATTACCTCAATACATTAATACCTTAATAATTATGATATATTAGTATGTTCTAGGCAACTTTTCAAATATTTTTTAAGATACCTAAATATTATCACTTCTGGAAAAACTGAATTAGTCATTATTGGGGTGGTTGTGGGGGGGTCTAAATTGCAAGGATTTGCAGACAGTTTCACTCAAATCAGTAAAATGACAATATTCTTTTAGTATAGCTATTTTCTCTGCATGTTGGAGATCAGATTTCATGAATGATATGTGGTGGAATGAGCACTTTTAGGTCAGCATGTACTGACATTTTTCTTCACAGAATCAAACTAGAATGTAAAATGTAAAACACTTGAAGGCAAAGAGATTTCAGCCAGCCAGCCTTGGTGTCTGGCAGACATGGGCAGGTAGGAACTCTGTTCTCCAGGGTCTGAGCTCTGCTTTAGTCTCTGGAAGGACACAGCATCTGAGAAGTGGTTCACACTGCATTTGAAACATGCAGAATATTACCAAGTCATCAGATATATATGATGCAGCTGATCCTGACTGCTCTTATGTGGAAATGCAGTGGTTCAGTGCCTGCCAAGGGAACAAGAAACCTCAGTTCTGGTCCTTCCCCAACACAGATGATGTTGAATTGCTCAGATACTTCTGCTTCTAAGGAGAGCTGGGTCTTAAATGGTGCTTACTATTGAATTTCATTAAAAACAAGTGGTTGGGACCATTTTGTTTTTACTTGGATCTTGCTTTCTGATTTTCAACTAGTCCATCTTCCAAATTATAAGGCCTAAGTTATTATTTGGTGTGGTAATTCAGGTACCTTCTGGGAACTGTACTTTTATGTCTTAATATTATACAGAAGTGCAACATAGTTACCTTTTCTTGATCATGTGTACATTTTCCCCTGGCACTACTGCACATTTTTCTGTAATTCCCCAAACATGTAGTTATGAAAAAGAAGCTTTCTTAATATTTATTTCCAATGGAACCATGAAATGCTCCAGTCAAAGCACTGTGATCCTCATTCCAATTGATTTTTCTTTTTTTTTTTTTTTTTTTTGCTACATTACATTGACTTTAACAAAAGGGATTGTTCATTAGTGTACTGCTATGTCACAAACCTTTTATGGTTTTTTTACTTTATTCCTATGTTTATAACATGTTAAAATTTCTTCTCTTTGAAAGTCAGCACTGTCAGTTCAAAATAAAATGTATAGAAGAACTCTATACTTTCATTCAGATCTTAAATTGGATTTTTTGAGTAATAGTAAGGCTTCACATGGAAAAGATGGGAGAAAAGTGTCTTCCTCCTGATACTGTGGAAGTAAAGAGTATTTGCAATTTTAGTGACATTTGTAGAAAGATTCAGAATAATGAGGCTACAGCTCTATGTCTACTGAATGCCAAGAAGAATTCCACTGAAGATTCACTTACCTATGTAATATTATGCATATACCTATGCATTTTGACCTTTCCCTGGAGACTCGTTGCCAAACCAAAAGGGCATGTTAATAACCAAGAAGTAATAAATCTTAAAAAGTCCACAAGGCCTTCAAGATGATACAGGTAATTTGATGATAAAGAACAATCATCCTGTAGTACTGCTTGTACTAGAGTAGTTCCTTAGTCTTCAGAAGAGTAAAGGATTTTCTGTTGGCTTGATTTGTTTTTCTTTCCTTTCCATAAATTTATTGCTAAGAAACCATTGAGGACAGAGTAGAGACACAGTGATACACATCTACTAAAAAGAAACTCAAATTAAAGACACGGGGAAAATTTTTGCAATCTTTTTGCATGTTCATGTGCTAACCTTCCATTCCAAAACAACTCACATCAGGAGGAAGCATGTCTGGAACAGCCTTTAAAGATACCCAGAGAAGCAGTGTTTGTTTTGGTACTGCCCACAAGCTCTGTTCCATGAGGGTTCAACTTCCAGAGACAATTCCTCTTTCTCAGCACTTCCCATCAGAGCCAAAAGACTGCTAACAGCAGCTGTTGTGCACAGCAGCACCCAAGTTTCTTCAGCCCAGGCCTGTGAACGTGTACGCTGCTCATGTGCAGTCAGACTGCAGTACAAAATGCACAATAAATAGGGGACAGGCCTGTGCTGGGAGATTAGGCTGTACTTTATGGACAGGCACCAAGTGAAAAAGAGCAGGAAGGAGAGAAAAAGGGCATTAGCATGATCTGTTTAGAGGAAATGAAAGGTAAAACCAGAGGAAAGCAGTGTGGTGAAAAACAAACTCCCATGCTCATAATTTATATTCATGATGTATGTTCAATAATAGAATATATTTTCATGGGAAAGATGAGTGCCATTTACCTGCCCAAGTGCAATGACAGGGCCATTTGCAGATGCTGACCAGTCACCCCAATGAACAGAGGGTTTCATTATTTCCTAATTACTAGATAATATGGTGAACAGCACCCCATGAAATTAACCTTTAAGACGACAGTAAAAGGAAATGAGTCATTCCAGGCAACGCTCATCATGGTGTGAGCTCTACACTTGCTAAATGAGTTCTGTCATAGTGTGGGTGAAGTGGAATCAATCCATATAAATCATACATTTGCTGCACATACAGACAGCTTTGGAACTGCTAAGTAGAAAAAAGCATTGACTTATGTCTAACTAAAGTAAAGTTATTACATTAACTGATTATACTTTTCAGATGGGTCTGAAGTCACTGAATAGAAAGAACTGAGAGTTCCTGAGTGTGTGAAAGAGAGGATAAAATGAATCAAAATTCTAGGAAAGTACTTTCATGACTGGTGCTAATGGGGAGGTAGAAACAGTTTTAATCTTAGACACTACTAAAGAAAGAAAAGATAAATCTTTCATCATCCTATTCACAGACCACTGTAGTATTCTTAGAAGTATCAGCCTATCTCAGTGATAGTAATGCCTCTGCAATTCACACAGTAGAAGCTGACTGATTAGTTACAAAACAGGGGCTTTCTTCTGATTCAATAGCTGTAGAGAACACGATACAAGAAAAACACTTCCCGCTGTTTTGGAAGGAGTGAAGATCCAAAGAAGGAACTGAAAATACCTTCCAGCATGACAGAGTTCCTTGTTGAATATGATGCAGGCAGACTGGTAGATATGATAAAAACAGCTTTACTGCAGCTGAGCATGAAGCACACACTGCTCTATCTGGATGAATACCCTTCAGTGGTGCACATGGATGGGCTGCAATGCTGCCTCAGAGGTTCTGTCTCTGAACGGAGATTAGTTAGGAGAGCACCTGACAGCTACAGCAGATAAACACTTCTCTGTTGCCTAAACTATTCAAAGATATGGAAAAATTTGGTGCCACCTAATGGACAGCCCCCAGCTCCCAAATTTTGAATCTGTTTTACAGGAATTATTTTGCAAGACATGTAAAAAAGGGATCTCCCTCTATTTGTTATTAATTCAGATGAAGAATTTCTCATTCAGTGTCCTTAATCACATATCTTCAGATGAAATATGCATTTTTTATAGGTGAAGATGTAATAAGCCCAATGGGTAATACAAAGACTTCTGTATTTGCTGGCTTTAAATTTATGAACTGGGGTCATCTCACAGCTTCCTCAATTGCAGCAATATAGCAACACATAAAACTAAATTACTGCCCCTAAGTGTTCTGATTTGTTTATGGGTGAAATTAAACTAGCTATTCTGTCAGTCACATAAATTATTCTACACCATCCTTAAGCAAGTTTACTGCTACAGCTGCATGGACATTGCTATCTCTTTCAGTAGAAATCATGACTACCTCAACAAAATGTTTAGCCCAAGGGGTTTATATCACTTGTACACTTGCAGAGTATATTAGCAAAAATTAGCTGGACTAGGGACTATTACAATGACTGCCATAATGAGTAATACTGCAAACAACTGTTATTCTTGAAAAAGCTGTTAGGGATAACCTGTTTGCATGTCATACTTCAGGAAGCAAAACAGGTAAGAAAACATAGGAGTATATCTCTTTTATCCTGTGAGCCACCAGATAGGATAAATTCAACATATCTATGATGTCTGAATCGGTGTATTATGTTTATATATGTTGCAAGATGCAATATCTCCTCTTGCTTTTTTGAGCCTGCCCTCCCAGTAGCATCATCCCTGGCTGGAACGTGAGCATTAGTATTTGAATTCCAATTTGAACATCATACTTTGTGCTCAGCTGTCACTGAATTCAGTGGAACAAGGAAAGTCATGGTCAGTTTGATGAATTCAAATTTGTAAAACTACATGCTTTGAAGAGATGCATCTCTGAATGAAACCAGTTTTCCATCTGCAGTTTACATTTACAGATATTCAGGATGCACTATAGGTTTGGTTATTGTCATTTGCCTGTGAAGAAAGATACAGTAGAATTAGGAGTGTTCCTGAAGGCCTCCAAGCAAAGGACAAAGAAGCAAAAAGATTGAAAATTGTATTTCTATTGCTTCCATTCACTGGAATTAACAGGGAAAAAGGGATTGGACTTTTAATTTTTTCTTTAAAATTTATTGTATATATATCAAGGTCAGTTTGGATGGGGCTTTGAGAAACCTGGCCTAGTGGAAGGTGTCCCTGCTCATGGCAGGGATTGGGAACTACATTATCTTAATGGTCTGTTCCAATCCAAAGCATTCTATGGTATTATCATTCAATAATTCAATACAGTATTTATTTTAATCTATTAAAAAAATCAAATTAGATTAATCTGTTTTGTTACTTTAAGAGAAACTAATTATTAGTTGTGGTGATGATAAAGAAATGCCTTTGAAATGGGATGAGTTCATAGGCAATTTAACAATTCCTTGGATACTTTTCACCAAAGAAAAATTGCTCAAAGACTTTCATCTCTAAAGGATACAATCTCATTTGTGACTCACTCTTTTATTGTATTCAGTGTGTTTGGGGGATTTGCAGTTTCAGCTGGCTTTATTTTTTACTTCTTGCATTTATTTTTGCCTTATTTTTACCTATTGTTGCATAACTGCTTCCACATATTTCACATAAGAAGTTGCTCAGCTTTCAGCGGAGGGTCCTTTTACTTAAATTTTCTTTAAAATAAAGAAAATATGTAATTCTTATTCTGTTAATTACAGCAGCTATTTTTCCTCCTTTTGCCTGAGAAAGAATATTTAATGTTTGACATGAACAAAGCAGAAATGGTTGTTTTACACTTGTACACTGTTTGACACTAATAATTTTAATATTTGGCGCCTGGGAAAAGGACTCAGACATGTTCAATAGCTTTGGTGAAATGAAAGAAGTCTTAAAAGATTAAGCAGTGAAGTGATCAAACTCCTTTGTCCTTGTTGACCCATAATATACATTTGAGCTTGAGTCTACAGAAGAAATGCCAATTTAACATTTATGTTTGGCAGTTTAAAAAATAATTATTGATATCTCACTTGGGCATATATCTGAAGGAGAATAAGCTGCTGCAACACCCAGTAAAGTTAATGTGAGGATGCCATGCTGGGAATTTGGTAACAGCTCAGTGTTGAAATGTGGTTTTGATATGTAATTAAAACAAGTTTGAAGAAATAGGGACAGTTTGTCTTAGGGCTAGATTGTAGTTGCTAAGCGGAGAGTACGAAAGCATCAAAGTAGAAAGGTTTATTGCTGCTGTTACAGGACAAGGGGTTGCCTGTTTGGGCAGCAGTTTCTGGTTGCTGTGCAGTGGCAGGAGCAGTTGGTCAAGTACCTGCACCACACCACTGCGACAGAGCACTCAGGCTGGGGACACATCTTTCCAGCACCTTTCCTACCTGAACTTGCCACAGTTCCACCAAGCCCAACTCTCATCTTTTAGACCCATCTCAAAACCATAAACCACATCTCGTAGGCAGTTTTATTCCTTAGGAGTTTTGATGCTGTTGCTTCAGCAGAAAAGCTTCTATGTGCCTTCAGGAGGCTTGAAAGTGAGCCCTGAACTACCAGCCCTGTCCTCCTTTGGGTGGTCATCACCTGCAAGCAGGGCCTTGAAGGGCACTCTTGTGTTTGCTGTCATGCTTGGGCTAACAGAGACCTCTCCCACAAGGAAACTGGAGCAGCACAAATTTAATTTCTACAACTGTAGCTTATCAGTCAAGGAATGTGTCATCATAAGTTTGTTTTGCTTGTCTTCTGGGTGCTTACATGGTGAATTCAGTACATTAATTGTTATCATAAGAAACACATAAATACACAGGGACTGGTTGGTAAGAGATCATTTGTTTTAGTGTAGATAATGAGAAGAAATAGCAGCTGCTGCTAATCAGTATGCGTGAGTATTCATAGAAGTTGATTAGGTATATAGCTGCCAGATAATCACCATCCAATCTTGCATGTACAGAATAGCTTCAGTAATTGTGCATTCAAATTTCTTTTAAAGAACCTTACAGAGAATGACAAAACTATGGGCATAATCCTGCATCATTTCCTGCTCCTTCGTCATGCATGAATTCTACATTTATTACAATGAACCTATTTGTTAGAATAATGCTACTTCTTTGATCAAGTACTGCAGGTCAAATTTGTACAAAGGGATATTAATTAAAAAAATTCAGCTGACAGTAACAAGTATGTTGAAGATGTGTAAACACCAACAGAATTGCATTCTAAGGTATTGAGAAAAATACTAATTATTTTAAATTATTTAATTTGATATTTAAATGTTTTATATTATTTTTAAGGCTATTTTAGTTGTGTATCATGGACCATTCTCAATGAAATGTATGACAGTCATTACAGGGGCCCACTTTCCTTTCTCTAATTCCTGTTGCAGTTCTATAAGTGTGGTTTTACCCTAGCAGGCAGCTACACGGTGTGCAGCCTTTCTCTCACTCCTCTGCAGTGAGGTGGGAAGAAATCACTCTATCACATCAAAACCAGTGCAGCCAGATGAATTGCACTCTAAAATATGACCATGCACATGTTTTCATACCTAGATTGATTAGATCTCTCTGGTTCTACTCATAAAAACTACTCACAAACCACATTTAACCAAATCAGATTTTGTTTTGATTCTTAGTTCCTAACTCAGATTGAGCAAGACATGGCTTGAGCTTCCAGGAAAGGCTACTTTGGGATCTCTGGTCTTGGCTGAGCTGAGCAGCCTTAGCATCATGAGGGAACTTTTTTTGCTCTGAAAGCAGGACCAAAATTAGTCTATCATTATTGTTGCTAATCAGATGTTCCTAAAAATGAGCTTTGTGCCTACATTTGTCACTAAACTCTGAAGAACAAGTAATTATTGAGAACTGAAATCCTGCAGTTTTTCAACTTCCTGTTAAAATGACAGTTCTAACAGGTAATCATTAGTGTCTCTCATTTTTCTAGCACATATGGAACCTCTGTTTCTTAGGGTTGAATAAGCCTAACATGTATCACTAAATTCCTTTATGAATGAGTTGGAGGGATACAAAAGTTGGAGAGTTAATACCCAGCCCTTAATACTTCACAAGTGCTACCTCCTCCAACTCTATTGTTAGTGAGATTTCTGATGCACTCAGCTTTACTAACAGCACTTGTCACTTGGACATCTCAAAGTTAATGTGCAATAAGATTACCTTTTCACTGTGCCTTTTAACACATAAAGAAACCAAAGATACTAGTTTTGTGCTGCTCACCTGGCTGGTTGTAGCAGAAGCAGAACTAACAGCTCAGTCTCTGATGGTGCCCCATTAATTCCCTTCACCTGAGGTTCACTATCTTTCAGTTCCTTCTCATTGATAAGGTACAGCTGTTAGTTTGCTAAACTGAGAAAAAAAGTCCTTTTCATTTTCTAGGACAGATTTATCAATTTAAATGACAAAGGAGGGGATCAATACACATATTTTTAGGTGTCTGAAAAGTAAATATCTAACCTCACCTTGTATTATGGGCTCTTTTTCTAACCATAAGTGGAAGAAGGGATGTGATTCATCTCATTCCAAAAAGGTGTCAGCTGAGATGAGCCATCCTAAGAGGAACCTGCTTCTCTTCATTCATTAACTACTCAAAATTCCTAGGCAGCTACTGAGGCAAGACACATACCTTTTTACAGCCAAAAATTGGTACATTGACTCTAAGCCCAAAAGAAGGTAAAACCAAAGCAGCTGTAGGCATGTGTGCCTGACAGTTGTTCCCTGCAGACACACATACTGCTTTCCATGCTCTTTTATTTATTGTTCTAAATCTCTTCAAAATTAGATGAAGAATAAAAAAAATAAAAAAGGTAATTTTATGTATGTTCACTTGTGGTTGGTTGGAACCAGCCAATAATCAAACAATTTTTTTCTGCATACTTTCTACAGCTGTGGACATGTATGTGTCTGGAATTTGTACAAACATACATTTAGCTACTACAAGAGAAACATAAAATGTGATCATTTAAATGAAGTCATTCCAATGATGAAAAAACTTAGCTCAACTTGATTTACACAAACAAGTTCTAAAAGATTCAAAAATAGTATCAGGGATTTACTTTATCTTGTATTATGAAGCAAAAAAACTTTTCTTAAAAGGAGAATTATATGCATTATATGAAAAGTAGATACATACAGGAGATGAGAACTACATAGCACTGGCCAGAAATTTGTATTCACTTTCCTCAGCTTTCAGGTTACATGACTCTCACAAATGAGATAATAGTGTGTAAATTCTACTTTATATTTGAATAATCACATAATGTCAGAACTGTAAAATTACTCCCAGGGTACGCAGGATGATTATTGACAGAGTGACTCCTATTAAAACACATCAAGTAAGGATCTCACTCTATGCCATGTGACAGACTGGCATTTTAAGGTCTTCAGCTATTCTCATTAAGGCTTGACTTTTTGCTTAAACAGTGGTGTTTGCTTTCTGTGAGTCAGAAAAAATTTCTGTTCTTGTTTCTATAAAACCTTAAGTAGCATTGGCATGCAAAGCATAACCATGGCCTTTGCTCATTCCTAGCAGGTTTTCAGTATTTAAATTATCCTAATTATTCAATTCTTTTCTGAATTGGTCTCTGTATTCCCTTAGTGCTGGCACTGCTGGAGACCAGCTAGGAATTCACCAAGCAAGGGTTAGACCCCTGATCTGTGTGAAGACAGCCTCTTCAGGAAGCCCCAAGAGACTCAGCATGTTGGGGGTCCACATTTAAGAGCCAACTTTTCCTTGGCATCAGTTCTTTCTCTGTTGTACTTTTCAAATATAGCCATTCTGTCCCAAGCACCAGGATGTGTGTATGCAATTGGTATGTCCAGAGAGCAAGGGATGCCAACTGCTGAGCCTGTTTCTCACCCTCTGAGATGGTAAATTGACAACCACATGATGGTCTCAGAGTTGTGCCTTTTGCACACTCTCAGAAGCTGATGGTTATCTTTTGTTTCTCTACCTCATACCCCTTAGAGACACTAGAAAATGTTGCTGGGTTACTTTTTGTCCTTTTTTTCTTATCTCGAGGTCTTCACCCTGTTCTTTATCTTCCTGCCAGTCTTTTTAAAGTTTCAGGCTGCACTTTGATTTATACAATGCTTTGCTGAAGTATGGTTCTGCCTTGTCTTTTTTAAGCTCCTTTTCCTTACCTGAGCAAAGTGTCCTATGAAACTGCATTTTAATGAGTTAGGTTAGCATGTCAGCAAGATCCCGTGTGCCACGAATCACTCTTTTCTTCCAGCAAAATTCTTCTGGGAGTTTTACATACGTAAATTCCCACTCATATTTCATTCATAGAATCATAGAATAGAATCATAGAATATCCTGAGCTGGAAGGAGCCCAGAAGGATCATTGAGTCTGATGCCTGCCCCTGCACAGGAGTGTGTAAAGCATCACAATGTGGACTTCATATTTTCTCGAAAAATCCCTTTGCCCAGGATTTTCTCCTGGGAAGCTGAGAAGCCTCAGAGAAAAAAGGAAAACAATAATTATCTGATTTGCTTCTCCTGTGTTTTGCTCCTTTGGAATGTGTTTGGAGATTGTTTACCAACAGGTGGTTGTTTCATTGGTTTTCTGTGAATTATTTTGACTCATTGGCCGACCAATGCCAAGCTGTGTCAGGACTCTGAAAAGAGTCACGAGTTTTCATTATTACCTTTTTAGCCTTCTGTATGTATCCCTTCTGGATTCTTCAGTATAGTTTAGTATAGCATTTTTCTATATAATATAGTATCATAAAATAATAAATTAGCCTTCTGAGAACATGGAGTCAGATTCATCATACCCTCCAACATTGGGGCACCCTGCAAGTACAATATCACACCATGTGCCTGACAGCCTTGTCCAAGACCTCCTGGCAATCTTGGTGCTGTGACCACTTCCATGAGAAGCCTGTTCCTTTTCCTAATATCCAGCCTAACTCCCCTAGCAGAGCTTCATGCCATTCCCTGGAGTCCTACCACTGGTCACCAGAGAGATCAGTACCTGCCCCTCCAGTTCCCCTTTGAGGAAGCTGTAGACCACGATTAGAGCTCCCCTCAGTCACCTCTTCTCTAGGCAGAACAAACCAAGTGACCTCAGACTCCCAAGACCATTGCAAATCTTTGAGGAAGGTCTCATGATGACCATAGAATGGTGTTTTATCTAGACTTCATCTGACATGTTTGCTGTCATAATTTAAATTCTTAGGCAAAATAGAAATTAATTAATAAAGAGAGAGTAATTCTTTAGACATACACTGTAACTTCCACAAGAACTGTTTGTTTGCATCTCATGGCATGAGATTTTTGCCCCTCCAAAGGAAAATTTCAAAGCAAAATACCACTCCATTCACAGATGTAACTGAAAGAATTCTAACAGAACTGCATTTGTGTAAAGAATAAAATATTCCTCAAAAAAGGGGAATTGAAATAAACCTCACTGAATTTGGAATCCAAAAATATAAATATGTAATATTTACAGCCAGGGATATACTAGTCTAAATTCACATCTGGCATTAAGCTTCTAGGAAAATAATGGTTTTTAGCTATTTTCCATTTATGAAAGAACAGCAGAGAGAAATTCTTGCAGCCTCGTTGTTAACTATCTTTAGGTGAATCTTAAGGTGACTTGGAATTAACATACTTTTTCATTCTACCATATATTATTATATAATTTAAAAACATCTGAATTCATAGTAAACTGCTTTTAAAAGCAGAGGAGTTTTTTTGAGCACAGCCTAATAATGAAATGTTTAAGACTTCCAAGTCAATTAGAGCATTTTACAGGAAGGTAATTTCTCTGGCAAAATCATTATAATCTCTTATATGATGGTAATGTAAACAAAGTAAATACACTCTGCTCTACAGCTTCAGTGGAACAGTGTGAAGGCAGAGGGAGTGGGCTGGAGACAGAGATTAGCACTCACCTGATGTTCATGTGGCAACAGAGAGCTCATTCCTTTAGCCCCTGTTAGGGGGAGTTTGCCTGGATGGCTCATTGATCTTTGACATCCCCCAGCTCCCAGAACAGTGAGATGTCAGCAGCTTAGGCTGGAATGTAATTGCTTGGGGTTCCTGTCTGCCAGCCCAGGGGGCTGGTTGGGTTTCTTCTCTATAGCCATGATGGCCCAGTAGAAGCCAGCTTGTGCTCTGATATAATGTCACAATCACCATGCTGCAAAAAAACCACTTGTTTTTCTAAAACACTGAATAATTACAATGCACCACAACATTTTGTTCAGCGTGGTATAACTGATCATCTGTCTGCAACTCTAATGTAAACTGATGTTTGGGGCTATAGTAATGGTGAAAGCACTATAAACATATCATTTGTGTCATACTTATTTTCATAAACAGTAACTCTAAGCTTCATTTAACTTGCCAGAACTTGAATTAGGTCACACAAGTACGAGCAGATCATCACTTGTTGCTCTAGCATGGTTCAGACTGAAGGGTGATCTATGGATATGCCAGCATGTATCAAAATCTGAAGGCCATGGTGGGGTGTATAGCTGCCAAAAAATGCCAAGTACCCCTCAAATACAAGGTTCATTTGCTCTGGCCATACTTTTATAAATGTCATTTTATAGTAGTATAGCAGCCATAAGGCATAGGAGGGTCCATTATATAACTTCTACTCAATGAACAACATATCCATTTTTAAGAATCGTGAGTGTTGCCTATATAATAATTATTGTAATAAGTGGGAAATATTCAGCCTGAGTGTGAATGACAAATGGAAGAAGAAGTTTAGGTGTCGACAGAAAATAATGAGTTTTGGTGTGATTCATTCCATTTGGGGAAATACATTAACACATTGGCTTTCATCAACCTATTTTGAACCATCAAAAAGGTTTAGAAATAAAAGAAAAATAACTGGAGAGCATTGATCATAAAGTAATTTAGTGTTGAATATTAGACTGCAGGTTTATATTGTTTCTCCTTATTCTGAGTGCACATTTAACTTTTATAGCACTTTCTGGGATTTCAAAGTAATGTTTCTGAATTTTAATTCTTACTTGGTATAGAAAGATACTAATATTCACTGATTTTTATTTTACTGATTGAAGTTGCTAATCTGTAGAGTCCAATTTCATTTTCCTCCATGAGCATTAGATCAGTGAAAAATGCAGTTCAAACTGACATGTTTATTATGAAAAAGAATAAACAATACAAACTACGAAAAAGCAGAGAATGAACCTCAGCAATTTGTGGGTATAACTATGGTGCAACTGAAATCAGAGGCTGTATTCCAAGATTTTAATATTTAGATAATTTTAAATTCCAGTAGGACAGCAATTCTGAGACTTTAAAATTAATGGAAAACTAGCAGGTTTTATACACAAGTAGAGTTGGAAATAATTACACACTCTTAGTGACACAGCAAACAACAGTTTTCCACTTCTTGGGTGCCTTGGGTATACTGAATAAGGGAAGCTGCAGTATAATAGTGCATTAAAAGTGACTGAGATTAGCTTTATAATAGTGTACATTATGTTACAAAGGGGAACAAAATTCAAGAGATGTTCCATGGTTTGGTTTAATAATTCTGTATTTTAATCAACTATGTCAAGACAAGTGTTTAGGGTAATCAAATCCTTGGATGATTTTCAGATTCCTTTCAATTTCAACTTTAATCATGCTGCTAGCTTATGTCTGAAGGATGAGTCTGAAGAAGAGAGAAAATATTAGAAATCATGTAAGATGGGTGAAAACTGAAATAAATATTGTGCCTTCCAGTTGACAGAAACTCTAATACAAAGAGTTTATTTTGCATTTTATATTTTGTTTTGTGCTGTTTTATCAATAGGAATGTTATATCCACAACCACATTCAGTTAAACAGTACAGATTTATCACCCGGGTGATGGAATGAAAGATATATTTATTGAGAGTGTGGGAGCTGATATTGCTAAAATTAAGTTGTTGCTCACCCAGTAAAATAATAATGAAAGAAAGAAAAAATGCTTGAAGAAATAATATATTTGATTATCAGGGCAATTACTCGTACTTCGTCAGTCAGCAGAGTTTCCATGGAGCAAGGCAGGTTTTCTCATCTTCCTATTTTTTTTGATTTCTTGCCTACTACACTGATGACCTGAGGCATACAAACTTTTGGAAATGTGGCTGTCCTGTCCTGACTACCAAAAACCAGTGACAGAATGTGATTGATTTTAGGAAAAAAAAAATTATCATGTGTCTCTTGTAACTTCTCTATACTTTTTTTCTCTTCCTGTTAATTAGACTTGCATTCCTTCTAAAGGCTTTCTTTGTAATGTTACCTTTTTTTTGAACAAAATGTGTATAACAGTTACATGCTGAGAAAAGAGAAATCAGCTTCTCATCTACATTTTTTTTTTCTTAGACCCAAGGTCTATAAGTCTGATCAGCTCAGTTTTGTTTAAGTTGCTTGATTTTAAACAATCATGGATCCACAAGGCACACAATAAAAAGAAAATACCCCTCTACTGACAACCTAAATGGATCTCTGTGTGAGCTGAGGCTGTTGAAATTCAATTTCCTTTCAGTTTGTTGCTTTGTTCATGTGTGTGTGGCCTCTCTGACCAGGTGAGTGACTGCAGTGCTGCTGCACACACTGTTGAAACTCTCACCAGTGGAAATCAGACTTGGTTTCCAAATCCTGGCACTGAAGTGGTACTCAGCTAAGCTCTCCCTGCCAGTCTTTTAAATTAAAGTGAGTTGTTGACAGTAGCTCAAGTAGCTCATAGTATTTTGTCAAAAAAGCTTTTTTTTACTTTTTTTTTTCCTTTATTCTTTTTTTTCTTTTTTTTGGTAATAAAAGATAATGAGTGCTCTCTCAAATATCTAAATCTTTCAACCTTTGTTCTTGTTCCTTGCCACTGCATAGAAGGGGGGGTATTGCATGTCTTAATCATGAGGTTCATATTGTCATACATTACATCCTTTGCCATGATAGCATTATGAGGGCACACATTAAAAAAAAAAAAAAAGACAAGAATAACTTCAGTTCCTTCCTTTCTTGAAGCCTAAAGACCAAGCTCATGCTGTTATATTTGTATGACTGAAAATCAGGGGGAAATGAATTTGCTCATAATTACTGTTGCTTTATTCCAGAGGAACTGAGTTTAAAATCAGATCTGCTTTAACAAGCAAAAGCAAGATCATGCTTTTGAATCATGGCTGGTAAATTAAAGGGGCTAAATTTTAGGAAAAGTCAAATCTATTTTGACATTAGGCAGCTGGCTTTATTGCCTTCTGAGCATTGCTTTTAGTCGTTCTGCAGTTTGTTTTTCTGTAAACTTCTACAAACAAAATGATAAATTCTGGCTGACAACAGTTATGAGCAATTCTGATATTTCAACTCCTAATTCATGGAATCCTGTGGAAAATTTTGGAATATAAATGTGTATATTTATTTTTCATATTCTTTCATTATCAATTAATTTAGTCTGATTTACTCCATTAAAATTTTCCATTATATTTTATTTAGCAGCACGCTTTTCTATGAGTTTATCTCCACATTTCACTTCATTATTTTTCCTGTTTGTTATATGCAACAGCACAGGATTTTGAGATTAAAATATGACCCAGGTGAAGACTTGGTTTTATCTGCGTAAGTGGTAGCAAGTTAAGTGTTTGTGGTTTTCTTTGCTGTGTGGGTGATGTGATTTTCAGATGTTTTGCAATGCATTGCTTTTAGTGGACTATTAATAATTCAGTATTTTGTCCCATTAAGCAATTTTTTCCCTCAAGAGCCAGAGGTTTGGATTTTGACACTTGTACATCTGTTTGGAGTTCTTATGACTAATTAATTCAAAATTTGAACCCAGTTCTCAGGACCTCAGTTGTAAGTCCCAGATATGAATTTAGGGTTTCCTCTGTGTAAGCATTTCACCTTAACCAAAAAATTTCTCATCTTATCAGAATATATCTCACATGATTTATAGAGGGATTGACTCTGCAAATACTGAGCAAAAGTACTGTGCAGGTACTCTGCAAAAACTTCCTTGTACAGACACATTGAACCATATTTCGTCTCCTGACTCAGTCCTGGGACACTTGGAAGACACAGTAGATCAGATCAGTATTCAGTGTTTTTCAGCCTGATTAATACAGTTCTGTTCATATCTTCCACAATGAAGTAAGTTCGTCTGGTTTTTTCCATTTTTTACGAGAAAAGGTACAGAAGAAAAATTTAAACCTGAATACTACCAGGCTGTTGTTTGAAATGTGGAGGCACGTGTTTTTCATTAAAATTTGTTAGTCCAGTAGCCTTCACTTTTTTGTATTTTTGTAAGTGACAAGGTAAAGAAAATATATTTCAATTATCTAATCACATTCACAAATTATTTCTTTTTGAGGCTCAGCTTCTTAGCAGCAATTTTCCTCTGTAGGAAACAGTTATCTTCCAAGACCATGGCTGGCCAGGAAATGTCTGGTATATAGAGTGTTTTGGTTTCTTGCCGTGCTGGTAGGTGTGCATGGTTTTGATATTGGAAAAAAATTTCGATATCATGCAACCCAGACTGTGGAGAGTGCATGTATACTTTGAAACAGAGAGAATTATTCTCCTGTCTTGTTTCAGCAGGTAAGTTATAGCTGAAGGGACAATGACATTCAACAATCTAATCTGTGTGAAGTGAAAGGGCTTTGCTAATGTCTTGTGCCATTTGAACAACATTCACTAAATGTCACATCAAAGTGTCTTGTCAAAGCAAGGCAAGAAGGATCTATCTGATGCCTTTGTCAAAATCTGAGCCCTTGACCTCTTGCTGTTTTGCCCTCTTAGGAATGCAGGTGCTGGAATGGAATGGCATCCCCTTGACCGGGAAAACTTATGAAGAGGTCCAGAGCATTATTATTCAGCAGAGTGGGGAAGCAGAAATATGTGTAAGACTGTGAGTTTTTCCCCATCTTTCTGTTTCCATTTCTTTTTGGCTTTTCATGGCTTTTGGTTTTTTTTAAACTTTTTTAATTTTAATTTACAGTTGTTAAGGTGGAACCTTTGTTAGCACAAAACCTCAATGTAATAATAAGGAAGAATTCACTGTGACTGTGGGAGATCCTTTTGTTCTGTTTTTCTCTTAAAGTCAGAAGGAAAGATAAACTGAATCAGATGCTAGTAATTATGCTTTTATAAACAATGATAATTCCATTGTCAGGCCACAATCTTCTCTCATAACAAACATACAGCTCACTGAATTTACTGATGTTGGAAAAAGAAGGTAATTTAGTAATAACTGGACTTCTAGTGAAATCTGTATGCTTTAGATGAAAGTCATTTAAGCATCATGAGAAATGCATACACTTGCATTAAATCCATTAAAGATTTCACCTTAAAAGAAGCTTTTATTCTCAGCTCTTTAACAGCATTGCAAATATATATCAGCTAAGGAGGGACCATGCTTGGGAGCTGCTTTCTGTCATGAACCACTATTCATTTACCTACTTAATACAATAATGAGGGTATGAGGAAAGAGTTTCTTTTGTCTCAGGCTTCTAATTGCTTTCTTTAGGGACCTGAACATGCTCTCGGACTCTGAGAATCCCCAGCACCTGGAGCTGCACGAGCCAGTAAGGGCAGGTGAGAGACAAGAAGTTGCTTTGATGCTGTAGGGCTGGATAGCAGCTGAAAATTGGATGTGATACAAGCTAGTGTGCTAGTATTGTAAGCTCTGGTGTTACATCCCAAATATTTCCATGGGCAGAAAGGGGACCAAGACAAGGGGATTCAGTGCACCCACAAGAAGTTTGCAATTTGGGCAGGAGTGTTGATCAGCTGGAGGGTAGGAAGGTCCTGCAGAGGAATATGGCAGGCTGGATTGATGAGCCAAGGCCAGTTGCATGATATCCATCAAGAGAAAGTGTCAGGTCCTGTACCTGGGTCACAACAACCCCAGGCAGCCCTACAGGCTGGGGGCAGTGTGGCTGGAAGGCTGCCCAGAGGAAAAGTACCTGTGGGTGCTGGACATGGTGAAGTTTACATGTGAGATGTTGTTGTCCTTTTTCCTTCTGTTCCCCTAAAGTTTACTTTGCCCAGCCCCTGGGTTTGCACCTGTGTCAGTGCCTGTGTCAGTGAGTTGCTGCTGTCCCCAGGGCCTCATCTGCCATCCTGTGTCCAAACCTTGCAGCACTCTGCTACCACCCCAGGCCTCTGCTCCTGTAAACTGCATTATTAATCTGGAGTCATAAATCCTTCAGTCTACTCTGAATTACAGTGCAATTACAGCTGGGCCTTTCTCTATCAAAATAATGAAGAATGGGCACTATACCACACCACTATACAAGGTGAAGTGTAACTCTGACAAATTTAGGTTGCAGCCATCTGGTCATTAGTTGCAGCCAGAGAGGCCAAAACAAAGCTCCCAGCAAACTGCAGCAAGTCCAGATTAAACACAGCTCCTAGGGCCTATGTTCATAGAACTGTAGAATTGTCAGTGTTGGAAAAGACCTCAATGAAAATTCCTGTTAGCTTAACACAAGGTTTGTGACCTGTTATAAGTGGCAAAAAAACAGTATTTACTGGATACAGGGGTGCAATAGCAAGTATTCTGTTGTGTTATGTGAATTCTATGAAGGCAGTGCTTTTGTGGGTATTTCCTGCTGTTCAATCAATGCCACAACTGCAGGCTTCAGTCATTGTAGCAGTCATTTCTAAGCTAACTTTGAATTACCATCCACAATCTTACTAGCAGGATCAGTGCAGATTAGGATTGCTTCACTCACCATTCTGTGGGTCTTTTCTGGGTCCTGTGGTTTTGTGGCTACTCTTTTATCAACCAGAACTTAAATTACCTGGATTGAATCCTCCATTTTCTAAGCATGTTAAAATTCCTAGCTATTAATATACTTACCATCAAGCTACCTTTAGTTGAAAATTGATGTTATTGATAGTAATTGAAAGCAAAGACTAAGTATGATAGAGCTTTGAAGCAGAGCTACCCACATTTTTTTAATTTGTGAGCAGATCAAAACCACCAAAAGCATTGAAAAACACTAAAATCAGTTTTGGAAAGGACAAAAACAAGAATAAACCAACTTTTTTATTAATGAAGAAAACTCAAGATGAGAAGGAACAGAAATAAAAGATAATTTTTCCATTCTTGCTGGCATGTTTGCTCCTAGTCTTGCAATCTTATAGTGGTTTCTAAGTTGGATCAACTCTGTAGAGTTATTGCCATTACCTCTGAGCTTTGGCAGACTGTTTGTGCTTTAGAAGGCAACCATCTCCATTTTCTCTGAAAGAAAAATGAAATAGCCAAGCAGGCAGGATAAAGCTGAAGTCTTGTTTAAAACCTCTCCTACTTCTGAGAACCTGGGAACCAAGCTGTGCCTAGCATCCTTTTAACTCTATTCAGTCTAGCATATAGGAAAGTTACTTGACTTCATTTCTGTGGTAAATAGAAATTGCTGTCTCCAAAGGGTAAATTCCTCCCACTCATTCCTGGTCATCAGGGAGGGCAATCAGACTCCTACTACAGATGCCTCACAAAGGTGTGAGTAATGTAGGAAAGATGAATCAGGGCTTTCAGCCTTCATTTGTTTACATTTTTTCTTCTGTGATTAAGTTGTGGTAGTAAAGTTTTGAGGCTTTTTTCTCTTTATTTTTGTGTAAATTATCTCAGGAGCAGTTCTGTTCAATGTTCTGTTCTGTTCAAGTTGGTTTAAAAAAAGTTAAAATGAGATTTAAACCTTTAACCAGAAAGTTCAGATACTTCATGAAAATGGACCAGTTTCAAACAATGAGTGATAGCACAGGCCAGTCTTTAAAAGTGTAATTTGCTTCAGTTTGATTCAAAATGATCAGCAATGCTTGTTTTTCTTCACCTAGAAGTACCTCCTCAGAAAGATTTTTTGATAAAGAGCACTAATAAGTAGCACTAGCACACAAAGTTTGGAATTGGGATGTTGATGCTGTGGGAGAGAGATGTCTATTTTTCATAGGATGCCTTTTGCATGTTCCAAGTGTGCAGTCAGATGACATGAGAACTTGTAAGGATTGTTTTGCTGTCCCTGTGCTGTGGCAAGATGGATCTGGATGTGCTGGCAGTTACCAATACAAAGCTCTCTTGCTTTAATCCAGTAGATAAAGCGAAGTCCCCAGGGGTTGATCCCAAGCAGCTGGCTGCAGAGCTCCAAAAGGTTTCTCTACAGCAGTCACCTCTGGTTGCTACTTCAGGCGTGGAAAAGGGATCTCATGTCCACTCTGGAACCACTTCTGCCACCTCTAGTGCTGTTCCCAGCCCTGGTCAGCCTGGTTCTCCCTCGGTGAGCAAAAAGCGGCACAGCAGCAAGGTAAGAAATGTCAAAATTTTGGAGCGAGACCATTTTGATGACAGGAAGAAACTGCCTGTTTGCCTCCTTTAGTGTAGCAAGAAATCCCAGCACATCTTGGGAAACTCATTTCCTGGATAACAATGAATATCACTGTTAAGATATTGAATCTGGACATAAAGAAAGATTACATTATTTATCCAAGAGATTTGTCCCTCTCTAAAAAGAAAAACCAAAACAACCTAATATCATTGTTTTTAAACAAAATAACTGTTCTTTGCAGCCTTTGTTGCTCTTGCTTTTTATGTGCATCCTGCATGATGGTGAGGTACCATTTCCACTAAAGAAGGTCATAGTGCTAAGACCATAATTTCCCTCTCTGTACTAAACTACTGCTGAAAGTGTTACAAGCGATGAGTAATCATAGCAATAGTAAGTCTTTGAAAGCCAGGAAAGGATTGAAAGCAAAATTTGCCATTAAAATGTGTTTTGTCATTAGTTAATTCCTGTGAACTTGCCAAGCATAATTTTTCACTTTCTTTGCCACATCCTGTCCATTCCTCAGCTGAAATTCTTGTGCATCAGCACACCTAAAAAGGGAAGAGTGGGAATTTAGTAGCATTTTTTCACAGTTAAAACTGAAAACTAGATCATAGAGTATTCTGTCACATTTTTGCATTTTGTGTCAAAAAAGTCAAGACCTGAAGTGAATCTCAGTTCTTTGAAGAATGCATTTGCTTAAGCAATTTGCAAGACTGCTGGCTGCTATCCTGAATATCCAGCTTCTGACACACTTACAACGCTTCACGTTGCAAAGTGCTTTCTAAACATTTTTTACTCTTCACCTTTATTCATTTTTGGCACTGTCAGGTTCCTACTGCATTAAAGTTTTTATGTTTTTAGTTTTGTGCTGTTGAAACTATGCCTGTGATTTGGGCAGGTGAGTTAGGTACTGCACGAACCAGAACCACCTCATTTCTGCTCATTTCAGACAGTTCTTTCACATGCCAACATAACTGTCATGTGAGAGGAAACACAAAAATCTTTTTCATCCATCAATTTAGTACAAACTGAGAAGATATTTATTGATCAGTTTGGTTTGGATAGTAATTCTGTCTTGCCACAACGCCCATAGACTTTCTACAAACTAATTGAGGTGTGTGATGCAGAAGTTAAATCCATATGCCAATATTTACTGGATCTAACTTCAGGGATGAGGCACAATTCCTTAATCCTTTGGTCAATAGTTTCACTACAGCATACTCTAGATATTGCATACATTTACATGTGAACTAGTTTGCCATGTGCATGGTTTTTGCCACTGAGAATGATAAGTTTCTGAAGTCCATTTCCTGTGACTGGGTGAAAGCTGCCATCACAGTGCAGGCACTGCGTGCAGAGAGCAGGGCTCCTAGTGCACATGCCATGCACCATCTACACAGAAATGTAGATCTCACATGTGGTGAGATGAATCACACTCCTAAATTCACAGTGTATGGAGATCAATAAGCCCTTGCTGTGCAGTACATCCTGGAGAGGTGCCCCATTCTGTCCACTTGAGGAGACTGGGTTCCCAGCTTTGGCACTGTAGCAGGTCACCTAAAGTTAGATGCATAAATTTAATTTCCTGCTTCACAGAGGATTTAGGATTCTTTTATGAAAATTCAGCTCTAGGCTTATAAAGATGGAACAAAAACTTATTAGAACTAATGCCTTTGTGTAGGAGATGCAGAAGTCAGAACTAGTCAGGTAAATATCTAAAACATTCTTTGTTTATTTGTGAAAATCATGTTGAGAGGCATTTCTTTCATAACAAGCATAGCTCTTGTTGACTTGTATAGTTTCTGTTCATTGACTTCAGGCCAAGTTTATAATGGTGTTGAGCTCTGTTAGAAGAGAAAGCTCATCCTTTCTGGAACTGCTCTTTGCCTTGGGCTGACAGCATTTCTAGGCAGGCTGCAGCCCTGCCAAAGTATCATGACAGACTAAATATCCAAACTGCCTAGATCTTGTTTTTGCAACTGTTTTTATTTTTAGCAAGTACTTTTTAAAGGATTTTTGTATAAAATATACACTCTAGAAATGTTGCTGTGGTCTCTGCCATATTCTGCAGTGCCAATTTTCTCATATTTATTGTTACTGTGGAAGGTGATAGTGCCTAGTGCATCCAAGCCTTGCATTAACCAGTTTTACCTCATAGTCATCACACCCAGTTTGAGCAGGTGTGAAGGCATTACAAAGCACCATCTCTTCCACAGGGTGTGAGTGCATGTGGGAGTATCAACAGCAATTAGACAGAAATTGATTAGCCATCACAGGAGAGATTTAATCCTTGGAAGCCTTGAGCTGACAATATGTTGTGAAGACCTGTTTCTTTTGTAGTGTAAATGCATGATCATTCTGTGGTAAAGATTACATCCAGGACATAAATGACCTTTCGAAATATTTAATATGAAGAATGAATTGGTTTATTTTCTAAATCCTCAGATCCTTTAGCTCCTAAAAAAGTCAACTGTGAAATACTTTCCCTCTTTACAAATTAATCCTCACTGAGGCTGTGATAAAGGAAGATACTTATTTACATCTCTGCCTCTCAGTATGGATCCAGCTTCAAAGCTGGCCCAGCTCCAAGCTGAGGGTTAGACCAAATGGCCTTGAGAGGTCTCTTTCAGCCTAAATTATTAATGTTTCTTTAAAATATTTGGGTAATTCTTCATGATCAGTTTTAGATCTGCTGACATCAGAGAAAAGAGAATATTTTATGTATTGAATCACAGTCTTGTAAATGATACAGTGATTCAAGAGTGAGATGGAAACATAAACGTGCACGTTTATTTTTACAGAGTCCACTTTACAAACTACAGCTTAATACCTTTGGAAGTCTCACTACGAATTCCTCATGCCCATTCCCTTCTCTGTGAACTCCTCCTACATTATCCATACTCATGCATTCCATATTACATGGCATTGGGAGTGAACAAACTCATTATTCTTGCTATTCCAACTCATGAAAAATGAGAGCATTTAGACTAGTTGGCAGTGATTTTGTAGCCACAGCACAGCTCCATGTTATTTTTGGTGGTGTCAGTATTGTCAGTGCTAGTACAGCCTGAGGTCAAAACTATTAAGTATAATAACATCCATTTGTAGAGGTAAAGTATGAGAAATATAAACCATTTATGCCCTACTTTGAAAGACTGCATGATGCTCAGGTAGCTCCCTGTCTTTAGGAAAATCAGTGAAATTCACTTTCTGAATAGTCTTGTCAAGGACCTAACAAGTTTTAGGAGTATATTACTATCAATCTAAAATTTCATTTCAGATTCAGAACATTTTATAGACTACTGATGACTTATTTAAGCTGTTGGATGAATTCAACTTCTTTAAAAGCTTTGTAAGGTACCAAGAGAAGCTGATTATAAAAGTTTTCATGAGAATTATTTTTTGGATGCAAATGCATTTACAGACAAATCAAGTTTGATTTAGTTTTGGTTTTTTTGTTTTGGTTTTGTTTGTTTGTTTGTTGGTTTTTTTCTGGTAAAGCTTGTGCATAAGGCAACAAGAGAGTGCATATACCAATAGAACAGGCAGATTTGGGCTAGTTTGCTCCTTTGTTTTCTTGTGATAGTGCTTAGCTGGGATTTTTCTGGTTAGTTCTCATCAGATCTGATTGACTGAGAGGATTTTTCTTCAACACAAAACTGAAAAGGGCAGTGCATCACCATAAGTTCATGCTGTGGTGCAGGAAATGTGGGCATTTCATTGGGCTCATTTAAAGCAGTTAAAAGAGCCTTGAAGGATTTTCTTGGAGTGTCTGATAGCACAAAAGAGGCAGGTTGTTTTTATTCTTCTAGGAAAGTGGTAGAAATACAAATTACATGGAATAATGCCAGGCAGCTGCTCACATCTGGAGGAATAGGAAATGACAGCTTCCAGACCCGTCTCCAGAGAACAGGAAGTTTGTCATTGTTTGCACCATTTGTTTTCTGCTGCATCATCCAAGGAAGATATGGAGAGAACACAAAAATATTCAAATCCTACCACTGAAACAGAGCTTTCTTGCTTGACTGATGGCTTGCAGATTAGAGGTTGGCCCAGAGTGGCTCGAGGCCACCAACATTTAACAGAACAGCATATTTTTGTGAGTTCAGGATTCTAATCAAGTGGTGTTATTATTTTCCACAAACAAACAGGAGAGGAAAAAAAATAGCAGAGAGAAACATTAAGGATTCTATTGCTGCTTGTCAAAAACTTAGACAATTTTTAATAAAGGAGAGAGGAAAGTGAGGACAGAAAATTTAAATTTCATGTCACAGAAAGTATGGGGAGGAATTTGAAGATGAAGTGTTGTAGCTGAATTGACTATCAGAAAGCACAGAATAAAGTAGAAGACATTATATGAGGTGGCTTGCAATTGTGGAATCCACTTAATACACATCACTTAGTTTTAGTACCATTTCACACACATCACTTAGTTTTAGTACCATTTCCACTCTTTCTACCACTTTCACCTAAACTCAGTTTAAATTAGAGTAACTTTTGCCTCTCTGCCTTTCTCATATTGACAGAAATATATGGGTATGTTTATGTGGCATGGTGCTTTCTTTCTCTTGGCAGCATTCATGTTTGTGAGGCTGGGTTAATGCTATGTGGTTTTTTCTCCCCATGCCTCCTTGTCTGCTCAGACTGTAAAGATTTGGTGTTGAAGTTGTTTGATTCTGTACCTGCATAAAGGCTGATTAAAATGGTTGAGCTGGACTTTAAGTGCTGTTAAAATACATAACCATTAGTTTGGACTGTAACAACTAGAGACAGTTTTTTAAAAAAAGATTGTGGCAATGTAGCAGTATAAACCCCACTTGTTAAATAAGTTAACTTTGAAAATCTATGTATTTTTAATCTGGCAGCCCACGGAAACTACAAAGTCTGCTTCCCATCCAATCACTGGAGAAATACAGGTAATTGTGTAGTTTTTGCTGTGTAGATTGTTGTTGATACTGGCTGTGTTTTTCTTTGAAATAAATTTGCATAAAAATATCTCCATCAACTTTTTTCTTATTCAACTCTGATCCTTTAAAATGTCACTAATGTAAGTCAGTGCTTGATTTTTGCACCTGTCTTTAATGTTGAAATATGAAATACAACCAGAAGAATGGAAAACACTGCTGTTCCCAAAGGGACTAAAAGGAAAGTTAATTCATTCTAATCCTTAATCTTTGGCCACTTATTGTGGTTTTTCCTTAGAAATTGCCAGTCTGTTTACATTAAAGTAAGAATTGCTGTGACTTTCTCATAGAGCAAAGAATTTATTTCCATGCCATACAAAGTTTATGGTTATCCCTTATGTAAATTGACTTGAATCTTTTAAAACACTCAAAAAGAGAACCACAGAACAACTGAAGCCTAACTTCCTATAGATTTCTGGGGTTTTTTTCCTCTTGATTAATCTCTCTCTTCTGTATTAGTACTAAGAGTATTTCCATAGCATTATAACATCCTTGGCCTCCAGATAGATAGGAAGTGTGTAATTAACCCTCAATAAACTGGTCTTTGTTCAGAATCATATCAAGGGTTCACATTTCCTTTGCTTTTTACTGATTGGAATATGGGTGTTTCCCTTTTCTTCAAGGTCCAATGTGATGATCTAGCATCTCATTCTAGTGAGAGAGAGAGACAGAAACTTCTGGAATGTATATATTTGGAGGGAGCATAAAGGTCTAAAGCTCAGTCTATTCAAAGGGTTTGGGAGATATTGAATCACTCAGAAACTAAAAGTAACAAATAACTGTGCTGTGTTTTCATGCATTCACTAGCTTCAAATCAGCTATGACAAACACCTTGGCAACCTTATCATCCACATCCTTCAGGCAAGAAACCTTGCTCCCAGAGACAACAATGGCTATTCAGACCCCTTTGTTAAAGTTTATCTTCTTCCAGGGAGAGGGTAAGTGTAGGACAAATTTTAACCTGAACTTTCTTTTAGTTTAGGTTTGCTGTGTGGCATTAAAAAACAGAACTAAGAGTTATTGCTATAGAAAATCCAGGTGCAACATCAGCAAAAATGGTGGATTTTTAATACAGAGTCAGATCCTATTCCCAAGAGAATATACAAACTTTGCTAATGACCTTAGGAAATTTATGATCATTCCTGTAGATATATGTTTTCTTTTTTTCATGTGTCCTTCTGAAAATTACAATACATGTAGAAATATTTAAAATAACAACAGTCTCAATAAAAATGTACTAAATAGATGCAATACTTTCTGTAATAAAGAAAGCTGCATGTTAAGTCTAGCATGGAATGGTTGCTTCATCTCAAAACAATCTGAATTTAGGATTGATTGGCAAAAAAAAAAAAAAATTGAAGTACCTGAGATAGATTTATGATTGCAGTATAATAAAAAAGCCAAGAAATACTTGTCAGAAAATAAATTTCTCCGTTAGTATTTTATGGAGCTTTTTTTTTTAAGAGTGAAGATACGATTTCAGAAATACTAATAATTTGATATTTAATGACTATACAGGTTACTAATCACTTTTTTAAAGGTCATTGATTTTTTTTGACTCTGTAATTACAAATAGCTCATTATTACTTCCTTTAAAGGATATGTTTCTGTATCAGCAGTATTATAACTATTTTTTGTCCTAATGTTACAGAATGTCAAATGTATATGGAGAATGCATAAGAATACATGGTTATAATAATGCTGCTGACTTCAGTGACACAATAGATAGATCTAAAATTAAGCTGATGGATCAGACTCTATATTGCAAAGATTTATCTTTATTATTTGTCATTACAACACAGCTCCCCTGTTTGTGTATTAATGCTCATGCTAAAAGACTTTTAGAATAGAGTAATGCAAATAAAAATCTGTATTTCTGTTCTACTCAGACTAACAGGAGAGTAGATGCTCAGGTCACAGCTCACCATTTGGTATATGGGCAAGCACCACTAAATGCATGAGTGGTACAAATAAAGCCAAACATTTTCTTTTGTGGCTTGCTAATTCCAGCTGTATAGTATTCAATATAGTTCAGTAGCACTGGCCAAAAACTATTACTGAATGTAAGGGGAAGAGATGCTTAAGCTTGAGAACTTTTTATATTCACCTAAGAGTCTGGTGAAATGTTTGTCAAATCACTCTTAGTGGGAATTTTGCAGGTACATTCATTAATATGGAAATAAGACTTTGAACTAAAGGCATGCTCATCCTTTGACATACCAGTTTAAACTTGTTGCCAAGTTATGAAGAATTAGATATTAGTTTTGTTTGGGTTTATTGTTTTAAAGCATGCCACTGTTACAGTTTTGCATGTAACTTTGGCCTTTAGAGAATAATTAAAATTAAGAGCTCTTTAAAGTCCCAGACTTTTTTTGGAAAGCAGAAACTTGGGTTGCTGCTGAATAACTTTAATTTCTATTTCAGTCCATGCCAGACTTCTTATTCTTCCTAATACCTCTATTTCCTTTGATTCTGATACTAGAAGCTACCCATTATTCATGTCTTCTTCCACCTCTGTTCTCATTTTCTCTTATGCTGCTTCCTCTGTGTTCCTAACTCTATAAATTCTGGATGTGCAGACAAGTCATGGTTGTCCAAAATGCCAGGTAGAGTCTACTATCTTCCAACTTTATTCTTTCATTCTCTGTGTGCATGAATGAGACAGTGAGCCTGTACACTGAACTACAGAGTGCTCTTGAGTTCTGATGGCATGAAACTGTGGTATGGTTTTGTTTTTCATTTACTAATTAGGTCATTTCAGGAACTGGAAACAAGTAGTTAATGCTTCTTTGTGCAGTATTATTCTAAGACCAAACTCTGACAAGAAGCAAAATGTCTTTTGAAGTCTGGAAGAATTTAGTTCAGAGATATTTAAAATCACATTCTCACTCACTGAAAGTTGAAAAATAATTAACTGTGAACGTGTATGAAGATTTTGAACGGCGTTACTGCCAAGAGAAACAGGCTCTGTTTGGTAAAGAAACTGAATATTTTTCTCTATTTATCTTGCACAGTGTATAGACATTAAAGACAGGTATAATTCTGGATAATTTCCCAGGTGGACAATTAAATATGCTTGACCACATAAGTGGTTACTTGTGGTAAACAAACATAAAACTTAATTATTGAAATTAGGAGTGCTTTGTTTGTCCTGGAAACAAAAGGCAAAGCTCAGTTCTCAAGATATGCTAATATCAGCCCGGGCTAAGCACATAAATATTCCAACCCCAATTTTAAATTTGTTTAAAAGTAATACCCTGACTAAACAAGTGAGCAGATTAATTCCAATAAACAGATTTCTATAATCTGTCTCTTTTTTCATTACTAAAATTATTAAATGAATGTGTTAAAATTACACATTTCATATGTGTATTCTATGACACTTCTTAACACGGTTATTCTGTTATGCTTTTTTCATTGTACCTCATACATTTTATTATATGTTAATAAATTATAATTAAGGAATCAGAGAGAAAATATAAATAAAAGAGATATGCTGTTTGTATCTTTTCCCACAATAATACTCTTTGAAATTCAAATGCAAATTATTTCATAATCAGTGACATACCAGTGACCAGTTTAAAGAATGCATTTTATTAAAGCATCTTCATCTGTTAATCTGTTAATTTTTCCTCCATTAATTGTTGGGGGGGAGGTGCATCAGGGTAATGAACTTGATGTGTTTGCCAGATCCTTCCCTGCAGGGCCTAGAAACCTTCATCTGCCCTCCAGCTTAGCCTAGTTCTGCACCTCCCTAGAATAGGTCAAGGTCTCCTGCCTCCCTCTGCAACAGACAGAGTCCATAGACTACATGGATGTGGGCTCAGCTCACCCTTTCAGTTTAGATCCAAATATTCCATGGACTTCACTGGAAATATTTCAGAGCTGCCATGTTAGCAACAACTTCATCTTTTGCAAGCTCTGGAACTCAACACTGCATGAATCACCTTCTCACATACTTCAAAAAAGAATCAGAAACTTTGAAAAGGTGATGAAGTTCTACTATTGCAAAAGGAGATCCAGGAAAGGAAAGGGAATGTTGGTGTCATTTTCTTGGCTGAGTGCACAAAGGATTCTTTTCCACTTTCTTCAAGAAGTGGAAGTATATCAGTTCCCTAAAACCAGTAGATCATAGGACATCTAAACAGGATGTTCTAGGAATGGGGTGCTTTTCTCATACCAGAGAGTGGGAAAAGAAAGCTACTGAGGTGCTTTAGAATTTTAACTGCATTACTTAATGCTATTTGCAATCGAAATCTCATTTTGAAATGGATTCAGATTTTGTATTTCAGCTTTCTCTCCAAGATATGCAAAGAAGTAGCTTTGTGTGAGGTTCTTTCTCATATGCTCTTGGTCCCCCTAGATTTTAAATCACCATTGCCATGCCATGCCATGGCTGATAGAACTCCCTAAACTCTGGAGAGCTGCTGCTTTCTTCTTGTAAGCAGAGGTGAACAGATACTTTGTTTCATGGGTCACCAAACCCCATTCACATTTTTCAATAATCTGAAAGACAGTGGATAGCAAGACGTCCAAGAAAATGTCATAATACATAGAATGGCTAGAGAAGAGAATGAGAGGAAAAATAGCTTCAAATCCCTTTAACTTCAAGATGTCAGGCTAGGCAGCTTGGATAGAGCCACCTCGTTTTGGAGAATAAAGCCACTCTGCAAACCAGATTAATTAGATGGGATCACTGCACAGCAGAATTGAGTTTACAGAGTGAAACTGCTGGTGCTGAAGTCCCCATGTCAAACATATGTGTGCCAGTAGAGCACATGTATCTTTCACATAGCCATAAATCAGAACTGTTCCAACCTGGTACCAGCTATGGTACATCATTAGTGACTGGCTGATTAAATGTGTTCCTGAGTGACCCTGCTCAGTTAATCTCATATGAAAGGAATTTGTGCATTAGATCTGGGACCATGCCACAGTGTGAACCAAATCAGTGGAATCAGAAGTGAGAATAGTACACTACTTCTGTATGACATATACAACTTATGTTTGCCATTTTGTCTTAGTGCTGGAGAACAGTCCTGGGAACATTTTGTTTAGTAGTAGATGCAGCAGGTATATACTTTCAGATTGACAAAAAGAGTTTCTTTACCTTAAATCTTGTGGGTTTTTCAAAGTATTAAAAGATTCTCATATTCTCCTACCCAGGTTTTTTAGTTTTCCAATAAAATTTATGTTAAACAGAAATTGGAATGAAAGCAAATCTAACATCAAAGCTCAAAGTGCTAGATGAATCCATATTCTGTTTAAGATTAGTGTATTGCTTTCTCCACACTCAGGAAATGTAAAGTACAGTATAAAGCATTAGTGAATTATTTTTAAAACAGATTATGCAGCCAAACCTTTGTTCTTGGATATTGACAAAAGAAAAAAAAATTGTGATTTGGATGCACTTTTATGTTTCGTTCCTGTGCAGTTAGAGGGTTATGCAGAGAAAAGGATCAATAATAAATTAGTGTTTCAATCATGAACAGAATATTAGTTACTTTATGGCATTCATTAAATGTGTTTGTGAGATGGGATTCCTGTAATTAGAGATTGCAACATATAAATATAATGAATTTGTGCTACTTTAAAGTGCTAATGGGTGGTTGTGGAAAAGAAATCAATGCATTATCACCTCAATTTAGAATCAGAGCCCAGTACCTACAATGAAGGACAAAGTCTATGTGCATGTGCTGACTGATGCTTTCTCTTGAAATGGTTTAAGGCAGAGCCAGCCTGCTGAAGAGTCAGGAGATGTTTTAAAAGACTATCCTATAAAAGCATACCAAAGAAAACATCCCATAGGCTGTCATTGTCCTCTCATAACCCTGAATTGCTGCAGAAATGAAAGATACAGCTCTTTTCTTTTCCTGGTTTTTGGTTTGTGGGTGTTTTGGGTTTCTTTTGTATTAGAGCTGAAAGAAACAAAAGATCACTAATGTAATGTTTTGTTCCTTTGTTCAAATCCAGTGCTGAGTACAAGCGGAGAACCAAGTACATACAGAAAAGCTTGAATCCTGAGTGGAATCAGACAGTCATTTATAAGAATATCTCCGTGGAGCAGGTGGGTGACTGGTGCTGCTCTTCAGGGCTATTTGCTGCTGTATTATCTGCATGGTCTGCAGGGCTCACTGTGAAGGGAGCAGTGTGCTACTGGCAATTCTCTGCCCTCCTGTAAAATCTTGCCGGATTCAGGAGAAATTCGGGATTCTTTCCTTGCCTCTGATAGAGCGTCCTATGGAAATACTCTTTTCTTGCCCTTCTACTCATTGAAATGGTAATTTGTAGGGACTACACTCATAATCATGTTAGAATTACAGATGTGACAATTTAAAAAATGAAAATGGAATAAATTAATAAGGTAATAAATTAAGACATAAGTTTGTGAAGTAGATGCAGAAATCATAGTCACTCTTTACTCCAACAGCCATACAAGCTAACACAAAGCACAGTTTCTACCATTTTTTATTTAAAAGTATGTAGAAAACATAGCTATACATTTTTAGGTTTATCACCAATTTCATGAATCACATGAAAAAAAATAGAAGATATTTGATTTCCTTGTCATAGAAAGATTTAACTCACATCTGGGAAGGATGTCTGCAGAGTCTTCTCTGATTCTTGGTGGCTTCCTAACTCCAGCTGTGCTTCTGAAGCAGTGTGAAGCAATTGAGTGCTCTACTCCTCCATCTCTTCTCATAAAGGACATTTTACCAATTTGAAAATATATAATTGGCAAAATAATGATCAGTTCATTTTTTTAGAATTATGAAGTTTGTTTTATAGAGTACTGGATTTGAATGCAGTCCGGAATCTTTGCTTTTCTTTCTGTTTTGTTCTTGATACTTTCAACTTCCCTTTACACTGTCATTTAATCTTTCAGTACTTTTAAAAAAGCCCAGAATAACCAGGCTCTTTAGTGAATAGATTTCCCAATGCTTTTAATATTCTTCTGCGTCACAACCCAAGACCTCAATACAATCTTCCCAATTTAGAATTTTTTCTTTTTTTGTGTCCATTGAGAGGAACATAGATTAAAATACTCATTTTTTGCATGGAACAAAACCCTTCCCGCAGAGGGAATTGCCTTGTTGCTCATGTGATCTACATGTTTGGACTTAATAGCAGTAGTTCAGATTTCCTTCAGAGGTGTCCTGTTGTAGGGAGTGGTTTTATGGGGTTTTCTTACTCTTCATGCAGGCTTTTAGAAATGGTAGCTATTTGACAATTAAAGCATCAGAAAAAAACCACACTGATGTTTGCCTAGCTGCAATATAAACCCTAAGTTTTCTTCCTTTGACAAAAGGGTTTGGTAAGTCTTTACAATATTTCCAAACTCAGCTTTTCATCTAAGAAAGATTCTTGTGTTTTCTTAATTTGCTTGGGGGTTCTGCTGTGACATTTCTCAGAGCTGTTATTAAGAGTACTGGAGTGTTGTAAATTCAGTGGCTGTTTGGTGCTTTGCAAACAGATAATGATATTAATCTAGGGTTTCCTGGACACTGATTTTTATGGCAAGAAAAAAATCTTATCTCTTTAATGTCAGTTTTTGGACCATTATTTGATTAAATTTGCCTTTAGTTTGCATGTTGAATACTTTGCATTTTTGCTATCTATTTGCAAATCCCTCCTTTTGCCTTCCTCTGAGACTTTTATGCAGTGTTTATGGTTTTAAGTGTGTAAACTTCATTTGAGCACCAGATATCTTTTATATTTAAGCATCTTGTCACACAGAACTGTGTGCAGAGAACACTGTTTCCTTCCATACCTTTCCATGGCTTGTATCTATTGCAAAGACACCGGTGTGTGTGACTTTTCTCCTACAAAATTCCATGCCCTGGCTTAGAGAATCTACAGTGAAGCACATTTCTAAATCACAAATAATTCAATGCTGATAAGTATCTTCTACAGTCTGAAGAACTCTCACCATGTAAGAGACCATCATTTGTACTCATAACACTCACAAATCTATATTTCAAAATAGTTACAGATTGAAATAGAAATGCAAGACAATAATTGCATTAGACTGAGAATGAGAGTTCTGTTCATCAAAAGAGCAAAACTGCATCACACACTGTTACACAGAGTTAGCAGTCCCATTCAAACATAAATTCATGAATTTTTATAAACAGTATTTCTTCAAAGAAATATTTCCTGTCCCCCATGCTTTTTTCTCTCCATCAAAGCATGTATTGCTTGCAGACAGCAAATAAGTATTATTAAATATTTCCTAATATAGTTCTTTTAACGTCACTGTCTAGACTTTAGCTGGTTGTACAAATTTTTTTATTTTCCTTTTCTCTTTCATAAACTAGTTGAAATTAAAGAGAAAATAATTATGGGAAATAGATCACTTTTTGAAATGAAACAGACTTTTTCAAGGTCAGAATGATTAGTTTTATCACATTTATAACAAATTTTCCTTTGACAGTTGCAGAAAAAATAAATTTAACTGTGAATATTTAGTAATTTAAGGGTTTTGTTAAGTAATAAAGTAGAAATAATTGCAATTTGAGAGGAAGGCTGAGTACACATATTACAAATGTGCAGTAATTGCTAACTCAAGTCCAATACCTACTCAGAGCAAGAAAGAAAGCATTACAATAATTTAAGGAGAAGATGATAAAAGATGTAAGTTCTGTTGCTGCTGACATCATTAGTATACTGTATGACCACACTGTAAGGTGGTCATTCTTTGCCTCAACTTCTTACTTGCCAGAAAGCAAATAAAAACATTTACTTATATGGAATATTTCCACCAAGCAAATAGTTTTGTTGTAATTTATGTCTGTAATTTGAAGGTAATATATTTAGAAAGAGTAATATTTTCAAAATCTTTGAGTGATGTGGAAGCCCATGTCTTATATCCAAAAGTAAGGAAAGCTTTTGTATGAATCAGTAAGGTATTGGTATTTAAATCTTACTTAATATCTAGGGCAAAAGAAAGTTCCTAAATGACCTATAAAAAATCTTTTTGTCCTCCCATATACCAAAGTACATCAATACAGAGAAGAGAGAAATAAAATGTTAAATATGAATGTAAACAAAAATAACTTTATTGGATTACCTAACACATTAAATTCTACTCATCAAACATCCTGACTGAAATTACAATATTTTGTATTATTTCTGAAGTAATTATGGTAATATGCTTTTAACATAGAGAGGGAAAAGCTGTATTAAAATTATTTCTTTCCTAATGCAAATCCTAGTTTGAAATTTTCAAGGAATATGGGTTAAATATTTTAATTAGTGTATTTTTAGCTACAGGCAGACACTATCCATAACATCCAGACATTTACAATAAGAAACAAGCCCTTCTGTACCTGTGGGGTTGGTTATGCCTTCCATAAGAGACAATATTTTTCACATTGGCTCTTTCTGCAAATTCCTTCATTTTCTGTAAAGTATGGCTGTCCCTAGACAGCCTAAAGCTATCTGGAGTTCACATGCAGTAATGTGCTTCTAGGTGGATTTTTATTTTATTTTATTGCTACTTTTTTTTCCCGCAATGCTAAGACTGAAATAGTTGGGTAGCACTTTTTTCAGAGTATGTTTGGGACTCAGATGACCTTCCCAATATGTGGAAACTGTGTTCCTTCTTTTTTGTGACACTCATTTTCCTGTTGGTACATTGCCTGCTTGCAGAAAGCCACGGTCAGAGAGATAGAGGGTTCCTACAAACCTCTTCACTATTGCTGTCTGTCATATTCCTGATGAGCATCAAAACTTCAGGATTCACAGCCTAAAGCTGATGGATGTAAGGCAGAACCCTTTTGCAGTAAGGCAGAAGTGTGATGGTGAAGTGGCTGCTTTTAAAATCAGCAGCCTTTTAGTGCCCTTTGCCGCCATAGTGGCACACAGACATATCTTCAGAGAAGCACATTTTCCTCTGCTTTGAAACTAGCTTCATGCACTCTTCCTAATAAAGGTCTTTCCATGGTTTTTCATTGTCATAATATTTTATAAAGGCTTTATTAAACTAGAAGGCTTAAAATAGATATTGCAAAGAAGTATAGAGTACTGTAAGTTTTCATCACAATTTTATTATCACATTATTTCAAAGAAGCTGGCAAAGTGTACTGTTACTTAAAAATCTTTTCTGCAGTTACTCGAAAATCTTTTTTTTTTTCCCCTTTCTGTCAAAAATTCTTTAATCCTTAGGGGTTTTTTCCCCATTTCCTGGATCTATACATTTTTCTCTCTGTCATTGCACAGTCATCAAGAAGAAATCTTCTCTCCAAATAGCAACGACTATGACAATACATTTCTATAAAGTATTTGTGCTATCCCATATTTTCATGGTTAAAAATACATATAATGCATGGTAAAAATACTTTATATAGGACCTGCAGAAAAATGTATCATCTAGGAAGCCAAAAGCATTATGGACCAATGGGTGCTCAGCTCACTTTTTCAGGTTATTTTTCATGTTGCAGTTTCAATACTGTCTTGGAACAGCAAAGAAAAGTTATTTTATTCAGTCAAGGAAATCAGCTTTAGAAATATTATGTAAGAAATTTTTAAAAAAAAATCTTTTTGTTCATTCTTGCAGGATATTTTTTAAATGAATCCTTGACAAGAATATTGCTTAATTACGTAAGAATAAAACTGAATGATTAAAGAATTGCTCTCAAATATTTTTTTTTTTTTAATCTTAGGTTTAAGTCCTGATGTTGCCTGCTTAGAGTACATTGTTGATGCTAAAAATAGTTTAATTCCCTTTGTGTGGGTTTTCCAGGATATGCTGATTTAAATTTTCTTTTCACAGACATTGGCTTTGCATAGTTGCACATTTTTCCAAAGTTGGCTGGGAGCAGATGATATTCTGAATACATAATGATGAGTTTAAATTATCACTTAAAGGCAATTGCAGGTTGCTAGGAACTGTTTTAGTCTGGATGAAGAGAAGGGGCAATGGAGGCAAATTGATGAGATCATGGAGCTAATAACACCAATGCTGAGGATTTGATCCTGGATGTACAGACCATCCACTTAAGAGTTGCACTCAACGATCCTTGTGAGTCACTCCCAACTCAGAATATTCTAGGGTTCTGTAAATAGCCAAGAGTGCTTTCATTGCAAGTATATGCAATATGTACAAAGATTGGTATAGCTTATCATTTTGAGCAATGAATTGATCCTTTGCTGTCCCTCTGTGCCCAGCAGCCAGTTAACAGAGCAGTGAGTGACAGGTTGCTTTTGTTAGGATGATGACCTCGACTATCACCTAAGAATTCATCTTCTGAATTCTTTAATTCAAGTATGTGAAGAGTCCTCTTTTCCTCAGTAATGTTTGCATTCTTCAATTATAACTTCTCAGCCTGACTTTGCAGACACTACAACCCACAGGATTTTGTCCTTCTCTCTTTCAAGGCACATGAATTTATTACTGCCTTTGCAGCCACTTCATAGCCTTTTGCCCTAGCACACATTATCAGTAACCAATCCTGCCCCTACATGTCCTCAGAGACCCCTGGAAAAACTCTCAGGTCAGTCCTTACAATAAGGTCACCTGCTTTGGTCAGCAGTTTCTCTGTCTTGTGCTCTCTTGTCATATAAGGATTTCTTGTTTCTGACTGTGTCCTGTAGAAGAATGCTCGACACAGCTATCATGCCTAACAAGATCTGCAGATAATGGGTTTTGACAGCTGTCATTAACACCCAACAGTGCAACTTGTCTGCATGCCTGGATCACTCACAGACTCTCACTGACTGTGCTGAATTCTGCAGGCATTAAAGCCTGGTCTTCACAGTTGAGGTTATGTAAATAGGGTGTTTGATATCATACATTTGAAATTCACACTCAAATGCCGTTCAGGCAGATGTCTGCATTCAGACAGATCTGGTGATGAGAAAAGCTGCAGGAACAAACAATGGGGCCTTAAATTCAGTTTGACTCTTGTAGTGGACATAAATTCTGCCCAAAACAACTTGTGGGAATTCCTAAAATAGGACCAAGCCCAAGCCTATCTGGCTTGATAACTAATAACAGTGCCAAGTTATTTTTCTCAGAATAAGGTTGGTGAAATGGTGAAAATTACCTACCCATCTCTATGAAAAAAGATACATGGAGGAAATAATCTATAGAAACCACCATAAAGACTTGATCTGAAGTTTATGAATTTAATTATCCTTTTACTTAAATTGCAGCTGAAAAAGAAAACACTTGAAGTGACTGTGTGGGATTATGATAGATTTTCCTCAAATGACTTCCTCGGTGAAGTGAGTATCTTATTTCTTCCTCTCTACTACTAAAACCTTCAGGCTGTTATTTGGAGACTGTTCTCTTTCCAGGTATGGTACACATGTTAAGTAAAACTTTTTTACATCCCAGTTTTACTGTCGTCTTCTTAACAAATGGTCATGATTTCTTTAATTTAGGCGTGAAAGATAAATCCCTTTTATCTTGATTAACTGGGGGCAAGCTAATTTAGGACCCAACAAACTGTTAATTTGCTGAAAATTAATACTTTTTTTGAGTGTGAGATAGCAAAAACATTCAAAGTGACTCCAGGGGAAATTCTCTTTATGACTGAAAGCTGTCTGACTTGATTTTACCATAACATAGGAAGGTTGAGGAGGTATTAGTCTTTGTAAATCATTAAAGGATTAAATTCTGCCATCAAGCCATATTTTAACACATGCACAAGTATTTTCAAGTATGAGCAATTTAGTCTTGCTGATCAGTCTCATTTTTAACATTCTGAAAAAGTAATATCATTAGTAAAGTATGAATGAAGGCAAAATCTAATCTTATAATTAAAAATAAATAAACTGAGTGCTCATGAGAAAAGGATTTCTCTTTAAAAAACAAATAAACACGCATATGCACGTATAATACAGAATTACCAGCACTAACTATGAAATAAAAATAATTAAAAATGTAATTACAAATAAAAATTATAATTAGAAACAGAAGCACAGGAAAATCAATCTCTCATGCAGAGTAACTGAGAGTATCTGGGCTCATTCTACATTTGAATTCTGAAAAAAGCCACACAGTTCAGCTCCAGTTCCCCTTTGTGTAACTACCAAAGTGAGCAATCAGTGTCCCTATTTGAACAATTACTAAAATAAATGTATAGGAAGCTGCTACATGATTACTTATTTCCTGCATCCTGTGTCCATATTCTTGTTGAGTTCAGCATGTTTGTCCAAATGCAGGGCTTTACTGAATATTTACATCCTTGTTTTTTTAAGAAATTTAGAATAGAGATGCTCTAGCAACTGCTTCTACATGAAGATTTAAACCTTTCCCCTTCAAATTTTTTTCAACCTCCAGAACTACTTTTTTTATTATTATTATTTTTAAATTGTGAAAGCAGTTATTTAGGCAAAAAAGCAACAGAAAAGACTATCCAGTGTATCTCAGCCTCAGGATGTCCAGAGGAATCCTGCACCATAGCATCAGATGTGGGATATCCAAATTGTGCCCCAAAGACTTGCTTGAATCGAGCCAGCAGCACTCATGTGCCCCAGAAGAAGAGTGGCACATCAAGGTCCATGTCCATGGAAAGTGAAACCTCTCCTACAAAGCAGAGTCCCCAGCCTACACTGCCCATTGGCAACAATCCTCAGCCATGCTCTCCTCCAAGTCATTTTCAAGGCTTGACCAAAAACCACAACAAGGAGCATGATAAAGGGTTCATCTGTTAAGATCAATTATAGGTCTAACCAGAAAGACCAAGCCAGATCATAGACAACCTATAAAACCAAAAGGAAGAAAGGAAAGGAAAAAGGCTTTTAACCTAGAAACCATCAGTTGTTAGGAGACTTCCCCATCCCTATACTTGAAGAGGCTTTCTTTAATTCAGGGTCTTGTAATAAAGTGACACAACCATTGTTCCCTGAGGTAATTGCACACTTTATTTGTCTAGCAGTTTTAAAACTTCCCTACCTGACATTAATTTTACCTTCTAACTTTAGAGCCAGTTGCAAATCTATTTTTGATCTTCCTTCCTTCAAGATCCTGTGATGATTTTACATCCCTTGGGACCTCTCAGCTGCAAGGTTATTAAGAGTGTAAAGGGTCTTTTTGGTGCCAATCCTCTTTTTTCGTTTGTTTGGTTTTTTACATCTATTTTTTTTTAAAGGAAATTTCACCAAAGTCCTGCTAGCAATGAAGGTGGCTTAGAGCAGATTTCATCTACAATGTTTGCAGGTTTTTCAGCCAGTTTGTTTCATTCCTACATTACCATTGCACCTCCTTTTTTCCCTCAGTAATGTTTAGATGCCTGAATGGTCAGATGAATTCCATTATTTTAGTGAAGTGCAAGAGTAACCCTGTTTTTTTCTTTTTGTTGCTACTTCTGCATATGTGGATTTTTAGAGACTCGAAAAGCATGAGCCTCATATTATTGAAGACCTTAATAAAAGCAAATATGCAACTTTTCCCCCCCTTAAAAGCCCTGATAAAAGGGAGGAAATTATACTGCTTACTTCTCCTATTAGAAAATGTCTGTGCAGAGGCAGAATGGCTGGATGTCTTTTTAATGTCTTTTTACTGTAGCTGTCAAGCTAGTGCTCACAAGCTGCCATCTAAACTGCCCAGTTGTCTTTGTGTGAAGCAATGCCACAGTCAGAGGACTCAGTTCACAGTTCTGACTGAGGTCCTGGTGAGAACACATTGATTCAGACACATCAGTATGCTACTGCATCTGGGTTTGGGGTCACAGCATGCCCAGAGAGTCCTGAATCTGTCAGCACACAGCCTTATACCCTTCACTCTTACATTTGATTGCAACTTCTGACAACACAGCTCTAGTTTCTTCTGCTGTGTGCAATCATAAATAGGTCACATGCAGGCCATATATTATACTTTGATTTATTTGTAGGTTTTGATTGAGTTATCCAGCATCTCTCAGCTTGACAACACTCCTCGGTGGTATCCTCTTAAAGAACAGAGTGAAAACATAGATCATGGGAAATCTCATTCTGAAAAGAGTAGCCAGCAATCTCCAAAACCATCTGTCATCAAGAGCAGAAGTCATGGAATCTTCCCGGACCCCTCCAAGGGTAGGAATGACTTGGTGCACCTGATACGAAATATTTTCCCAGATGATGTGTAAACCTTTGCTATGTGTAAGTTCTAATAGAAAAATAAAGATACTGGTATGAAGTTTGTATAAATTTTTATTAAAAATGCATTTATCTCTGTGATTAATTAGTTGGAGACAAGGTTTAAGTTGTCTCAATCTTTCCAGCCAGATTACTGAGCAATTATGTCCTTAAAACAGCAGCATACAGACTCTACTACTATTCTAGATGTGCTTTGCACATCTGCTATAGATTCTGTGCCCTTTTCATTTTCTTGATAGCCTTGGGAAACTCAATACATATTTAGCTTTCTATTTTTCATGTTCCTTAAATATTCTATGGATTTTTTTTCTTCTGAAAATGCCACGTTAATATTTTAAAAAACAATAATTATGCTGCAATAATGCATATGCCTTTCCAGTCAATGATAATGGATTGTAGCACATCTCAGTTGTATTGGAAATCAGTGGAGCTGATACAGTAGAAATATGCTAATGTTTACAAAATCAGAATTGATCTCAGTGTCTCCTGGTTCAAGAAATTTATCTCTCTTGTTTTTATACTAAGTAGTCAGTGGACAGGTGCTCTTTTAAAACACATTATGTGTCCTATCAAAGCAAAAAAATATTATATCTACAATCCAGATGGGAGCCCCAGAGGGACATGACTCTGCTCCATCTCCTCTCTATTTCTCTGTTTAACATTTTGCCAGGGACTGGTGTCTATATAAGATGTCTGTCTGAATTAGAGGTAAGTATAGAAGATATTGTAAGTTAGGCTGTCATTTTCCTGATGGCATTATTCAGGATAAAATTACTTGCATTGGCTAAATGTTTGGTACTGGTGTTGGTGATGCTGCCTATGCCATCATTCTACCAGTTTGAACCAGCACAGGAGGTCTAATTCACAGGTGATAAACAAACAATACTAAATAAATTATTCCCTGGGCCAGGTAATAGTGGGAAAGTAGAAAATAATGGTATATAAGAGTTTGATGATATATCCTGAAGCTTTAAATGGAAAGGCACAGCTTAATCTTTATTCCTTGTTCTGGGATTCAGCTAGAGAGACCAGTCAAGAGAAAGAGCATGAAATTGTTTGTTTTTAATAAATGCAAGAGTTGTACTTCTTCATTTTCCTGGTAGACATGCAGGTGCCCACCATTGAGAAATCCCACAGCAGCCCAGGGAGCTCCAAGTCTTCTTCTGAAGGCCATCTCCGCTCTCACGGTCCCTCTCGCAGCCAAAGCAAAACCAGCGTCACTCAAACCCACCTTGAAGACGCTGGGGCAGCCATCGCCGCTGCCGAAGCAGCTGTGCAGCAGCTCCGCCTTCAACCAAGTAAAAGACGCAAATAAATTCCTCAGCATGGCAGCTTAATGTTCATCTGTTGCCTTTTTCCCTGCTGTCCTTCCCTTTTCGGCTATTTTCTTTTTTTTTTTTCTGTTCTTGGCACACTGTGCTCACTCTGTTCAATGTCTTTCTTTGTGTGCCTGTGTGTGAATACATATAATTACAATATACTCTTGTATTTAGAAGTCTTTTATTTATTTAGTTATTTATTTATTTTATGAAGACTGCAGTGAAACTGGCTGTTTCTCCATCAGTCCCTTCACTCATGGTCCATGATTTCCATGGTTGTGCATGACTCACAGAGAAGTCCATTGTGTTTTGATGTCACTAGATACCTACCAATGAAATAATCAAAACCTGCAGAGATGAAACTGCCAGCTCTTCAAATTGCATACAAGACTGAGACCACATTTATAACAGGATGTATCTATAAGTAGTAATCATGAAGGACAGTACTATACACACAAAAGAAGATTTGAAGTTAAAGAAACTTTTTTTTTAACTACATGGCTGAGATTTCTATTTTTGAAACATGACTGTAAATATCTATTTTATTTTTTTTGGAAAGGAAATATAAGGCAACTTTCTTTATATCTCAGATAAGATTGTGTTAGTGATGAGCAGAACAGAAATACAATAAAAACATTAAACACAATAATTGCAAAAACATTAAACACACAGAGCCAGTAACAACATCAGATTTCAACACTGTTGTCAAGTTAGCAAACTCAAAGGGAGTTGAGAGCTAAGTCAGGTGTCAGAGTTCAATTTTTTAGGTAGATTTTTACCATGGATTGATTAAGGGTCAAGGTAGATTTCATCTGACAACTTCAAATAGGTTAAAATAAGTTAATAATATTCCATTCAAAAGGATTACTCTCCAGAGTATACTTCAGACCAGTGTCATCTGATTGCTAGCTGAGGGTTTAGTTGATGGCAAATTAAATCTCTCTGACTGTGAAGTCATTGTGTTTGTCTTTAGGATTTGTTGATATGCCATAAACTCACCATGGTATAGTGCAAAACTGGGGGAAAATTATTTCCCTTGTCTTCACTGTCATTAATACAGAAACAGCCAGTTTTGATACTCTTTAATGCTGTGCATGTGGTGTCTCTTTGGTGTTTGAAAACACTACTTACTTAAATACAGAAAAAAAACCACTTCTGTTTGCATGAATAACATTTAAGCTGGTTCCATCTGAGGATACATACTCTGGGTTTCCATTTCACCCACACTGCCACAGCAGCACATAAAAGCGGTCAGTCTAATCATGCCAGGAAGCAGCACAGACACAGCATAGCAGGAGTCCTCCCTATTCAAAGAACTCAGTCTGACAATCTGCCTCCACCAGCCAATGACAACAAAGACCAAAGCCAACTAGCCCTCAGGAAAGTGATGTCTGATGGACCAGTCAAGCCTGAAGGAGGTGAGCAGAAAGACATGGTTAAGAAACCAACTACATCCCAAATACTTCTTGCCATGTCAACTAATTCATTGCGATATTTAAGTATTTATTTTAGCCCTCCATTAAGTGCTGTAAATGTTAACATGAATCAAGAACTCTGCTTGATTTTTCCACCTATCAGCGCATAAATCCATCATGAAAAACTGTGCTAAGAAGCATTATGAAACAACAAATGTGTGCACTTCCATTCCACTGGAGTAATTGGAATTCTGTTAAAAAGTAGTATAGCTTTGCTCATGTTGTTGCCTAATAAAAAGCATGCATCCAAGCTGGTCTGCTTATGCATGATTGGACATTTCTTGTACTGTGACAAAAACCTAACTGCACATTTTTGTTTCTAAAAATGTAATCAGGACAATAACAATTCTTGTTTCCTGTTCCAACACAATTATCATGTCAACAGTCATTAGCATAGATAATTTTTCAAACCACCAGTGGAAAGGAAAGGAGTTTTGATCCATGTATAGCTCAATCTCTTGATACTTTTCCTATCAGCTTCTTTAAAAATTATTTTCTACTTGTAGGCACCTGTAATACCACATATCATGAATTTATTCCCTCATCACAAATAAAGAGCCAGAATCTCAATCAGTTCAAATCGCCACTGTTCTTTTGACTTCTGGAGCATCTTGTTTATTTCCATGGAATCTGAGGGATAATCCAAATAAATGTACTGACTGAACTCCCAGATGTTCTTTTGTGCTGTAATCCCTTCCTAAGCTCTCAAGATGCATTGAAGGTTTTTCTGTCAACACCATTGCACACATTGGACAATATGAGTTGGCTGAGAGGGGTGCAGGGGAGAAAAAGGAAATTGTACTTTAGACAATATATTCTAAGGGTTGTGGTACAAGCTCAGGCATCATGTCTGAAAGCTGCATACCACTGCTGGGGGGTAGACCATTCAAATCTAAATGACTCATGATCTTTTGAGATGTTGTGTCTGTCAAGTTTTATAGCAGACTCATAGCCCTGTGGTGATGCCTTTTCACATAGATAGGTAATGCAAAACATTTTGCTTCTGATGTAAGGTTGAATATATAAGGTTCAGATAAACTTTTATAATAAAGAAATAGTAAGTCTGTTGGCTTCAAGTGCCTGTGCCAACAAATTGATATTCTATCTTCTTTACTTTTAAAATTGCAAAAAGAATATATACTGATACGTACTTGGCTCAGCAATAAAGGAACCATCATAGAGATTCATGGGAATAAGAGTCCCCACTATAAATAATGAGTCCACATTATAATAAGAGTCCAGTCCACAATAATATATAAAAAAAAGGTTAAAATTATTATGAAGACATGTAGTACTTTCGTCTTTTTACTTCTGACAAATAAACACAATACATGGTCACCTACACAATGCTTACAAGTCTGGTTTCAGACCTGTGAGATGTTTTGGCTTTTCTTTATTGTTCCAAAGATAGTTTGTCCAAATTTATTCACATGAGGTGGGCCAGTAGTTACCATTTTGAGGTTAATGACTCTCATGGCTTTTAGCAGGAATGAAAAGCAAGATGATTTCACAGCAGTTCTGTGGAGTATGAAAGTAAAATGAGTCTATAACCTCTAATGGAAAAAGCTCCAAAGATACTCAAAACAGCTTCCAACTTATGGACTTCTTTGTGGGATGAAGAGATGAGAAAGAAAGGAGAGATTTCCCCTTCATTGTGAACTATGAATATCAGGGCATGGTCAGTCCCCCAGTCCATTCCTAAAGGGATGATGCATGTTTGTGGTACCCACCTCCATTATACCCTACTTTATTGGTAGCTGCAAAAGGACACATAAGGAACTGGTTTTAATGACTGAACAGTCATCTTGGCAAGTTAGTAATTTTTTGTTACTATGTCTCAAAGCCCTTTACTAAGGAAGCCATTACAGGTGATACACAACATTATTATTATTTTTTTACCACAGCTATTTGTCTGTGCATTTATTAAACAACAGCACCTTTTAGAAGAATTGTTTGGGTTTTTTCAGCCTAAGTACACAAAGGTGATGGAAATGATTCTGTGCTGAGAAGTCCCTGTATGCCTAAGATAACCCTCAGAAAGAGTGTCCTCTTTTGATCTTGTCTCTCAAAAGCTCCATATTTTCTCTTGAATTGAACTGGCTCTAGAAAAAACAACAAACCAAGCAAGACAAGGATCCTCAGTCATTCTGACAATGCCTCAGAGAAATCCTTCTCTACTTCTGATTCCTAGGACCCTTTCTATTGGGTCTATTTTGTCAGTTATCAATTGTGTGTCTCTTGAGAAGTAACAAGAATATCATAAACAAGATCAGCACTTATAGCATAAATAGCATATCTTGTGAAAACAAAGGTCTTTCATCAGTTTTTTTTGTTGAACTGAATTGTTTCTGTATTCCTTTTAAAGAGGAAAAATTTATTTAAATCAACCTGCTTTAAAATAAGGTGAAGACGCAACAAAAAACATTGATTTTTGCTGAGAACCTTTGTTAAATCCAACATTCAGCTACAGCAGTTAATTAAAAATAAACCCTGAAGTATAATTTAGTCATTCCCCATGAGAGATAAGAGTGTGATCTACAAAGAAACCAATTGCATGCTACACTTTCCAATCACATCCCTCAGAGAGGAACAATAACATTTAGAGCCAACTCTTTGAAGCCAGAAGTTGCAAGGGATCCAAGTCAGAGGACGGCTTGAGTTAATTTCATTTAGGTTTTGGGCAATATATGAATCATTTCCAATTACACATTCACTTTAAATTAAGCACATTCCCTTCAACATAAATTTGTGTATTAAGAGTTTATCCACCAGATGAGTCAGTGTTAGACACAGTGTCAATCAGTCCACCACCTTTTCAGTCAGTAATTTCTCCCACAGAAAAATCTTCTCATTATATGGAATTTTCTTTGTAGGTCAGATATGTTTTAAATAAATTATTTTAGAGTTCTCCAGATAATTTTAAAGTTGGAGATGTTCTGATTATTCAGAACACCACTAGTTCTCTAGATACATGCATATGAAAGAGTAGGTGTATTTGGAATATAATTTCTACTGATTTTAGAAAAATGTCTTTTGAAACCTAGCTTTTAGATTTAAAGGAATAAATAACATGCTTTAGTTTTAATACCTTTCAATAAAGTGAGTTAGAAAGACAAGGAACGGAAAAAAACTTCATCTGTGTTAAGCAGAAAGGTGCACTAGCTCTGCCTCACCAATAGCAGAAATTTGATTGGCTTGTCCTTCTTTGCAGAGAAAAAGATGCCAGCTTTTCCCCTAAAGGACAATGATTGTACAATGAAAAATCAATTCCTTTATTACATTAGAATATCCGAGGGTGAACAAAACTCCAATATTTTATGACCAAATAAGAGAATTTCTAGAAATTTATTTTGAGCCTTCCTAGACTCTTTGAAGAGCAGTAAATTAATATTTAAATAGTAAATAGCTCAGTAAGTGGATTTAAGTCTCAACATCATTTTAGCCCTATACATTTTTTATTCTTTCCAACAAACACTCACGAAAAAGAAGCTACAAGTCAATAGGCTATTGCTTGTATATATTTTGTTGATGGATGCCATAGGCAACTCCTCTTCTATTTGGCTCACATTAACCCAACCAAAAAAAAGAAGCAACCTGCCACAATAAAAACACTGCTGTACTCACCTGAACTAGTTAGCAAGTGTTCAAGATCTAAAGAAATTGCCATTTTTTTAAATTGTTTCAGTTAAAGATCTAAACATCCCTGGTAATTTGAGGTAATACGAGCATTATAATTCTACAGGAATTTCTGTCTAATTTTCAATAAGAGAAAGAATTTTTCAAGATCAAACCTCTACCAACGTAAAGTCACATTTCCTTAAAACACTCTCTGACACATATACCTGTATTATATTTTTTGTCACTGAAAATGGTGGGGTGGGGGAGGTGGGGGTGAGGAGGAGGGGAGAAAATGGAGTCCCACAGGATTTCATAGAGAACATTTCATTTTTTACATTACGCATTCTCTATCATGACACAACAGCTTTTCCAAACAGTTGTATGTCAAGTGATTTTACTGGCTGGGGGAGATCTACTCTCAGAGGTGATGCTGTTAGCTAGAATAACTACAGTTTCAAAACTCTACACCAGCGTTTTCAGAATGGTGCCCAATTAAACCTGTCAATTTAAACATCTCAAAGAATGCCAGTTTAGAACACTTCAGTTCAAAGGATAGCACACCTGCTTATAACTGTCTTGAACCAACAACTTTGACACGAGTTCACTTAAGTGTCACCATAATAGGTTAAAATACCCAGAAATGCAATATGATGCTTGCATCAAGACATTGTCATCACTGTACAACCCATGATGCAAGACTGAGCCAGCCCTGTGTAATTTCTAGCCACTTAGCTGCAAGAAATTAAAATTTATATGAATTTTCCTTATCACTAAGTTCTATTTGCTGGCTTTCGCAACAATGGAATGAAAGGAAATTGCTTTCTAGGTTACATAAATCTTCTGAATTGGATATGATTGTGGTTTCAAATACCTGCTAATTCGGGATCCCTTTTGGTCTGTATCCATTTTCACACATTTAATGGGCAATGCCATGTTTTAATTTCCTACATTATTTTAGGATATTTCCTTCACACTTAAATAATTTATAGCCCAAAGCTGTTTAGTGACTCATGTCACTATTTTCTTAATTTCCAAGTTAAATGGACCTTCATATTGCTCCAAATAACCCATTTCCAAGAATCATTACCAAGTAAGAACAGTTTGTCCCCACTCTCTGCAGATAGCAGAGAGTGTCTTTTCAGCCTTGTTCCAATCTAATAGCTGGTCCATTTTGCTTTGGTTATTCCTGCTATTCACTCTTTCACCATTTTAAACTGACATGTAATTTCAGAGAATTGCTCAGCTTCTTCATTTGATAACTCTTATTTCAAAAGTATTTTTTCAACATTCTGTAGGGTAGACTAACCCTACAGAGAGCATGGAAAGTTATTTCATCCAAATTGCTTTCCTGGGTAAAGAAATTACTTCAATACAGTTTAAGAAACCTGTTGTTCTTCTGTTACTCATCTCAAATGGTAAATTTCTCTGTAAAGGGTTGTCTTGAACTTTCACAAAGTATCCCTGGTCAGTATATGGTCAAATCCATGTCTAATATACAGCTGTGGCTGAGATGGGTGACACCATGGCTTAAAGTCCTATTCAGTATGAGGGACCATTAGGAAAATAAACTGTCTTGGCTGACCTGAGGTAGATGTGCTTGATCACTGGTTCTTTATGTATTCCCAATCTGTTGCCAGTTCACAAGCAACAAGCAGTTCCAACAGTTTTACCCTTACTGAGCAAGCTGGAGCAGCTCTTGCTTTTAAAGCTAGCAAACACTTCATGAAAACAGGAAAACTGGCATTTGGAGCACTTTGAGGTTGCAGCACTTGAAACACAAGGCTACTGAGAATGAAGGGCAGCCAAGCTTCTGCCAAAAGACACTTTATGAGATGCCCAGTCTGTTGGTCATCAGGAAATTACACACAGCAGATGGGTGCTTTCACCTTCTCCCACGGGCTTGCATCTCTTTAAGACTCAGTGTGATGCTTTCAGCCTTTTTTGTCATCCAGAGCTTCTCAGAAGATGGACAGTTAAAAGAACCATTCATTTCAAGTAATTAAAGGCCAATTGGGGAAACTTAATCCTGAATCCATACTTGATGAAGGTATTTTTCCTTCTCCTGTTTCGTTCACAAACAGAATCATCATTCCCAATGTGTTTTCACAGTGTATTTCTGTTTCTAGACAGAAACTGGAAAAGGGGAAAATCTACCGTTTATTTACTAGGAGAAAGTGCTGGTTGAGTCTATTCTTTCCTCCATATGAACCACAGAACTGTAAAGTCAACTTTTAAGAATTTAAGTTTTTTAAAACATCCATTCACTGTAGAAGAATAGCTGGAGTGTCTGAGAGTGCTGGATTGTTTCCATTTTCCTGCTGACTGATTTAGTAGCTCCTGGTTACAGGTCTTGTGTATATGATCTGTCTTCCCTGTATTAAGTTTTAACAAAGCATCCTCTCTGTTGTCTGTTGAAAACAGACTTTTCTGAACCATTAAGTGAAATCATATGCTTTCCAAGCTTTCCTCTCTTAGTGATTTTAATACTATATTTTCTTCATGCTAAGGCATGACTTACATGTTTTTCTTTATTCTAAAGGACTTTCTTCTAACTGGGTCCTTCAGCCAAAGCATAATCAAATACATATTTTTGCCATAATAATGATAATTTTAAAAAGTAGAAATAAAAAATGGAGCTGAAAGGTGAGGTCAGTGCTAGCCTCCATTACTGAATGAACAATTCTTTTCCAAAAAGGCATAAGGATTGAATTTATCATGTCCAAACGTCATTCTGTTAAATTTTTCCTTTTTTTCTGTAAACCATGCAGAGTACAAAAGGTATCTCTCTAATAATTTTTTTTGGGGGGGAAATCCTTGTCCTACACCAGGTATAAAATTGTCATCCACTTTCTTGGAACCTGAAATAATTACTGAAAGCAGTTGAGAACTTTTCCAACTCATTTATATATTATTCACTAGAATGATTGACCTGAAATTTTGTTCATGCCAGAGCCTGTAAAACAGGCAGTTTAACAGAGTCACTCAGAGGCAGCATTAACACCACACTTCAAACTACTAAATGTGACATATGTACCCATTAACACCCATTCCAAGTAGAGAACATTTCATCTCATCGAGAGAACAACCAGCTAAAATAGGATTAACAGATGAAAATTAAATCAAACCACAACAATAGCATTTTATAATAGGAAAATCTGTGCCCTATTTCAGAGAAAGCAGCTCATATTAAGGTTTTAAACTTTCATTTCATATTGCTATTTTTCATAGTTGAATGGCTGGGCAGCCCAGATATAATGATATTGCAGTCCTTAGAAAGTGCCAAGCACCTGATAAACCATGTAAAGGGTTTACAGAAATAGGGCTGGAGGGGATGAAGGGATATCTCCTTTCTCCCAGAGAGAGGCCAAATGAAGGTGCATAATGACTTTCAGTAAAGTTTTGTCTCTTTCATCTGCTGAGGCCTGAAGAGTCTTTTCTCTAAAAATGTAAGGCTTTAAGAATCATGTAATTGGCAGTAAGAGCTTGCCTTTGACAAGTATTTTAAAATTTTTTAAGCTTTCTAAGCGTTTTTAAAAGTTGTTTATTGGGTTGGTTGGGTTTGGGGTTGTTTGGGGGCGGTGCATCACTTAGGAGCCAGAGAATAATTTGCAAAAACAAAAACAAACAAAAAAAATAAGCATAGCTCTTACACCCTCTAGGTACTTAATATTCAAATGATGAAAAGTGCCTTCAGATGCATTCCTATTCAGATAAACATTATAGATTTCTGTAAAGCAAGACAGTACCTTGTAGCTTCTGGCACCAGTGTGACAATATCTAATCCTTGAACCCAAGTGAATCCATATGAAACTGTTCAAATGCTACAGACCAAAGCACCTTCTGCCAGAACTTTGCTGTCAAAATCCGGGGACTAAAGAATTTTCTAGCACAGGCAGATGTAAGCAGAAGCTCTGTAACTCAGAATTAACCTGCCCTAATACCATAATTAAAAGTAAAATTAAAACTAAATATGATGGAATGGTTGTCTATCCTTTATGTGGATATGAACCCAAGTGACCAAGCAAGGTGGAAATTGTTCTGACACTTTCAGGACTTCACAGACCTTACATAGACTGGTAAGACTAGAGGAGCAACAGAGTGAGCTTGGACCTTCTTGTTAAAGTTTCTAAGACAATGTTTGCATGTATTCAAAGAGAAAGGGCAAGACTGCAAATGAGCGTGTGTACAAGTTTCTTGAATATAAGAGCACGGAACTAGTTCTATCTTTCCACATAGAGCAGAACTATATCCTTAGTTATACTATAGATATAACTAGGAAAATATCAGGGAAAATATTGCATGGCAGCAAGCATTGCCACGTCATCAGAACTCCAAAGTTTTGCACATAACCAGCAGAAACTTAGAGGTCTAGATGTATCTGTAAAAATCCCGACATGTAGAAAATGTGGGTGTCTCACAAGTTATAAGATGATCTCTGTATCCAGATTCTGAATTTGTCACGAAACCAGCTGTAAATCTATTTGTGGATTTCATTTCTTGTCACAAACTGACACTGTGATTCATTACTTTCATAGAGCAGACAGGAAAAAAAACCAAAACGAATAACATTAAAATTTAGAATTTTCAAAATCCAGTCATGAATCTAAACTTGGATCCATTATAACCATTCACCAAGTGAAGTGACCTTAGGGAAAAAAAAAAATCAATATGGAAAATTATGTGAATTGGTGAAAACAGTAGAAAAACTAAAAATACAGCATACTGAATGTGTAATCAGGATACAGCTGTTTCAAAAGAAACAGCTATGCATTGATTATAAATAGATGAAGCAAAACTTCTAAGCCATTTCTAAAGGCTTCATTCAAAATTTTATGGATTAAACTATATTCTAGGCTCTTACTGGTTTTAGAAACCCACCAGTAAAGATACAAGAAATAGTTTTTACAGCAAAGTCAGTAAAAAAAAAAAAAATCCTAGATATGAAAGATCCTTTCAGGCCAGATATGTTATGGTGGAGATATTTGCTACACTAAGTAAATTCATGCCTAGGGCAAGAACTGAAGATTCTTTTCTGTGCTGGCACAATATTGTTTTGGCTTCTATGGGTTTTGCAGATGTGTTGATCTTCCATTTGTACTCACCTCTGAGGCATTTGTCATGCCATGGCAAAAAAAAAGCCAACAAAACAAGCTAACTTAAAGGAACCCTCAGAATTCCAAACAGAAAACATTGTGGGGCATACAGGTCATGCAAACACAATGAGAACTGAGGTAATGAATCAGTGTGGGACAGGCATGAGAGAGCCACAATTCAGGCTGTTAAATACAGGGCAACTGGCAATAATATGTTATAACAGGGAGTTTGACCTCTCCTCTCTGAAACATCACTCTTGCCCAGCATTCTCAGCAGCATTTTGCTGACATGTCACCACAGGCATAGGAATTCACTCACAGCACCACCAGCTGAAAGTGATAGAGCAACCACTGCACACAGCCACCCCAGCTGGTTGTCTGTCTGGAAAAACATGGGTGCCTTTTCTCCAGGTGAGATATTGAGAGTATCTGCTAATAACACTATGATTTTAAAATTTATTCTTTTGTATTTACATCCAAGAAGGCAGCCTATGATCAATGTGTAAAGTCATGGAATAGAGCTAAATAATAATTTTATCTGAAAACAACATAGACTGACAGATTCCATTTCTGTCTGTGGGCAATAGTGGAACAAAGGAGATTAATAGAGTTGAAATTATAGAAAAAGTTATGTGACAACTTGGTTTACCAGTGAAGAATCACCATGGAGAATTTGGATTCCTTATCCCAATTCCTTGGGATTGCACAAGGATTGATGATATGAGAATTGCTTCATTTATTGCTTCTAGTTCAAATTACTCACCTGTTTTTTGCATTATGTTTGAGGAGGTACACTCTTCTTCCTGGTTCCACATCAGGCAGCATGCAGCATTCTTCACCAGAAATATTGTTCATTTAATCAGGGATAAAAAATATTGATTGCTAGTTTAAAGCAAGACACTCTTGGGGCTCTGGCTCTTATTACAATTCCAGTTAAATACTTGTCTATTTTTAAAGAATAATCTCTTTTAACTACTTACATAGAAGTTTCACAGTTCAGCAAAATAACATAAAACCTCATTAAGTCTTCATAGGAAAATAACTTTGCAAAACATTATTTTCCATCTTCAGTATATGTGCTCAGTAGGTTGAAATAGATGAAACATGAAAATAGCAGATCTATTAGAGGACATCTAGAAAAAAAAATCCTCAAATCTGTATTAATATTCCCAGACAACTGTGTTATTCAATATGAGAATAGCTACTCTAGTGTTCCTGTATTAATTAATATGTGTAATGTCACTGTGTCCTTTTTCCTTTGTATTTCTCAACTTGCAAAATGCAAAATACTGGATGATTTGTTCATGTAGTGCAGTAATGTCCAAAACACATAATAAGGCAATCTGAAGTAAAACTAACATATGGTGTACTAACACCAAATTGTTTTAAATTAGATGAAGGCATCTCCCATCAAGTTATGTTCATTAAAATTCTATGCATGTAGTAAGAGAGATCCAGATGGGTCGGAGCAGTTGAGAAATATAATGCATAGCTGTGTTATGTCTGAAGAGGGGTGGGGATATTCTCTGTCACTATAGGTTGCCTGCTTATGCATCTTTGCAAACTCCTCTCCTCAAAATCACCTAATGCAAAGAGCATTTCATAAGGAATATGAGGAAGGCCCACTGGGGCTTTCATTTTCACAAGATTATAGTGTGAAAAGTTTTAGATGAATAATTGGTTTTCTGCCACTTTAATCAGAAAAGCAGTGTTAAGCATTCTATCCCAGTCTTTTGTTTTTCCTTCAGGCTGTTGATTTGAATGATTAACATGACTGGAGAAAAAAAATATGGTGGTGTACTACTTGGTTTAGAGCACCTTATTGTACATGAAAACAAACCTCATCTGCAAAATATGATAAAGCAATGTTTGAATGTAAAAATATAAAAGTGAAAGTGTTTGCAGCATGTGATTTTGATAAATTACTTTTTTTTTTTCTTAATGTCAGTGGTACTGATGTCTTACAAGTTTTTAGTAACCAAATGTTCCTGCCCTGTACAGCAAGGTCTGCTAATCACCGACCTGCAGAAAGTTCTGTCTCCACTGGCTCATCAGCCAGTAGCTTTGGCAGTGGATACAGCATGGATAGTGAAGGCAGCAGCAGTGCCACGGGAGAGAATAATCTGTTCCCCATCCCAAGAATGTAAGGTTTTTCCATTCCTGTATTGTATCCTCCATGCACAATTTATAGCACTTTCACTGTGCCAGTCTTCTTCTTATGTAGTTTCCTCTGCAGACTTGAGTTAGGCACTAGAACATCAGATAAAGGGGAGAATTTGCCAGAGTTCACACTTTTATTCTGCTTTGTTGAGCATTGAATTGTTAATAACAAGTCAAACCACAGTCTCAACCTTGTGAATTTCTTCCTCTCACGTAGGAGATGTGCTGGTCTCAGCCTTTGTTGAAAGTGTGTAGAGTTGGGCTTAGCTTTTTTTAAAAGTACAGCTATTGTAGGATTGAAAAAGCTTAAAGTTTTCAGATTTTCCTCCCTCTGTAAAGAGATGCTACTAGAGCAAGGGGAATTCATATTCTGGATACAGCCCCAGCTTTACCCAAGTTTTTAGGAGTTCCAGAAGAATTTCTCAGGTCTTGGCTGGAAAAAGCTTTTTGGTACAGAGTACCTGTAGGAATTATCAAGCTACTATCAGTGTAATGATCTTCTTAAGTTATTTATTTTCCAGATTTTTTTACCCAGTAAGTACTCCACAGAGAAAAGTTTTGCCAGGATTTTTTCACCTCCTCTGTCAGCATGCACCATCATTAATCAATTTCATTTATATTCCCTGATAGGACAAAGTAACTTCTGATCAACTTAGTGATTGTGGCCTGAAAAAAATTTACAGATTGACTGTTCTCAAAATATTAGTTGGTTGTCATTGTTCATTCATTGTCTGCAATAGTTGTTCAATATTTTCTCTGGAACAAAAAATGTTTGCTTTTCCCTTGAAGTTGTGAACTATTAGTCTGAAAAGATATAAGCTTCCTAGAAAAACTTGAATGAAGTGAAAATTCTCTACAACTGTGATATTTCTGAGTATTTATCATTTTAATAAATAAAGCTCAATGGTATTTGTCTAAATCTTGTTAGCAATTAAAAGGGAAATAGAGATAAATCTAGGACTTCAATCTCACCTTCAGAATCTAGGGGGATTATGTGAGCTTAGACTGTAGGGTGCCAATTGTTTGATTTGTATTATATTTTTCACTCATGTTGTTTTAAGCAAAAAGGGGGAAAAAAAAGATTGTCTTTGACAACATCAAAAGAAAAAGAAAAATATTGGACTGTCATTCCTAGCGAGAAAAGCAAAGATACAAAAAATCTTTGTGCACAATAACACAAGATGGAGCTCTCAATAAAAATTTTCTGTTCACACATGCCAAATTTGAGTCCAAATAACATCACTTACTGTGTACTGACTAGCAATCTGACAGTTCCTACAGTTACTTGCTATTTGGCTGACAGACTCATTGGTCTCTTAAGCCTGAAATCAGCCCTGCTTCTACTGAAAAGCAGGGGGAAGGTTCCACAGCTTCAGATTTTCTCATATAGAAATGTGTTCTCATAAATTATACTTGATTAAATAAAATATATCCATGTCTCATTTTTCTAAGGCCACACTATTTTTTTCTTATGGTATTTTAAACTAAGTTTTTATATGCTTCCAGAGTATTTAAAATTACACAGGAAATTTATACAGACAGGACCCACTTCATTTTTCATGTTATTTCCCCAGGGCTTTACATAGCAATGTAAAGAAAATGAATGACAAAATAACTGTTTACCATCAGATCATTAATGGAGAGAATGTTTAAAATAGATAACTGTTTCCATTTTTGAATTCTCTATAAAAATTCTTATCTCTGTGAATATATGAATAATTGAAATTCTACTCATCATTTGCATTCACACTGGCTTGATAATGACTTCAGGGACTCTGACCTTGTACACTAATTCAGCAAATCCAAAAGACCACAGCTTACAATTTGGATGCGAAGTATTAAGAAGGGTAATTATTTTCAAGTATCTTGGTATTTAAATTCTTTTTTGGTTATAAGCTCTCTGCTTAGACTAAGTTTCTGGTCTATCAATAGAAATTGTTGGATATGCTGAGTTTAAACTCTTTGTTTTAGTCCAAGTGCTTTTAACCATTGCAACAATTAGTCTTGAAGCAAAATAATTAAATAGTTACACCATGGGAATTGTTTGATGAGGTAACTAATTAGAATACTTGACAATATTAAGTAGCTATAACTATCAAGGGAAATTAATAATTATTATACAGTTACATAAATCTGAATATATCTTGTAAAGTCTAATTTGTTTGTTTTTTTTTTTTAAATGCTCCTATTATCCTGTTGTAATATTCTTGAAAGCTACTCATGTTCTTATCTCTGATAAAGACCAGATTCTCTATGCCTTTGTGTTGTCTAACCCTTTATAGGAGTACATTGGCTGGAAAATAAAATTTGTTTTGAATGCAAAGGTGAAAACCAATTTAATGATGTATAATGAATATAACCCTTGGGACAAATAATTCTTGTATCATATTTGTAAGGATTTATGAAGCATTATCTGCAGAAGAAGGAAATAATAGCTTTCAGTTAAAACTGAATATGAAATCCCTTGGAAAACTGTGATTTTATACTAATTTTTTAGTTCCCTGTGAATTTGGATGACCTCAGACATGAAGTTTTCTTCTCACAGGTAGACACTTTTCTACCCACAAGTAAAAAAGAACACTGCTGACCCTTTAACCCCAAGGAATCACATGCAACTGAAGATAATGCCTTATAGTCTCTATCACAGCAGTCAGAGTCTTAAGGCAAAAAGAAAATTAGAAGCACAAATGTTTGAGAGTGATTTTAATCATGCCTTTGAGCTTGCAACAAGTATATTTAAAGATAGCTCATATTTTACCTAACATTCATTGGGTAAAAATAGACATTAAGATTCTAATGAAGGTTCTTTCTACATAACATATAGGAAAATAGTGAACTCTAGGGCATGATTTATTCCATTCTCTTTAAGAGTTTTCAGAATTTTTCTTATGCTGAATCTTACATTCAAAACCTATAAAGTAAAGCAATCATTTAAGAAGATGACAACCACAAGAATGACTTACCTTTGAAGTAATGGTATGGTAGACCAAATATCAATTTTTATGACTGCTTATTATATATTTCACTGTTGACTCTAACAAGAGAAAGTGAGAAGATTTGCAGCCCCAGACTGATGTGGGGCAGGTAGCAGACAGCACCTGATGGACCCATTCTGTGAGAATGTACAGGCTTTGCAAGATGTGATTGCAGCTGCCTTCAAAAGAGAAAAAAAGATAATATTCTTAAAAGAACAAAGCCTCATTGGCAGAGATGTATCATTGGTTTAGCTCTTATCTTTCTATGGTTTTATTGACAACAGCAACTGTATCTTTTCACAGAGGGAAGATGAGCCAGAATGGACAAGAACCAGTAAAGCAGTCGGGAGTAGGAGGAACTGATTCAGAAGGTAAAAAGAAATCCAAACAGCTCTACAGTGGTGCCCCATCTTTTTAGGAAGGATGTGCCTATTTCTTTGACTTGTCATGCTGTGAAAAATTAGTCTATGCTCTCTTTGTATTGTAGATTAAAATCCTGACTTTCATTTTCTTTAGGGGCCCTTTAGACAGAACACCAGTGTAATGAGTCTTCAGTTTAAATGAGAATGGTGTCCTACCTGTATATTTAAATTAAATAGTTAGATTACAATTAATAATATGTAATAATATCTGTCTTCTGATGTTCATTGCTTTCCAAATAAAACATACAAAGTATGGAGCTGACTCAATACTCAGTGGGTTCAAAGAATATGTCTAATGCCTACCAGGCTCTATTTTTATAACATTTCAGAATATTTACTTCATAAATCAATTATTAATATTAGTGTTTACATAAAACATTAATTTAAAAGAAAAATATTAGCTGAGCAGGCTTGACTGCTGCACTTAAGGCAGATGAACTATAATAAAACATTTATTGGATTGGGAAATCCTAAGTGATTTTGTTTTGGTATTATTGTGGTGCTGAGAAAGAAAAAGACATTGTAATATTGGAGCTGGAAAGCACCTGACAGAATGACTTTCAAAATTTCATAGAGAATGTGATTATCTTTTTCATGTGTAATAATGGAAAAACACATGAAAATGGAGAATGGTTTGTACTGAAGGACACATTATGAAAATTTCATTTCTCTTTACATATGAGGTATATTCTTCCCAGTGTATGTTTATATTGACCTCAAATATAAAACTTTATTATCATGAACTTCATATTATTAATAAAATAAGACCTTTTTCATTTAGATTAATTTAAATAAAGCTTTGAGTATCAATTAATTATTAAATTGAAATTTTTAAATATGATTGATAAATTGACCTTAAGTTTATTCATTTAAAAAAATCAACAATTTTCAGGTTTCTAGAATCTCTATAAATGAGGAAATAATTGCTGCTTCCATATTTGAGGTAAAAGCAATCTAATGTTCCAAAGAGCTGAAGAAATCAAATTAGAATTTACAGGTAGATCTGAAAAGTTCTTTTTTCCAAAACAAGAATTCTTACTCATGTATATGCATTTTACTAAAAATTTCTATACATATTACTCATTAAAAATACTCAATAATTTGTTTTATCAAATATCAAATAGGAAATACTTTGATAATATTCCAATCAAAATTGAATTTTTCACTAGCATATTTAAGCATTTTAAAAAAATCTGGTTTTTAAAAGAGAAATGGTGGGATGAACATGGAAAGCCAGGAATTGTTCATTTTTATTTTATCATGATAAGTTTTATACAGATTTATAATTGTAAAAAATATCTTTTCATTATTTTGTTCATCATAAGTTGCCCTTCAGGTTATGCCTTGGATCTTAAATTTCAGAGCCAACAAATACAAAATATTTTCATTTCTTATTGGCATTATTAATTAACCCCAAACCCAAACAAATACAAGTAATTATAATCCAAACAATACCCAAACCACCTTTTGAAACATTCTGAAAGATGTGTATGTAACATTTGGTCTGAAATTACCTTTCCAAAGTTATGTTTCTTCTTGTCTTCAAAATTTGCAAATGACTCAAGAGCTGCAATTCCCTAATTTTCTCTCACAATGCAATTCCCTTCTGCTACCTTGGGAGCTGTAAATGTTACAGTTCCTAGTCTGATAAAATGACTGGTTCATATTGAGTGTTATTTGCCATTGAGAGAGGCTGGTGCAGTCAGCCTGGATTTTAGTGTCTGATTTCTAGCTGACTAAGAGGAGAAAGGTCAGTGTCAAAGGATAAATTAAACTAAAAGCTGGAAAACAATTCAAGGGCATTTGAGTTTCAGCATGTAAATGTAATTATCCTTTGGGAAAGTAGTTCAAAATTTAGAGGAACTCAAGATTAACTGAGAATTACTTCAGCATTACAGATATATTGTGGCATACTCTTTATAGAAGAATAAAAGAGAATGAAAATCTTAAAACCATGCATTTTCTGTAGTTCACTTACCTGTGTTGTGGACAAGATGAGCTGTGGAGTTCAGTGGAAGCAAATATTCCTTTCCACTTTTCATTAGCTGTAGAGATCTCCCATAGCTGGCATTTGTATTCTTATTTGCAAATAATGACTGAGAGTTACATTAAAAACTTTTTAATACTGGTACTCTTTTTTTTTTTTTTCTAGATTTTCAGACATTCTTAGGGCATAACTTCTGTAAAAAGTAGCCTTGGGTTAGGCTCTTTAAAATGGTGAAGAAAAAATTTAGTTGGTTGAGCCTGCAGTTGTACTACTGTGTGAAATGTTTTAGTCATCCAAGTCATTCACACAGGCCTGACAAATGTGGCAGGGGACTCAGAGGATCTTTAAGACCAGTAGCTGCAGGCAAAGAAAGGTGAGATCCTCAAAGGACAGTGAGAATTGGTTTCTGGGTGGCTGAAACAAAACTGTAGCAGCAGGGTTTGAGTTCAGCTCACGGGAGTATGACAACAAAATTTAGGCATTTACATAAGTGGAATCTCCAAGGAAAAATGCTCATTTTGGAATTGTCTACTTGTGTTAAGGTTTATTTTGGGAATAGTTTTTGTGCTTTTATCAAATATCAGTATAGTTTTAAGTAAATACTGGAAAGCAGTGCTATTTACTTTGCTGCCATAACCAAATGGTCAATGTAAACAACTGTGATTCTGTCTGATAATCTATGTTTCTCTGAATATAGAATCTTCTCATAGTCTGTGTTTTTGTACTACTTAATAATATTAAAAAAAAAAAAAATCAGGGTTTTGTTCTTGGGCACTGTATTAGTTATTTTTATGATATGCATTGTTGCATGCTATCTTACTCTGGGCATTCTGCCCTGAGCAGATGAAATACTTCATTTTCTTGAGTTTCAGTAAATCTTGTTATACATATTGTGGTCTCCATTAAGTTATGCAAGCCAACTTTTGTATTTGTGTCAGAAAGTGCAATATACCTTGTTCAAAGATTTCTTATGACCTGGTTAGAGTATTACAGACATTATAAAAAGCCCAACTGCCTCCATGTAAAGATTGAAACTAACAATTAAAAACACATGATTAATATCTTGATTCAGTTGTAGATCATGATTGGTCTCTCTGTCCAATGAGGTTGCTCAGCCAATAGGCTCCAGATGGTATTTCCCACCTACCAACCATTTATCCATTTAAAAAATATATGGGGAAAATTATTTCCATACATTTTTAAACTATGAATTTGCTAGGTAATCCCAAGATGCCATTGCTTCTAGTAGAAGAGAGATGTATAGATATAAACAGCATTGTGATGGAAATGTTCTATCTTCTCCTGTTGAGGATTCTCTATGCAGGCAAAATATCATTCTTCAGTCATTCCTCAGTCCTCAACCACTGAGGTCCATCTAAAGCAAAGACTCTTTCAGGAGTATGTCAGGGGGTTTTTGAGTGAATGAGTACTCACAGTGCTTCTGTAATCCTCTGTGGCTGGCCTTATTGTTGTGAGGATTTTCAGTCAGAAAATTGGAATCTTTCTACAGGAGTAGTGCAGAACCTCATCCAAATCTTCCAAGACAGTGGGGTTTTTCTACCTTTCTTTTTTCTTTTTTTTTTTTTTTTTTTTCTTATTACCCTCCAGTCCATGTCCTGAATACCAAAATCTTCTGTTCACATGTTAGGCCATGTCTTAAAGGTTCACTTTATGACTTTCCAGTGGTCCTTTGAGCCTCATACTTTGAGTGTAATTAAACAAAGTTCTCAGGTGATTGAACCTGAACAGAAATCTTCAGAATGTTCTAGTAAAGCCCCAGTAAATATATTTCCATAGGACAACAGAAGGAATAGATTTGCACCATTTCAAAATCTAAACGTGCTCACATACTTACTGAATTTCTACAAAATGATAGGACAAAGATATGTGCTCATTTAAGTATAAACTTTGATAAACTTTCAGGAGTTTTCCTATTTTTATTTTATTTTTTCATGCTAGTAATTTGCCTAAATTAGATATTAAAGGAAATAACAAAAAGCAAGCACAACAACAAGCCCTAAACATATTCTGTGATCATAATCTAACAAATTTTACAGTACTGTGGGTTTAATTTCAACCATTCAGAGTAGTCTAAGATTAAAAAAACCCTTTTTTGTTTCTAATTTTTGAGTTCTGTGGTTCATCAGCCAAAATGATAAACTAATAAATTCAGAATGGTTTAATTTCTTATCATTATATTTCAATAATTTAGGCAGTCTAATCTTTATTCATGACAAAAATTGTTGAAATTCCACAGAAACCTTAAAACATGCTAGGAAGTCATTCGAAGAAGATTTTGGAAAGGTGCATGACCCTCTGACTGGGAATAATTTGACTTGTAAATGTTCCTTTATAGCTTTCTGAACTGTCCTAGTGAAAGTTTCATCCATCCTTTCTGCACAGAATAGACCCTGGAGCAAATTGTCTTGCAAACTGTTTCATACTGTTTCTGCTGAAGAGGAGGACCCAAAGTGATAAGTGGATTAGATCTCTTGAGTAAAACAAGGCATGAAACAAACTGACAGACCAGGCACATCTAACCAATGCCATGTTCTTCAGAGTAATTAAAACTCAGAGAAAAGAATTCATTTTTACTTGTTCTTAAATTAGGCTAAAGTAACACTCTTCAAACCACAGGATTCATTGTACTATGACCAAGAACAGGCTGAGGGCTTGTTGCATCCCACATTATAAAAAACTTGCATTTTGATTTCTTTTAAATCCCAAGGTTGAAATATCAGAAGTATGATATTAATCCTTATGGGGATGTTCAGAGAAAAATGTCCTAATATTGGACCTTCAACCAGAAAGTTATAAGAGGAGAAAAAAGGCAGATGAAGAAAATTATTGGCAGATAATTGTGATACAGTTACTGAGATTTGCAAATGCTCTTGTATATGCACAGGTCTATTCTTTGATGTCTGGTTTGTCCAGGCTAAAAAATAGGAGGCTTACTGCAGGTGAGAAACTTTCTTGCATTAGAATAATCAGAGCCAGAGCACCTCTCCTGTGGAGACAGGCTGGGAGACAGTTGGGGTTGTCCAGCCTGGAGGAAAGAAGGCTCTGAGGAGACCTCGTTGTGGCCTTGAAATAGATAAAGGGGACTTACAAAAAAAGAAAAAAACTTTTACCATGGCCTACAGTGACAATGGTTTTAAACTGAGAGTAGATTTACATTGAGTATATGAGGCACTGGATCAGGTTTCCCAGAGAAGTGATGGATGCCCTAACCCTGGGAGCCTTCAAGGACAGGATGAACACTGGGGGTTTGAGCAGCCTTGTCTAGTGGGAGGTGTCCCTGTCATGGGGTGGGGTTGGAAGCAGATGCTCTTTAAAGATCCCTTCCAACCCAAATCATTCTATGACTCTTTGATATGAAAGAGTTGACAAAGATTTTTGAAGGGCTCAACGCACAAACTGCAAATATGCCTGCTGGGTGTGAGTGGGATTCTGGGAGCTGCTGTCCACTGAGGTGTTTGACAATTACAGAAGTAAAAACATTTCTGTCCTTCAGCAGTGATTTCTTCTGTCCCTTTGATTAGGAGCATCAGGCACCCACATTTCACACACCTCATCCAGTGTTTTGTTTTGAACAGATAGATGAGTCAGTAACTCTGTGCCAGGAAAATTCCACTTTCTTTTTAGTTTCTTTGGATTGTTTCAACTACTGAAGCAACATCAGAATGTCACATGTACAGTACTGGGTAGCAAGAATCTGAGAACTGCTATTTCCAAGGAAAATTGCAAGTATAATTACATAACATACAACTGTTCATTTCTATATTTATGTCAAGAAGTGACTGAATAGACAGAGGAACTGTGAATTCACATGCTGGAGTAGTCTTCAATTTACCTACAGATCATAAACTAGTACATATTTATTTTTCTTAAATTTGATTAAATTGAACTAAACTGAATTTTTTTTATCTTCTGTAACATGATTCCTGACTCCTGGCAGTATAAAAACAGCATACAGAGCAGCAATAAATGACGAATCAGAAGCAGTGGCTTTCACCACGGTGGAGAACAGTTCTGTGTTTCTGGACCAAGGCTTAAACCAATTCTTTTCAAGGCCTTTTAAGATTGGTATCTCAAAACCACTGGAAACATCAGCTATTAAGGTCAAATACTATCTTTGACATTTGCTGCCTTCCCAAAAACTCAAATAATTCTGGATTTTTGCACATTTAATCCTAACATATACTAAAATGCATGAGAACCTGGAAAAAGTCTGGAATTGCAAGTATATTTTTTTTTTTTTTAATCAAGAGATTAAAAGAAAAAGAGATTTTACTGACTGAGTGTGAGATTTCTGGCTTGATTCTAATGGGTATTGATCCATGGATGTAAAGAGAAATACAGACAATCTGAAATGTTACCAACATTTCATCACCAGTCAGATTACCACTGACTTGAACAGTGCTTGAACTGTAGTTTTTAAGTTTTGAGTTCATGTCATATACATAGCAAAAGAAATTGCTACACATTCTCATTGTCTTTCCTCAAGAGCAATTGAAACATGTCAATCTCTTTTTAGAAACCCATTCTTAGTGTCTGTAATACCTGCTTTTATAGCCCTATTGCCCTTCTGATTTACATGTAGAAAACTTTTTTTTTTTTCACAATAAAGTATTACTGATTAAAATGTAATCCTTTCCCAGGGAGATATCTAATTGAAAGAAGAAGAAAAATTGCCAAAGTTCTCTACTATCCCTATAAATAAAAAGGCTAAAATTCAACCTGACTTTATTTAAACTGCCTTTAATATAAAATCAGAACCTTGCTTCCTGCCATTACCTTCTAGCAAGGGTCTGCCATCTACTACTTGACACTATAATTTTAATCAATGCCTACAAAATTTAAAGCAGAAAATACCAGCAAGAGTAATTTCACAAGAGCAGCTGCTACATTACAGAGCAAAAAAAAAGGACATAAGGGAATGAAAAACAAGTACTGAAAGCACTTGCAGATAGCCTGTCATATGCTGATTTTAAGAATTTAAAAGACCAGATATACTTTCTGTCACAAGGGATCCTTAAGCAATGAGCCAGGCCAATGCACTGACAGTAGTCCTTATCCTCTCTCATTTCTTAAAAAGAAATACATATTTTATGCATGTCCCCTTAAGCTAGGAATAGCCTTACTACTAATGCCTAAAACCCAAACTTTAAAAACTCAGTCAAGATAAACAACAGCAGCCTTATAAACCCAAGTATTATCAGCTTCCTCTCTAAACTCTGAGAAGTATTTTTTTATCCATCCCCAACTGGCCCCACATTCTAATTTCCCACCTGGCTCTCCAGTAAAAATTGGAGCAATTAGTTCTGCCTTCCTGAGGTATTTGCCAGTATATTCCAGCTGGTTTTCCTGAAAAGAAGCAGAAAGAATTTAAATAAGAAAAAAGTTGACAGCCAGAGATAAAAAAAAAAAAAAAAAAAAGAGGAAAAGAAGGACAAGTTCTGTGTTCTTGTATCCACATCACAAACAACATTGATTTACAGTGTTACAAATCAGCCTAGTTCTGAACTGCCACTGTAAAGTGTCATCAAAACAAAAGTAAATAATCCAGGGAGACTGTGCTTAACTGGTAGCTATGCTACAGTTTCTGCAGCTCTGAGTTCTGTATGAACTTTGACTAAAAGGCAATTAGCCCTTAAATTATGTCTCAATATAATTCTAAAACAAAATGATTTTTTTAAGTTTTAGCTTTAAAAATTCTGCTTTTCCCATGGAATCTGTTTACATTTTTAAAAAATTACTAAGACAAATGAAGCAACAAAAAAAGCTGAAAAGCACAAATATTTATTCTGAAAACCAAAATATCACACCTTTGAAGTAATACTTCAGTAATCACCTGGAAAGTTAATTTGCTTGGTTTCTATTATTAATCACTTTTACTGGCCTAGCTCTTAAATACATTTCAGTTAACATAAAGCTTCTTGGAACTTTCAGAAAGCTTCTCTTGGTGACCTCTTGGAGTTGCAATGAACTGTGAGAGTTGGAGCTTGGAACCAGAATGTAATTCTGATTCAAGAGTAATGGTGGTAATGTAATTCTGATTAGGTTTGAGCTTGGAATCACTAATTCCATCAAAAACATGACAAATATATATTGTTTAATGTCAGAATAAAAAAATATTTATAGAATTTTGGAACCTTTTTTAATAAGATGTGGTTATGAAGGAAATCTGATTTAATACTACCTGGCACATTTAGTATAAATTACCAGTTAATAATGAAGACTGTCCACACTGGAAAGCAAGCAGAGGGATCCCCCCACGAAAACTGAGCGAGGGTGAAGGTGCTGGAGTGTGGTTAACTGAACCTGACCCGTGTCTGAAGAAGGGCTGCTTCATCTAGTGAGACATTTAAAACAGAGATAGAGTCACTTTCCATGGTTAATGTTCATTTAGAATCAGTAAAAGTCAGGTTGAGGCAATAATATGATAGAAAGTGAATTGTTAAATCCTAAATGGTTTCCCCTCTGTCATGAAACTGAAACGAGGACTTAAAAAGTAGAACTTTTAAATGTCAGTTTCATGGAAAATTCAGGTGATCTCTTCTTTTTAGCACTATGATTAGGATCTGGAATTTTGTGCATGCTCCAAGGGAAAAAAAGTAAGTAAAATACATGTGTTCTAAAGTCAATAATATTCAATACTCAAATACATATAGACTATTCAGTAGTATGAATGATGTTGAGGGGGCTTCAAGACATCATCCCAATGATCCCAAGGCACTCTATTGCTCCTAAAAGTCTTTTTCTAACTTGCACCAAAAATTCTTAGCACTGATAGAGACGTCCCAGCTTCATTAGACTGTTCTACTGATTGATTATCTTTAACAGTAACATGTTTTTCCTATGTTCTAGTCCAGTTGCTTGATGAAATTAATACGCAAGGACAGAAATAAGAATCCAAATCCAAGAGCTTCCATTCACAAATATAGCATATTTTATCAAGTACTTCCAGTAAACAGGTTATTCTAAGCTTGCCTACAAATGATAACTCAGCTGTTCCTATGGAATAGTTCTGTGTTAGAACTTTACTTGCTGTATTTATTTGAAAGGTTACAAAAAACAAGATTTTCATGACTTGTTTCTAAACTAGAGAGTCCTTTATAGCTCCTTAGTGTCTTAAGATTCTTAATTTTTTTTTTTTTAGTTTAATTTATAACTTAGAAATTAAAGTATAATCCTGGGGATTCAGAAAAGAGGTTTTTTGTTTACCCTTACATATTCTTGAATTCAACCCCTTTTTTTGGACTGGTATTAAAACTGTAACTTGGGAATGCTGTTTAAATGCAGATAAATCTAGAGCATTTCCAGGTGGGATCACATGGCAAGCTAAAATTAACCTTCAGCTGATCTTCATTTTAGCATGTGAGAGTCCTCAAAATTATTGGACTGTAAATTGTGTTCCAAGAGAGAAGGTTTTAAAAAATCAGTGCATTAGAAGGAATATAAATCATTCCTATGATGACAATGCCTGGATATGTCCAAGTCTTCTGGTAGAGAGTGTGCTTTCATGCCTATAGCTAGAAACTCCTGCTTTGTCCCCACTTAATTTTCAGATTAATTTGCTTTCCATAATGTTCATTTTTGCATCCTATGATAGTATTCTTACAGGTTTGCAGCTCTAATGAAATGTGTTATCCACTGCTGCAGTATGTGAATAATGGCTTGTCTGTTAAGGGAAAGCTTTGGTGGATGTATTTCTTAGAAAGAATGCCTAATAGTTTGTCCTGTGAAGGCATTTGTAATTACTTTAGGCTGTATAAGTTGGTCTTGCCTCCTTTGCATTATTTATTTTGACATTACTAGGCTATGACTGGGAGGGAGTCAAATGGACACAAGACTACACAAATCTAGTAAAAAGTAATGTACTCTGTGTGCTGACACAAAAGTTTATTTATCCTTATATGCAAAGGATTAAGGATCTTCAAGCATAGGTGTGTTCTGCTGTTTGAAATACTGAATTTTCTGCCTCAAACCAGTTACTGTTTCAGAACGTTATGGGTATCCTCTAGATTCCTAATCAAATCTGCTGTTCCACATCAGCCAGTCCTTTTCCTTTGGTTAGGAGCCAAAATATTATAATAAAAATTTAAAGCATTTATTTTAGCTTCCTTATCTAACGTTTAGGTGGGTCATATCAGATGAGATTAGTGCTCCAAATGGTCTGGGTTTGCATGTGTGGTAATGCCATTGCAGAAGTCTTTATTTTCTGAAAACACCCTTTGGTATGATTTCTTTCTGTCATACCTTCTTTTTAAAATATTTCTTTAGATTTTTTTTTTTTTTTGTCTGCCATATTGGCTTTGCACTCTGACTGATTTTGATAACAACAGGACTGAATTTGCATGCCTTGGAAAATGCACAAATCTTCTGGAGATCAGCTGGGTCAGACATCTGATACATACACCTGCCTTCATGTTTGACCCCACTGTAGTACCTACAAGTCCACATCCTTTTCAGAAGCCTGCTAACATTCTGCCTACAATAATTAGTCAGTTTGGGTGATTTACTAGTCCCATGTGTAACTTGCATCAATGCCTGCTGAGAGTGCTTTGGATTCTTGCTGTTTCCTCCCGCTGCTCATCCAATATCTATAGCATGATTCACCAGCCTCCTGGCTGCCTTGGCTGTGCCTGGCTGTGTGTTTAGCTTTTTAGAAACACATTCAAATTCATGGAACACTCTGTTATATTCTTGAAGGAATTGGATTCCCACTGATCTGAATGCAATTATTTGCCTTTTCTATAAGCTAAGCTCTTCTGACTAGTCTGATCATCTGAAAAGTTCCTTTTTCTTGGCAAGTAAAAGAGAGAAAAGGGGATCTTTCCACCCTGTCTCTGGACATTTGTGAGACTAACAAAAAAGACACCTTATCTCCTGGTTTATATGTAAGTTTTAGGACTATTTTGGGTTTCATTTATATTTTAAAGCAGTATGCAAGTCTCTAACTTTATAGAGACACATTTTCCCCATCATTTTTATGTTTGAAAAAGTGAAGCCTACACAATATCTACACTGAGTATCCTCCTTCCTACTTGGTGCATCCTTTTCAAACACATCCACTAAGCAAAGTTATCTAAATTCCTGTCAAATTGTATGATTCAGAAACTATCAGTGCAACAATAGGTTTTTAAAGCCCATGATAAACCTATACTTGAAAGCTGCCATTTCCAAAGAAAGGAATCTAAACAGTGTTAGAAAAAGAATAAAAGGAAAATAACATTAGATTTTTTTCTCCTTTGGAGAACATTATGGGCACAAAAAACAGCTTTCACAGCAATAGTCAAAGAGAATTTAGGAAGCAGATCCTAGGAGATGATCTTCACCTCTCCTAGCAACCACACCTTACCTAGATGTTGTTCCACTGATTAAAGGAGCTACTCCAGATATGCAAAGTTATAGAAAGAAAATGATATTTTGAAGACACTCACCTTTAGAAAAGGGGTATACTTGGAAAAATCCTGCAGCATGAGAAATAGATTTTTCCAATTTGTCTTCAGTAGTAGAGACAATGCCAATGCCAAACTGTTTTCCAACAGCAACCAGAAAGGCAGCAGGAGTGAGTCAAAGACAGTTTTTCTAATAACATTTCTCATTCTTTGGAAAATACCCCAGCAACTAATGTGTCATTGTACACTGTTTTTTTCCCCAGACTCTTGAAATTGTCTTGTTGAATCTACTGTCTTTTATGCAAGTATAGATCTATAAAGGAGGAAAGGTAAAGAGACCATAACCTTTCCATAAATGTCTCATTATTTTGGATATGTGCCTTCTTGCATTATAAGGAAAAACCACTCTAATATCACAGCTACATCCAACTATAATATGACAAATCCGTTGTCTCTTTATTGGCAGCATCTACTGCCCTCAGGTTAGTTGTTCTGAATAAAATTCCAAAATTAAATATTGCTGTTTTCTTGTTGAACAAAGCTGACTAATTTGTTTCAAGCACAATTTTCTGCCACTGGATAAAGATTCTAAATTGAAGACAGCTTGAAAAATGGATATAATAGGAAATGATGCAAATCCTGAGAGAAAGAACACCCACACAAACAACAAACACATCCTTTTTTCTCTGCCCCTCTCTGGGATCAACTGAATATGTGAGTGCATATTTAAAGCACTGACCAAAGGTAATAATTATTCCAATTTCTGCTATAATTTTGAGCAGAAAGTTCTTTCTTGAAGATACTATGTCTGTTGTGATCATGGATTAAAGTAAAAAAAGAAATCAGATCTTTTGGATGCATTTTGTGAATTTATCTACATTATTAGTCTTATGTTAATAATCCAAATTACACCATAGCAGATTTTTTTCATAAAAAAGGTCCTAAAAATTATCTGAGCAGATTTCCTAAAGAAATTACAAGTTTTGATGAAGTTTTAACTGTTTAATTAAAACAATCCCAACAAATTTTAGGAAGGGATGAATATAACTGACATCTTCTTTAGTTTCCTAAGGAATCATTTGAATTAATAACCTGATCTTTATAATGCAGTCCCTTGCAATGGCAAAATGAGATTTCCAATACATTCTCCACTGACTGAAGTGTTTTAAGCCTTGTATGACCACTTGTTTTATGGTACCAAGTTACCTTTGATGGTTGGCAGGAGAACTTCAAGGTTTCTGCATCATTTTGAAATTGGCATAAGTAGGAAGATGGCAGTTCCATCTGGAAACTTTAGATAATGCACACTGTGCATTCTGTCCTTCCATCTGTTCCGATGGCCTTTAAATGTCTCCAGTGAAGGAGACTCCACACTCTCTCTGGACAATCTGTTCCACTGCTTGGTCACCCACAAAATAAAGAAGTACTTCCTCATGTTCAGGTGGAGCTTGCTGGGCATGAGTTTCTGCCCATTGCTCTTGTCCTTTTGCTCAGCACCACTGAACAGAGCTCGGTCCATCCTCCTACCACCATCCCTTCAGATACTGATAGACCTTGGTGATGTCTTCTCTCAGTTGTCTCTTCTCAAAGCTGGATAGGCCCAATTCTCACAGCTTTTCCTCATGAGAAGAAATCATTTTTATAGCTCTTTGATGGGCCTGCTCCAGGATCTCCAAGTCTCTCTTGTACTGAGGAGCCAAGGACTAGACCCAGCGCAGCAGAGCATATGTGGCCTCACAAGGGCGGAGTAGATGGGCAGGATCACCTCCCTCAGCCTGCTGGAAATGATCTTCCATTGGCCTTCTTGGCACCAGGGCACACATTCAGAGCTAACTGTCCACCAGGACTCCCAGGTCCTTTTCTGTAGAGCTGCCTTCCAGCAGGTGCAGTCTGTGCTCCTCCCCAGGTGCAGGACTCTGTGTTGGCCTGCGTTGAATGCCAGAGGGTTCCTCTCTGCCCAGCTCTCCAGCCTGTCAAGGTCCATCTGAAGGGCTACACAGCCCTCTGGGCTACTGGCCACTCCTCCCAGCCTTGTGTCATCAGCCAACTTGCTGGGAAGTATCTACCCCTCCATCTAATCACAAGATTGGACCCAGTATGAAAACCTTTGTGGGATATCACTTGTTGCAGGTTTTTATCCAGGTCTCTGTGCCACTGATCAAAACCCCCTGAGCTCTGCTGTTCAGCCAGTTCTCTATCCACCTCCCTGTCCTCTTGTCCAGCCTTCACTTAATGACTTTGTCTGTGAGGAGATCATGGGAGATAACATCAAAAGCCTTACTGAAGTCTGGTAAGCAACATTCCACTGCTCTCCCCTCACCTATCCAGACAGGTTTTGGAATGCACGTGATGCTTGTGACAGGAGAGAATGCCTTCAGTGAATCGAAGGAAGTTTTACCATTGGAATTCAGAATTGCCCCATTTCAGTTCTGCAATAAATTCTGAAATAAATTAATATATTTCATTGCATTGTGCAGGAAACATTGCTTCACTTCTGTATGAATTATATAATATTTATACACGGTCATGACACACATAGATTACATAACACAGCCAAATAGATGTAGTGGCCTGGATGAATAATGTTTAACAGTTTAGGTCGGGGTATACTTCATGAAAGTCATGGAAATTTCAGCAACCTAATATTGGCATGAGAGAAGAGGGATCATACAATGGTAAACTTTCAAGTATGTGAAAAATACAGGAGTGGTGCTGGAGAATGCAGAAAAATTACATTTGAAGCATTTAGATGACTGAGCAATTAAAGTTTTGCAAGTGATTCCTGAAGTTGGGAAATCTGTCCACTGAGCAAACCTGAGCTAAGACTCAACAGGTTTTTATTCTATTAGTTAGAGTAGCAACATTTTTGTCCTACTCTATTTAAAATTTACTGTATTTTCTTTAAAAAGGTGATCTTCAACCCCCCAGGTTATCACAGGGCTGACTCACTGTACTGTATTTACTTTAAACAAGCAGAACTATACTTCAGAAAGTTGCTTACATAAATGTAGGGAATCCTTTGTGACACAGACTTTTTGGAAGTCAGCCTGTCTTGTCTTCAGAGAAATAGCCAAACTGTGCAATTTTTTGCTCCTCTAGTTGGTTTCTGTACTGATGCTAGTGGCATTTTTTGTGTCTTTTTTTTTCCTTTTTTATTACAGTAAATTGTGGAAGGGAAGGTAGGATCTATGAACCTTTTCAAGTGGAAAATTTGTGTAATGGTACATGGTAGAATCAAAACTGTTATGAGCAATTTGAAATTACCTTACATAACTATAACTTCATATACTTAAATTTGAGCCCAAATATTTAGAATTGATTGGTTCAACAAGCAAATACTTTGTGCTGAGGCAAGGTAGATTCGTAGGATTAAGTCTACTTCAACGATATATATGCTTACATTTGAACAAATGAACATATAATCATACACATGTGTTAGGATCAATTAACTTGGTGCTTCTGCCCAAATTAAGGTGCAAATGAGACCATATGTCAATGTCAGGACTATGAATTTTATTGAAGAGTGGATGTGTGGTAGGGAGGGCAGAGAGAGAAGAGAGAAAGATTACGTAGCAATGTAGTCACCACCACATGGATTGCTGTGACATTCTTCCTGCCCTTCCTCCTCTGGTCTTCTCTCTGGTGGGGGTCCTTAGAGTGTTCTTCTGGAGGTATCACTTTTGTAAAATCCAACTCCCAGGTATCCACAGAATTTAGATGCTGTTCCCACAGCTTGGGCGGGCCTGTGTATAAGGACTTGCTTCCTTTCTCAGTTTGCCATGGGGGGAATTTTTGTCCAGATAGGCTGCCCAGATCTGCCTCAGCCTGGCATCTTCCTATTGTTGCCTTCTGCACTGATTGCAAGTTCCCACATCACAGTGGGGTTTTGTCCACTTCACCTCAGTTTAGGCCTGGAATTAATGCCTTCCTTGTTGCCACCTGTGCCTCTGGTGGTGCTTTATCTTATGGGAACTTCCTTCCCTGACAGTGTCTTGAGGTATTTCATGGCATTCTTTAAGTCCTGACAACATGTGCATGTATACACAGATATATGTACACAAATATGAGTTATAGAATCTCACATAGATATATACATACATATGGACACACATATATTATGACTTAATAGCTCTTTGGCATACCTCTTTGGAAATAAAAAACAAACCTGGGTTCTGAATGAAATGCTTCATCTGTGTCTATGGGGTTCTTCATTATTCTTTTGTTTCACTAGCTTTTGTTATCTGGAGAATGAACATCACTGTTTTTAACTGCAATGGATAACAAAAAAAGATTAGACCTGTGTTGCATAGTGGCTCTGATATAAAAAGGCAACAAATCCTATTAATATTCAGTTTTGCAATTGACTTTTACTTGTCAATTGTAATGGTCTTCCTTATTATAAACATTTACAATAATTTGATGATTAGTGATTTCACTGGAAATTTCTTTAGAATCTTTAATAAAGAATAAGGAAAATTATGATCTGATATTTAATATTTTGCAAGCAGGACCTGCTTAAGTAGTTTGGGCATTTCACTGAATAAAAAGGAGTTTTAATTCAGTCTCTTACTCATTCTGTTTCTATGTTAATTATCTAATTAAAAACTTAGAGTTTTGTCTACTCTACATAAAAAAAACGTATTTCAATATCTTTTTACAGCTGGGACCTCCAAAATAGGTAACACAATGAGAAATTTCATCATGGGGTTTATGGAAGGATCAGCCACTTAAATAAAAAAATTCTAATCAGTGGAATAAAATAACCAATCTGAAGATACAACTGATCTGACTTATTTTAGAGATCTATTTGCAAGTGAGACCAACTGCATTCTAGATGAACAATCCCTCAGATGAAGACAGCAACGCTCAGACAGATGAATCCCAGCAGCAGGGTTACCTAGTGTCCAGCAGATGTTAGGTGACAGCCACTGTAAAACATTATTCTAAATGTATCAAGAAGTAACTTTTATGCACGTTTAACTTTATTTGAAAAAAATGCTAATTTGATTTGGTCTGAAGTTCTAAAATGACTGCTGTGCTCAACACTAAGTGCAATTACCATTCAGAGTAACTTCCATATTTATCTTGAACTAACAAGAAGCACAAGATAGTGTCAATTGGGTTTTTTTTTTTATTTTATTTGTTAGAAAAGGCTCTAATTAGAACATAAAAAATAGAATAGTTTTGGGTAGTTTTGGGTTAACAATTTATTTGGATACAACATAATCATTTTGAAATCATAGACATAGAATTGTTATAGAGAACCAGTCTGAACACTGAAGCAGGTCAAAATTCTACCAGTTTTGTACATCTGTAGATAGCAAGTAATAATTCTTTTTTAATTGCAGTTATATAATTTATTATTTTCAGTTCTTAGAGTTCAGTGTTTTTAACCAGTCTGATGGGGCTGCTTGTTTGTTTGTTTGTTTGTTTGTTTGTTTATCTTATTGATTGGTTAAGGGTGTTGGTTGGTTTGTTGGTTGGTTTGTTGGTTGGTTGGTTGGTTGGTTGGTTGGTTGGTTGGTTGGTTGGTTGGTTGGTTGGTTTTTTATCAAGGCGAAAGGAATTTTTCCAGGATTAGTGATCAATTTAACACTAAGTTTCTCTTTTCTTTCCTCTTGAGGAGAACCCCACACTAGTCCTCTCTTCTTTCCACCTTTCAAATCTCCCTGGGAAAAGTAAAAAATACCAAACCCAGCACTGTAGAGATGATATCCTGTAGAATCCTCCCATAGATTAATTTATTAACACAAAACTCATTAGAAAGAAGTAGGAACATTCCTGATTCACTGTATCTTGATTTCTGTAGATCTGCAGTTGCTGAATTCCTCCTAGGGTTTTTTTGTCTCTCAGAGGAGTTGGTTTTATTTGCTGAAAGAATTTCACTCACAAAAGAAGTTAGCAGACAGCAGGTTCCCTTGTTGACCTGGCAAGAAGCTCTGGGTGCCTAAAGAGATCAGATGTGCTCTTCTCTGAGTCCTGTACCTCTGTGGAGATAGTGGGTCTGTCCCTGCTCACTTCACTGTAGCTCACCAAGAATCATAGCAGACAGAGTTAAAATCTGTCACAGTTTTGAGGGAAAAATCTCAGCAGAAAACACAAGTAGATCATAGCAAAACACAACACATAGAATTAGTAACTTCCTGGGTTTTTTTAGACAGTGTCACTAATATTTATCATCACTGACAGTTCAATCTATCTCAGATTTGAACTATTTCTATACATCATATAAATTTAGAAATAGGCTTTAGGAGAGGCATTGAAATAATATCAACAGTTAGGAAAGTGTACTCTCAAATACTTCAGTGATTTCTTCAGGGCTGAAAACCCACCTATTTATTTCGTGTTTAGACTTTTAACTCACTGTTGGTTAATTGAAGGAAGAAAAGGATCTCTCACCAGCTGGGAAGGTGGAAGCTAATGAACTCTTGGAGCTCCTAGAGGAGCAAAGATGAAACTGGAGAATAAAGGACAAAGGTGATGTGGGAACTTGTCAGAGGGCATATAATAATTTTAATGTTCCACACCATGGGCCTGTTTGCAAGCACAGACTTTAGAAGTTTGGGGAGTGGGGAGCCCATGAGGAAATCTAGCATATGTCTGTCAAAACAAGAGTGAGAAAAAGCATAAATTTAATACTTTAGATTTTTCTATTAAAGAGTAACAAGGGACTGAAGTGTCCTTGAGCTCTGATGTGTTCTCAGGCTGTTACATTCCTTTTGATTTTTGCCTAACAGTTGGGCCAAAGAGACAACCCAACCTGCTCACTTCTCAGAACTAAGCTGTCTTTAGACAAACTCCACATTTTGCTGAGTCCAGCACACTTCATGAACACTCATTTCCAGCATTAAAATCATTGGGATTCACAACCAACCTTCAATTTATATAGAGCACACCCAGCCATACGTCATCAGACAGAAAGGTGTATCCAAAGCATCTGAGCTCTCCAGCTCCCTCCAGCAAAAAAAGGAGCAATGATGAACTCAGCTTGCATTCATGCTATGGCACTACTGACTTCTATCTCCTGCAGCAAAACTCTGGAATGAACTGGACTTGCTTTCATGCAGAAGTGCTAACTTGTTGATAGCACCACAGCTATATTTAAAGCTCTTTTCCTGAGGCAGATTTTCTTTATTGTTGACAGTAAAATAGATAGGGTATAAAAAGAGATTTTTGTTTTCAAACAGTTGGGAAATAATGCAAGGACCACAAAACAGATTCAATATTCTTTAGGCTTCTTTAAAATGAGCGAAACTGAAAATATGCACGTGGTGCCCAAAGCAATTTTAAAAAATACTGAATGTCCTGGCATTGGAGACAATGTTTTTTTCCCACAAAGCAACAGATTATTTTTCATGGTCTCATAGCAAAATTTGCAGTGTCCACTCTGTTCTACTCCAAACAGAGATTAAAACACTCTTCAAACCAGATTTTTTTTCCAAGAAGGTAACTTGTAAAATGTAAGCAACAATTTTTCTTGAAACAATATTAATTTAGAGAATGTCTTTGTGATCATTATTACTTGCAAACTGGGCTGTAAAATTAACTATGGAGGGAGCAGGTCGTAGGAAAGGATTCTTCCCTTCCTCTGAGTGCTTGTTAGTATGAAGAAGATGAAGTCAGACTCAGAGCTCAGCAGTCAGAAATAGGCAATAGATAACATTCACAAGCTGAAGTAAAGGAAATTCTAACTGAAAAAAGGGAAAATAAAAAGCAAGCTAAACCAACCAACCAAAAAAAAACACACAAAGTTTTGGTTCAAAACTTTACAAAAACACTCTGTTCAGCCTCATCTAATGTGGAAGTTAACCCTGTGAGTGTGAGGTTGGACTGGAGTGCTCCAGCAGTCCTTTGCTCTGTGAATCATTCTATCAGTTTACAATCGCCTCATAAAGCACACTTTAAACCAGCATTATGTCTGTAAGATGCCATTTTTCCTTTCCCTGAACTTCATCTCTCCCTTCATGGTGAGATAAGGCATGTGCTGATTCAGGTTAGGAGACTAACCCAAAATCAGTAGGCTGGGGTGGGGCAGGGAGGGGGTGAGGTTACAGCGAGCAGGATCCTTTCTGCCAACGAGCTCATTAGGCAGCTGTACAAACATTATGGCCACAGGAGATAAAGTCAGGGACACTGTGTGGGAAGCAATAAGCAGGAATTTGGAGAGAGCTCTTTCAGCACTAGTGCCTGTTTATGACTTTTTAAGACTTGGTGATTAGTTACAGGTAACAATCTTTTCAGCTAGACTGGTGCTGAGGATGGTATAATTTTCTTTAGGGGAACAACTCATCAGTAAAAGTTTAAAGCAGCAATCTGCTTCAACTGTTTATTAAAAACTCCATAGTGTTTTCCATAACCACTGAGCTGGTTGAATTCCTCCTGGTAATTGCTTGATGTTCCCTGCTGCAACTGCCTACAATTAATGTATTCTTTCCTTTCCCTAATGACAGCAAGACCTGGAATATCTGATCACAGGCTTTGTAAATAAGGCGTTATTAAAAAACTAAAAATTGTTAAATAACAGAAAAAAAATCCAAGCCAGGTGGTTTATTTTGTACATTCTTTTTCTGAGTGAAAGGATGATGGTTTTATGGTAAATCCCTGAGGAAAACTCAGCAATTTTTTTTTTTCTTTTTTTTTTTGTCAATGCCAGTTGCACCAGTTTTGTCTTTTGACAGCAGAGGAGTTAATTCTGCCTTTACTCGTGCCTGTTTTCAAAGCATAACAAACAGCTTTCAAAATCAGAAAGCACAGTACTCAGCAGGGTAGCAGACTTGCTTTATGTTTCTTGAAGCATTCTTGATAAAAAAATACTCCTTTGCTGGAGCTTATATGTCACATGGAAAAAGGCAGTAAATTCAGCATGAAGCTTGAAAGCTTGTTATCCTGTTGCCTCTATATGCTTCTCTGAGATAGTTTAGAAAAGTAGTGAAGATTACCAATGTACATTTAGTTGCCATTACTCTAACTTCAGCTGCCTCACCTGTCTGATTGAAAGTACTACATATAATTACTTATTTTTTTGTGAAAATAATAATTGTAAGCATATAATTCAGACCACTGTCCTTTCTAAGTTTTAAGGGTTTGCTAACTACCACTAGCATGGTTATTATTAAGGGAAAAACCCAAAAATTTTACAAAGAAGAAGTAGTGCAAGCTGCTGAAAGTATTCATCACAGAAGGTCTGAGATTAAAATTTTGATTTTTTAATGGAAATTGTGACTATTAGCTTGCAGCATGATGGACATCTCAGGCTAAGCTCTATTTATTGTAGAGGGTCGTTTATGTTGTGCTGTTGAATTGTATTGTAGGGTTTTTATTTCAAAATTGGAAGTTGAGTGTTTTGCACAGGATAATTAGATGTCTTGTGAGTCATTTCAGTAGCAAGTTTGCAGTCTCCACATCAGTATGATGGTCCTGGGTCAAAATCATGGACTTAGAAGTCTGCATTCTTTCCTGCAGCCAAACTATGTTGGGAAGGAGGAATGAAAATGTCATGAGAAGTTAAATTGGTGCTTACCTGAATTACAATGCATACACATACTCAAATTTCAGGCATGAAGATGGTAAAATGTATAGATTTGACTGGTGAATAAAGCTTCTCTCTCTTTGGAAGAGCTACCAACAGAGAGACCTTGTGATTTCAACACAGAGTGGAACATGAGTCTAACAGCACTCAGAGACTTGCAGTTCAGCAATGGATCCACAAAGTCTTGCTTGTGAAACATCAAAACTTCATGCAAGGGGACACTTGTGGTACATGTGGCCAGGAGAGGGTAAAATTGGGGAAAATAATTTTAAAGATAAAACATGGTCTTCAGCTTCTTTGGCCATGAAATCCTGTATTTCACAATGATAATAACAACAGAGAAACAATTAGCACTACCACCAATCAACAGGTCCATTTAAATTCATACGAGTATGAACATGTCATATTTTCCAAATCAGATGGACAACTTGCTCCTGCTCTCAGGGAAGAAAACACAGGTCAATTTTACATGATGAATCCAGATATCATGCTTTGAATTTGAGGAAGTTGGCTCATAGATTTTAGCTAAACATTTTCTTCCTACAGTGGATCATCATCTGAATTGATCTTTAGTGATTTTATTAATGTTCCTGAGCTAATCTATATCACTACCTCAATATTTGCATATTTAAATATTTCTGCCTTTATTTTTATGCTTGTGTACTCAGTGATTTCTTACTTTCATTGGGAACTCAGTAAAAATCTTTTCAAGTCACTAAATACTGTCAAATGCTAATGAGAACTACTGAATCAGTCTTTGAATCCTTTTTCTTTTCCTCAATCCTCAATCATTTAATATTTTGCAAGGCCTTTACTCAGTTAAAAATATTTCTGAGATTTTATACAGCTGGTAATAATTTTTCTGACCTAGAATTAAGAGACATATTCTCTGAGTAAATATACATCACAGACTGTTTGTTGTGACAGATGCAGAAACAATTTGTTGGGCATAAGATTGCTCACAAATAGCACTGAAATTGCAACTTGAAACTGCTTCTTCTATGTGATGATGAAGGAGGAGTTTGATCTGGTACTCCACTGTTCTTTGCAAGGTTCTCTGTGGTGGTGCTGAGTGTCTCAGCTGGTGTGGTTTCTAACCATGGCTGGGCACCAGCTTGGCAAGTCATGAATATCACCCTAAGGGACAGTGTTTTCTTGGGTTTGAGCCAATTCCAAGCTATATTCAGTAGTCATATTATGTCTCTTTAGGGTATCTAAAAAGACAATGCTGTAGAGTTTTTAAATATTCTTTACTTCATCAAGACTCCTTTTGTGGTGGCTCTTTGGAGTAAAGTATCTTTCTTCAGTTCATGTACAACTGAACTGGAGGTTTAATAAATCTGTAGATCAGATTTTTATTCAATCTTCTCTCTTACAGTATGAAATTCTTTCTGAATAAGTTAAAAATGGAGGAAAATATATGTTCTGATTTCCTAAATCTGTCTTCAATTTTAGTTTAACCCCCCCCTCCACCCCTTATTTTCTGTTCTAAATTAATTGAAATTGTAAAGAAAGCCTGTACAATTTCTTCAGGTACTGCCATTATATTAATGAATGATGATTGCAAAGGCACTTTATTACAAATTACTAAGGAATACATAGCAGTAAAAGCTTGGGTTCTTTTCCATGGTCCAGGTATTTTACATTTCAATACTCACCAGACAACTTTTAAATAACGTGCAAAGAATCTATGCTGCACTTTCTGTTTGTGAGGTCTTGCAAAACACTACTTTCAATTCCCATATGCACAGCTTTAATTTTAAAATGTAAATTATAAGCAAGACTTCAACAGTCGTCTTCAAAAGAGCAGTTTTAAATCTCAGAGATTCTTGACAAAATCATGAGGGTTGACCTCAGTGCATAAAGTCCATGAAGTACTAACTCTCAAAGCAAGAGACAGCTTTTTCAGTTGCCAGAAAGTAAATCTACAGGAGATGTCAGAGCATTAGCTCACTATGAGATACTCCTTTGTATTCATTATTGGAAAGATTCAGCTAATTATAAAAGTTCCACTGCATGCATACTGCCCAGAGCAGAAAAGGATTTTCAATTAGTTACAAAATAGTTGGGTTTCCTTTTATCTACAGATAGATGGTGTATGCTTCAGTGACTTCAGAAAATGGAGAGAGTTTCAAAACCAGACAGATATAAACACCAACATATGTGTGTTTTCTTATCCACCATTTCTGGTGCACATCATTTTGAGAAAACTTTCATCAGAAAAGTTTTCCAGTTGCAGGTGGAATTGATATAAATTCCAGGTGAAGGCCAAGAAATCATAGCCTCCAACCCCCTTTTTTGGGACACCCTCAGATTCCAGGACAGGATTACCTCTTTTCTGCTTGGTGCCAGGGAAAGATCCCAGCATCTGAGAGGAATCAGTCTCTGACTATTTTTTTTTCTTTAAAAAGTCCTGAAAAAATATTTTAGGTGATCATATAGAAAATTTTCAGTCTTGCACTATAAATCATCTCTGCTACAAATCTATCATATTCTCCTATGACTGAATATTAGGCCCTTTTATTTTATTAAAATCCATGATTCCTAGCTCACCTTTCTTTGTGAGAGGACTTCCACTGTCTCTCCAATTTCCTATAGAAGTTCAGAAACTCAGAAATATTTGTGGCATTTTCACCCCTACAGAAAATTGTGACTCTTCTGTAGCATAATTTTGCCACCTGGAACGTGGACTTAAAATGTTGACTTTTGCCATTGCTTTTTACCTTATATATAATTCCAGTTAACTGGAATTAGCTGTTAACTTCTTTCTAACCAATTCACAAGCACTCTAAATAGAAATCCATTTCTAAATAGAAACCCATTTTCCCTCTCTTTTTTCTTTCCATCATTTCAGTCTTCATCACAAATCTGAGTGGATTTGCATAAGTGCTGTACTGTCCCTGTACTTTCTATTCTGCTCTAGGTTTTTATACAATATTCTTTATTCAAACATATCTCTGTGGAGCTAAGCCATGCACATCAGTTCAACAGTGCAATGAAATACCAACTTTAAGATGTCTGTTATAGCAGCTTGAGGGAGCCAGCATTGCATGAAATAAAGAATAATGGAGCTGCTGAGTGCTGAATGACAGGGAAAATGAAAAGTATGCATCCCAACGAAATGCAGGTACATTAGTCTGTAAGGATTTCTGGTGGACAGTCAAAAACTCAAAAGAAAAAAAAAAAAGGCATTGAATAGAAAACTCGAGGCAAGAGCCAAAGGGTAAATTGATATTTCTCTAGACTGGCAACTTTAGGAACAGTGCCCATATTACTGTAAGATGCTTTCAAGCATCAGTCCTCCACGGACTATAGAACTCTGAATAGTACTATGGAATTCTCTGCAGAACATTTCAGTTCATCCCTCCTGAGCAAAATTTGGATTAACAGTCTGGTTTTTTTTTTTTAGTTTTGACTGAGCTGATTCCATTTTTATCCTGATTAATGGAAAGGATCATCCTCCATTGCTCTGTTGGGCAGATTATGCAGGTAGTAGAATCCCAGTAGAGATTACAAGTATTCATTCTTATGCTAAAATTTCCGAGGTTCCCTACAGACAGCCCCAAAATGCTCAGATGGTCCTGGAAGACAGATTTGGTTTTCTTTCCTATGGTAATCACAGCTCTCACTGTCACACAGAATAGGCAATGTCTCATACTCTTACACTTAGTCCTATTAGCAACAATAATTTCAGTAATCATTCTTATTTAATGCAAGAGAAAGAGCATCTCAACAGTGAGCTGCTACCACCGTACCAGGAAATGTAAGTATGCAAAAGGAAATCTATGAATATAAGAGCATACCTGTCTTCCACATGAACAGCCAGTGCAGAAGCTTTTGCTCTGGTACCCAAGCTGTGCAGCACACACGGCTGTGCTCTCCAGTGTGTAGCTCCAGGGAGGTATGAGCAAGACTTTAAGCATATTTCACTGAAAGTGCCTCAGAGCTGCAGTATGAATCTGAGGGGGAATCTGGAAATCATGATGTGAGGAGTGAATAGGCTTGCTCTTACCAAAAATTTTCATCTCCAGCTATCATGATAGTGTGCCTACTAGGTTTATAGCACAAAAGAGTGCTAACATATTGTGTTAGGTTTGGTATGTGTATGGATGTATTTGTGTATACAAATGCCATCTTCCACCTCCTTCTCAAAGAAAGCCTTATTAAGTTACATATGCCACCATGTGTTAAGTAATTTTTTTGTGGGCTATAAATGACTTGGCCAAGCTGTGAAATGAAACAGCTTGTTCCACTGCACTAACAGTGCAGGCTCAGTGCTTATTGTCTGTGCAGTAAATGTTCGATGAGTCACTCCAAACGAAGCCACATCATATGTGGTTCTTACCAAGTCCTTTCAACTGTGTGTGCATCCTTGTGATAGGACAGCTTTATGACAAAGAGAAAATATCAAAATATACTATTGTTTGCACTTTTAAGTCAGAAAACAGTGGTATTTTTTTTTTCAGGTTTATTGCCACTCTTAAAAACTCCAGCATGTCTCACAAAACTAAGTCTGTATTAGATGTTTAGGTAACATCTACTCCTGAAGTTAGAATTTTACCTTTGAGCTGGTTTTCTATTTGTTTTTTCAAATGAAATCAATTCTCTTAAGACATGCATCTAATTTTATCCATCTGCCTTTGAAGTTTTTTGTTGTTGTTGTTGTTTTCATTAGACTATATGTCCAAACACTACAAGTAATGAAAAATCACTGCTCAAACAGCCCTCTGCCAAAGCACATAGGGAAGTTCCTAGGTGTTCCTGTTATGCAACACATTCTTGGGTTTATGTTCAAATGCAACATGACTGTTTTTGCTTCTGCCTGACCCACAAGTTCAGCAGACATTATATACATAAACTTTGTCTTCATGTCATTCTTTCCACTTCTGAGTGGTCAGCAGGTTTCCTAACAGAGCACTACTTTTTGCAAATGCAACCTGCAAACCATATTTTGTTTTAATTGTTTTCATTTTTAGCTGGTTTTATTTGGAAATACATTGCTCTTACAACATTTTCTAAGCACTCCGTGTATTTTAATTTAGGTTGGTGAATATTTGTTTTCATCCCAAGTAAAAAAATATTCTGTTCAAATTATTTGTTTCTCTTTGGATTCCCAAAAGTAAATACAATACATGCAAAACCCCCTTGGTAATCTGGTCTTTCCTGTCCTGATATTATGCTACATATGACTTCTGAATTGTAGCTGTAATTATTTGATCCTCTTTATTATATCTTTAAGGACATTTTCCATTATCTCCAGCTGCCATCCACGTAACTAATTTTTCTCCCCTTAAAGTGCTTATATTATTTCTATTATACTTTCATCATATTGTAACATAAGACAAATGGACTTAATCCATTTGAAATCCAATTCCTAGGATTTCCAGCATTTAAGCCAGAATGTCTAATTTCTCAAAATCAAGTGGACACAATGAATAAAAAAATCTGTTGTGATATTCAATCTTCAAATGTATATTCAGGGTGAGAAGGTGTAAATTTTTTCATTATTTTGACATAGAAAGTGAAGGCTGACTCAGAAGGGATTTTGTCATTTCAGACTATGTTGTTGAACTCTCAAAATCTTGCATATCAAAACTACAAAAAGATAAAAAATGTCTTTTCCATGAGAGAGGGAAAGTAGCTTAAAATCTGTCATTTTTTTAAATGAGAACCTAAGCAAATCTAGCAAAATCCTCCCTGTTTTTTTTTATGGGTGAGACCCATTTTGTGTTCTCATACTGACATGGAAAAAAAGTGCATTCAGTCGTTCCACTTAAACAAAATATTTGTGCTGTGTTACACAAAGATTATTGTAGCATTGTGTAAATACTAAATTGAACTTTTGTTAAGTAAAATTCAGACTTTTGCAGGCAGTTTGCAATTTTTTTTCTCCCTTTAGCAAAACATTTTCTCCTTGGTAAAGCTGCAGTAGAATAAGCCTAAATAGTCAAGATTCACGTTGCTCTGTATGTACAGCATTAGTTTTCCTCTTCTTCCTGTGTGAAGTTTTTCTTTATACAAAAAGCCAGGGCAAAGTGTGCTTTTCATCATCAGCATTTCAGATGTGCTGTGGCAAGCCATCTTTTATGCAACTGAATCTGCAGCCTCTGATATGTCTCATTATGTAAGATGCTAAAATTGTGAAGGCTATGAATAGCTATTTAGACTTGGGCAGTGATTTATGGTGAGGATGAAAGGGAACAAAGGTGGTTGAAGAGAGTTTTTCCTTCTGAGATTTCATAGTTTCCCCTTTCAGATTCAGGCTGCACATATCTGAAGTTCAATTAAAATCTCAAGAATATTTTCAACTATCATTTTAGTTTCCTCTCAAGTTTTAGCTTTCTCTGAAGTTAAGGAAAATTATGGAGCTGTAAATTTTAATTTTGATAATTTTAACCTAGTTTCATTGGCTAAAAAATCTGTTTTCTAAATGAAAGCCATTAACTCACCTCTCCACTAACACCTTAAAAAAAATGCAGGCATTACCTCCAAAGGTATTTATCCATCCAAAAAACAAAAGCTTAAAAAGGTATTATCCCTACTGCCTACAAAGTTCAGGGAGTTTACCTTAGACATAAAACTTCCTTTTGATTAATCCTGTCATTAGTTTGTAATTATAAATCAGAGATAAATTTTGGGGAAATCTGTATTTGAAGGAAGTGCAGAGAGCATGTTGATAGAATTCTCAGTTTAGAACACACGAATTCCCTTCCTCAGAAAGGGGAAGAAATAAATAAGAGATAATCTAGTAGGATGTACTGTGAGTTGTGTAAATATCTTGACTTCCCTCACTTCATTTTCATTCTCTCTCCAGCTACTACCAGTCAAATGCACACAGGTATACTGTGTTCATCTTCATTGTTGAAATCAACCTGTGGGGTAATCTCTGATCACCTAAATTTGATATTTACAGGTCTCATTATTTTCCTTCCATTTATTCCAAATTTCTCTATGGTAAAGGCACAAGTCTGGCTGGATTACTGGAAAAAAAATCTTACTGGAGAAGCCTCTGACCCCCCATACTGTCATTTAAGTTACTGCCTTGGGCAGCTTCTGATACTAGTGAAACTCTTTCATCAGATTCACCTCCTCTAGCATTATTCCTTCATTATATTTTTCCCACCACCTCACTTTTCCTACAACATTTTAGAAAGTCACAAAACAGAAATAGAGCTGGTTAAAGTGGATTGGTACACGCCTTTATTTTTCATATTTGAGCATATTGTGAAGTATCAGTGTTATTTTCCCACACATCACATTACTTCAGATCAAGAATTTTTACATATGGTGTCAATGTATAGTCAGAAGTGAGTTTTGGTTTTTTGGTTTCATTTATTTCTTTTGTTTGGTTTTTTTTTTTTTTTCTTTTTTCTTTCAAAATGATGAATAAAGCCTATGAAATAGGGGCACACATAGAATGACCAATAAATGGAAGAGGGCTTAGATTTTTTTCTGGGAAATATTCCACATCTCAATAGGCAAAAGACTTTCTCTGTCTTCAAAATATATTTCATGAAACAGGGTGGTGTTTTTTACTTAAAATACGGATTTGGGACATACAGACTAAATTTCTGCAGAAGTATATTTAAATTTCTCTCATCAGTGAGCCTGCTAGGTCTGAGAATCACAATGTCACGCTGTCAGCTTGTTCATATGCCTGAGCCTCAAAGTCAGCCACCCTCAGTGCCCACAAAATTGTAAATAGTGTTTGCTGTGAGCAAAGATCCTGAGTTCTGCTCCTCTCCCCCATTACATGATCGCATGTGCATCACATCTGAGGGCATTGGGAGATATTAATGAAAGAATTTCCGTGCTCATCTCCTAATATACAGCCTGTCCTCATCAGTGCAAAGTAAGGAAGGTGTCATGTCACTTCCTCTCAAACCACGACAGAAGGGGAAGGAGAAAAGAGAGGAGCTCCTTGGGTCCCTGTCAGAGCATCCCTGTTCCCAGAGGGAGCCGTTTATCAGGAGTGGAACCGAGTTTTCCATCTCAGAGGAGAATGGCTGCCTGCACACAGTGTCCCTGCCTGTGTCAGGTAAAGGGACAGAATAAGTCAGAACAACACCCAGCCCTTCTCTTGTAACAGCACATAGCCTTTCCACAGGCAGATTAGAGAAGACTCTGAACACGTATTAGAGACCCTTAGCAGCTGGAGCTCCTCTTCAGAGCAGAGGTAGATAAATACAGCCTTTCTCTGAGCTTCAGCTTGTCCCATGAGCTGTTGATTGCACTGTGAAGAGCAAACTGAGTATCCAGTTGTGAGAGGAGCATCAAATTTCAGAACATATTCAACCTCATATTTATTGAGAAAAACCCACAGTAGTAATCCCAACATGTATTTAAAGCACTGAGAGACAGGAGGAAGTAGTAGTTAAAACTGCAGTAGATGTCTGATTTTTCTCACTGCAGAAAAAAAATATAAAACCAGCCTACAAGAGAAAACTGTGGCAATTTTCATAGAGAAAGAAATAAGTGTGCAAAGGTAAAAGACAAAAAGAAGGAAATTAAAAAAAAATCATAAGGACAAAAAATGTTGGAGCCTGTAAACACTGAGAAGTGCTGTTTATAAAGGTTATTATTCATTATTTTGAAGCAGCTTTGTCAGTTGCTCATGCCCCAGAGCAAGAGGATGAAAGGCATGAATACAAACAGCTGGTACTGAAAGTAACTTGTGTTATGGTAAAAAAAAAAAAAGAGAGAGATTTGCTTAAAAAATAGTGGAAGGTTTTGGCTGGCATTTTAACTTCTTGATATATGTATGTCTAAAATTCACGGAATACTTTTGCTTTACCTTCAGCTGGAGTTGTTTAGCTCTAATACTGGAATGTATATACTATATATATATCCTACTATTTGCAGTAATACTGAATATTTTAATGCAATAAGATCATGTTATCTTGTTTTTCTGAAGCACAGCTGTCTGCTGGAAGATGAACATCTGATTCTTAAAATAGTGTTGAAGGAATCCAGCAGAAACATGTTTCTTGGTACAACAGCACTGTGTCAGACAGAAAATTATGTCTGTACAAGCTTCATGGTTACTGTGGAGACATTCTTGACAATGGCAAGGTCCTCGTCAGCCTTCCTAAGACTTTGTGTTTTCCCCAGGATCACACTCTAAAGTCCTGTCTGTGTTTACATGATCAAAGTCCCTCTCTTCACAGAAAACCCAGTCTCAGTTACTGAACACAAACACCTCTAAGAGATGTTATTAACTCCATCTCTGGGAGATGAATTCTAACATCAGAAAGCTACTAAGGAACATTGGTCTTGTGACAGAACCCATCTATTCTGTGTTGTCTTTAATCATGTCCCATATTTTAAAGCTGTAATTTTGTCTTTTTTAAATTCAAGTTATCAAGACATGGGTTGGAATCTCAGATTGCTTCGATTTTTTAACATGCTACTATATGTTCCAACTCTCTAAATATTGCAAACATATTCTAACGTAGCTGAATACAGGATTTTTTTCTTTAAGAAATTCAGCTACATAGGAGTATTTAATTTGTTTTATTCTGGAATATATTATTTCTCATTATACCATGTTAGAGATAGCTATCCAAGTCCAAGTAATTAAATATCTATGAGACAACAGAAGTTAAGTACATCCAAAAAATTCCTTTATGCTATCAATAAACACAGAGCCCTCAGAGGTACATTAATTTAGTCTCTCAGAGTATCAAAACAGATAAAGACCTGAGGAGATGATGCATCTCTTCAGTAGGCCAATATCACTGAGATCTGTTTAGAAAGATCTTCCTCTGATTTAAAATCTTTCATCACAAAGTGTCTGACTCCTGAAGCTCCAGAAGAGCATTTCCATATTTTGTAAACAATAATTTCATCTATAAGCCTCATTTGAAAAGAAGAATGCTGGGAAATAGGTGTTAATTTTTTCCCCTTGTATTTTATGTTTAATTCCTCTGCTCTAGAAGCCCCCAGTCACTCTTGTGGAACAGGAGAGCCCATACCAATTTATACACAATCATGAAACAAAATGTCAGTTTATGTATTTTCCTGATTCGCTTTTCTGGCCATCTGGCATCCACTCAGGAAATTACTCAAGTATGATGTTTATCAAGTAGCAGCATTTAGACATCTCATATTTAAATTTCCAAGTTTAACCTACTCATACCTTATCTATCTATGTGAAAATACACAGTCAACCTCAGGAAGCCATTCATCTTATTCTAAGATAAAAGTGCAAATTATCTCAGGACTTTACATTTAGACAATTGAACTGAATAAAATTCCTGCCATTCTGCAGTGAGATTTACTTGCCCATTTAATGCATTGCTGAATTAGGCTTGATAACACAGAATGATGGGAGGCAGCTACTTACTTCTGTCTTGGGTAATTCTGTTTGGCAGCAGGCATTTGATTAGAAAGGAATGGGAGCACAATCCATACTGATCAATCTCTGGAATTGACAGCAACAGTGCAGATGACACATCCTGTGATTTACAACAGCAGTCAATTAAAACTAATAGCAAAACTAATTAACCTTTCACAATGAAGAGTGTGACAGTTCTACTAGAACAACAGCTTTGGTGTTGCCATCACTACAGCAGATTTAAACTCCTTGACTTCTAAAACACCTTGCAGAAATTTAGTTAATAACCACCTCTTAATTGTTAATAAATTATTAATACATATGGTCCCCTAAAAAGAAGTGTGCATTCATTAAAAAAAAGGATGAATGTTTTTAATCCTTTGTGTAGATATTGCTATATTTAAGAATTGGTTGCCTACAGGTGGCATGATGCAAAGGTGAACACAATGATGGGGTGCATGACTGTGCTCCTCTTGTGATATTTCAGTAAGTGTGTGTTTGACACATATGAAACAGGTAAATATCACACAAATTCAGCTTAAATATCTCTTGTCCTTTAATTTTTTTACTCTAGCCTATGGTTGTAGAACATCTCTTTTCCACTCCTTGTTTCCTAAGCTAAATTAGACAGTAATTTTTTTAGTGCTTTACTATATGGTTCCCTGCCACTGTGATAATTCTGGTTTGCAACTCTTTAATCTGAAAAAAATTTTTATTGGGGAAAATGTTACTACTCAAGTTAAAAATTGTTTTTCACTTCTTTGGGAAACCATATTAGTACTTCCCAAAAAGATATACACTATCGCTTTTTCAGAGTTGAATTGTAGCATTTATCTTCATCCAATGTATCAAAATACCTGCAATCAGTTCCATTCTCACATCACTTTTGCTTGATGTTTTCTAAACTTATATAAGAAGGCAAAAGATTGTGATTGGGTGCTGTATATTTTGTTTTATTCCCACCAATGCAACCCTTGGGGTTACCCAATTCCACGACAGCCTGAGGAAGTTTATTTCTGTCACACCAAACGTGACATTCATGACACATTCATGTCCAGCTCAGCCCACTGTGAGCTCTCACCAGCTCTAAGATGATTCACTATTAACTATTCCCTTCATCACTGTATCTCTCATTTTCACTTAAAGAATCAACTCCACAAAGCAAGGCACACATGCTCTATTTGTGCACACCCACCAAAGGAAAGATGTGTGGAACTTATATATGAGAAAGGGGCAAAAGCTGAGTAATAGAAGGAAGAGGAATCCCTTCTGAGTCTACAAAACTCTGGTGGGCTCTGAAGTGGTGATTTATTTTATTGCCATTTTTCATAAGACTGGTGTTCAGGCTCCTTCACTCATGCTGTGGGAGAAATGAAAATTAGAATGGAAGCACAATAAAGCTATTATCCTTCGTGTGTTTGCAGCTGTAGATCATTGTCTTCCCCACAATGCTTAAATGGTGAAGCAGGATTGCTTGTCCTAAAGAGTATCTGGGGATATAGAATAGTCCATGGAAAATTCCCAGATGCTGAGAAATACCTTTGGAATATTTAAATACAACTTGCGGGAAGAATAAATCCTTTTTTCTGGCTCACAACATCACAAATGGCATTCAAACTACTTCATCTCATCTTAAGCTTAATGCACACCTAAATGAAAAAGGAGGCACTAAGGCAACCAAGATGAGGCCTTAACAACTAATGCAAATAGAGCTTACAGGACAGAGAGGGAATAAAGAAAATAAGCCAAGTACATTTTCCAGAAAAGTCTGTGATTAACTAAAAATTGCCTGAAACTAATATTAGGTTTGTCCAACAACTGTCCATGCTGGGCTTTTTCTCGTGTTTCTGGGAGTCAGTGCAAGAAGCAATACTGATCACAAATTTAGATTAAAACAACACCTTTCAGATGTGTCATGTCTTCATCCGTGGTTTGAGAATTTTTTCTACAGAAAAAAGAAGGCATTTTTCCTTGTTTCTCTTTCAAGTTATTCAAAATTCACAGTTTAACCAAGACAAGCCCAATGTAAACTCACTTCTTTTCAGGAAAGGGGCATTATAACAACAGAGATATAATGAATAACAACAGGGACATTGTTGGCCATACCATCTTTGATCCCAGCTACCAATGATCTTTTCTGCTGGCATCACAAAATGAAGACTTCATTATCTTTGCAATACCATGTTGCAGGAAAAAATGCTATTATTTCATATTCAAACCTATAGGAATGGTTTTGTGATTATTGTGAAAGAATATTGTGAAACAATCACTTGCCTCATAAAGAGTCTTCTCACACCTTAGAAACAACAGAAGAAATGCTGGCTCAGCTGAAACTGAATTACAAATTTATTAGGGACTGTAACTAAATTAAATTCTAGCTTTGGATTGTGAGGGGAGTTGGGGGCCAGTGTGTACCTGTGATTATTTGTTATTACACTTTTACTCATGATCCCTCAAACTATTTTAAGTAGAAAAAACCCAGAATTTAATCGGAAGCTGTCATTTTTAGAGAGAATTTCAAATTTGATTGTACATTTGTGATACGAGAAGTAGTCTTTACATGTTACTTGGCAACATAACACTCTTTAATTGGGAGCCTTCTCCAGATGTATCATAATTGTTTAGATTCTGCAGAGCTGCTTTGCACCTTACAACGTCTTGGCACAAGCTTCTAGAATGTCCAGAAAAGTGTTAAATCCTGCTGGCACCAGAAACTATGTAATAAAGAATCCCAACTGCTTTATGGTTGGATTTCTTTTGAACTAATGTCTAAAGAGAAGAGAAAGGTGAGATAATATTTTCAGTAGCAGGACAATAGATTTAGAAGCCCAACCCCCACTCTGAGATGATGTTAGTATGGAGAGAATTGAGCTGAGGATGCTCTGCTCTCACCCCCCTACGCATTTAGGAGATCCAGCCCTGCTCCTCTCTGCCTGGCTTCTGTAAAGGCTTGTGGGAGGACAGGCAGAGGAAAGGCAAAAGAGCTTTGTCTACATTTTCTTCTGTGCCTTCTCTCCATCTCTGGACTGATTTATAGAGAAATTCATATAATGTAGAAATAATGGCCCTGTATTTCTACCCAGAGAAGCAGAGAAATTACCTTGAATTTTAAAGGCCACTCTAAGCCCTTCCCTTTAAACTGTGTGAATGATATTGCTCCATGCATATAGGAATGTTAAAGAAATGCTGACTTCACCAGCCTCCCTTCATTGCCTTTGAATATCTTACTTTTAACACTCTATTGAAAGTTTTCTTTCTTCTTTTCTTGCTTTTTTTTTTTTTTCTTTTTTTAATGAGATAACTTAAGAGTCTTGTAGTAAATGTTTCTGAAAAGGTGAATTGCAGTGACCATTATGTGACCTGTAAAACCTCCTAGAGAAATTTCTATTCTTGGGAAAAAAGCTCCACTGAGGCAGATACATTCTGAAGCATATAATCTAGTTATACAAGTTTATGGCATGTGCCTACCATTTGCTCATCCAAACAATACATTTTCCTAACATTCCTGACTTAAAAGTATGAGCTACAAGTATAGCTATAAAAACTATAAGAAAAAAAACAAACATACAAAAAAAAAAAAAAAAACTAAACTAAATTAAGCAAACAAAGACAAAGACAAAAACAAAACAAACAAAAAAAACCTAAAGCAAAACAGAAAAAAAACCCCATGTCTCCAAGTTAGAAAGATACTTTTGGTTTCCTTTCACATTAATGAGGATTGTTTTTTCTGTTTTTCCAGGTAAAACACAGGTTATGGGTGAAATCAAGATTGCATTAAAGAAGGAAATGAAGACAGATGGAGAACAACTGATAGTAGAAATCCTTCAGTGCAGAAATATCACATACAAATTTAAATCTCCAGATCATCTTCCAGGTATCACTCAAAAAACAGCTTCATGATACTTTGAAAACATTAAGTAGGTTGTATCTTAAGTCATTTAACATCATCACTAAAATGGAGAAGAAAATTGCTTCTTAGCCAGGATGACATATTCTACAGGATTCTCTTTGATGTACTTTTTTTTTCCTATGACCAACTTTAATGAAAGTAAAAACATTTTGTAGAATCAAATTAACTCTCAGAAGTTAATCTTCTTTGTAATTTTCTTTTTATTTTTTAAAATTAATCCATTTTTAACTTCAGTAAAAATTATAAATCCTTAGATTATAAAAGAACAGGTATAACTAGTAGAGGATTGTATTTTTGTGAAAAAGCTTTTTAAAACCAGAAATCTCATGTTCATAATGATATTTTCATACATAGATAAAGATATCAATGTATTTTTTTCATTTAATGACAGTATTATAAACACAAAGTAGTTCCTTTGGATTTAGTGGGATGGGATGTGGGATTCACATTTTACACCATGTGAATGAATACAAAATATGACTTGATAAAATATCATTTTTTCACAAACATTCCCCTCTGCTGAAATCATTAACAACAAAGATTATTTAAAAGCTTCTGCGTTTAACTCATCGAACTATTCTTCCCCAGACCTGTATGTGAAGCTGTATGTTGTCAATATCTCCACCCAAAAGAGAGTAATTAAGAAGAAAACCAGGGTATGCAGGCATGACCGAGAGCCTTCGTTCAATGAAACATTTAGATTTAGCTTGAGTCCTGCTGGGCATTCTCTTCAGGTAATTTTGCATTTTATTAAATCCTAATTTTTGCTGTTGTCTGTGCAGTGCTGTGGGCATTTGAGCTCAATATGCTACCTCAGTTGTTTGCTGAAAAGAGAAAACTACAAATAAATTAACAGAGTTATATAATAATGAAAATATCAGTCTAGAGGAGACATTAAAAGATGGATTACTCCATCACATCACACTGAGGAAGGGTATTTATAGATCAGGCCTGAAAATTTTAGGCTTGATCTGTTCTTAAAATCCCCCAGAGAAGGGAGTTATACATGCCTTCCAAGAATAATTTTTTATGTATTTAGAAATTTTAGTGCAATATCAAAATTAAATATGCCATATTTTTAAATTAGGTTCATTTATCCTTAAGTATCCTCACAAAGTACAGAGGAAAACTGATTTGCCTTCTTTTTAATTTAATAAAAATAGGGTTTATAGTGACAGGCTGTTATCTTACTTCTCCTCTCTACTTTTCCAGGCTGAGTCAACCAAATTTCTTTGCTATGTCCTTTTGCCTAAATGCTTAATGATTTTATCATTCTCTCAATTTCTCCAACTTCTTTAAAAGTTGGAATACCTAGAATTTGACACAATAGTCATAATCTGAGATGCTGAGAATTAACGATTATGCCCAGCCAGATATTCTCTGGTACATTTGTAATGGAGTTGACATTTTGTCAGTCTGTGACACATCAAATCATGCATGAAACTGGTTCAAGAATAGTCCCCCTCCTGTGTTTTAGTTGCTTACACAGATTTGGTCATATGGCCAGATTTGGGGTTTTTTGGATTGATTGGATTCAGTTTCTCTACCTTCATTTATTTTCATATTAGGAGAAGAGTATAAGCCCTATATTCAGACTTTCTCCAGTCATTGAAGAGGAATGAGCAATTCAAGGGGTACTGTATGCCAACCCTAAAAGTCAGTGGAAGGCATTGTTGGCCATATTAGCATCCAGTTAATGAACCTTTAAATCTGTCAGACCAACCTGAATAAGGCAGCTACATAGTGAAATAAATAAAGTTAGTCTGGATTATCTAAGTGCCACCATTATGCTTATTGATTGTATCATTACCATTACAAAAAGATGCTACTTACAAAACAAGACCCCCTAAAAACAGGTGCTGATTTTCCTGTGCTAAGGTGTCCTAACATCTTATTGTTTCAATAGAATAAATAAAAGACTATTTAAGAATTGACATTTTCTGGTAAAAGATAAAATGATCAATAAAATCTTGCCAAAGTTTAAGAGCTCCCATAAAAAATTTGCTTCCAGTGGTGTTTTGAAGAGGAAACCATACAGGGGAGACCAGTAAAGAAGAATTCACAGAGTCATATGGAAAAATATTCCATGCAGTTTTAAGGAGGGACATAGCAAGTGACAAATCCATAAGAACAGTCAGCATGAGACTTGACAGCATTTCCTCTGGAACTCTGTGCTATAAAGACAAGAGGGGACTGAGGAGAGACCTTGTTGTGTTCTTCAACATGCTCCTGAGGGGAAGCAGAAGGGCAGGCACTGATCTGGTCACTGCTGTCACCCAAGGCAGGACTCAAGGGAACAGCCTGAAGCAGAGTCAGGGAGGTTTAGGTTGTACAGTAGGAGAAATTTTTTCACCCAGGAGGTGGCTGGGCACTGGAGCAGGTTACCAGGGAAGTGGTCACGGCACCAAGCCTGGCAGAGTTCAAAAAATATTTGGACAACAGTCTCAGGCACATGGTGCAATTATTGGTGTGCCCTGCATAGGGTCAGGAGTTTGACTCAATGATCCTGATTGATGTCTTAAAACTCTGTATATTCTAAAATTCTACGATTTTATGATATGTGCTGCATACCAGAACTTAGAGAATGAAGGCCATAAAAATATCTGTAAAAGTTTCAAGGAAAAAGTTTAAAACAAAGAAAAATTTTCTCTGCTTCATGAGATTTGGAGTTTGAGCTGTAAAATGTATTGCCTTTATATATTGTAAGTGTTAAATAATTTCAGAGAAAAAGTACCTGGAGAAAATTATAGGAGAAATTTACAGATGAAAGACATCAAATTCTGCTAAGTACAAACTTACTGCCTGTAAGTCAGGATGGTCCACAACCTTAGTAGGTATTTAGGTATATATAGAGTGAGTGTAACTACTTAATTGCTCTGTCCTTATATTCTGCCCTGTACACTACCCTCTGCACTTTTGCAAGCAAAATATTTTATCTGGAGAGAGCTTTAATCTGACTCGGTGCATCTGTTTTCATGTGCTATTCAAGCTCAACAGTCTATTTGTTCCTATGGCAAAGCATGAACATAGATGATTTGAATGCTGAATTTGAGTGATGAATATTTAGTGCCAAAGAGATGTACACAATACAAAGAGATTTAGGGGAGATGGAAATAAAACAACTCAGAATTTATAGAACAAAAACGGAACTGGAAGATGATAGGAGAAAATAAGATCAGAGAGAGGGAGGAAGATGAGGTCAAACATGATAATAATGAAAGGTACAAGGTAAAGAGTGATAAGAACCATCCGGAGGCAGAAATTGCAACAAGGGACTGCAGTCTAAAAATCAGCAGCAAGAGCTGTGAATATTCATCATAAAAATGAATGCATGGGCTGTTGAGGAAAAAAAAAAAAAAAAGTAAGAAAAGATTGAATTGCCTGGTACAGAGTACTGGGAATAAATAAGAAACAAAACCCTTGGGCTTAGAAACTAAGACGAGCAGATCCAAAATAACAAGACTGGAAATTAAGGCCTGGAACCCAAAGGAAACAAGGATGAGAGACAGAAAAGCTAGAGAAGATAGATCCTGGGGTTCTATCTGGGAGTAGGGAGAAGGATCAAGGACAGAAATAATGAAAAATTGGATCATTTTTTTTCAGTCCCATAACTGTTAATTGTCTCAGAATAAAAACATTCTGTGGAAAACGCTTTGACAGTTTTCAGACAGGTACTTTCCTCAGCCCCTGGCAGTTTTTTCCTTGCTTCTCTGATTTCCCTGTTCCTTGGCAACTCACCTGGGACCCTTCTGGAAAGCACTAAGCTTCTGGCTCCTGGCTCACTGCAATTAGAAAAACATAATGTCCTATGCAAGGATAATCAGAAAAACCCAGAAAAGCGAATTTCACAGATGTTCTGGTTTGGCTTTCCAGCTTCTGGGCAGTGCCTTCTTCATCAAACACCAAAACTAGGGACCTAGAAAGCCATCAGCAGTGGAGCAGGCTGCCTGTTTCCCTCAAGGACATGTTTTCTGATGAATGGAATTTCCTATTAGTTCAGTGCCTGAGTTTTCCCTTCTCAAACCTTTTGACTAGTAGCCATTAGGTATCTAAACTGTCCAGGTATCCAAACTGTCCAGGCTAAGTGATATCAAAACTGGACGAGGAAGTAAGAAGCCTACTCAGAAAAACATTTGCAAATTTCTTCCCTTTTGAAATTTATTTTACATTTTATTTGTAATGTAAAGTTTTCATTTTTTACATTGCTTTCCAAACCAGAATGGAAACTTTTCGAAAATGGTGAAGTTCTTGATTACAGGAAATTCTAGTTCTTTTACAGACCTGTTACATTTCTACTACCATGTGGTTTCAACAGAGTACAAAACCTCTGTGTTCTGTCATTTTTCTTCTAGCATAGATCTTTGAAACCAAGCAACAAAATGCTCATTTTTCTCTCTTGCTGGTTCACATGGAGAGTGACAGCCTCCTCCCATTATCAGTTACTTCCCTTGCTTGTGGCTTGTTGAGGTCTGCTCAGTAACTGAATATTACAAACCTGCTGCTAATGCTGTCATAGAGATGCAAATATTCATTATTCCTTTCTTGTTTTGAAAAACTTAGGAAGTTTAAAAAAAAAAAAAAAAACAACAAAAAAAATCCCCCACTTTTTGCTTGTTAATTTAGTTAGAAATTAGTTAGAAATTAGTTGTGGTGTAAATTTTAGTTAGAAATTAAGAAATGCTAATTTTTTTCTGAATATGTAACTATAACTCGTGCCATTAATTATACACATTATCAAATGCATTTTCTTAGAAACATGTATAATGAACCTATAGATTCAGAGAATGAGACAAGCCCTTCAGAAAAGTGTATTGTTTGCATGGCACAAGCCTCTTTGGCTGGAAAATATGTAGTTGGATGACATTTCACAGAATGCCTTGTACATCCAGTCTGCATCAGACTTCCACAGACCTACCAGGAGCTGCTACTTCACTTGTACAAAGCTTTATCTTGTATCTTAAAACTTGACCTTATGCTCATCTTTGGTAACCAGCAGGTGAGCAAATTGCTCATTACCATTTAAGATTGTCATCTTCTAATTGCAATGCCCCATGATAAGGAAACCAGCAGGAGAGGATCCAATTTTCACAGGGCTTTCTGTGAAGGGAAAGGTGACTCTAAAAAGCAATGGTCAATGTTTCATTTCTGTGCATGGCATATTTGAGCTCAACATTCCTGAATCTTTCATGTTTTGCTAGTATTATGTTACTGTGCACATTGATAATGATGATGATGATTATTATTATTTTCACAGATTCTGCTTGTCTCCAATGGAGGGAAGTTTATGAAAAAGACACTGATTGGGGAAGCTTATATCTGGCTTGACAAAGTGGATCTAAGGAAAAGAATAGTAAACTGGCACAAACTGTTGGTCAGCTCCACACAAACACACTGAGCAGAGCTGTCTGCTTAGGGCACAAAACATACAGAGTCTGCTCTAAACAGAATCACTTCAAGAATATAGTTTGATATCATTGTGTTTAGCTAGTCTTTCAGATTACAAAGTAGAAAAGAGCAGTCTCTGGGCTACAAAGCACACTTAAATGAGGGCTAGTACACTTATTTTTGCTGCAAAACACAGCAAAAGGAGAAGAAAATCTGGGCCCAGAAGTTAAAGTGAGGCTGTTTGAAATGAAGACTGATAAGAGGGCTCCATGTTGTTGGACTCTTTGTGAAGAGAGTAACTGTGAAGGAAATGAAGAAGGCTGGAGGCAGGTGCTAACGCAGAGCTTGGCTGCAGCTGGAGTAGTGTGATGTGAAGTGCAGTCTGGTTTTCTGTGCAACCAGAAGGAGATCATTTTATGCAAAACCACCTAGGGTGACTGACTTTCCAAAATCTCACTTATTAAAAGTGTAAAACTTGCTCCTCTGCACCTTAGGATCTCTGATAATTTGCTGTAGTGAGATTATGCCACTTGACACAAACTGCAAGGTGTTTGCAAGAGTGGTAATGTTTTACATTCCTTTTTTCCTTCTTTCTTTTTCCTTCAAAAACTAGGCTGTGGAGAATCAGATCTGATTGTTTCATTTGTTTCTGTGTGTTAACAATGGATATAAGCCACTCTCCTAGAATGTGATGAATGAAATTATATAAATGGTCTATAACTTGGGATGTGGTTTTAAAGAGAAGGGACAGGTTATAAACTACACTACATCAGAAACATCAAAAGCTGTTTCAATGTCAGTGACACTGTGTTTCACCCCACCCTTTGAGTCAGAAGGTCTAAATCAGTTTGAGATTGAAGGAACTTAAGAACTGGGACTGATGCAGTTTATTCAACCAGTCCTCACATCTTTTCAGCAACCAGTCTTGCTCTGAAACTGTAGAAAGACTATGAATTTTAGGCTATTTTGTGGGCACTTGGGAGCAGCAGCCCCACCATGCCAACAGTGACCCTCTTGATGCAGGGCTCTGTATCAACACCAGTGACACCCTTGAAATCTAAGGGGAAGGGACAGCAGGGCAGTTCCTGATTGGATGCTGCTGCATCAGAATGAAGAATATCCTCTTGCTGTCTCAGGGGAATGTCTGAGTATAATCCACTCAACAGCATGACTTCTTGGTTAGGAAAGAAGTAAATAAGAAGGTAACTTGTAACTTTTAAGTCTGTGTCAGCACTTCCAAGCATCAAGTCCCACTTTCAGGGGTTTGATGCCAAGCAGTTAGCTCACTTGGGAAGAACCTGCTGCCTGCCATGGCTTAGGCTGGTTGCTGTATTTTCCCTTGTGCCATGTCTGAAGACAGGAGAGTTTTTCTCTCATTCCTAAAAGTTTAACAAGTTTATTAAAACCCAAGAATCAATGGTACTTACTCCCATGTTACTCAGAAGTCATTTAATATTTCACAGCTTCAATAAAAAGCAGTTTCCCTGGAAATACGATTTCATGACCTTTGCATACTTAAAAAGAAAATGAACAAATTTCTGCATGTCAGACATTTATTTTTCTGTCCCAGAAAGACTTTCCAGTTTTCATTAAATTATTTGATGTACATTGTCTTATATTTTCTGGATATATGTAGTACACTTCCACAGGTTGTGCAAGACCAGATGAAAATATTCTTCTGAAAAATATTACATGCTTAAAAAAAAAGAAAAAAAATAAACCTTAGGTTATTAAGCAACTGGATTGACTGTGAAAAAGCTACAAGTTTTAATCTTGTGACACTTCCCACATACAGTTTTTGGTTTATGTTTATCAACTTAAAATAGCAGCATGGAACAGGAATATGAGAAGAAACATGCAAATTATAATAATGTTACGCACACCAAGGAAACTCCTATTTTTCATAACCTGCTGGTAGCCTGCTTAACTTGCAAGCAGAGCAATCTTACCAAAATCTTATCAGCTGTCTTAAAAACACAACATCACTGACAGTGGAAGTAGGGTGTGTGCTTCAATGTTGAATTTTATGCTTTCACCAGTATATGTATACCCTACCTCTCATGTATTTTAAGAACAGTCCTCTGGAGTTATTGTAAAAATTCTATGTTTTGATGTTGTATCTGTTTTTATAAGAAAAATTCCCCAACTGAAACAAAAAATCCTGTGTGGATACATTTGACATAAGTGTTGCTCTCTTGGTGGGTTATCTTGCATTCCTGATGACTATACTGTGTTTGTACTTTGAAAAAAGATCTGCAAAAAAAAAAAAAAATCTGTGTGAAGTGCAAGCCATGAGGTGTGTGATTTTGTGCAAACTGCTGGTGATTTTGCTCTTGCTAAGATTTGTTACAAAGGCAGCAAGTCACACTGGTAGTTGCTATGGAGATTTCTGAGAGGAAGGAGCAGTCTCTGGCTGCCTGACTGGAAGGCTGCAATCATCATCTGTGACTGAGACCGTGGCCAGGAGTGCTTTGCTCTCCCACCTGTACAAATGTGGCCAATATTTTATTGAATACTTTTGTTCAGTGAGTCTGGAAGTGACAGCTGCCTTTGAGGCTAATCAGCTGTTGCCAACTGGTTTAATTCAAGCATCTTTGGTTCTCTGAACAACACCCAGAAATGTTTCTGCATGTTGAAATGGCAGTTTTGGACTCCTGTCATGGACACAGAGAGCAGAGTTTGTGAGGAACTGCCTTGGCCAGCTGCAGCAGGGATGGGCTCCTTCGGGGTGGGCGTGTGTCACACCTGGGCACACACACTTGGCTTTCTGAGGCAGCATCATGCAGAGGTCAGAGAATGCCACCAAAGTGTGCCAAGTTCCTTTTTTTGACCAAATTTCTAGGTTGTACTGAAATCACTCTATGCAACACAGGTTCATGTTTGAATGCATAGTTTCTTTTTTTGTTGTTTGTTTGTTTGATTAATGAAGTCAGGAAAAACTCTCATGACAATGTTTTTTAAAAAAAAAACTATCAAACAAGGACTATTAGTATTTTTTTACCGTTTTTTGTATATATCTCAGTATATTTTGGTTTTCTTTTTCCTCGTTAATTTTTGTTTATTTTATCTGGCCAAATGTGCTTAGATGTGGCAACAGCTTTTATCATTTCTGAGTGATTGATTATTAATGAGTTCACATATTTCTATGATTGCTTTGAAGATCCATATTGCAGGGAGGCAATAGCAGAGGCATTTAACTCTTTTAATTCATAAATCTTCTGAGAAAACAGAAATTGAAGCTGCTTCTTAGTTCAAGCCTTGTAGAGTGGAAACAAGCTGAAAAATGAGCAAAAGCACAGTGTGTGTGTTTACAAATGACAGGGATTTATAACATTATCATTGTTATTAGTATGCATGAAATGAGCAGCAAACAGCCTTTTTTTTTCCAGTTTAAAACGAGACATGAGAGTTACTATGATGAATACTGAGCTAGTTCTTTATCATTACACTTTAAAGGGATAGTATCCAGGGGCAATGAGTGCTGCTTCTTTATTATTACCCACAGTTTTACATTACATGGATCCTGTATGGAAGAACCAAAAACCAGTTTAAGTCAGTAACAACCAATCTGCTGATTTGAACTGGCTTTAAATCAAGACCTAGGATATATTTGAGTTATTTTTTCTGGATGCTGGATGTTTGCATGGTTACATTGTGGGATATGGTAGCTGGTAACCAGCTGATATTGATTCATACTTTGAGAATGATGATGAAGAAAAAGAAGACATCTATAATATTGTAAGCTAGTGTGAGCCCAATAGAGATTATTTAATTAGGATTTAGTTTCATGGAGATATCATAAAGATGTTAATAGTATTTTTTTAAATTATTATTTGAATCATAACTGACACTATTTTTAACTAGTTTATTTTCATTGCTACGATGCTGAATGTCCCAGATTCATTATTTGAGTATATATCTAGATATGTACATACTTATGTGAATAGCAGAGAAAATTTGTGTGAGTGTAACTTATAAAGGTAATTAAACAGAGAGGAAATTTAGCATAAGTATCCACCTACATTATATTTAAACACTAGTCCTACATGCCCTGTGAATTTTCTGTACACCTGGCATGTAGGATGAATGGCTCTTTATAAATACATATTGCCTTTAGAAGGAAAATAGGAAGAATAAGTGACCGGATACTCTCTCTTTAAACCATAAGAAACATTTTAATGTTTTCTATATGTTCTGTTTTATTCTTTTGAAAAAAATAATAAGCAAATATATTGATGAGCTCAAAAGTTATAATATATATAGATATCCATAATTAAAGCTAGATGATTTGATGAGAGTCATTTTCTTAATTTGTTACCCTGTAAATAAATATACATTTTTGTAAAACAAACTGAGTTTAAATTATTAACTCCATTTGACATCCAAGCATGTGAGTGTGTCCTTATTTGATTGTATCTTCTAGATGTTCAGTGATGTGCTCAGGTGCTCAACAATGGCTGACTAATGTGTATGCTGTCATGCTACAGACAACATGTACAGCAGACACGACATTTAAAAAAATCCAAAAAACACCAAAAAAAACCCCTGCAAAAAACAACAAAAAAAGAAGACTAATCCTTGGGCAAATGTAATGTTTCCACAGTGAATGTTGCATGCATAGGTGGTGGTTTGTTGATATTCATTTTGTTTTGAATTTCTTTTAATTTTCATTTTGCTTCCAGAATCATCAGAAAAAATGAAAACAAAACAGACTTGTTCTAAAAGTTGTAAAAACTGATACAAAAGCAGTATGAGATTGTATAAAAATGCTTGTAAATCTGTCCCAGTTTTCACTTTATGTATAAATCCATGCCATGGTTTTGTGATTGTATACAGGATGTATCTTGAGAACTTATGCAAATTGTGCTCTATAAAGGCTGTTATCCCAGTCTGACAAATAAATATTTAAAATATGTGGTTTGGTTTCTTTTTCCTAATTGACATGAAAACTTATTTTGCCGGTTTATATTTCCCATTTGTTGACCACAGTGTTTTTATGGTGCTGCTGTACACATTGCCTATATTCTTCTGTCCCATTTCAGCATTAGCAAACCTCCCAGGGTATAACTCATCTCCCACACTTCATTTTGAAATAAAGAATGGTTGGTTCATCAGAGCTTTTTTCCAAATAAGTCAGAACCAGAATCACATTCAGCTTATTGATATCTTCATACAGTTTCAGCTCTGGCATCCTATATCAGCAACAAATATGTGTATACAACATAGGAATGTCCAGGGATTTGTCTCCTCAATGTGAAGAAAAGATGAATTAAAAATGTAGCCTTACTCTGTATCCTTGTAAGATCCTGATGGAGACATAATAAGAAAGTATATGATAAACCCTAAAAGGATTTTCTCTGGCTCTTTCCTCCACCAGAAAGAAGGTTTCCAGGAACAATATATTTAAGATTTTGCTATTATAAACAAGAAATCATTTTCTTTAAGCTATCATTTTTGTAGTACTGAATTTTACCTGACTAGTATAACATTTGTGATGATTTCCCATTGAGACTGTGTTTTTGAGCCATGTCTAGATATATATTCATTATATTTGCACAGTGTCCCTATTTGATACAAATAATTTAAAACCCTCAAACATGTTCCCCAAGCAAAATTAATTGTTGTTTTAGTCTGGCACCTGAACACATAGACTAGATTTTTTTTTTCTGTGAGTTGATTCCTTTTCCTCAAAAAATAATGTAATGAGAAATAGACAAGAACTTTGAGGATGCCTCGAGAGCAGAGGTGCCCTTTTCAGACTACAGCACTGACACAGGCTGACTTTTGTTAATGTCCATCAGGAAAGAAACCCAACTTCCCAGTGCCTGCCTCAGTCACTAAGGTATAAGTTCAAGGTACTTTGGGTACCTCTCTCTGAGAAAATAGTTATGATTACAATAAACACTTCTCCCCAAACTCAGCACAAATTTTTGGCATCCTCTTTTATTTTGGTGAGGAAGCTCCTGCTCAGCATACTGGCCCTCTGGAAATGGTTAGAAAACATTCCTGAAGTGTTAAGGGAGAGAGAGCTGACTGGAATTATCTACTGTGGAAGGTGTATGTTTATCTGAATCTAGCTCTAGGAAACTAGTTTACAGACAGAAAATCCCAGTGTCCCTTCACAGACACAGAAAGAATGATTAATTATTATGCTTCTTTTTAAATAATTAAAAATATTTAACAAGAATATGTGTTTACTTACTCAGAGAGCTCAGTAAAGTATGCATGAGCTATTTCCTCACATTGCTGTTTGTGGGGTTTAACTTAGAAGCCATGATGTAAAACTGGGAATTGAGAAGTTCATGGAATGTTTTTAAAATAAGCTGGACCTAAAATTCATAGAGAAAGAAGTTACTGAAAAACATACACAGAGATCCAGCTTAGCATTCTGGCTGTGAGGACAAGTCTCTCTGGAACTCCAGCAAGAATATCTTCAACATATATCTTTGACTTTATTCTTCTCATAGAATCATGGATTCATAGGATAATTTTGATTGGAAGAGACCTTTCAAGATCCTGCAGGACAGGGGAATGAGCAGGGACATCTCTGACTACATAAGGTTGCTCAGAGCCCCATCCAATCTGACCTTCAATACTTCCAGTGATGGGACATCTAGCACCTCTGTGGGCAAACTGTTCCAGTGTGTCATCCCCCTTACTGAAAAAAAAAAAAAAATCTTTCTTTTATCTATCCTTTTATTTCCTAGTTTAAATGGTTTCTTGTTGGGAAGGATGAAAGTTTAACAAGTTCTCACAGATATGTATGCTTGGCAGAAAGATTTTTGAATGTAGAATCTGAAGAAGGAATAGAAATGGAAGCAAGTTTTGATATAGAAGAAAAGAATTGCTGAGCCAGCCTTACTGGATAACCAAGGAGGCAAAGGGTCTGTTAGTTGGGGTTTTTATGAGTTAGAGTAAAGGATAAACCCACCTCAAGCAAGATGTTTTTACCTAGTAAAAAATACCACAGGCAAACAAGACTGCCGATGTTGCAAGTAGAAAAAAGGTCTCAGAATTTTCCACTGCAAGAAAACTGAAAACCAACTTCTAGCTTAAACTGTAATGTACTGACTTTTAGTGATTGGAGAACAGTAACATGAATATGGTAATTATAGTAGTTATGATAGGCCATAGATAAAAGTTAAGGTATAGATTGGTTCTTCTATATTAAGATGCTCAGCAAAGAAAAGTATTTAATGCATTTGTAACCCAAACTAAGGGCCTCCAGACCTGCCTGCAGCTGGAGCTGACAGCTGTAGGCACAGGCTCTGTCACCCACCATCCTGGACTGCTGTAACATCTTGGGTACAATAAAGTGCATTTTGAAGAGCTGCATCCCTCATTTCAGCCCCTACTGTTTCTTTTAGTCTGAAACCATATCACCTCATCCTACAGCTACAGGCCCTACTAAAAGTCCGTCCCCATCTTTCTTTAAGTATTGAAAAGCTGCTCTAATATCTTCTCACAGCCTTCTCTTCTCCAGGCTGAACAGGAAGACCATGAGCTCTCAGCCTTTCCTCCCAGAAGCTGTGCCCACCTCTCTGGCCATGTTGATGGCCTCCTCTGGATGTACTCCAGCAGATACATGTTACATTTGGGACCCAGAGCAGGACACAGAGGAGGACACTGAGGAGTGTTCCACAGGGGCTCTCCAGCAGAGGGTCAGAAGCAGCTCCCTCCCTGCTGGTCATGCTTCTTGTGATGTACCCAATATACAGCTGGCTTTCTGGGTTGCAAGTGCATACTGCCAGCTCACCTCCAGTTTTTAACCACCACAACCCCCAAATCCTTGTCTCCAGGACTACTCTCAATTCAATCTATAAAGGGAAATTAGGAAACTCCTCTTACTATTTAGAGGTGATTTTCTTGACACACCTGATGCAGAAAGAACATAGAGCTTCTTTTCCAACCCTAATTTATAAGCATGCACAAGACACAAATTTCAGTCTGTCAGTTAAGGGTATTAATTAATTTAATAAAAAAAGCAAAATAATGTAATCAAAATCAGCTAAAAATAAGCACATTTGTATTACTTTATATACTTTATTATAACCTGAATTACTTTAAATTGGGAAAAAACCCCAAGCACATAGTGATAGTTGGATGATTTATGTGTATTAGCATAACTAAGATGGTGTGTCTGTTTGCAGGCAAGGACTCAGACACTGTAGGTCTGACAGAAGGATGGCCTCTAATTTGAACAAGTTGGTCATTTTGCTGCAAGAGTGACAATTATTTTGACCTTTTCAAAGGATCTGTATTGCTGAGTCCTTCATTTACTGCATCAGGATCTTCGGGTAATGCAGTACCAGATAAGATTTTTAAGCACAGGTGAAAAAGCAAAATTTAATCTTTTTCTCAGCACAGACTGTCAAATCTCAGAAAGTTCTTTGTGTTTGCAGTTCAGCAGCCACAGCTAAGATAAAGACAGAAGACACTGACAGCATACTGAGAGCTGGGATCAATAGAATGTTGGTAGGGTCCTTGCTTTCTAGAGGAGCCTTGACTGTCAGGAGAAATGAGCTGATGAGAAACTCAAGCAGTCCAAAAAGGCAGATGTGAAGTCCTGCATCTGAGATGAAATAATCTGATGTAGCAGGCTGGGGCCAGCTGTGTGCCAAAACAGGGTAAGGCCTCAGGGAACTACTTTGGTGGGGCAAAGGCACAGAGATCCAAGCTGCTGCACAGCCCTGCATCATCTCTCCTGCTTAAGGAGACTTTAAGCCAAAAATAAACAGACAGCAGGAGAGTCAGCTACAAGTGGGATGAAAAAGTCAACCAGTCAAAGAAGAGCTGCAACTTTATGGTGAAAGTGTAATGGAACTAATGCAGGGCCAAAAACTCCTCCAGTCCTCTTTTTATGAGAGAAGGTACAATATTTAAACAATGACACAGTGGTACACCTGCTGAAAGTTCTCCAAAACTTTCTAAAAGGGATATTTTCACTGTGTTGTGATTCTAACTGCTCTTATACATATAGTCCATGATTAATTTATTCTTTATTATTAAAAAGTATTCCAATGAATTATTAAACTGAAATTATTGCATGTACATATGCTTAATGAGAACCACTAGTGGTTTTGTTTAAAAATTCAGATCTCCAGTTTATCATGAAAAATTCTAATAAATCGAGGATTTAGGCCTTTGCAGATAATTTTCAACATTCTCTGCAAATGCTACAAGAATGAGCTCTAATGTCTTGTATACACAATTGCTTCTTCCATATCTAACTTAATTTTTTTTTTTTTGACTGGCATTTTTAAATATAAAGGAATCAAAATGTTTTACCTTTCTACTTTTTTTATGGGGATGGACAGAGGCCATTTGAAAGTAAGTCCTGATAATGCAAAGAAATTTCTGTATCTTTATGACAATACAAGGGAAAATCTAATTTCTCAGAAAGTTATCTTTTACCAATTTTCAAGAACAATAAAAATTATTATTAAAAATTTACCATCTATTTCATCAATTCAACCTATAGATGGTAGGGAAATGCTGTTCCTGTTTTTTAAAGGTGAGGAGCTGAAGCAGAAGAAAGTTACAAGCATCTTTACAAAGGTTTTCAAGTTACCATGACTTGCTCATCTCTCCTTTGTAAATTATAGACCTTATTCAGCCTCTTCCTCTAAGAGGAAATCAAATAAAAGAAAATCACATTTCAACTCTGTGTTCTGAAAATCAAATTAATAAAATCTGGAATAATTTTGTATATCTAAAGAGAGGAGGTCAGAACAGAAGCTACAGCTAAAGGACATTAAGCAGTTGTTTTGACAGCAAGCATCTGGAGCTTTCATGTTGTTTTTGAAGCAAATTTGGGCTGAACACATTTGGGCAACTGCTCAGAGCCTCTTGCAATCTCTGCTCTAGCTCACTATGGTAATACCAGGGTCATTTTCATTAATGGCTTTGAGAATTCAGAGACTTTGCAACCCGGAGGCACTTCTTTCTTCCTTCATCCTAGGCATTCAGAAGATGTAATACAGAAAAATTACCTTCCTGAAAGCTAAAACACACTTTGTTAGAACTATATTCTGCTCTCAATCTCATCTAGTGAGACTTCAGGGCACAGTAGAATTCAGTATTGTTGTCTTCTTTTCATTTTTGTATTTTAGATAAAAGGGTGCAGGCATGCAAACTTTTCAGCAGCTCTCCCTCTCTCGACCAAAGTTCACTTGATGTCATCTTTATTCAGCTAATATTGGTGCTTTCTGCTCTGCTGCTCAAGAGAGGGTTTTTTCTAGGTATGGTGTATATCACACAGACAGGATCCCCTCACCTAGTTCACTCCTTGTCTCCCACAAGTATATGATTTTGGTTCTTCATCTCCTTAGCTTGGATTAACTCTATATTCACCCACAGAAGAGCAGCACAGACTTAGAGGCCTGCATTGTAGGCATTTAAAGTTAGGGAAAATAAATAAGTCATAACCATCATCACAAAATTTCAAGCCAAGGAGCTTGCAGTTTCAGGAGGAATAACAGTGCCTGGTAAGAACATAGGAGTGATGTGGTTTAATGAAAATAGATCCTGTACATAGTTTGAAATCCCCTGTTCATGACAGACAGACTAATCAATATGATGTTGCTTTAGGAAAAAACCCCACAGCTACAGACTGACTTTGCTTACCACTACTCACAAAAAAAAAAAAAAAAAATTATCTGAGCTATTCAGGGCATTGCCATGACACTTAAAGTTATCTGAAACAAATCTCTTTTTGTTGTTTTCCTGAAAGGCCAGCCTTTCTCTGATAAGGAAGTCTATGGGTTTTCAATAATTCTGAGCATATTTCAAATCACCTAGTACAGTAAAAAGACATAAGACATGTATAGTGTACACTCTAATATCTTAGAAACACACACATACCCACAAACAAACAGGCAATGTCTTTTAATGTTTTCTCATATGCAGTGTAAAAATATATTTTTAAATGACTGAATATTGCTAGTCCTGGAATGAGTTTACCCGGAAAGAATTGTATTGCTGAATTACTTTCCTCTAAAAAATAGGGAGTGCATTCATGCCAAGGAAATGTGGCTTAAGTCCCTGAAAGAGCAGTGTTTGGTGATGTGGATCACAGCAACTTTTGCATACCAATTTACATGAGAATAGCAAAGCAAGTCTGTGCTTTCCTAATGATGTGTTAGAGGAGGAAAAAGTAGCCTGTATACAATAAAAGCTTATTAAAATCAGGCTTCAAAGATACATAAGATTTTCTTGAGTAAAAGCTGGTGTTTGGTGCAAGGGCTATTTTCTCATTCTAACCATGATGCTTATTAAGTTCTTTAAGTTCAAACCCAATTTTACAGACTATGTATGTTGCTTTACTGCCATGAGGCTTCTCAAAAGTGTCAGTGAGGGTGAAATTATTCTTGTCACTATCATTAAGCTTGGTATGATCAACATAAAGAGTAAATATTTGAGGGTATAATAAATCAATGTGGCCCCATAGAACTCCAAAGGGCAATATTAATCATTATAATAGGCTCTCAAAGGCAAGGCTTAATCACATAATATCATCAGCTTAATAATGAAGCAGTTAGTATATAGGTCAACACAAGAGTCAAGAGAAACAGAAAAAATCTTTAATTATAGTGTTAATGAGGGAGCCATGTAACAATATTATAAAGTCTGATGCCTGTGGGATAAATGATTCCTTCTATCACTTCATTATCTTGAAAAAATTTTATGGGCACATCTTTGTGCATGTTCCAATAGAAGAAATAATCTCTGTAAAACATGTTCCCTATATTTTTGTTTTTGCAAAAGTGCTTAGCATTTGGGAAAAGAACATCAAGAATTGAAAGTTTCAAACTGATGCTTTCAGTTTTTAACATCTCTGACAGACACTAATGCAGCAGGTGAAAATAATCACCAGTATTTTCTATTTTTCTGAGTCTCTTAAAAACCCTCATGCTGTAGCAACACCAAGTAACAATATCAAGAAGCAGAATTTTTAACAATGCTGTCTGACTTCATTTAAGGTCTGATGTGTCCAAGTTTGCTCTGATTCAGCACTGTGCCGTCACCTTACTGTGTGGGGAGGTTGAAGAAGAAAACACACACACACACACATATGCCCCACACATGCCCACACACCTGCTTAAAATTCTGATATCCTTAACCTACTTACATAGTAAAATATAACACATTGGAGATGAGTGCTGAGTTACAGCAGCAAAATATTGGGAATGGCAAATAAAAGAGAAACTGTTCTCTACCAGAGGAGAAGGAAGAGGAAGAGGAGGAGGAGCTGCTACACTGCCCAGGGGCAGCATCCTTAGCCAGAGAAACAGGACTGGAGTGATCCTGCTCCCCCTCTTCTCCTTCTGCTTTCTGTTCCTGCAGGAGCTGTGGCTGCCCTTTATGCCTTCTTGTTATCCCCTTTAAGCTTTCATGCTTTATGGGGTGCTTTTCAAGCAGTGAGTACATTTGGTTTTGTCTCAGCTCTGTCTGAGCCAGGTTCTGCCCAGCTCTCAGAGCTGCATCCCTTCAGTGAGCAGCAGTGCAGCAGACAGGATTTGGATTCCTGCCCTTAGGACCCCTGGTGTCACACTACCTTTGTACTCCTGTGGCCTCTACTTATAGTCAGGAAAAAAAGACAGCACCAGTGAGTTGTTTTCCTTGGAATAAAGCTAGTCAGTAATTACAAGTCCCTAGTGGTTTCATGCCATTTTCCAATTGCAAAAGAATTCAATCTTTGTTTTAATGGCTGCAATACACATTCTGTCTACAAGCATTCAAGAAAGAATCATGGAGCCCAGTGAGGTTCTGTGTGGATCAATACGAAAACATTATTTTAAAACCTCGAAAAAAATTGGGGCATGTTTTCAATTTCAAAACAAAGAGAACCTCACTATTTCTTTAATTTTTTAAACTCCGTATCTCTTGATTATCAAAGAAATTACTACATTTTAAAGATTAAGTCACTAAAGTCCAGGCTGGAGGGAGGCAGTTGGTCTTTTTCAAGAGTAAAAGTTAAAAATCTTTTGCTGGTCCTAGACACCTACAGTGGACTGAAAAAGAAAAGCTGGTGTTTTCATTCATTCAACAGCAGCTAGGCACTCATCTGAAGTGTGAAGGGTCATGGCTCATACACCTTTTTCCTATTTGCTTCTCATGGGGGTCTGAAAAAAAGGATTTTCTTCTTTGGTGACTTTAGCAGGACCTTACCCTGCTCTGCCCTGTGCCCCAGTGCTCTGCTCTGACCTCCTGCAGGGCTCAGGGTGGGCACAGGGCCTTATGCAGGGGCTGGGCAGGAAATCACTGCTTTTGAATGCCTTCCTGGGAACTGCAGCATTGCTGAGTCCGACAAGATTCTTTTCACTCCTGCAGCAAAACCTGACTCACCAGATTGGTGTTTTCCAATCATTGCCATTTAAATTATTACTCTTTGAAGTTTTAAAGGTGTTTAAAGAGGTTGTTGCAAACCACCCTTGGCAGAGTCCAGCTCAGTGTGTAACACTCAGAGCCAGCTCCCCAAGCCTCTGAGTTGGATGATTAAAGACAGAAGCCAAGAAGAGAGACTGAAGTGCCTTGGTTGGATTAACCCAGCTGGGCAGTGCCCATATGGCAGCACCTATTTCAAACTTCTCATGTCAGCAGGGCCTGTGGCATTCAAAATATTGCTCAAAATCCAGGCTAGCTGAGGAACTAATCCACCTAAAAATTTTAACATTGCAAATTTGGTTTGTCAGAATAGAATGTTAACCGTTACTGTAACAATTTTAAAATATTTTAGAAGAGTTTACCATTTCACATCTTTATAGATGACAGTGAAAGTGAGCAAGCATATGGAAAGTTCAGGTTTTGTGCAGAAGTTGCTGACATAGTTCTGTGTTAACCTGAACAGTTATGGTATCTATTTTAGATAGCTATTTTTGCTTGAAAAAAATTGTATTAATTATTTCCGAGGTTCCCATGTGTTCTGGGTTTTATATTAATTTTTAATCATAGTAGTCTTGGGTCTGTGATCCATTTCCAGTATCAAATACAGTTCAGCCAGTCTTTGAAAACATTGATTCAAACTTCAAAAGACTATGAAGAATGCTGACTAGGAAAGAGCCCAGAGATTTAGGCATAAGGAATAAACAAGTGAGCAAACTCTCTCAGGAAAAAATCCCAGGGGCTACATAAATCTGGGGCATTCCTCACAAATATGTGCAATCATTTTTATTTAGAAAACATCAGTTGAAGGTGAGGACAGTAAGATTACCTTTTAAATATATAAATGTGGTGATAAATTTAGGGGGAAAAGGGAATAGAATTTTTTTTAAATTATAAACTAAAAATAAGTATTAATAACCATTTTATGGTAAATTTCTTTGTGCAGACACTTCTATTATTTTCCACATATTTTAAATTGTCATCACAGTGATATGACTACCTAGAACAAACCAGTTAAAAACTTTTATATGTTATTTTAATAAAGTTGTAAGCTGCAGTTCTTACTATGATTTGTGAAATTCAGAAGTCCTAACCCTAAGTTGATACTGGATTTTTTTCTCCTGACTTTTAAAGGTTGTGGATTTTGAAGTCAGCAGCAGATGGCAGCAGTGCCATCAGCACGGCTCAGGTTTCTCCATCCAGCATTCAGAGCAGAGAGAGCAAGTTTTAAAAGTTGCAGTAGACTTCGCAGGGAGAAACCACCCTAATTAGTCTGGACCTTAATTCTAAGGAAAAAAAATAAGCAGAAGCATAAAAATTCATTTTTTCATAACATAAAATGTTATGCGAAAAAATATATTTAAAAATGTTCTCTTAGCCATGTCAGTGCTGAGAAAGTGTTGGGTTTAGAAAGCAGCAAAGGCTGTGAGTGGATCTAATCCTCTAATTTTTAACTTTTTATTCACTAAAATCTTTGTCTTTAAAATAAGCAAGAAATTCATTAGACCAAGAACTTTGAGGCAAGGACTTAACATAAATAAGGTCATTTGTTAGCATATAATGTTCATTACACAAGCTTGATTTGTTGTGGACAGCCCAGGATTTTCAGCAGTGTTGTTATAAAATTCCAGACCTATGGAATGTGCAGGGCTCTCCTCTTGAAATCCAAGGCTGTGCAGCCAAAAAAAAACTAAAAATAACCCAACCTGCTGGTTAAAAATCTTACCTGCTAAAAAACCTACTCTCTCTATAGGACTCCTGATGAACTTCAACTGATACTTTTCTTTTTTTAATGAATCATTTGCACAGAAGGTTTTTTTTTTTTTTGGAAGGACTGAATGAGGTTTTAGAAATAATGGGAAATACTTTTCAAAAATTACCATTACAACATTAACTGCTTGCTAAATATCAATAAAAAGTCATAAGTCAATAAAAATAATCATAGTCAAGTCAAATGAAAAAGCATTTTTGATAGTTTTCAAGAAGATGCTTGACCCTGCCGTGTTTTATTGCATATACCAGCTGTTCACTCTCTTCTGGCAAACCCCAGATAAAAGAGCAGAAGAAATCCTCAGACAGTCCTTCAGCATATTTGTATTCAAGTATCATCCTGACATGATAACAGTCCATTGGTGCCTGTGGAGATGTGACAAAACACTGCCAGCAACCTCTAAGTCTGAAAAATTAACCCAAGACCAGGCCCTCATCAGTTTCTTTGTGTTTATGTACAACTGTAATATTTTTCCTCAGATCTATTCAATTATTTCAGAAATTATTTTAATAAAAGTTGGTAGAATCACATTGTTGAAGGATCCATAGGATCAAAAATAAAATTTCTGCCAGAAGGGACCTTAGAAGGCTGTGCCTTGTGCTCTTTGCACTGTGGAGACTGAAGCAAGAAGCAGAATAATAAGTACTCCAGAAATCTTTGTGACATCCTGGTGACACACACTTTCTAACCTCAGAACTGATTTTCTGTACCTAGGCATTGGCTGTTGGATGTGAATTTGACTCTTCAATGCTGTCATGAAGGAAGAGGAGAAGGCTGGACTATGGAAGCAAAAGGGGAAAAAATCCCTTTGTTTTCACTGAGGGATTCCACCATAAGGTTGTACACACTGCAAATAAGAGGATGTGTCATTCTGCTCACAGACCACAAAGTGCAACTGCTCCTGAAACTCCTCACAAATTCTTTACTATTATTTCTATTTCTGGCCTATTGTTTTTAGATTATTAAAAAGGTATATTAAATTATTACAAAGATAGTATTTTACTGCTCCTCCAGACCTCATTAATGTACCACAGGAAATTGGGAGCTCTGACAATTGAAATGAGCTGGAGATGGGAACTTCAGGGGAAGCACACAGCTATTGTTTTTTATTAGATTTATAAAAGTTACTTGCAAACACTTCTTTTTGCCAGGAGATGGTGACATAACTCCATAAAATATGGATGTGTAGTTTCAACAGGAAAGCAGGAATACAGATTTTAACACTGCTATGCAGAATTTTAAAATCTACCCCTGAAGTATTAAGCCTCAAAATTATTTCCAGTTTTGAATGTTTCTTAAATTTCTCTGGTTTGGGGAGTTTGCTTTCTTGTTCTTTGATTTCTCTATAGGAAACTAGTCATGTGAGTAATTATGCTCAGAACATAATCTAGAGTTTGGTTTCCTTGGCTTGGTTTGTTCTTTATCTTAGTTTACATCAGTAAATATGGAAGTTTATTAATTAATTTATATATTGAAACTGCAGATAGATAATCTAAATACTGATAGCTGTTATGAACTGCTAGTGAAAGAACACACAGGTATTTTGCACTGATAGATAAAAGAAAAAACATGTTTGATTGAAGGATTAATTTGAAAACACCAAGAGAAAAAACTGATTTGGGATTCTTAGGATCAATGCAAAACTCCCTCTTCTTTAAATCTAGCTATGCTTCAAGCCAGAATTTTGCATCAAATCAGAATAGCCCATATGAATTGAACATGCTCAGTACTTTTCCTTGTGCCTTTCATTTTATTCTTTATTAAGGAATATTTTAACCTTAAAAAACCCCAACAGCCTGCTTTCCTATATGTTACAGAACTTGAAAGAAAGAGACACATTTAGCTAACATGAGTTCTGTTAGTTCCATAACTAGCAGAATTGTAAATATTTTCCATAAAACCAACATCCAAACTTTTTCAACTTTTTCAGCTTGTTGTTCAGAACTGAGAATTTTCTAGGATAAATTATTTTGATCATGAAAGGATCTTGCTAGATCAAAGATTAAACAAGCTATAGATTTAAATTTGTTTAAGCTCAGACATGGGAACCTCCTAAGGAGCTGGAGCACTGCAAGTATGCAGGTCTAAATGTCCATGTACATCACCTGAATCCCACCTGAGGTCAAGTTATTGACAGACTCTGCTGCCTTTTTAGCAGGTGCAGAAGAAAACACTTTTAAGACAAATCCCAGGTTGTCAAGCAGATGTTTGATGATAAGGATAAACCACCAAACTGGGTACAGCATGGTTTTTCTCTACTGCTTCTAAACTCAAAGACCAACCAAGAACCTCCTTTCCTTACCAGATCTCAAATGGCTGACTCAAATGAAATCTTAGGGCATAATCCAGGTTTTATATTTCCTTCTCTCATGTGGTCCATTAGTACGATCTACTGTCCACTGCGGCCCAAAATTATTCATCCATCTTTACAAAATTTATTTTGCATTTTATGCCATTTTCTGCATCTACCATGGTTTCTTTCTGAATTTTTAACCAGTGACCCAAGTCAGAAACCTAATGTATTGACAGACTTGAGGTAGCAAATTCCAAATGTCCTGAAGATATCTATCCACAGACTTCTTTTAGATATAAAAATTTTTCTGTCATCTAAGTGATAATTATGATTAAATTCTCACAACTGAAAAGAACCATATTTATGCATTACAAGCCTACTTTTCAAAAAAAGTTTGTAAATAAAAAATAATTGTCTATATTTTTACTGAAAAATTGCTAGAAATACTTAAAGGCAATATTAAAGCTTACTTACACTTTTTACTGAGTTTAAAATGTGTAGGTTTGAGGCTTCTCTGTCTTGTCTGCCTGGCTTGCCTTGACCTACAACTTTAAGTTGCCAGTGGTGAGTTTGGAGCTGCACAGATGCGGTCCTATAGGTAACAAGGAGAAGAGAAAATGTAGTATTTTTTGTTTAACACACACAAAGATCACAGCACATGATAAATTTATGTGTAGTGTGGAGGTGCAGAGCAATGAAGACAGATAGTAAACATTTACAAATGGCTCCATGTTCTGCACCTGGTGGGTGATGTGACAGCTTCAGTAAGGCCTGAAAATAAATGGCTTAACAAGCTGACTCCTTTCATAAGGCAGAATAAGGACAGTACTACAGACAGGGAGCAAATCCCTTCAGATTTCAGATGCTGGGCAGCCTGTAGCTGTACAGCTTCAGATGGAGCCCACATGTGCTGCATAAAGTGAAGCAAATCCCATCCACTGAGAGATGCTTTCCCTTGTGATCATCTGAGATGTTATATAATTTTCTTCTGAGGAAACAACTCTGTTCCTAACAGATGTTCTCAGGAGAAATTCCTTGCAGTTCTGTCAGATAAAGGCAAGGCCAAGTTGGTGGCAGTGCCACACATGGCCTGCTCCAAGTCACCATCTCCTCCAACTCAAAGTCTGCCACAAGGCTCCCAATATGCCTTACAGAGACCCAGACATGAGGAAGAAGAAACCATTGCCATGACAAAGAACTCCAGATGCTGGCAACTCACTGCCTTCCACTTCATAGAGGAAGCTGCCAGCCCCAGGAGCCAGAGGAGCAGGGTAAGGATGAGCAACACACCTGGAATGGGTAGAAACTAAGAACATATATAGCAATTTTAACAGTTTTACTTCTTCTGCTGAGACTTTTTTCTGTGTTCTAACTGTATTCCTCTTTGTCTTTACAGTTAGATCTGGGTTATGAAAGAGTTGCTGACACAGTTAACAAGGAATGACCAAAAAATGTCATCTATTTAGACTTCTATAAAGCTGCACATATCCTTATCTCCAAACTGAAGACATGTGGATTTGTAGGGTGGACTATTCAGTGGATATGGAATTGGCTGGATGGATGCAGCCAGAGAATTTTGGTCAATGTCTCCACATCTGGGTGGAGGCCAGTGATGAGTGGTGCCCCTGAGGGCTCTGTCTTGGGACAGGTGCTCTCTAATATCTTTATCAATGACACAGTCATGTCAAGTGACCTTTCAGCAGGTTTGCAGATGACATGAAGCTGAGTGGTACAGCTAACACAAAAGGAAGGGATGCCATCCAAGAGAACCTAGAGAAACTGGAGAATTTGACCCATGAGCACCTAATGAAGTTCAAGAAGTCCAAGTGCAAGGTGCTGCACCTGGGTTGGGCAGTCTCAAGCATGAGGCTGGGAGAAGAAATCCCAGAGAGGAGCCCTGTGGAGAAGGACCTAGGAGTTCTCATGCATGAAAGGCTGAACATGATCCAACAATGTGTGCTTACAGTCCAGAAGGCCAACCTTATGCTGGGCTGCACCAAAAATAGTGTGGCCAGCAGGTTGAGGGAGGTGATTCTGCTCCTTTTCTCTGCCCTCTTGAGAACCCACCTGAGCTACAGCGTTTAGCTCTGGGGTCGTCAGCATAAGGAAGATGTGGATCTGTTGGAGTGAATCCAGAGGAAGCCACAAAGATGATGAGAGGGCTGGAGCACTTCTTGTGAAGACAGACATTGTTGAGATGTTGGCATTGTTCAGTCTGGAGAAGAGAAGCCTTTGGTACTGAAAGTGGGCTTAAAAAAAAGTGACTTTTTGCAAGGACAGCTGGTGATAGGACAAGAAGGAAGAGTTTCTAACTAACCCTTTAACTAAAAGGGTAGTGATTTAGGTTAGATGTTGGGAAAAAATTCTGTACCCAGAGAGTGGTGAGGCACTGGAACATGCTGTCCCAAGAATCTGTGGATGCCCCATCCCTGGAACTGTTCAAGACCAGGTTAGATTGAGCTTTGAGCAATCTGCTCTAGTGGAAGATGTCCCTGTTCATGGCAGGGGGATTGGAACCTCATTATATTTAAGGTCTCTTCCAACTCAAACTATTCTATGATTCTATGGTTCTATAATAATAATAATTAAACTTTTGAGATTTTGTTTACACAAGCAAAAATTTCCTGGCTTTATATTAATCTAATGCATGCTTCTTTTTTGCCACTAAACAAGATTTTGAATTTAATACTGTCTGCATCTGAATGAATCATGGGATGACACCTCTGAAGCTTGATTTAAGTGTGAGTAAGAATCTAGATTTCTCTCCTTTGTTCCAGGCATTGCAGCTCTCTCACCTCCCCAAAGCTGCAGTGGTCAACATCCAGCTTCTTTCCAAAGCTTGCAGACTGACAGAGGCAAAACAGTGTTGCTCTCTGTTCTCCATGCATTACTTCAAATGTTCAAGTCTGGTGGCAAAAGTGTGCATAGGATTTCTCCTTCCATGGTACAGCATTTCTGTTCTCTCAGTATCTATCAGTGTGAGCCTATGCAATTTTGTGTGTACTGGAAACTGTCTACAACATCACAGTTTTTTCTGGGTTTGGATGAACAGCCCAAAACATCTGTAAGAGGTAATATAACAAAGATAAATATTTCTAAAACAGTCAAATTACTTTATTTCTGATCTCTAAGACTTTCTCTTAAAAGGAAACAGACAAGTCATATTTTTTCAGTGACTTTAGGAGCTGAGATTCATAATTCTACTGGGTACACAAAGAAGCAAACTCAGTACTGGTATTGCTTTTAGGACATGCTCTTATTTTCTTCTCTACTAAATTGTTACAGAAATTATCCAGAAGATAACCGCCTTATGATATTTATTTCTTTCTCTCTCCTTCCCTGCTCCTTGGCCCTTCTCTTCTTAGAATATGCAATCTGCTTCACAGAAATCAAACACCTTTTCTCTCAGACCTTACCAATATCTGACTGCCTGAACAAATGTTTTCAATTTCCATTTTGCTTTAAAATGTACCTAACTTATCTTAAGCCTGAAGAAGGGCTTTGACACTCAAAAGTTTCCTTAATTTTTTCCAGCTATGCTGAGTACTCTGATGAGACATATTATTTCACATTGAAAAAATGCTTTTGCTTGGTAATAAATGTCAGCAATGCTTTTTTGATGAATTACTTATCTCTCTATGGAAACTAACATCTCATCAAAGGAGTTTATAAATTGTTCTGCTTTGGGTCATAAGCTGAAGGATTCTTACTGTTTTGTGTGAAGAAGGCACATGGTATTTACTGAGTTGTGATTCAGTCCTGAGATTAGATGAGTTCATGAGTCATTCACACCTGGTATTTAGATGTGCCTATGGTAAATCTTTTCCACTCCAAATTCATTACATGCTGATTTTCATTTGGCTGCAAAGCCTGTTTCTAGCACTACACCACTTCTAGTAAGTTGTCCCTCAAACACACAAATATGCAAAATTGCCTGTTATTAAAATGCCTTAATCTAAGGGGTTTTTTTTTATTTATAACACTTGTGTTTCTTAGTTCATTCTAGTACCTCTTTCAAGGATGAAAATCTCTAAATTTGGAATTTTTATCCCTCTCAAGAGCAAAAGAAAGATACTTTCAATGGACACAAATATTTCTGTTGGTGTAAAACAGTAGATGCTTATCAGCTTTCAGTCCTTCACCTCGTCCATACCATCATCCCAGGACTAGGTTAATAGCAGACGAACTGATGGTACAAGCATAGGGCAGTACCACTTGTTCTTGGGGAATGGCAGAAATCTCAACTCCTCTATATTGCTCACTAAAGCAGTGCAGTCCCAAGAGCTGGGCAGGACCTGACGGGCACAGCAGAGACAATATGAATTGTGTACTAATTACATGTAAAACACCCCAAAAAGCATAAGAGAACAAAGGGGAGTACAATAAGGTATAAAGGAAAATCACTGCCCCTGCAGGAACAGGGGCAGGAAAGAGAGGGCAGGATTCCTCCAGCCCCTCTTCCCTAGGTATGGATGTTGCACCTGGGCAGTACTGTTGTGTATCACAGCAGGTCCTCCTCCTCTGGTAGACAAAGTTCACTTTTATTTGCCATTCATCACATTTTGCTACTGCAGCTCAGCACTTATCTCTAATGTGTTGTCTTTTACTGTGTAACTAGGTTAAGTATATTCAGAATTTCAAGCAGGTTTGTGGGGGTGTGTGTGGTTGTTTGTGTTTTCTCCTCTGGTTTCCCTGTGTAGCAAGGTCATTGGTACTGCAACCCAGAGTCAACAAACTTGGGTGCAATAGTTCATAGAATCATAGAATATCTTGAGTTGGAAGTGACCCACTAGGACCAACGAAGTCCAACTCCCAGCCCTGCACAGGACAGCTCCAACAACCACACCATGTGCCTGAGAATGTTGTCCAAACACTTCCTAGCTCTGTCAGGCTTGGTGCTGTGACCACTGTCCTGGGAGCCCTGTTCCAGTGCCCAAACAATCTTTGGGTGAAGCACCTTTCCCTAATATCCAACTTAAATCTGCCCTGACACAACTTCAGTCCATTCCCTTAGGTCCTGTCACTGAAGAGAGGAGAGACCAGTTCCTGCCCCTCTGCTTCTCCTCATAAGGAAGTTGTAGACTGTGATGAGGTCTCCCCTCAGACTCCTCTTCTGCAGGCTGAACAAACCAGGTGACCTCAGCTACTCTTCTACAGCACCAGTGCAGAGCAAAGTGGGACAATCCCCTCCCTTGACCACGCAGTGCTGATGTGCTTGATGCACCTCAGGATACTCCTTTCTATCCTTTTCAGCACAGATATTCAAACAGCAACACTTCCATGGATAATTAATTTCTCTACTGACAGCAGCAGGTTGCCTCTTCTCTCTTTCTCTGTGCTTTTGCACCCACATAGCTGCATGCAGTATACAGCACTTAACAAGCACTTCATGAGCCATTTATCCTTTCAAACTGTTATTTTTCTTCTAAATATTTTCATATTTTGTTAATACACTTGGAGACCTCAGTGACTTTATGTACATTTTCTTTAGAGCTCTGACTTTCTTCTTTTAACACAATAACACTCAAAAGATTTTTTTCATTAAAAACAGTTTAGGGAACCTATAAAAACATTCATTCTAGTCCAGGCTTTTGAGACAACTAGAAATACATACCTTTGCAAGTTTCTGAAGAAAATTGAACTAAAAGTTACATGAAGTGATGCTAAGTATGGAAATGCTCCTATTGGGTGTCTCTACTTGGTAATTAACCAGCTCTACAGATAAGATTTTTAGATCTGTAAGATAAAATTCTATATACTGAATCTAGCAAACAAAATGAGGACTAATTCAGGCAAATGAGGGTACTGTAAACATTGAGCTTACTTTGGAAAAACACCTCTGAGATGTTATATTATATGACTAGTCTGTGAAGTTCTATTTTTTGCCATTTCAAACCATACCAACTATTAATTTACATAGATATTTATCACCTTAAAAGTTTTGATAAAGTGTTAAATACTTTAAATGTTTGAATTCTTCAGGCTCTACCCCCCAAAGTGAAGCAAGGATTTAATTCACACTAGTGACATTTTTCTGAGGAAGCTCTGTTTACCAAGCCACATTGCAATCATACAGAAAATAGGGCCAGATGTCAGTGGGAAGGTTCTTATTGATTTTGGTGAAAACTGGAAAACTGGAGAATGAAATGTGGGACCAACAAAGCAATGGCAATTGATAAGTCAATTTGTCACCTAATGGGATTAAAATTGCCTATAGATCAAAGAGCTGGAGAAATAGAATAGCTTTAACCCTGCCAAACATCTCAGTTAGATTCACTTTTTTCCCAGAAGGAAAGAACAGAAGCAATTTAGCAAATTACAAGTTGTAAATGGCTTAGACTTTTCTAAGACATAAAGTGGGATGAGAAGGTGGCACACTGGGAAATCATATGGGGAATAAAGGATACAAGGAATTCCTGGTGTGTTTAAAGAGCTCAGTCTACCAACACAATAATATACATGACTATCCAATAGTTTTGTGTCCATACATCTCTCCATCTAGTCTGAAATATGTTCTTAATTATTTTTGTTTAAATGACACACTGTAATTTAATGATCCATATTTCAGACATAATAATTTTTCCTATACCCCCCTTTTTTTTTTCTGGAAACTGCATTTACAGGATTCTTTTCTTTTGCTTTTGTCCATGCACTACAATGTGTGCACTAGATGGCACTCAGTGCTTAATGCTCAGTTCTGTGCCCTGTCCAGAAAAGAATTTAAAGGGCTTAGTGAAATAATTGCTGAGTTCATGTTACTTTGAACTGATAGAATTGCTAGGCAAAAATAGGAATTTATTACTTTGCGATTATATTTGTGGCACAATGAAATGTTGAAAAGGTCTTGTTTACACCAGGTTATCGTGCAATGAAATAGCAATAAGAAAAATTTTATATCTCTTAAGATGATATTGAATTACAGAATCCCCACCAAAATTCAGGCAACAAAGTCCTAATTAGAGCCTCTACCAGATGGGAAAAATGTAAAAACAAAGGAACTATGAAGAAAATATTTTCATGGACTGTTTCATTTTTAACAGTGTAGCTGGAAAAGGAAGGCTTGAACTACAAAGGAGACTTCCATGCAGAAGTGTCCAGACTGTTATGTTCTTTGATATGAATATTATTTATGTTCTGGGAAGGTATCATTAGCTTTATATATATCACAGTATTCTCAAGTAAAGAGTTACAACAGAGATTTAATTTTTTTTTAGAGTTTTTAAGATAGCTGAAAATAATAGGCAAGTTTTAACATTTACTAATTTCACTATAAAATTCCTAATTTTATTATAACCGAACTGATCAGGACATAATTTACGACAAAGCAAGAATACACAGAGTTAATGGAGCATTTCTTGTGCTCCTTTTTCCTTCTGCTTGGACTATGTGTTTCTGCTTTCATATGTAATCATGTTCTTTTCCAATCATAGTAAGCCTGGGGATGAAGCCAAGACCAGTTCCTATTACCTCCCAAACTGTGATAGTCACAAAAGGAGGAAATCTCCATGATATTTTTCAAGAATAATGAAAAGTCACATAAGAGCAGCAAAATTATCCACCTAAAATACCAAGCAGCTGTGGCACTGGCAGGGGTTTAGGAGCTGATATCACATCAGGACAGCGTTCTTGGCTCTCCTGCCTGTCCTTCAGACAGCCACTGCATCTCTGGCACCCAGAGATTCAAGTGCTCTCTTAAGCCACCTTCAGTCATCAGAGCCACGACATTCCCTGTGCCTGCTAAGGCTCCAATCAGCCAGGCTGGAGATAACTCCCATAACTAAGAACAGACACAATGAAGTCTGAACCCTTTCACAAGAAACTGAGATGGGATCTAAGACACCATCTAGAGTGGAGTGCATAGGTGTAAGAATTCTGTGGAACACTGAAGAAATGGCACAACTACAATCCAAGATATCAATTCCTTTTTGAAAGTCTCTTCTATTGGATCAGGGTTTCCACCATTTTGATTTTGATTACTTGCTGGAATGATGAATGTTTCTCATCAGCCTTTCATTAAATATATCTGAAAATCTGATCTGGTGTCTCTTGAATCTAAGAGCTGTTGAAAATATCATTCTTGTCACCCAGTGGGGATTGTATTGGGAACCTTCATCTGACACCTCATGAGTTACCTAGCACGTTTGGTGTCACAGCTTTTGTTAGATTTTGTTGTTGTTGACTCTTTTAGTAATAGTCTACCTAAATAGCCGAGGAAACTTTTAGCTTTTTATTATGAGGAAAGCTTTTCTCAATAGGATGTGTCTTTAATCTAAGCTGAATATCCCACAGCAAATCAATTTTTAACCAGGAAGTCTTCTTTTTTTCACTTTTTAGGAGTCAGTTTAAGTGCAAGGCTCTGTCTCTATATGTAAAGTGTTTCCAGACAGAACTATTGATAACAGTTCTACTCTTACTGTATTTTATTACTTCTGTCCTCTTAAAACAATTTTGTTTACTCTGTTTTGTGGACTGAGAGATCTTTACCCCACTATTATTTTGTGATGCCCTTCTGTATGCAATAGGAGAGATTAATTTTTGCTTTTGCACTGTGCTAGCATATTTTACCTGTACATATGATATGAGATCTCAGCATGTAGCAATAACATACCATACTGGAAGCAGTGGAAACACAATCTTTACATTATTTTTGTTCCTTGTCAGCAAACAAATTATGTTCCAATGAGTGAAATCGGGCTTTTACCATGAAGCTTTCAAAATCTCACAAGATTAATTTTCATGAATACTATACTAACTCTCTAGTTTTCATTCTACAAACAGTAAAATTTAATTCAAGAGACTGTAGACTTGATTTAGATTGCTAGTACTTGCTAGTTGAAAAGAACAGAAATTTCAAACAACTTTCATTGTAATTAAGAAAAAATAACACCTTCTGTTACATTGCAGTCCATAATAGCCACCCCATTAGTTACTCTAGATTATCTCCTGGCTTTTAGTGCTCACTACCAGTTATAAGGGGCACTTGTGTTCTAAAGGAATGTCATTAATGTTTTGCCCAGAGTACACATGGAGTTAATCAACAGGCCATTTAGGGGACCACAAATTGAAAGTCCTGCAGATACAGCCACCTCAGGGTGTGATAAATGAAGGAAAATGTTAGAAGAATAGCACTTCAGAAGCAATCAATATGACAGAAAAACTTCTCATTCTCACTGCACTAAGATCATGGCTTCTCCTTACCTCAGTGTATGTCATACTGAGATAGGTACCGAATCAGAGATGACAATCTTTTCATTATTAAACTTTTCCTGTTCAGTTACATAAAATGTTATTTTTATTCTGAATTTGTATTGTTCCTCATCTTCCCTCTGAATCATCTGCACATCTGAAATGAAAACTATCAGGCTACCTTTCTTAGCTACCTGCTTCATCAAAATTTAGCTTTCTGTTACCCCATTAAATTCTCATGAAGGTGCCAGAGAGAAAGAAGTGCCGGTGAAAAATCCATGGGGGGCATTCAAATTCATCCAGTTCAGACATTCTACTTAATGTATGGATTAGAGTAGTGGTTAAATGTCTAGCTCTTTTCCTAGATCAACAGTACAGGGCAGACACTTTGATCAGCCTGGTGTCTGGTCTAAATTTTCTTGCTGAAGGAACATGGCATTATGGTGGTGGGGTTTAACATAGTAGGGTTATGGAGCCACAAGAAAAGCAGGCAAATTGGATCCTGTGGTTTACACTGCCATTGTCATGTCTGGCTGAGTTGGTGAGGTGTTTGATCCCTGCTCCCAGGATCTGCAGTGACTTTTTTTTAACCTGATGAAGTTATGAAACCCCATTTCAGGGAGGCAGGTTCAAAGCATCTTGCCTCCTCTAAGAGCAGACTTGTGGCACCAAATCACAAGTACTTGAATTGGGCTCTCAGTCACCAGTTCTCCAACTGGTCTTGTATTTCCCTCATGTCTGCATACAGTGTCTCCATTTCACAGTTCTGAACACTATTCTGCCCACAGGCAAATGGACTAATGTAGATCTTACCTTACTGTGTCACTGAAACCTTCTGTGTTTCATACTCAGAAATTAAGTCTTTTGTGTCCTGGACTCAGATACATCTGATCTAATGTGGACAGCTGTAGTTAACTTTCTGGAGACCCTTAGCTAATACATAAAAGCCCCAAAGATAAAAAAACCTAGAGAGCAGACCTTCAAGATATTGGTTTAGATTGGATATGTAGGATGCAACACTCTTAGACATAAGATTCAATTTATCCAGGAAATAAGGAGATTAATGGCTTATTTATCTAATAATAGGGTAAATGGGAATGTTCTGTTTATAAATTCTGTAATTTAAGCTAAGGGAGATATGAAGATATGGAAAAGCAGATGTCAAGCACCAGTGGGGCCAGAGGCTTCCTGAGTGGGTTCCAGAAGTAGTAAGTGTTTGCTGTGGCAGTGGGCCACAAAGAGGATTAACATTCCAGGCAATCATAAAGACTAGATAAATGAGCACACTTGCCAAAGATCCTACAGATTCATAGCAGGTGAAGCTGTAGCTTATCAGAAAATAGCAAAATTACTTCCTATGACTCATAGAATCATAGAATGATTTGGGCTGGAAGGGACCTTACAGATCGTTTTGTTCCAGTACACTTTCCAGACACCTTCCACTTGACCAGGTTGTTCAGAGCCCCATCCAACCTGGCTTTAAACACTTCCAGGAATGGAGAGACCACAATTTCTTGAGCAGCCTATTTCCATGCCTCACCAACCTCACAGTATACAATGTCTCCCTAATATCCATTCAAGCCTTTCCTCTTTCAGTCTGAAGCCCTTCTTCCTTGTCCTGTCACTACATGCCCTTGTCACAAGTCCTTGTCCAGCACTCCTATGACACCCCTAAGGTACCAGAAGGTGCTCTAAGGTCTCCAAGCCTTCTTTGCTAAGTCATTCAAAATAACAGGGTTTTCTAAAGTCAGAGACTGGTGTGTGAGGAGGGACTTACAACACAGACAAGCCTTTAAAGAAAGGTTTACATAAAGTCAAATGCTGAGTTCACAAAAAGCTCTCATTGATACAGAGGTGCGATAATTTTACAGAAATTAATTGATCTCAGTTAGAGTGTGATTTTCACTTAACATCTAGATCTATGACAGTGCTTCTCATTACCATATTTGTTCACACCCCCAAGATTTTACAATCTTGTTTGTTCCAGGAAAACATTTCTCAAGGTCTGGAGTACTTTACCTGTATTAACATGCTTACTTGATGCATTTCTTTGCAGGTGAAGAGGTCTTTACTCATTTCCTTGTTTTTGCAAACACTGAATGTCTAGTTTAGAGTTAGAGTTTCTATTCTATTAGAGTTTCTAATGAAATCCATGAGACATTTTCTGTTTACCACCTTTAGAAAATAAGGCTAGATTTTTACTTAATTTGCTTAATTTTGTATTTCAAAGTCAGGTTACATATCTGTGTAACGTTTATACCATTCAGCACAGTTCTAGGCTTTTTTAAAATTACTGTCATTATTTAATTTTAAAAAATTCCTTCCCTTTTAAAAACCTCGTAATTTTATCAATATTCACAGTCAGCACAAGTTTCAATACCAATGGTAAGAAAATAAAATATTACCTTTCACAAAACAAAGTAGTTGTAGCAGTTCCCATAAAGTTATTATTGTATTCCATCATATTTATGAAGATACAGTACACTTATGAAATATAATACAAACAAAGAGGCAGTTAGCAACAAAGCAAAACAGCTCATTTTATGCTTAGCATGACAGTTTCATTACTGCCCTACACAAATTTCATAGCTGTAATAAGATCTGTAGTAAATGTGAGCTATTTTGAGACTAAAAACACAGCATGCCTGACTTCTGGTTAGCTCTGCAAGTTTTGATTTTATGAATCATAATATCTTAACTTGAAATTTATGTTAAAATAAGGCTAAAATGATAGAAAGGAATTGTGGGAATCCAGTTAATCTGATTTAGTCATCCTAAATGCCTGATTCTTAAGATTAGAATCAGTCCTCTTAAATAAGTTGGAGAGAGGGAGAGAGAGAGAAAGACAGGGAGAAAGAGGAAGAAGGAGAGGAAGGGAGGGAGGGAGGTGGGGAGGGAGAGGTATTTCTGAAGGGTTCAAAGAGAGATTTGGTCTGTTCAAGTTGAGGCATTTAGGTGAGGTACAGTGGCTCCTATTCCAACCAGTCAGGCACTATAACTGGGGACATTACTGCTGTACAGCTGGCAGGGCCTGTTTTACATAATTGCTGTGTTTATAGAAAGAGATAGTCAATCGGTCCAACAAAGACAACCCATCCTCATACAAAAAAATTAGAAGTAGATATTAGATTTTTGTATGAGGTATTCATGTATTGTAGCCTTTTTGAGTCTCAGCAAATGAAGAAGCCATAATGGTTCTGTGAAAACCTTTCCAGCACTATTTTGTCTGACTATTAAAATGTATTGTCTTCCACATAAGGCTATATATATCTAAGGCTACGGAACCCTATAAAATATTAAAGCTGTTCCATTATTCTCTATCCATAATATATGAATACATACATATATTCTATGTTGGGACTAAGCAGAAAGTGTATGGTCCTGCTTATCAATTTATCAATTTCAAATTGTGGTTACTTTCTGAAAGAACCATAATTTCTTTCTAATGGGAAATGTGGTGATTTGGTTTCATTGTGCTTAGCTACAAGATTGGTAGAATCAAAACTCCAATACTACATTTATAAATTAAACAAGATATAAATGCTTCCTGTTACACATTGGTAAAGTTTTAGGCTAGATGTGGTTTTGAACCATGCCATGTAATATCCTTTCTGAAATATCTGCTGGCATACTTCAGGAGTTAGTCTGGACAAAAGACACATGCAGAGGTGAGGCAGCTTCAACCTTTTGGAAAGACAAGAAAATGGAAATGCCAGGCACAGTGCCAGAGTGTCAGAGCAGTGTTGTGCTGTGTCAGCTTTTCAGCCTGTTATTTCATATGTTTTGCCTTTCTTGGGGAGCAGAGAGTATTTGAAAAGCCTAACCTACATGTCAGTGCCCTGGATTTGGACTCCTTGGAGATAAATTCACACTCACACTAGTTTCTTTTCTCTTTAATAAAGTTGATTAAAATCACATCCTTTTCTTGTGCCATAGGCCTTTCATTATAAAATGGGATATTATTCCCTTACTGACATCTCTGTATCTCTCAAGACAGATATCCATTCCTGACTGAAAAGAGGAAACCCTGTGAGCATCCACTTGTATAATGAGGCAGGTTATTTTTCAAGGTACAAATTTATCAAAAAGCGGCAACAGTGGGAATTCCATTCTCTTCTCTGGGGCAATTTTAGTAGCTGTTTCTTGTATTAAAATTAGAGTCCAAAAATAACTAATGCTTCATTATGGATGATTAACCTGCTGTAACTAAAAAAAAATAAAAGCAGACAAGATTTTCCACAGAAATAATTGTGTTTCAAAGTGTTGAAGTGGAAAACATTCTAAAGGAAATCTTGCAGCTCAGGGAGAAAATTCTTGTTCCCCTTACACTGCAATACCCCTTATGACTTCTAAATATAAAACCAATGGGACTCTGTGCACTGAATAATTCTTCTTTTCTCATTAAGTTTGAATTTTAATAGTGTTTTTTTCTCCTGTTCTTTTATTGAGGGAATTATTTGGAGTCGTACATTGCTTTCAGATTCATTTGGGAGTACAAACCACCAAACCAGAAAAGTTTACAAGCTTTTCACAAGCTCTTGTGAACAGAAGCCACCAAACATTTGACCATGTGTTACTCATTGTGACTGCAGAGTCATGCAGGACAATGAAAAACTTTAAACCTTGCAAAGCCATCGGCAACTGCAAATTCATATTTCAGATCTGCCTCAAAGAATTCATCCAGAGATTTCCAGCCCCTCTTGAGTTTGAGCACTGTATGTAATGGAAGGGTTGGAACGTATGGAGCTCACAATTGTCAGTGGCACAGTTGAGAGACTCTGGGTAAGAATCAGGGGACAAACAAACAATGTGGATGTCATCATGGGAGTCTACTGTAGACTTCCTACCCAGAAAAACCATGACAATTAATAATTCCTGGAGGAACTGAGGGACACTTCTGGGTCAACTACCCTTGTACAGCTGACACAACCCGGGCCAGAAAACTCCTAAAAAACCTGAATGAAAACTTTATGGAACTGGTGCTTAGGAAGCCAGCTGAGAAAGGTGTCCTCCTTGATCTGCTACTTATTCACAGAGTGGACACAGCAACCACATAGTGATTAATTTTAAAATCTCTGTTGACAGGAGGAAAACTGCCAGCAAAAACTCAACTCTGGACATAAATACAACAGATTCAGGCTGCTCAGAGAACTAGTGATTAAAAGCCCTTGTAAAAATGTTTTTGCATGTGCTGGGGTCCATCAGTGTGGGTCACTTTTTAAGCATCAACACGTAAGAGCAAAGGAGCATCAATTCCAAAATTTCAGAAGCCAAGCAGTGAAGCTTGGGGTTGGCTGAACAAGGGAACTTTTCTTGGAAATAAGGCAAAAAGGAAGGTGTAGGCCCAGTGAAAGCAAGATCAGGGGAAGAATATCTAGATGCTGCTTGCCACTGCAGTGAGAAAATTTGTACAGCCAAACTTAAATTGGAGTTGAACCTGCCCAGAAATGTGGGGGACAATAAAGAGAGTTTTTCAAAAGTCATGAATTGCAAAAGGCTGTGTGGAAATAACATTGTCCTGTAACTGGATGAGGATGGTCACCTCATAAACAGGGACAGAGATAAGGCAGAGATTTTTAATGCATTCTTTGCCTCTGACTTCAACATAGATGACAGACCAAGGGGCGTGAGCTGGAGGACCATGACTGGCAATGATCAACTCCCAGGTGACCCTGAGCTTGTGGATCCCTACAAATCCATGGAGCCTGATGGGATTAATCCTAGAATCTTCAAGGGGCTGGCTGATGCCATTACAAAACCTCTTTCAATGATTTTTGAGAAGTCTTGGAATCTGGAGAGGTCCCAGTTGACTGGAAACTGGCGAAGATTGTCCTGATTTTCAAGAAGGGCAAGGAGGAAGACCATGGAAACTACAGGCCTGTCTGTCTCACTTCACTACCTGGCAAAGCTATGGAGAAAATGATCATGAGCTATATTGAAAAACACATGGAGAACAGTGCTGTCATCGGTCACAGCTAGCACAGCTTCATGAGAGAAAAGCCCCCTTATCAAACATGATTTCCTTTTATGACAAGGCAACCCCCCTAGCTGATCACAGGAAGCCAGGTAATGTAACAGTTTTGGATTTCCATAAAGTTTTTGATAATTTCTCCCATAGTATCCTTCTGAATGAAATGTAAAGCCTAGAGCTTGCTAAACACAGCATACTCCATATTTGCCACTAAAGTGAGGCACAACATCATACTTTAAAGACTTAAGAGGAAGTTTCCATCAGCAGTTCAGTGTAAACTATTTACTTATTATAACTAAATACAGAATCCTTTTGAGCTTCAAACACACTGGCAACATACCTCTATTGACTGCAGGGAACTCAGTATACATTTGGGAAGAATTTGGTTCTAGGAGTTTAAAGCTTGAAGGAAAATCTAAAGGAACCAAGGGAAATCAAGAATATTGAATGAATTCCTGATGCATATGTATTCTTTTTATTGAATTGTCTCCTCCAGGGTTTATTTTGGATGCATAATTTTTTGTTAGAAAAAGTTGTTCAAGATTTATTTTTTTAAAGACAAAGAAATAGCCATATCATGAAGGGTTATAAAATTATTATCTATATTAATCTGCTGTTGAGACAGAAATTTCAGCCAAGATTACAAGATGTTTAAGGAATAGTCATCTCTACCCACTGAATTTGAAATGTTTTAGGCTTCAGTGGTTCTGGGTGCCTCAGGCTGTAAGATGTTCTGCCACATTCACATACACCTCACATCTCTCCTTGCAGGCTTGCATTCTTGGGGGACGTTAGGAGATAACAGTAACCTATGAACAAGTCCTACCAGAAGCAGCCAAAAATCTGCTGCTGACAGTTACCATGCCCAACTAATCCATTTCAAAATTAGGTCAGCTGGTTTTTTTACCAGCTAAACAAGACACAATTACATCACTGAGAAGATAACAGAGAAAATCAGCCTGTGATCCTTTCATAAAGGACAATTAAAAATATTTTAAATTTTATTTTTCTCTTCAAAATAAATGTCCTGTTCTTCTGTACAGACACTTCAATGTGGCATTGTGTGTTTTTAGAATCAGTTACTCCTTTTCTAACTCAGTAATGGTTCGGTCCTTGGTTCCCCCCATGTACTTCCCTCACAATGGTTTCTCCCTATTGGAGCTGCCCCCCCCTCCCCTGCCTGTCATGGTAACCACCGCCCTTATCTCGAGAATTCTCTGTCAGTCATCTCTTATTCGATGTATGATTTGCCCCTGGGGTTTTTCCCTTCCCCTGTGTGATCCTCAGTGGCTTAGCTGTAACTCACGCTCTTCCCTGGGTCCTCGTTATTGGTTAGCTTTGTGTCTCCTCCTATCTCACCCACTCCCTTTATCAGCGCTTCCAGCGCCGGACCCACTTTGTCGCCTGTCCCTGAACCCACCTGGGGAGAACATTAAAAGATCCTTGGTGCTTATACGGGCGTCCCTCCTCCTTCCTTTGCTTTGGTACCTCGTAGCCACCCACGCTGCAGACGGTAACCACTACCAGGGTTTCGGAGGGAATCCGGGAGTGGCACTTGGTGTGGCCAGCCTCGGCCGGGCCGGGGGCACCCAGCCGGGCACCCGCACAGCCCCGCGGCCGCGGGAGAGAGGCTACACTGCAATACATAGGTATAGAATAAAGAACTCAATAAAATATAAATCTCAGAAATCTGGCTTGCTGAATGGATTTATAAGTGCCAAACGTGAAATATGTATCCTTAAGACAGAGTGCAATTAGCACCCAATACTGAGAATGTTGTTCTATTTAACATGGCTCATCATACCTAAGCTTTTCCCACTAACTAGCAAGGACCTTATCTAATTAATAACCCTATCTAAGCAGCCTGAGCTTTTTACTAAGGCAAAAACAGTGCTTGCAAGGCATTGATCTAAGAAGATATTCAATCAAACACACGCTACTGCTTTGGTGGCCTTTGGGGAGTATTGTCTCCAAGCTGTAACATAGGAGAACCAAGCCATATTTTGGCTATGATTAAGACATGCTGCAATAATATAAATAAAATAATCACTACTTTCAGAATCATCAGTAAGGATATGATAGTCTAATAATTTTACTACATCCACTACAATGTAGAAACTAGCTGCTCATTATTGTGATAGGTGCACTCTTTCCTGGGTGAAAAACTTGCTGGAAGGAGGAGAACAGAGAGTCATGGTGAGTGGAGTTAAAAAACCTTGGTGGCAGGCCACGAATGGTATTCCCCACAGCTCTGTATTAGGACCAGTCCTATTTAACATCTTTCTTGATGATTTGGATAAAAACTCAGTAAGTTTGCAGCTGGCACCAAGTTAGGTGGGAATGTTGATCTGCTAGAGGGTAGGAACACTCAGCAGAAGGATCTGGAGAGGTTGGATTGATGGGCTGAGGAAAACTGGGTGCGGTTCCATAAAGTGAAGTGTTGGGTCCTGCTCCTCAGTCACCACAACCCCAGGCAGCTCTACAGGCTGGGGACAGTGTCTGGAAGTGCCCTGCAAAAAGGGACTTGTGGGTCCTGGCTGAACATGAGCCAGCAATGTGCCCAGGTGGCCAGAAAGGCCAATGGCATCCTGGCCTGCATCAAGAATAGTGTGACCAGCAGGACTGGGGAAGTGACTGTTCCTCTGTACTCAGCGCTGGTGAGGCCACACCTTAAATCCTGTATTGTTTTGGGCCCTCACTACAAAAGGATATTGAAGTTCTGGAGCATGTCCAGAGAAGGGCAATGGAGCTAGTGAATGGTCTAGAAAATGAGTCCTATGAGTCTTATGAGGAGTGGATGAGGGAACTTGGGTTGTCTAGCATGCAGAAAAGGAGGCTCAGGGGGGACCTCATTGCTCTCTACAACTCCCCAAAAGGAGAGGCCAAAAGGAGGCCACCTTAGTGAGGTGGGAGTCAGTCTCTTTTGTCATGTCTTCAGAGAAAGGATGAGAGGAAATGGCCTTAATCTGTACATGGGGAGGTTCAGATCAGATATTTGGAAAAAAATTAACTGAAAGAGTGGTTAGGCACTGGAATCAGTTGCCCAGGGAGGTGATGAAGTCACCATCTCTGGAAATGTTTAAGAAATGCCTGAGTGTGACACTTGGGGATATGTTTCAGGGGTGATTATGGTGGTGCTGGGTTGATGGTGGGACTAGATGAACTTGAAGGCGTCTTCCAAACATGATGAGTCTCTGATTCTGTGATATCTCTGCTGTAGAGTCTTGAATATATTTTTTTTTTTTCCCATCCAGACATAATCTCTCTCACCCATCATCTACCTGGAGTGCAGCAGTCCTTCCATGCCTGTTTTCACATCATCTGCCTGGCTAACAATCATTTTTTCATTGATAATTCCTTCCCAGCTGAATACTCCTTTACTTCCTCCATCCTAGCACAGAGTTCCTTCTCTATCTTCAGTGTTTTTGCCAGTGTTCCCAGCTCTTTGAACCCGTATACTTTCCATAGTATGTTGGCAAGAGGGAGGGCTGAGTTAGAAGTCTTCCTTTTCAGTTTTTCCACCTAAACAGAGGAAATGCTGACTGTTGTTAAATGTAGCTGCTCTCCATTTGAGTGCCCTGGGCAGCATCTATGTAGCACAGTATGCACTAGTCCAGATAAGAGTGACGAATATCCTGTTAACTGAAAAGAGGGCATCTTAATTGAATCTAAAAATTTATGGAAAGTATGTTTTAAAATTTAGTAATTTGACCAGCTATGGTCAGCTTTAAAGCCATGATTCACATTTCTGAATTATAAAAATCATCTACCTGTCATTTATCAAGGCCCTATTGCTTGAAGGCACCAGAATTTTAAAAAGAAATAGGAATATTTTCTGCCAAGATCCTAGCTTGACCATATTATTGAATAAGCCTTGTAATAAATATAGAAATTAAACAGCCCCTTTGTGTGCCAATGCTTTATTATTTATCACAGATTAACAGATGCTATAAATCCTGTGTAGACTTCTAGGACTATCATTTCCACCAACCAGTTTAACCCCTTTCAGAAACAGTATGTGCTCATCCCTGCATTGATAAGCACAGTGTATGCACTGGCCTAGTATTCCTACTAATAATGAGGGAAAATAGAAGTATTACTCCTTTACAGAATAACACTTTAGAAGGAAAATACTGCAAAAAAATAAAAAATGTTGACTGAGCTTACATTGTGAATATTATGGTGTTTGTTCTGTCTCTCAAGAAAAGTTTAAAAAGCTAAGCATCCTGTATAACATGAACATGGGCTTAAAATAAAGCAATTAGGCCAGATCAAATAGACAAAGCTCTTGCAGGAAAGATAAATTAAAACCAGTTTCAAATTGAAGATTAATTGCATACTGCTGGTATTTTGGTGAATTTATATATTCCTTACACAGATATTTTCAGTCTACCTTTAATTTTATCAAGCAGTCATGTTATTGCCTTAATGGCTACACTCATCAAATGTTGTACAACAATTTTAAACAATTCATAACCCTGATATAACTTAAGAAAACACTAAGGACTCATACCATGACAAACCTGAAAACTTTTCCTATTGAATGAAAACCCCTCATGCCACAGAAATTTAACTAAGTCTATGAAGCAGAGAGATTATTCTAACAGAAAAAAGGACCAAAATATGAGATATGGAGGAGAGATGGTACATTCCACATAAGATAAGAGACACACATTTTGATGTCCATCCCGGAGATTTAATATGGGCACCACGTTGCTAACAAAGCCATTTCCATTTCACACTAGGAATAAAAGGAATTGCAAGGGCCCTCAGTTGAATACTGAAAAGTGTAGTGTAATAAATACCAAGCAATTATACCACAAATCTGTACATTCCTCTTTATATCAGTTCCTAAATGCAAAGTTTTGCCACCTTTTCCAACCCTAATAATTTTCAGTCCTCTCTAGAAAGAATATGAATTCTAATGAAACACTTAAAAAAAATGAATAAATCATTCAGTTAATCCCCCTTGATAATGCATGTGCTGAAAAACTTAATTCCTAATTTCCATTGACACACACACAAAAATGAAATTTTCTTTTCATTAAAGTTAAAATGGCAGATGTGAGGTGTTTTTATTAAAATTGATGGCAAGCAATAAGTTTTTTAAAGCTTCTAATGCTATATATGGTATGCAAAGTATGAGCAAATCATCCCCATGGGGCTGAGTTGTGATGCTAGTTTACCAGTGATTGTTAGTGATTAAGGTTTTCTTTTCTCCATTATATTAAAAAGTGAGAAAGGAAATAGCAGCAGTAACACAACAGCTCAGGCCTTATTATCATATTCTTTGCTCACGAAACCTAATGAATGTCATTGACAGTCATAAATATCCAGAGGCAAGTGGAAAGGTAGAAAGAGAAAAATCTTAACTTTCAAATTATCCAAAGAATACAATGGAAAAAACAGTTCATTTAATTTTTCTTGGTTGTGTTGATGTTGAATATTAAACTTTTCTATTAGGCAGACACCAAATCCCCTCATCAAAAGAAAAACTAAGATACATATTTGCATTAGGGTGTATGAATAAATCCATATAAAAATCAACCAGAATCAATCATGGAATCATACAGGTCTAGCTTGAAAGAGATCTCAAGGAAATAAATAGAGCTTCACAAGAAAAACCCCAGTTTTACCAACATTATACAGTAACTTGAAAGTCTAATTTGACCTTCAGTGTGTTTGTATACAGGATATATATAGATAAATAGAAAGACTGATGCTAGAGAAGTAAGGTTGCATGTAAAATATAAGGTTACATTAAAAAGAATTCAAGTGTTGAAACAGCCCTCAAAATCTTCCCTGGACCTGTCATACTTACTATTTTACCAAAATATTCGCTACTATCTAAATTTTAATTTTCTTACATTTTAAGATACAGAAAACCAGCTTTGATGCTTTGAAATCTGTGTAACCATCAGGCTATTGTCTGTTCTGGGTATAAGCTGAAGGCTACAGATATATTGAAGCACTACCGTATTGCTTTGAACAAATTGAGGGTTACAATGTGAAGAAGCAGAACTCCACTTTCTAGCTAAAGATATCGCAAACGAGGTAGGAGGGAAAAAGGTATAAAACAAAGCATTTACAAGACTATGTGAGATAAAAACATCTCAATTCCACCTCATTCTTATGTAAAGTTTGTATTTCAGGGTAACATAATCAACATGACAGAGTTGGCTAGTGGCAGGGTTCTGAAAGAACTCAAGATTCCTGATTTCCACTCGATTTCCTCCGCGTTGAAACACATCACATCTTCTTTAGAAGAGTGATTGTATCATGGGGAAGCAGAACTTCCAGAGGCAGAACTTTCTGTCACTTCAGCAAAATGCTTTATACCTCACATTTTGATGAGCAGATCAGCATAAAGAAACATAAATTTTATATAAAGAAACATAAATTGAACATAAAATATATGCCAGCTCATTCTTTCCTACCTAGAAATATGTCCTAATAAATGACCCATATTTGAAATGAGGGTTTGATGAAATGAAGTGTAAAATACAAACAGATCCCCATTTCCATGGCAAATTGAATCCTTACTGCTTTATTCCATAATGGTCATAAAAATACTTTCAAGAATCTTTAGAAATATATTTTAAATTATTCCCTTAAGCCTACTCAGATCTGCCTTATGATGAATGTGGGAGGTTGAGTGAGAGCAGTTTATATGCCAAGGAGCAGGAAAAAAAAAAAGACAAAGGACAGATTTAATAATAGGAAAGAGGGTGTTAGTTACACATTCTTATGGTTTCTTTTCCCTAAGTATGTCTCATGGCTCTGTTCTTATTTCCTTACACTATAGCCAAACAGACATTTTTGCTATGAAGGGAGACTACTAGTTATAAATTGTATTGTCTTTTGTATCTTTTCTGGTGTCTTTACCTCTTTAAATGTCAGTTACAAGCAAAGTACTTTACTAATCACAGTATTTTTAAGATGTTTGTCATCTGAGTTCTACAACTGGATAAGTTCAGTAAGTGTAATGTAAAATATCATTATCTAGCTTAATTTTGCTGCGTATATCCTGGAAGTTTTGTGTTCCCCTAATTATTTTAAACTTGCAAGGAACAACGAGATATTTCCTTGGTCAATATAAATTTTAAAAGCATGCTTGTCTTCATTGAATACTTCTATCTACAGAATGCTTTTAAATTAAACTGAAGTACAGGATTTCATAGGCTCTGTCACAGTTCTTCAAAAAACACTTAAAAGATGATAATTATTTCAAACAAGTAACAAAAAATTCACTGAGCAATTATGCTCAAGTGTTTATATTAGCACAGCTTGATTCCAACACACCTTCTCAAAACACCACAGCTGCCTATCAGGACAGCTATGATCTAGGAAAAGACCAGACCTTCTGAAAACCTACACCGAGGGTCTATCTCACATGTGGGAAATGAGCCAGAACCACAGAGGTAAATATCATGACATGTGAGGGACATTGTATTAGTCAGCTCAGAATCCAGCCTCCCTGACTGCTGCCCAATGGGGATAGCACACAGACCTTTTCACACCACTGAGCATTAATTAGCCTGCTACCAGTTATAAATATTAATAACATTGTATGTTTTATTCATTTCTCTAAGTGGCAGCTTTAGGATTCTTCCCATTTTACATGGGCCTCTAAAATATATCACACCAAAATGTTCTAAATTAAAAAAAAAGTCAAGGTAAAATATTTCTGCCTTTAGCATGAAGGAAAAAGGGAGTCACATGTTACTGTCACTGCACTGGTTACTGCACTCTCTCTTCTGAGAGAAGATTCCTACTGTTCAACTGCTACACATTCTTCACATATCTTTGTCCACCACATAAAGACCAGGTTACCTTTTAGATTTTCAATGCAATTACTCTCCTGTCAGCCCCGATTTCCCCAACATTGTCTCAATTCTGCATGGTCCTTTTAAATAGATTTCATACAGATTGTTTGTGCCTTTCTTTACTGTGAGACAATCTCGTATAGTAGCCAATATCACAGCTTATAACCAGAACAAAGCAACTTATGCCCTCTCACTTTGATCTTTAATCTACTCACAAAAATCTTTGATCTACTCGCAAAGATCTTTGATCTACTCACAAAAATAACATTTAGGTCTGATATCTTCTTTGCACCTCTAGGATTTAAGTCTCCTGATAACAGGTCATTACCTATTTAAAATGCTTTCTTTGGATGTCACAAGACATCCACTCCAGAGCATGTTCTCTTTGGTGATTGCTAAAAATTTTAAAGCAGCTAGCTGAACTTTAAACATATATGTCTTGGATGCTTAAGATGGAAGCAATGGATTCCATTCAAGTTGTCTGAATGTACATTTCTGTAACAGAAGGCAGGACTGGAGAACTGATATTTCATTTCTGCTACAGCTGTACTCATAGGTCACACATTTCTGAGCAAATTAATTCCTCTTATTTTGCTTATTTTGCAGAAGATAAACTCATTTCAAGATTTAGGCTTGACAACACAGAAATCTGCAGCTCCCTACACAGGAGAATTGAACTGCAGAATAACAAGAGACAGACTGTAGTTGCAGAAGAAGAGAGATGCATCTCCAAAGCTAGGAAGAAAAGTACTCAGGGATATGAAAAGCTCATGTTTTCTCATAGAAGAGTCCTTTTTGTAGCTCTCAGCATGGGCTGCTGGCTTCAAGGGTCTAGTAAAAAGATATTTACCAATAGATAGGTAGCTATGACCCTGGACACAAGAGTGGGCCAAAAGCAGGATTCAGAAGAGTGTTACAATACACTGAAGATATAAGCAAAAGCCAAAAACTAGACAAAGGAATGAAATTTGGTGAGTCTTTTTTTCATGAGTCTTTCTTACAATGTATTCTCAAACCAGAAAGCAAATGCAGGAATCCATTACACTAAGCATCCAGAAATGAAACACGGAAGAAATCTGTAACCAACTACATGTGATTTCAAATTCCTTGCTTGAGAAAGAAATAATCGTCAGGGAATTTGAAGTTCTTAGTCTGGATTTAGTTGAAATTTCATTAGGATTAGCTGGAATCAAAGAAAACCAGTCTTAACCAAGATGTTGAATATAAATTCTGGCTGCACTGCTTTGCTTTATGGTTGGCCAGCTAGGCAATGATCCCATTATTAAAAATATTCATGAACTACTTGTAGGATGTTCTCTCTTGGCAAGCCAAAAAATCACCCATGCTTACAAGAGGCACTACACTCTTAAACTGAACAAAGTTTTGGATCTATTTAGGGAGGAAAAAAAGCAAGACAATAAGGAAGGTAAGAAACACTTGAGGATTCCCCAGTCTAGACACTTTATGGTTCTGTGATGAGAATGTTATTCAGAACATGGCAGCTCAGTGGCAGCTCTCTCAGAGGTGTTTCTAAAATGACATAAGCTACTTAATGTGGCTTAAATACAGGAAAATATCCTCAGATAAAAGGTTATATTTCATACAATCTTTATTGGAGAGACTTCAACTGTGAACTCGCATGAAAACTAAACAGAGGAGGAGAAATTATTCCAGAAAAACGGTTGTTAAGATTTTGTGTTGGAATAAAGAAAGGTAGGGAAAACTGAGCAGCTGCTCGTGATACCACAGTCAGAAAATAATCCCATTCTCCTACTCAAGCATTGACTAAATTTGCAGAAGTCAATGGAATTACTCACATAGTTACTCACCTCTGCATGACTAAGACTATGCAAATCCACCCTAGACAATGAGCATACTTAATGCTACAATTCTACTTGTGCTTCACACTTTGGTGAAATGTCATCCCTTTTTCCTGGGAAAATATTTCCCTTACCAAAACAACTCTATAATTTGGTGCCCCTACAAATTTTAAAGCCTATAGACAGCTAAAGATATCAAGAAGAGCCATTCACCCATTCAGTTTCTCATGTCATCCCACCATGGCCAACACTCAATTCTAAGCCACAGTCATGGTAATGTCAAAGGACTCCTGAGACAAATCCAAGGAAGAGACAGAAATATAAGTTTGTTATAGACTCAGAACAGTTCTCAGCCCAAATTTTCAGTGAAAACATGCAAACAAACAAAAAAACAAACAGAAAGATACTAATGAAAGAAAAGAAAAAAAACCCAAACAAAAAACAAACCAAAAAACAAATCCAAATCCTTCAAAAAGCAAAGCAAACAAAAAAAATGCCCCCCCCAAAAAAACTCAAAACAAAACAAAAACCCCTCAACAAACCACACCACAATCAAGAAACAGCAACTAAATTGTTTCTCATTCTGAGATGTGTGCAGATGCTTAAAAAAAAATAAATCTCCATTTCTGAAATTTTCAGCAATACAGATTGAAGGAAAATGCTCAGGTTCACGCTATGGCCTGTAGGAAGAAGACAGATCTTCCCAAAAGTCTTCTTGTAGGTAATATTTGGTAGAACTAACTGGAAATGTGGTAGACTTATTACAGAGAGATGGGTACACATTTGAGATGCACAGTTTATTCTGCCTTTGTTTACTAGATTCCCTGTGAAGCAAAAATTGGCACAAGGAAGACACTTTGCTCTGATAATTTTAATTAAAGTTTGTAATGCATCAGTGGATACCTAAACCCAAATATCAAACTCATCAGCTGTTCTGCCACTGCTCCTTCCCCTGAAACACACAGAGCATATGAAATGGAAAGAGCTGAAGATCTGACCATAAACCTTCATCAGCTATAGAGCTGATTTCAGCTTTTTTTTATGGATTAGAGCATATCCAGGAGCCCCTCTGTCATATGCTATTGGGAGCAGAAAAGGTTAGGCTCAATCTGCCTGGGAGTCCCTTCAAATATACGTGATGGGAAGAGAACTTTCCCAGAGCCAAGCACTTTATTCCTGTCTCCTGGCAACTGACATAGAATTTCCTTGAATAAATGACTAATCAAATTGTACACAGAAACTCCTGCTTGGCAAAACATTTTATAAAGAGCAGACATTTCTAAATGTCATGGCAAATGTTGCCGTTATCACAAGTGGTTTATGGTTAATGCCATGAACAGTGCCAGAACCTCAGGATTTATGAAAGATAACACACAGGCTCAGGATTATATATCTTTCTCACTTTCCCTGTGTTCCTCCTTAACTCCACATGTTTCTCACATCCCTTACACCTGAAGGCATGCTACCCCTTCCCTGAAGCCAGGGTCTCAGGGAAATGAATAATGCATGTTTTATTCATTCTCGAGGGTTGCAACCACCAGGATACTGTGTGCCACCCCAGCCCCTGTGAATGAGCATGCAAAATCAGCTCCTAATGGTTGCATTTGTAATGTCTATATAATATGCACAAACATGTGCACTATCCTCTCTTTCCCATCAGGATTTATTTCATAGATGGTCCAGCTGCAGGCTGGGAACAAGAGAAAAACAACTGAAAACTTATTTACAGGAAAAAATCTTGTTTACATGGAAGAAAACAAGTGGGAATTTCTCTTTCCTGTATATATAAATCCAGAAAGAAACTGGAAAGAACACAGAAAAATACCAAACTAAATGCTGTAGAATTTTGTTAACATCAAAAATTATCATTTGTTCTTCCTTAAAACAATTAGACACATTCCTGCCAATATAATAAAGCCTGGTACAACACTGGTACAAGAAACAAGGGTTCCATAATGCTTTACACAGAAGTTGAAACTGTGAATAAAGTCAATATAAAAGTATAAACTTTTACATTTCCCCTCTGTTCTTTTCCACATAGACTAGCCATATTAAAGCCAATGTCATCTTTTTGATACCCTGTGATTTCCCAGCAATATGTCTATTATGAATGAGTGTTGGAGATCTTAAAAAATCATCAGCAAGGCTATCAGCAAAAACCAGATTTAATATTAAGTGACAACAAGAGAAAGTCTTTTGGAAAAATTCACTTGACTACTTACAGGACAGTTAAGGCACACCAAGGAAAAACAAGCAACAAAAAACCAAAAAAAAACCCCTAGCAATCAAAACAGAAATGAACAGGGAACTATCTAGGGTGTATGTACATGTGTGTGTTTGTGTGTGTGTGTTAAGGTATGTGTGGAAAAAGGACAAGGGCAAGGATGAAAAGGAATACAGCCTAAAAGTTTATCTGCCCTCAAACTTAACAGCATTTTAACACAAGTTATACCTTAAATCTAACAATTTAACAAAGGAGAAACACTTATATCTAACTTAACCTTAATTTATGACTTAACAATTTAATAGAGAAAAAACATTTAAAAGCATTTAACCTAACTCAACATTTCAAAGTTATATTCAGCAACCTAGCAAAAGAGCAGCACTTAGCTGCATTTAAGTAAAGTCAAGTCATAAGTCACAAGCTTACAGTCCTAACTTACTTAGACATCTAAGGTACTTAAACATCTAATAAAGCAGTATTTCTCCCTGATTTGCTCAAGCATATGCACAAGTTTATGCATTCAGACATGAGTCACTGCAAGCAAGGTACCTGTGAAAAATTCCCCCTAGAGGTCAGCAAACTACTCACTTTGGAGCAAGGATATCAGCCCAGGATATCATCACTCAGTGGTCCTCCAGGCACAGCAAACATCAGAGTTCCCTGGCTCTGAGGAAGGTTGCTGGTCACAGCCTGCTGCAGCCCAGGAGAGCTCCAAGGGTCTCATTTTGAACCCTTGGACTCATTTGGTTCATAGGGTCTCAAGGCAGTGGGCTTTAATCACAGCAATGCTTCATCCTGGACACTGCTGGGGCCGTCTTCTTCCAAAGTGTGAGAACAGGAATGTTGTACTGTCCAGGGAATAAAAGTATTTTCCAAGGCTGTTTGCACAGAAAGCGGGATCTTGTTAGCAATTCCCGGGGGCAGACAGTATTTCTGATAATCTCAGGAAGAGCTGAGCCCAGGTGCTGCTTTTCAAGGCCAAGGCCTAACAACTATTTCTCAGATCACACTGCAGCCTGGAAAGGGTGTGAGGAGAAATGCACCACCACACATTGTTCCCTCCAAACCACAAAAGCACTATTTATTCATAATGTGAAATAGATGCAGATATGGAAGCGTGACTGTAAGACAAATACTCTGGTTTTAGTTGTTTAAAACTTATCTAGCCACTATGCAATCATTCCAAAAATTTTCATTCTTTTTGTCTACCAGAATAAATTTTAGAGCAAATATCTCTATATAAACAGCCAAGGCTTTCTGCAAACAAGAAAAATACTTGCTTTGTTCAGACCAAGAAGCATACAAATCTTTGAGGGTTCAAGTACTTCCACCATCTGGGAAAGAAACAAAATACTTGACAGAGCATTTCTCCTTGCTTCAGAAATGTTTTAGCATCCTGTGAGATTTTCCCTATATCTGAGCATCTGAAGATTTCTTCCTGTGCAATTTTACAGAACAGCATATCCATGCTGAGCATGCTCCGTCCCAGGAGAGTCAGAAATTCCTCAGACAGTGAGGAGCTGCTCCTCCCCCCCACTGCCCCCCAGCCCCCCAGGAATAATCTGATTCTGCATTCAGGAAATGAGAGAAAGGATAGTGTCTGGGGATTCCAACAGACCCAAAGGGCTGTGTATCACAATTCATATGCAAAAGGCTATAGAGAAGCTTGCACTGCTTATATTAATGTCAGCATTTGACTACTTAAGCATAACATTCTGTAAATTGTATGTAATTTTCTGTAAATTGGCGATACAAAGATCCTTTAATTTCTCTCTTTTTTTATCTCAGGCTGTTGCTATTGTGTATTTGTAGTTGTTTCAGAGGAATGGCTCATCAGTTACTTCTCCTAGGAAACCTTGTTTTAAGTTGGGTTTTTTTCTCTTGCTGTACATACTAATTTTTTTTCCTTTTTCATCCCTTTAGTGGGTTGACCCTGGCTGGATGCCAGGAACTATTCTATCACTTTACTCCTCAGCTGAACTGGAAGAGAAAATGTAAGGCTTGTATGTTGAGATAAAAACAGGGAGAGATCACTAGCCCATTATTCTCACGGGCAGAACAAACTCAAGGAAATTAACTGAATTTATTACCAATCAAATCAGAGTATAATAATCAGAAATAAAGCCAAATTCTAAAAACATCTCCCCCCCCACTCATCACTCTCTCCAGGCTCAACTTCAGTAATTCTTCTCTCTCTCTTTTCCCTACAGAGTCACAGGGGGACAGGTAATGGGTGTTGTAGTCAGTTCAGCACATGTTGCTTCTGCTGCTCTTTCCTCCTCAGCAGGAAGACTCTCACACTCTTCCCCTGCTCCAGCATGGAGCACATCTCACAGAATGACAGAATATTCTGAGCTGGAGGAGACCTACAATGATCATGAAGTCCCCCTCTTAAAGAATAGCCCATACAGACAGTCCTCCATGAAAGTGCTTCTCCAACAGGAGCCTTTCCTGTGGGCTGTAGCTCTTAGGAACTGCTCCAGGGTGTGTCCGTTCTCACGGGGTGCTCTCTTTCAGGAACAGGCTGCTCCCCATAAGGTCTCAAGTCCTCCTTTCTCCATGAGTCCACAGGTTCTTCAGGGAACTGTTCCAGCTCAGGCCCCCCACAGGGTCACAGCATCCTCCAGGCATCCACCTGCTCTGGTGTGAGGTCTACTCCACCACGAATCTCCTAAGGCTGTAGGAGCACAGCACGGCTGTCTTGCCATGGTCTTTACTGCCAGTTGTTTCCAAGTATGGAGCTCCTACCCCTCCCTCTTCACTGCTCTTGGGGTCTGCAGGGCTGTGGCTCTCATGTGTTCCTACTCCTCTTTCTGACTGTGGTTGCTGTTGTGCAGCAGTTTCCACCCTCCCTCCTGTCCTGCTGCTACCAGAACCTCGCTGTGCAAACCAAATACAAAAACTGTGAATGCATGTCTATTCCAAGTTGCAGAGCACTTGAGCCAGAGTAGCCAGAGAGCTCCTGGTGGAGTGGGCACAATATAAAACCGAAGGGAAAGAACCTCTACCTAAAAAACACCCAGAAACAATCTGTGGGATTTTTGTTTGTGGGAACAAAGCAGAAGAGAAGTGCAGGAGTGGTCACTGTGTAAAATCACTGGCTGTGCCCACTTGCAGTGTGGTTGGACCCCAGCAAACCATTAGCTGCTCAAGCCCAGTGCAGGGCAGATTACAGTCTGACAGCAGCTGTCAAGCTTAATTCAGCCAGCAAACTACTTCTAAGAAACAGACAACTTGCACAGTGGTTTCCTCAGCTCCCAACTCAGTTCCACTTGGTAGATCTTTGTGGTACTTTAAATAACGTGTCTGATTTTTTCATGCCTGATCTGTTGATTAAATTTTGGGTTTCAAGTTTCAGCAGATCTTTCTGTGTTTCAAGAGTTCTTATTTATGTTTTCTTCCAAGGCAAAAATGTATTGTAAGGCTGTTTTATTTGCAAGGCAATGTTTAACAAAACAGTATGAGATGTAGCTGATTAAAAACGCAGCCAACAATAAAGTGATTATCTTTCAGCACAGTGTGTGGTGCCATATGGTGACTGAGCAAGTGGGAAGAACTAATGCTTGAAATGCAGCTCTGGTGATTTATGGTTACTGACTTCCTGTAGAAAATGACTTCTTCTTTCATAAAAAACTAATTAACCTAAAAAGTACATGTTCACAGACAAAATTTATATTGATAAAGTTGCCAGTGCAATATTCAAGTGAATTAATGATCTATAAAAAGCTCAAGAGGTAGGTGCATTTTGAAACACCTGCCTTGATCTATCCTGCTGACCTTGACAAGGAAATTTCCTTGAAATAACAATGAGCAGCTGTTTTTATTGTTTTTTTATTGTTTATTATATTTATAAACCGTGTATAATTGTACCAAATCAGGAAACATACATATGAGCAAAAATTTTTTCTTTTGTTTAATTTTGACTTATAAAACTGAAGACTTTGTAAAAAAGGGCTATTATTTCATAAACTCAGGGAATTTTCTCTTTCTACATCAGGAAAAAAAAAAAAAAAAAACGAAAAAAGGTAACAACCTGAAAAACAAAGCAAGATGTAAAGCAGCAATCATATTTTCACCAAGAAAATTTCATGCTAAATTTTTCATTTATTTGACAGAACCACGTTTATCCTTATTAAGTTCATTCAAAACACCTCTTCTCTCACTGAAGTATAAATCTAAAATAATGCTACTGCATTAATATGTATACTTCTGAAAGGCAGGCATCTTAAGAATCATACTTTTAGTCTGGTAAAACCACTGGGAGCCTTTACGCTCAAGTGTCTTACTCCATAGATTGGATAGAAACATGTCTTGTGCATAAGACATTAGATAATTTCTAATATGTAAAAAAAAATCTGTCATGTGGGATATCACAGTAGATGCTGTCATTATTCCTGTGTTTTCTGTTCAATTCTTTATGTTTTTATGTAGGTATCTAATGTCTCCGTTTTATTTCCTGAATGCAGTATTACATAAGTGAATTCCTTTCAGTCAGTCAATCTCATATAGAAAAAACAAGCTGAATCCCACAGAGGCTTGTAGTGCCTCAATATATGTTCTTCATTTCCCTCTGAAGATGACAAGTGCAACTGTCCTTTGTTCATCCTCCACGTTATTTATAGTCTCATTTCTCTTTTTTTTCCCTTACTCACATTTATTAAAATTTAATATTATTTACATGCAAATTATATAAATTAGAGTCTTCAATTTTTTTTCTCTACCCTAATTACTTTAAAGGCTCATCACCTTGAGTGATATCTGTTCCTTCTTTATCCTTGTTCTTACCTTATTATTTCTCAAAGAAAACAGAATCATTATTTATCACACAATTATATATTCTAATTCTTCCCCTTATCTTGTGCATATTTGAGTTTGGTGATCCTACATGGTGGCCCTATTTTCTGTAATTTTTATAAGCTCAGATGTGGAGTCAGCGTAAAGAAGGAATCATGAACATAGATCTTTATGTCTACAACTGACTGATGAAGGCCCAGTACTCTTTTAATATTAGTGCAGAACAGTGTTAAAGAGAAGCAACCTTTCTGAAAATAGCAGCTGCAATGAATTTTTTTACTTAAATTTAATTCAAATTTAAAACCAGCAATCAGTTGAATGAATATTGAGGGTATTCTAGCTATTCATCCAACAACAGTGTAACTCATATTGCTTGAGGGATTTAATGGAGGGACTTTTTATTAATTAAAAAATAGAAGATCTGGGGCTTAGTCTTTCTTCTGCATACATGCAAATCTTTAAGATCCACTGGGAAAAGAACATGCACTAGCAGAATACCATAAATCATATCCATCTGTTTCTCTACTAATTCACTCACAAAATTCCAATAAAATGTGTAGCTTAATAAAAAAAAAAATCTGGTTTACTCTCTAGCTTTAACCAAAAATTGCAAGTATTTGCAGAATATTAAACTATATTCTGTCTATTATTCTGAATTTGGTCTTTTTCCTAACAACATAAAGAACTTTTCTGCTAACACTGCTTCAAATCTACTATTGTAACATGAGTAATAGTGTCAAAGTAACATTATTATGGAAAAGCCCCTAAGAACTCTATGCAATGAGAAGACAAAGGAATAGCAAGTACAGGGGAAATTTCAAATTTGTTTGGTTTTTTGTTGCTTGAGGGGTTAAAAAAATTAGAAGATCATAAAGAAGATAACCATCCCAGAAGACAACTGAGGGAAGGGAGAAGAAGTATCAGAGCACAGGACACTAATGCACAGGAAACACAAAAGGTTCAAGTTTAGATGAAAGGATGTTCCTTCCTCCTCTAGAATATCCTTTCTTCCCTGGCAAGTTTTGTTGCAGAAGGGAAAAGGATGACAAAGCAGCAAGGACTGTAGCATCTCAATTCCATGGATTCCATCAGAAGATGCAGTTGCATTTTACGTGTTACATGTCTTACAGAAACTGGAGGGTGTTTCTCTTGTATTGGGGTGGAGCAAAAGAAAGAATAGAGGGCATGACATAGAATGAACACTGAAAGAGACTGACAAAGTCCTGGAGCAATTTAGTTTGGGAGAAATATCTGAAGGTCATCTAGTCCAAATGTTTGCAGGAAGAATGGTTTACCTCAAAGAGAGGTGAGATTGCTTAGAGTCTTTGTCAAGTTCAGTTTTGAGTGTCATCAAGCACAGAAATCTCATACTTCCATGGAAGACCAGTATTCATTTTTATCCACCCTTATATGCAATCAAAAATTCTGGCAGATGAATATAAAATATTGCTGGCAACTGTCAAAATCAGATATGCTCCATGAGATGAGAACATTTTATTGTGCTTTATCACATTTTGATGCATTATTAAAACAAAAACATGGGTAAAACTGAAACAGAGGATAACACACTAGTAAAACAGGATGGCTGAGCATGTTTGATGGCTTCTTGTGAATTCCAGATCCTTATTTTGTAGTCCACATAATCTGGACTTGTTTGCCAAAACAATACATCAGACAGTCCAGAGATGGTGTCCTGAGTCTGTCTCTTCTGTGTGAATGCATCACGGCCTCACAAATGTGGATAGAATACAAAAAGACAGAGAATTTAGGTAATTTACCCATTCTCAGATCCATGTAAAATCTCACAGTGTAGATATTTTGATTTCAGTTAGATGACTAATTTTAAGTACTTAAGTGCTTCACTAGGTGGAAGTCAGAAAAAAGAGTACATTCTATCTTCTCATATAAATGCTCCCTGAGCATGGATCACAGCCACATTGGAAATGCAGTCAATGCAGGGGATTCTTATACATCACAGCCCTTTCTTACATGGCATTTTTGTGTCTGAGGGTATTTTATTGGTCTGAACATAGAAATTTTAACATTTGCTGGTTTCTGAGATTAGGAAAAAGTGATTTACATGGACCATTTACAACTGCCTGTTGCTATGTTTCAAAGTTCATAGAACACAGATCATTACCTTAAATTAAGATTTCCTGTGCACATATAAAAAGCATGAAGGCTAACATGATTTTTTGTAACAAAGAATAGCATACTTAAAGTGTATCACATTTGGCATAAAACAACATGATGTAACAGAAACAATCCCAGGTGGGAAATAGAAAACAAAGATTCCTTTATCCAGCTCTGATTTACATAACATTTTTACACAGATATATTTAAATTATTTAAGCTATGTCCTAAACAAGAGACTAGTACTAAAACCTGATTTTGCATAATTGGATTTTAGTAATTATAACTATTTTAGTATTTTTTCTCTGTTCTCATAGCTCTTGTCATTAAGAAAATGATTTAAGATTATAGTATATCATATTTGAGAAGAAGAGGTGATGTGATGTAGAGGAATACAAATTATAATAGGAAATTTAAAATAATTGCGACCTCCAGACTTGCAGAAAATGAGGAATTTTAATATATTAAAATCAGCAACTGCTTGTCATTCACAAAGATGAAAATGCACAATGGACAGTCTTATTTCAACACTGCTCAATAATAAATCAACAGGCCAGACATGACTCAGAGTCTGCTCATAAATTAGTCTTTTGACATGGAACAAGGAGACACAAGAAGAAGGAAGGCAGAAAAGAGAAAAGGAGATAAATAGCAAAACTATTCCTCAAGTGGCTTTCTGCTCTATTGCTCTTATACAATTACATGAAATATTAAATAGTGAAATTACTGACAAAAAAAGTGTGTTAAACCAAGATGCTGTAATTGACCAAGTTATTTAAATCAATAGCAGATTAGCTATAAATTGGTGAAAGACCATTGTAGATGCAACTGAGTTCCTTAAGATACAACTTAAGGAACTCCCATTACACTTACAATCCCCAAACTGGAAATTTTGAGAAAATAAATGTATTTCTTATCCTTATTAATAGAAATAGCAGGAAAAAAAAAGGCAAATTAAATTGACATAACATTAGGAATTTACATGGGTCAAATCTGCATGACACAGAAGTCCCACATTATACCTATAGTCAACACAACCAGGTCTGTCTGTTTACCACCAAGGAAACTGGTGTTTGATTTAGAGATCTCAATTATGGACTTATTTTATGCAGAACCCAGGCCTGTTGTGCTTACTTACAGTTGAAAGTGATGTTGGAGGGACATTGGCAGTGTGCTGTCCTCTGCCTGCCTCTGTTACATGCATATCTGAGGTGGCTCAGTTAAAATCAGAGACCTGGCAGATCTCAGCTTTTTTAAAAAAAAAACTAAAAAAACTAAAACAAACAAACTAACAAAAAACTAAAAAAACCCCAAAACTATATATATTTTTTGAGGTGTTTTCTATGTATAACAAAAAAGACAATCTCCTATACATCCAGGACACTTTTACCAAATAAATGGGGTTCAGATGAAGAAATTCAGTCGATGAAATTGAGACAAATGTCTGCCAAATCAACCTGTGCAGCACAAGCCTTCAAACAAAATTATTTCTGTGATTTCTGTGACTGTCAGCATTCAACAGTTGCTAGTTAAGTAACAAAGCAGCACCAAAGCCCGTCCAGCTGTATTGTATTTTACAGAAAAAAATGGGGCTGAGTTGTGAACTAAATAGCTATTTAAGAATCTTAAGAACCTTGTCTGCATTTTCAATGTCATACTAGGAAAAACTGTGAAGAGAGGATGAGTTCCAGTAGTATAAAATTGAAACCAGTGGGTAACAATATTTTTTAAATATGTGAAGCTGAAAAATAGGAGATTTTGGAAAAACTGGGAGTATTTTGAGGCGGCATTAGCACCACGGTTAAGAGATATACATATCCTGACTCTGTTTCCACATTGTGACTAAATAATTGTGGCAAATTAAATGTTAAAAATTTCAGGAGAAATAAATAACAGTAAAAAAACATAATGGGCTCAATTAAGGATTCAGAAGCAACACAAATGAAATAATTTAGGTTTACTTTAGTTATTATGATTTTAACTGCTTTGATAAGCCTCTGAGCATGGCCAGGATAAACAAAAAGCTTTAAATTTAGATTTAATTGGGAACTCATTAAACTGTTATGTACCAGATTCTGTTGCTTGTGAAGTGTTTTATTTAACATCACATTTCTCAGTCCAGTATAGCAGGAGGGACCGGTTTGGCTGGCACACTGAGTGCAGACCTGCATCTAGCATTGATGATCACAAACACTATGCCAATGCAACCAGATGGCAACTGGTGGAGAAGAAATCAGGCCCACTCCACTATGCTCAAGATGTTTTCTTTCTTTGTGGGCTTTAATAAGCATGTTGCACCTATACTACAGACAGAATTGGCATATTCCTGTCTCTTTTCCCTGGATACCAGCATATTTCTGTAAATCAAAGAAACTCATTGTGCTAGACTGATTCAAGGGTGATACAGTTCAAAAAAGATTTACAGCTTCCAATATGAAAAATTTATGGGTAGAAGTAACATATCTTGTTTTTCTACAAGAGCTTTTATGTCTCCTGCCAGAAAGGTGAAAGGGCCTGCAGAGATGAACAGCTAAAGTTGCCTTTATGCAGTGTGGACAGTAACCTATGGGTGATGGCAGTGACAATGTATCAGGGTCAGAGGACAGATCATCCATCAGTGCTCTCTCTAATCTCAGCCCCTGAAACATCATCCAGGGAGCCAAAATTTTGCCCTTTTTAAGGAATTATCAACCTTTTTGCTGAAACCCTGGAATTATATCTGTCTCAAATTCGCAGTGGAAGGAGAATTACAAAAATGCACAGGCCATGAGGAGCAAAACCCAGAGAGTTTACCCTCTGGAATTTGCATTGGAGGATAACACACAAGACCAAACAAAAAAAAAGTGAAGGGAAGTCTGCAATGTGAATATCTAGTTCTAAGGAGCTTCTAAATTTAAATTTGAACTGTTTAATAAAATAATTTTTTTTAAAGGACAAATGTAGATCAGCAGGGACTCTGGAGAAAGTTCTGTTTTTCTCATTTCTCCTATCACAATCTGTTTTCTCTAGTTGTTCCTCCAGAAGACAGACTTCATAATTTTCCTGTATCCATGGCTGAGACCTACTTTTTTTCTCCAGCTGCCTCCCCACCATCTATCATATGGACTGTTTTCTTTTATAGTCAATATGTTTCTCACTTAAAAGGAACGACATCCAACAGCCCAACCCAAAAGAAGTCAAGCAGAAAACACAGGAAGATGCATTGAAATGATCTATTTTGACCAGATATTGGTCATAAAAAGACAAGGAGTTCAGCTTGTTGCCAGAGGCAAGAATTGCTATTTCTGGGTGGCTGAGTAATTGGGTTTCAGTTGCAGATGTGTGGGGTTTCCAGAACTTACGGTTCCAGTGCTCAGCATGATGAGTGGACAGGAAGAGCAGACAAATGAACAAGCAGTATTGCCACAGGTGAATGCAACACCTTGGTCCTGTGCCTGCAGCCCTTTAGCTGGACAGGAACTGAAGGTGGACACTGCAGTGTCTGCATTTGGGCAGCTGGTCCCCGCTGAGTGTCCTGGAGCTGACAGCACTGGCACTGCAGGGTCTATTTGGGTGAATCACCAGGGAGAGGTCAGAGTACTGGGAAACCAAGACTGAGTATGGAACTGACAGCAAATAGCTGGAAGGTGGTACAGAAATTAGCTATTCAAGATAGGGAACTCTTAGACCAAAATTAGAGGACTTTTATCTTTTGTCTCTGCTTGTCCCTTATCCCAATAGATTTTCCCTTCTGAGGCTCACATTGTAAAGAAATGGGGTGGCACTTGTCAATATAGAATGGATATGAACAAAACTAAATACTGTTTATGCAATTTTTGTGTTGTAAAGAAGAAATAGAAGAAATGGATAGTTAAATTTTTTATTAGTTTTAGCTTTTAGTATTAATTTATCAATTACAATAAACACAAAGTAGTGCATTATATATTTTAAAAACTGAAACATGGATAGTTGTTGGGTTTTTTTCATTTTGCCTAAGATTCCGTCTTGCTGTTCTCTCCATTTCTTCATGTTGTTATTCCTCCATGATAGTCCCAAGTACCTTAATCTTTCTAGGCCACTGAAACAAATATTTAAATACCTGACACAGACATAGTGTTATCCTTATCACTAAAAATTTTTTCTGTCATCCAGATGACACCTGACCCAACAGCATTCTTGAAGTTTTCATCCATTAATTTGCTCTATATTTTATTCTTTCAGTTGTCAAAATAAAAATAGGCTATCAAGCTAGAACTTTAAGACTTATCGAGGTTGTCACATTGAATCTTAAGGTTATTCTTTTGTGTGTTTTCAGGGTGATTTTCAGACTGACAGGGATGAGAAGTTACTTTATTGAAATCATGAGATCTCCTCTCACCTCCCTATCACAATGAAGGTTCATCAAGGTAGAAAAAGCAACTTTAGAAGAGTAAGAAAGACAAAAAATATATAAAAGGAGTAACTCAGCAGTTGACAGAAGGGTGAAGAACATCTTCAGGTCAAATTGAATCTCTCCTTTTTGATGGATAAAGCCATGAAAAACTTGTCAGTCATACTCTTATACTAGCTGGGATAATATTATGATGCTATTTCTTCACAGAAGGCAGCAGAAAAAGGACGACAGTCCATTGTAAATATTCTTTTTTATACAAATATTTGAAAAATAATGATCAGCTTACACAAACTCAATTTTATTCTAAGTGCAGCATTTCTAATAGTGAACTGTAGCATTGTTAGAATAATTTATTTCAAGATAAAATTATTTCCTCAGAAAATAGTGGGATTTAGTTTAATGAATGCTCCATCAAAGGGCAGTTAGACATGAATCAGATGTAGGCTTGAAAGACTGTGTCTTCTAATGAGATTTCACAGCTGTGGATTCTTCTGTAGTTAATACCTAGAGCTACTTAGTACAGATCCATTTGACTTGACTTCCAGGTACATCCACGTTCCTGTGGTTCAGATCTCTCTGAGGACCATGAGGGAACACTAATCTCAATTATTTACCTGGGCTTTAATAACTGCCTTTAGGACCTACCTGCTTGAAGCAACATCCAGTGAAGGTACCCAAGAAGAGGAGCCTTGTAGTTTTTCTTTTTTATGATGGACCAAAGACTCAAGTGTTTTTTTATGTTTTTAAATCATATTGAAACATATTGATGAGGGGTTCAATTTGGCTACTTCAAGTAGTCAGTGATTTGCAAAATATAACAGACTTCCTTTATCAAGAGTGTTTGACCAACATTTTGGACTCATATGATTTTCTTTTGAGTTATGTTAGGACATAGAGCTTGTAGTATTTTCTTTCATCCCACCAGTTTCAACATCGAAAAGGATGACAAAATACTTCTGTCAAAATTTTATTTAATAATTTAACAACAGAGATACAAACACATGGAATTTGATCTTTATTAGTCATCTTGTTTACTTTTAAGATTTTCCCTGAGGTTTAATTTAAGAATCCTTAAGAGTTCCACAGTCAGATAAAGCCCTGCTGTACAACATTTGGCTGCTTATGCTACAGTTCAGAATGTTAATCGGCCTCTGCTTAATACACATTAATTCAGACTGTAAGGGGAACCAGACATATCTTCCCCTGAATTTTAAAGGCTAGAATTAGCTGAGGAGCTAAGATTTCTGTGCTGCAAATATTGCCATTTCTTACACCAGTGACTTGATTAGGTCAATACATATGCATTGGCAATATCTAGAATGGATAATGAACTCCATGGACTTCAAGAGAGGCCCTTCTTTCCTGCTTCTCTTTGACTTCTAGCTATTTGACAGTCATGCTGTATTGTAAATTAGCAATGAGGATTTGACCATTTTGTCTGTACTATGATATTTATTAAAGTCTCACAGTAGCATTATTTACCATTTCTTTTGGAATTACATATAAAATAAGGAGATCTTTATTCCTTTAGTTGAACATTGGCAGTAAAGAAATGGGGATACATACAAAGCCAGAGAGAAAAAGCCCACAAATACCATAATCTCAATGAAAAATGCAATTAAATATGAGCTGTGTGCTTTTTCCAATCCTCCTCTATTTCGAGAAAAAGTGAATTATAAATCCCAAAGGGCAAGAAAAGCTGTGGGAGTAATTATTCATCACCCTACAAATTCACAGAGGAAATGCCCTGCATACAGATTTCAATCACAGAAAGGCTTGGAAGGGATCTTAAAGATCATCTGATTCCAGCCCCCTCCTTGCCATGGGCAGAGGCATCTTCCAGTAGATTCTACTTGAATCCTACTAAAAGTTTTCCATGTCTTTTCTGTCATTTTTTGGCTTTTTACCATGATTTTACAGCTTGTTCATTATCCTCAGCCATAACCCAGACAGCTACTGGGATAAGACCTCTGAAGTACTACATGTAAGAGCATTTATGGCACATACCAAGCAATTACTTATATTTAAAGGAAAATATTATTAGAGTGATAATTTTTGCTGTCTCAATCAAACTGTGTTTTATAGATCTGCGACTTTGACTGAAATATTCAGCCATTTACTACACTCTTTTTTCACTGCAATTATATTTAGTGAATCAACATAAAATAACCAGACAACATCTTGCAATGATTTAAAGAGCTTTTTGCAATAGCTGTTCTATAAAATTTTAATGAGTACACACAAAGTGATAGACTTTTGTATTCTATAAAAGGCAGACAAATCTGCAGGTAATTTTTGCAGAACTTCTACAGAGTTTATTAAAAACAATATTTTACTGATGCTTATGAAACTAAACAGCTCCAACATCCTGCCAATAATTTATTGGCTAATAGTTTTCAGAAGGTAATTTTTGAAAGGAATGGAAAGGGGGGGAGAGAGAGAGAGAGAGAGAGAGAGCAATTTAAATTCCATACATAGGCTTTTGGTTGCTATCACTTACAAAAGAATAAAAAGCATAGCTGAAGGAGTTTGGTACTGTTCATGTACACTATTGCTGGTCACCCTCATTAAGCCCTTAGAGAGTGCTGGAAACCTCACAGAGTCTCATGTGAACTTCCACAGAAGTTCTGCACCAGTTTAGCCCCAGCGCTTAATCCACATGTTAGTTGCTTCAATAACTACAGTATTGTCAACCCACTTGCATTTTTATCCATGCCTTCCAGAAAACAAAGCAGTCTGACTAGTGCACGACTGCAGTGTCACTAAACCATCCAAACTTCCTTAGTCTTCAGATTCACACATACATAAAAACCCAAAACCTTAAAAGCCAAACTACCCCAGCCAAGTAAAAAAGAAGAAAAAAAAAAATCAAACACAAAAAAACCAACACAACCCAACCCAAACAAAGAAACAAACCCCAACCTAAACAAAAATAAAATTCCAAAACCCACCAAAAAAAGTCAACCAAAAACCCAGAACCCTAAATAACAGGGCAGGAAAAAAACAGAGAAGGCTGAGAAGCAGTTGAAACTACTTAAATTTTTTTCTGAAATCCATGGTAATTCTGTCACCCATTAACACTCTTCTTCTTGTGCTCTTGGTCAATAAAAATCCAAACAGTTAAGTTTTAGTTTACCAACTGCAATGCTTGATGACAAGCAGGTGTAGTAACTCAGAAAATGCAGAAGGGAGGTATTTCTTTCATACCTAAACATATTAAACCAATCAAATCTTTTCTTTATGTGGCCCGATCTCCCAAATTGTACTTTTGATATCTGCAGTTTTGGAGGGTGGAATACTGAGTGCCTCATGAGTGGCTTGCACTGCAGGTCACAAGCTGGAACATTCTCCAGCTGCTTTGGAACCTCTTTAGCTTCCCAGCTGCCTCCTTCTTTCTTTCTTTGGCCAGAATACCTTCCAACTTGGATGAAATGGATTTTAACTCCCACCATGACTGAAATGAATTTTAATTGGAGCTGTATCCATGCTTGGCCTTGCAAGCCAGTTTTGTGTCGTTGCTCTTAGTATTTCCTTAATAAATGAGACACAGCAAAGAACATGTAAATTACATTTATCAGTGGCAACAATTTAGGAAAATATCAGATTTGCACTTACATGTCCAGCAGTTTGTCTAGGCAACAAATCTATATAAAAATCCATTGTGGATGTAAAATTTTGTAGAATGGGAGTATTGCTGCTTTGACATGTTTAGATTCTCTGATACAAGCAGAAGTGAAGGTGGCTGAAAAAGTCATGTAGCTTAGCTTGCTGAGGATTTAATTCCCCTAGAAAAGAGTGCAACATCCCCTAACTAGGACAAATCACTTAATCTTCTCATCATTGCATGGTGTAAAATTACTTTTGGCTGAAGGAACATAAAATGGGTTGTTCAAACCCATCCAATAAGCTTATTTTACAGTGAAAAGATAAAATTTACAGGCTGCATTGTCTTGCTTCATCAATACATGATCAGGTCTATACTGAATACTATGTAATATCCTACAATTCAATATATATATATATATATATATATTTTAAAAAAAGAGATAAACTGAATCTGAATAAATATTTGTCCTTAATTATTTTTATTTCTTAATCAATATTGAATTACATATCTTTAAAATAATACTTTGTTTTGTTGTCAGATGCACAGAAAATTGGAATGCAATTTTCTCTCTGTAAAATATATGTCAGTTTCTTAATTCATATCATAGACTATATTGTCAAATGACACAAGGCACTTATTCCTCTTGCTTTCAAAAGATGATGAACTGAAATAATTATTTTCCTTAGACATCCTGCAATAGAGAGAACACACAGTTAGGATCTGGAGAGAGTGCTATTGACTAAAACAGGAAATAGGAAAATTTTCAGCAGAGCTATACATTGAAATAGAAAAACCAAAATGAAAGGAATTAATTAGATTATTCAGGGCAAAGAACTCAGATGCCAGTTTTCTGATTATCATGCTGTGTTCTGATATGAATCCAAAAAATAGAGTTCATCTTTGATATTTCATTCTTTTATTCTTAGCAGGGAGACACTGCAGTCACTAAGACAAGGTAGGTCATCTTCAGCTGTGTGCCAAATTGCATTCAAATAAGCTCAGAGTATTCTAATGACCAGCAATCACTAACTTGTCAACCTCCTCAATCTAACCTCCCTTTTCTCTTATATAACCCACATGCCAGAATTGAGTTTGAATTCAGTAGAGTCATTTTGTTATTTCAGTTCTATCCAGGACATTTCATTTTGGCTGTAACCTCTGGGTTTTGGCACCAGCTCTGCACTGTCCTTCACTAGGACTTGTCTGAAATGGATAATTTGAATTTTTACATTTAAACTTCTCCTGAACTCCTTCTTGAGGATGTCTTTTTGGCTTTAAAGTATACAAAATCATATGAGATCTTTCTCTTATATCAATTCCAGCTTTAGAAGATAACCTCATGTAAAAAACTATGTCATAAGTGTATACACCAAAAATATGGAGCCTTATTCTATGTGAGAAGTCCCCCACTTCATTGTGTGCACATTATACTGACATAAATGGACTGTAGCCATCATTCACAGAATCACAGGATCATGGAATTGTTAGGGTTGGAAGAGACCTCTGGAGATTCAAGGCAGGGTCACCTAAAGCAGGTTACACAGGAATGCATCCAGGTGTGTTTGGAGTATCTCCGGAGGGGGAAGCTCCATGACCTCCCTGGGCAGCCTGTTCCAGTGCTCTGCCTCAGTGTAAAGAACTTCCTCCTCATGTGTAGGTGGAACCTCCTGTGTTTATGGTCATTGTCACTCACCCTGTTGCTGGGCACCACTGAAAAAACCTGGCATGATCTTCTTGGCACCTGCCTTTGGGACATTTATATGCATTAGTGAGATCCCCTCTGTGTTCTCTTCTCAGACTAAACAGGCCCAGCTCCCACAGTCTCTCCTCACAGGAGATGCTCCAGACCCCAAATCATCTCTGAAATAGTTCTTCACTGAACCATTTCCGGACTTGCCTCATCTTTCATGGACTGAGAGCTGAGAATTGGACAGAGCACTCCAGATGTGCCTCACAAGGGCCAAGGAGAGGGGGAGCTTCCCTCAGCCTGCTGGCCACACTCTTCCTGATACAAGCCACACTCTTCCTGAGCACTCTTCCTGATGCAGGATACCCAGCGTTCATGCTGGTTCAAACAGACATGAAAAAAGTGAAATACTATAAACTTTAATCTCATATAAAATCTTTTCTCCTGACCCAAGGCCCTCAGAGTCAATAAGAAACTTTTTTCTTACCTTGAGGGACTACCGAGTAGATTCTTAAAATTCAATTTTTAGGCTTTTTGCTTTTTTTCCAGGAAAGCACTGAGATAAAATGCTTATTGTCTGAACTGTGTTGGAATATCTAAAAGGAGGGGAGGTTTTTCATACTACTAAAATAGCTCCTTACAGTACTGAAAGTTTCTTCTCTGGTTATTGATCTGCTTTAAATTACATTATCAGAAATGTACAGAATATGGGAGTTCTAAAATTTAATTCTCCTCACTGACGCCAAGTAGCTCTGGTGCAGTGGCAGCTTCAGTTATAAATTCTGCAATATTCTGAGCCTGGTGTCACATCCAAAATTTTCTCAGATTAACTAGCTTATAATATCAGGAAGGTGATATTATGATATTTGACCATTCCATTGGGCATCCTTAGTTAATCCCCAACTACCCTCAGATCTGATCAGGTTTAGATCACTTAAGTTTAATTTTGTCAGACCATTGGGATACATACATATCTCATACAGACATATACAAATCATAAATGCTCCCAAAGAACCTTTCTTTTTATTATTCATGAATAGGTACCAAGCAATGATCATTTCCAGTCACTGTGCTGGGATGAATCCAAATCAGATCATATTTCTTTAATTATCCCATCTTCCAACTGCACCTTTTTCTTCATAAAGAACAAAAGAGAGTTTTCTTTTGCTGATAAAGCCAGTTGTATTCATTAGACAATGAATAGGTAATGAATTCTACAAAATGAAAAATTGGCTTGTTTTGAAAAAGCAGACAAAACAAACACTGACCTACACACCTCTGGAAATTTTCTGTATACAGACTGTACATTTAAACTGGCTTCAGTCAGATCAACACCTACAGACACTTTTTTTGACAGATTTATTTTTGGGGCCTTTTTTCCCTTCTAAGTGTACATTCCCAGAAAAACATGGTGTTCTTTGACAATGAGTATGTATTGCCCAAGAACTAGGTGGAATTCTTAGACACATAAGGAATTGCTCATTAATGCAAAATGTGGCTTTTTTGTTTTATTTGTGCTGCCTGAAACACCAAAACACTTCACGAATGGACAGCATGGCACTCCTTGCAGGGTAAATTCATTTAATTCCACCGAGCTCCTGATATATTGGTAATGTCAGGCTGTCATGTCATAGAACTTTTTCTCATGTGGAATGGCTTCCAGCAAGCATTTCTATTGCTCCTGGTCAAACCCTGTGCAGCACTCTGCCATGAACAGCTTCATGCATCCTGCACACTTATTTCCTGAATTATGGGCCATACACTGGCCAGATTCACATTTCATTTTGATAACTTCTTTTCTTGACCAAGGTTGAATTGCCATGACTGCAAACATTGTTATATAGCCTTTATAAATATGTTGAAGAGGTATGATCCAATATTATTATCTTTATTGACATAGGTTTCAATGCAAGTCATTTACTGAATAGCACTTATGTCCATCTGATCTTCCACAATAATTTCAATATACAGAACATTGAAACACATTGGTTTATTTTTCAGCATATGACCTTGGATGCCTCATTTGAAAATCTGCATCTAAAATATTGAGGATATGCAGAAAGATGTATTGGAAGAGTGCTCATTAGAGCACATCTGCTTTGCTTCTGAGGAGGGCAGCAGTCTCAGGCAGGTTGTTTCATGTTTGTTTACAGAAGAATGTTCTCTTCTGGGGCACTTCAACAATATGAAATACACAGTTCAACACACTGAGGTCAGCAATCTCCTTTCAACCCTGGAAGCAGGATAAAAAGGGCTTTTTGGGTGTGGGAGGAAAAAGAAACAAACAGCAAATTGGTGTCCCTAGTTTGTGTCTTTTTGCAAGAAAGAGCAATTGTGTTATGAAACAGGTTAGTTCTGCCAGGCTTTAGTAACATCCTTGCCTCACTCATCATAACCTGTTTCCCTTCTCTACAACAATATTCAATGAGCATTGCTGCATGAAACATCATTGCTTGAGCACAGTATGAGTGGAGCACTGAAAGAATGCATAAATACTGCACTTTGCAAGACTTTGTGAAGACTTTTCATAGGATCATGGAATTTCTTAGTTTGGAAAAGACCTTTAAAATCATCAGGTTGATTGACCATCCCTGGAGGTATTTAAAAGACGTGTAGTCATGTCCCTAAGACTACATGTCTTTTAAATGCCTCCAGGGATGGTCAATCAACCACTTCCCTGGGCAGCCCCTCCCAATGCTTGACCATCCTTTCCATGAAGAAAATTTTCCTAATACTGAATTTCCACCTCCCTTTGTGCAATTTGGGGGCCTTTTCATTTTGTCCTATAGCTTGTTGCTGGGAAGAAGAGACCGACCCCCATCTCTAATAATTTCCTTTCAGGAGGTGATGAGGTCCCCCTGAGCCTCCTTTTCTCCAGCTGTCCCAGCTGCTTCCCATCAGATTTGTGCTCTAAACCCTTCCCCAGCTCTGTTCCCTTCTCGGGAACATTCCAGCACCTCAATGTCTTTCTTGTAGTGAGGGGGCCAGAACTGAGCATAGGTTTTGATGTGGCCTCTCCAGTGCTGAGTAGAGGGGCACAATCTCTGCCCTGGTCCTGCTGGCCACACTGTTCCTGATACAGGCCAGCCTGCCTTTCCTCAGTACTGACAAACATACCCCACATGCATGCATGCATGCAAGCAAGCAAGCAAGCCACTACTGACAACACAAAGTACAGAAAATAAATATAAATTCCAATACACACTGATTGAAAGAGTCATGATATTGGATGAAGATTTCTTGAGTGGAAAATAAAGAAAGTACAAGAAAGACAAAACTCAGTGAATGCAACTTAAAATCCAATCCACCTATTTTTAAGAGCCTCACCAGGAACTCCTATTTTCACAGGAGCCTACTTGTCTATATTGACACTAAAGCATATTTAGGATTTTTAGCTGAAATCATACATTTTCATTAATTTCACAGTGTAATGTCACTATTATCCATATTTTTATGATTCATGAAGTACTACTCTACTTCTAGGTTCTGCTGCTGCTGCATTTGCTGATGCTTCGAGTGTTTTATTGCAAGCCCTGACTGTCCTGCTGATGAAACTGTCTACATAAAGGACCATAGAGAAGGAGAGTGTGGGCCTTGCATAAACCTCTAAAATTATTGCTAAGAGGATTCTGAGGGCACAGGCATTGCAAATCAATTCTTCTTGGTTCAAGTAAATACTAGGGAAAATCTAGCCTCAATAAGATAATGAGGCCAAGCTTGAAGGAAATGGGAAAATCAATTCTCAAGAATAAATTGTATTACCTTCTTCTGTTACTGTATACATGCAGATTTAAGAAAAAAACCCAAAAAAAACAGAGCAAATGAGAAGCCATTTGTGACTGTTTATTCCCGTACCAGGTGAAAAAGAAAGTATTTACAGTAATTTACAGTAATCTATTCCAAGCCATACTGTTGTGAACTGAAAAGCTCAGCTCAACTCATTGGTTTAATGCCAGTTTAACCTCATCAAGACTTTTGCTGTGACACATAGCTATTATGTCTGTTTTCTCTCTGTCTGCAGGGAGAAATGCATATTCTAATGCTTTGAGTGTTGCTACTGTCTTCATATCCCATGAAATTCAAGAGGAGAGGAATCCTAGATCTCCTTGTATTTGGAAATGACAGATGGGAGTATTCCTCGGGCCTTGTCTTATGTTCAATATGTCAGAATTAAAGTCTGGGGTAGGGGGGGGAAGGGGAGGGTGGGTTGTTTGTCTACTTTTTTGGGTTTTGTTTTGTTTTGTTTGTTTTGGGTTTTTTTGGTTTTTTATTGCAGTTTCCACAGGTGCCATTTTCTCATGGTAGTAAATACCAAATCTGATATGCTTCTAGATGGAATTGTTGGGCTTCAGGAACAGTGTCAAGCACCACTATCCTTTCCACAGATAGTCACACCACTGTCCTTCAGTCTGACTTCATTTCTTACTTAAAGGATCCTGTTCTGCAAACGTTAGCACTTGCTTGAAGACTAATTTCTATTTTTCTAGATTGTGGAAAGGCTGTCAAAGTTAATGCTAAAAAGTGCTCCAGAGCTCAGGTGAAAACAGTGTGTGACAGTGTTCTACAAGCTGGACTGTGGTCCTGGTGAGAAAGTCTGGATCTGAATTTAATGTCAACATCCAGGCCAATATGTTGGGCTAGCTAGAGCTCAGCACACTTTAGCTTTCTAAAGCTGAAAAACAGGCACCAAAGAGCCAGGAGGCAAAGCAACGTGACTGTCTCTGTGCTTTAATTAATAGCCCAAAGCATGCTCTTCGCAGTCTCACTAATCATTCCTTCTGGATCTTATTAAAACTATAAAAAAACCTGTGGGATTTCAGAGATATATTTTGGGCAAGAAAACATATTTTTCTGCACATAGTGAAAAATTTTACTAGTCTCCAGTGCTGTCATCACAGTTTGAATGGCAGCAGAGATGAAGATAAAGTTTGTCCAAATTCTCTGCTTGCTCATGTGTTAATTTAGCGTGATGATGGAAAGGAATAACCTCTACAACAGTAATTGTCAAGTCTAGGATCTCAGACATTGCCATATTATGGGAGATTTTGACCTTCATCTGATATACCAAAGGCCAACTACTGTGAAAGACAACACATTATTCCCATGTCCTCACAGCACTTTACAGACAAAGACAGATTCCTACCCTAAGGATCTTGCTTCTAAATTAGCTACAATAAGCAACAGATATCAATAAGGAAAAGACAGAGGGACATAAGTTAGTTCAGGTTGAAATACTGAAATAATGAATGTCATATTCTGGATATTTCCTGATGGTCCAATTCTTATGATCAGGAATGAACATTATAAATACAAATGTCTTTTTTTTTTTCAAATGCATTATTATTATGAAGATATGGACAGAGAAAGAAACTGCCATGATGCTTTTTATTTAGAAGATGCTGCATTTTCCATAATAAATTGCCCACAGTCAATCTTAACCTTTGTGAAAGAATTTAGCATTCATTGCCAAACATTCATTCTAATGTTGGCTTTATCCACACCTTTGTCATGATCACCCTCTTCAGACATTTTTGTTATTGAGTTTTATTAACAGAAGTTCTCAGAGATAGTATTTTTTTTTTCAAATTGTTTAATATAACCATGAAAATTAAAGGGATTGACTTCCTTATGCATAGATACATGTGTGCAGCTTTTTTCAACAGGAATAGTAATTGGGGGAAAACCACTTTTGTTTTCACACAATATTTTTTAACAAGAAATGACAACATAAGGAGTAGTCAAAACCAAAAGATAGGAGTACTTTTGTTACGAAAAAAATAGAACCAAAATTGCCAGTGGGGAATTTTAGCTTCTCTGCTGAAAAATAATTCTACAATTCCAGTGATATTTATGCTGGTACAGTGATTTAGTAGCTGTAGAAACATTTTCTCTCCTCCGTATTTTGGTTATTAGATTTGAATTCCCTAATTTTATGTTATCAGAATTATGTAGTGACATCTTCTCTTTCCACAAACTCTAGAAATTCCCCATCAGTTGAAATCAGTTGAAATACAAGACTGGAGAAGATTGCATAATGGGGCTGATTTCATCTCACATTTCATGCTGACATTTTGTCTACTCAACAGAAAAAAATCATGTAGTCTAGGAGACTTACAGACATGTTTAATGCTGATTGCTACAGCTGGAATATAAATTTAAAAAGTCATAGAATTTTAGGATCAAGGGAAAACTTTACTTCAAGATTCACTCAAAAGACTGATGACTCAATTCAAAATATTTCAAAACCATCTAAGTACAGTCTTTATGTTTGGAAATACTCACAACAAAAGCCATCAGCTCCTAATTTCTACCAATAACTTACCCTTTAAAGTCAGAATAATACAAATGTGGAGGCACTGCAAATTCTGTGTTAGACTAGATGTAACACCAGCCTCTACAACCTACACATTCCTCTAGGAAAATGAGGAGCAAATGGGCCAGGGAACAGCTTCATTTAAAGTACTGCAGCAAATGAAAGCTCTTCCATGAGCAAGCGGCCAGTTTAAATCAACCCCTCATTTGTGAGTGACTAAAAGCTTGATTCAAAGCCCATTAAAGTAAATGTCAGTTTTCCTATTGACTTCAAAGGGTTTTAACTTTCAACTGAAAATCAAAAACTGCAGACATCTGCTGGTGTCTGTTCACAGGCCAAGATGGAATTAATTATTGTTGGTGGATTGGGTTTTGATGTTGTTTGTGGTGCAGGCAGGGATATGAGATAAAGCCCACCCTGTGCCAGTACAGAGGAGAAAAGAATAGTGGGAAACACTGCCTACACAACACAAGATGGAAAGTTCTTTCTTTCCCTTACACCATAATGTTAATCATCCTACACAAGAATGTGAGAGTTGAGATTTAATTCAAAAACCATGATGTGCTATTATGACTCTAAGAATTTATTTGGTACAAATTATCCAGTTCCCCTAGGCTAATCACATACATCAGAGAAGGAGTTATCAATTTACCACTTGGCTCTAAACAGTCAGATGAATCCTTATTTTCCTAAATCAGCATGTAATTCATATTAGATACTTGTGTCTTGAAACCTCTGATTCTAACCAGGTTCAGACAATGTCTCTAAAATTCCCCTCCTACAGATAGTATTTTGGGACACACATTCAGTTACTGAAAGCATCCCCATTTCTGGAAGATTTTTTGGTGCAGACTACCAACTTAATTTCAGCAAATCCACATTTTTTTACACTAGTAGCTGTTCTAGTTAACGTAAACTACATGTATGAGAATGACTGAGACATTAAGATATGGAATTGGTAGGATCCTGCCCAGGAGATAGATTTATCTGCAGAAAACTACTGCATAAATCCTTAAGGGAAGCTATGGGGAAGGGGAATCAGCCATTTTTCAAATGAAAAGTTGAAGTTCAGAGGTGCAAAGTGTAAAGCAGTAACAAGGCAGAATGGGATATATAAAACCAACCAATTAGCGTTTCATCATCCATATATTATCTAGACAATACAATTTATTTCATATTTATAGATGCTATAAAATAAAATAAAAAGTAATACTCAAGATATCTTTATATGTATCTAACTACCAGGCAATTAGATTGGAAGACTATTTAATAGTTCCTAAAATATTTGAAGCAGTAAAGATTTCAATTCCTATAAGGGTGTGGGTTTGCAACAGTGGAAATCAACCAGTTAGTGAATACCAAGCAACATGAGAAGCATTTCCAATAATAAACACAATTAGCAATGTAGATGAGAAATCTATCTGATTTATAGGCTGCATATGCAATTATAACACATTAATAAAATGTTACCCACAGAGCAATCCAATACATTTGTTTACCCATGCTCCCAGATTAAGAAAGTAATGTTGTCAACCAACCAATTGTGGGCATTACATATTCAAGATTAATTACCATCTGCATGGGACAGATGTTAAATCCTCAATTTCACAGCAAGGCATCTATAGCTTATTTCCCTTGGACTGCTTCTTTCTCTGATCAATAAATGTAGCAGCCTAGCTGTTCATCTTGCCACAGAGGTCAGAGGAATGACAAAAGTACATCTGGTTTTGTGTCAAGTAAGGGCTGAGGAAATGAATCCTATCAAAACAGATAAACAGCTCAGCTGCAATTCTCCTTCAGTCTTTTACTCATCTGCTCATGATTAAGTTTTGATCATTTTGGGAATTTGCTAGCAAAAAAAACCCTTAAAATCAAAACCAAACCCAAGATCGAACCACAAAAAAAACCACCCAAACCTTTTAAGTAATTTCAAACTAGAATTCATGTTTAATTTTCCTATGAGCTGGGCTCCATTCTCCACTGCACCTTCACCTAATTCAATCATGCCAGTGTAAAAGCAGATTTTGGCTAGGAATATACTTGCAAAAATTCTAATGCCTATATTAGACAAAACACAGGCATGGTCTCAGGAGTTTTAAGTTCTACCCAAGAATCTAGATGCAATATACACCTTAAATCATTTGCTTACATAAAAACTACAGTCATAAAATTCCAGAATTGTTTGAGTTGAAAAGGACCTTTAAAGACCATAAAATCCAACCCCACTGCAGTGCTCAGGGACATCTTCAACTAGACCAGGTTGTTTAGAGCATCATCCAACCTGACCTTGAATGTTTCCAGGGACTGGACATCTACCACTTCTTTGGGCAAGCTCTTCCAGTGTGTCACTACCTGCATTGTAAAAAATTTCTTCCTTACATCTAGTCTGAGTATACCCTTCCTTTCATTTAAAACCATTATGCTTTGTCCTAAAACAACAAGCCCTGCTAAAGAGTCTGTCTTCATCTGTCTTTTAAGCCCCTTTTAAATACTGAAACACAACAGCTTCTCCCCAAATCCTTGTCTCCAGATTGAGCAATCCCAACTCTCTCAGCCTTTTCTCTTTGGAGAAGTGTTCCACTCCTGTGCTCATTTTTATGGCCTTCTTTTGAACCTGCTGCACCAGGTCTGTGTCTTTCTTGTTCTGAGGATCCCAGAGCTGGATGAGATAGGCTGGTGAGAACTCCAGGTGGGGTCTCACCAGAGCAGAGGGGCAGAATCACCTCCCTCAACTTCCTGCCCACACTGCTGGTGATGCAGCCCAGGATACAGTTGGTTTTCTGGGGTGTAAAAGCACATTGCTGGGTCATGTCAACATTTCATCCACCAGCCCCCAAGTCCTTTTAATCAGGGTCACTCTCAATACTCTGTATCTCCCAGCCTGTATTGATACCAGGGGTTGTCCTTATTCAGGTGTTGAAGATCATTGCCCCTCTCCTCTCCTTAAAATACTATGTATAAAGGCAGAAGTAGGGTTGCACAACCAAATTTTACTTTGAATTTTTATTCTTCATCACCTTATTGATACCAGCACTGTTACTAGGTCAGAAAATTTCATTCCCATTTTATAAAGGAAAAAGGTAATCTCCATTTTATAAATGGAGAACTGAAGACAAGTATAGATTCGGTAGCCTGTCTAAAAATTAATTTCTTTACATGTGTTCTAACTCCTTCAAGGTGAAGTCCAAGTGAATTTGCTTCCACATTCTCCTTATTTTTTAAAAAAGTCTCAGATATATTACAGTAACAGTTGTCACCAGCATTTTACTCATTTTACATTTACTGTGTAATGAAGGCAAACACACTGCTCTCAAAATGTTATATCTTGTGGACACTGTGTCCAGGACACAATGTTTTTGAGAATCTGGTTTATGAGGGACCATTTTATCTGCTTCCATTGACAGGGCTCTCTATAAAGATAAGTACACAGCTGTGCTGCTGGAGTTTTGTGCAAGAGGAACTCATTGACTTTGAACCTTTGTTATTTTGGTTATATTTGTTTCAGTGGAAAAAGAGGATAAACAAGGCTCTGAATCACTTTACACAATACATAGAAAACTTGAAGATTTCATTTATACTCTTAACCATGAACTGTAAGAAAACAGCATTGTCCACAGAAATACTGTTTCCATTAAAAATAAGCTCTTGTCACTGCTATTGTTGCAGCAACATTTAAAATGTGAACCAAGTGAAAAGTTAAAACTCCTACTAAAGACCTGTGGGGACCTTGCTGTTGTTGCTAGAGGAAGTTAAGTGGAAGAAACAAAGCAGGCAGTGGAGTTAGTCTAACAGAGGGAGGCTCAGAGAAAGGCCAAGGACATTGCCAGGGATCCAGGAGCTGCAGTAAAGGCATTTCACATGCTGAACTCACATTTGGGCATGGGAGAAGAGGTGTTTCTTTCATGAGATTTCTTTCAAAATCCAGAGAGCACCATGATAAAGTTATGATACAGTTTTAATGGCTCAAATCTCCTGACTTCTTTTGCTGCCATTCTTGTTTATTGCCTGCAGGCTTCAGAAAATGGTTTTAGGAGCCCTGTATGCCAGGTAACTTCCTATCTAGTGGAACAATGTTGATCTTTTTCTTTGGACTTTTAAATATAGAATTTGTATTGTGATTATCTGCACTCCTCCAGTTAAAGGGGTCTCATTTGGAAGGAAATAAAAAGGACTGTAGTAAGAAAAGAAAGGCAGAAAGGGGGAATGTGATTCAGCAGCTTAACAATACTGACTTAGAAAAAGGGGTTTAATAAACACCAAACAGGAGAAAAAGAAAGATGGAGCAAAAGAAAGCTGTCAAACCCTAGATTAGGCTGCCCAGGGAAGTGATGGAGTCACCATACCTGGAGGTGTTTCAAGGACATGTAGATGGTTTAGTGGTGGACCTGGAGATGTAAGCCTAATGTTTGGACTCAATGATCTTTATGGACTTTTTCAGACTAAACATGTGATTCTATGTACTCTATCAGCACTCAGCTAGGACAGTCAAATTCTGGTGTCCATCTCTGCAACTGCTTCCATGTATCACTAACTGACCAATCATTTATTAAAATAAGAAAGGAGATTGCCTCCTGTGCAGACTGATCAAACTATGAAGGTAAGTGAAGTTTTAAGGATGTCCCACTATGCAATATCTGCTGTCTATTACCAGAGTTTTCTCATGAAGTAAAGAGATTTCCTGGAGTTGTTACTGAGATATTTAACTCTTTTTTATTGGCTTGATAGACAGCTTTTTATTGGTGTCTTATATAGTTTCCAACTGATCTCCATGGTATGATCTTGGTAAGAAATTTTTTTTAAAAGTAAACATAAAGAGGAAAAACTAGTTGGCAGGAAATGACAAGTGACAGCTACAAAGTTGATTGGCATATAGGATGGAGAAAAGGACAAACCCTGGAAAAAATGTAGGTGATCTGTCTCACTGGAAATTCAAATATTTTGATGCCTGTTTTGTCTCAGACAGAGAGAAATATATTAAAATGTCATGCTATAAATATGTATCCTGTTAAAATATATATAATAAAATATATTAAATATACTAAATATATATTAAAGTGTAGGATCCGCTATGGTACACAATGTTGGCACAGGCAGAGCTGTGGGCCACAGGAATGCATGGCATTCCAGCCCATGGCAGACATTGGAAAAAGAAGAATCTAAGAGCCACTGTTGTTGATTTTCATTTAATACTTGGAAATATTTTCTTAAATAATAATAGTGGTACAGATTCTCTATATTATCAGAACACTTCATCCAAAAAGGAATATATTCCCTGCAACATTCACCCTAGACTTCACCACTGAGACATGAAATACTTTGTAATTGCAGAGATGGAACTTGTGATTCTCCCTTTGCAAAGCACTGCTGCCTTTCTTGGCCTCCTAAAGCACATACTTGAGATAAAAGAGATTTTTTTTAAACTTTCTGGGTCATTTTCCTTATAGAAGATTCCTCATCTTATGTCTATTGTTAACTGTTCCTGCTTCTCCAGTTTCTACTTGTGTTTCCTCACACTCATGGTAATATCTCTGCTTTTGTGGCTGTGCTTTGCCACAAATATGGTTAATAAATGACTCATAAAATGCTTTATAATTTAGTATGGTACTGTGTTGCGCTGGAATGTCAGGTGCATACTTTGTACCATATAATGAAACAGGAAAAGTACTGAAGCAGTAAAATTTTAATTTCAGAATGACATGGGTTTGCAAGGTGGATAAACTTCAGACAGATAGCAATAATCAAGGGCAATGAAATCCTGCAGGTATTTTGTAGGAGGCCTCACCAGTGCAATAACACCACAGCCCACAAAGGGGCACCCAGATGCTGCATTTAAATCCATAATCCTCCAGTGCCTTCCCATGTGTATTTTCAGACACTTTAACTTTAGAAGTTTCCAGACAAGTTTCCTCTCACTATGACACTGCTCCCAAGTCTTGGTGAAATCCCAGCCTATAAAAACCTCTACAGTCAGAAGGATTCATTTGAATATACATTTAATTAATCTCTCTTCATTTATTACCCTGACAACTATGATACAAGAGTAATTTACAGATATTGCTTTTTTTCCTGCAAAACTACCAGCATGTTTTAGACTAATGAAATTGAGGCCAACAAAAACATTAAAAAACAGCCTTAGAGAAAAACTGCCAAATGCTTGTTTGGCCAGAATGTTTATCATAAAAATAACATTACACATGCTCAATTCTTATCAGTCAAATGCTTCTTGAATTTTCTCTATATGCACTTGGCTATACCCTTCCCTTTTCTACTAAAGTCTATCCACACAGACATTGCAATTTTGTCCCTTTCCATTGCTGAAAGCTCAGATATGACTCAGCTTTTCCAACAAACCCTCTACCTTCCCAATTTTTCTGGTATATGGCACTGAACATATGTAGGCTAGTCCTTTTTTCATGTGAGTCTGCAGCATTTCTGACCCACTGGATAAACAAAGTGATGGGGCCACTTTTGAGGCAGGCAGGATGTCAATGTTATTCTCAGCTGTTAAGAAACCTGAAATGGAAGGGGATTTATAGCAATTGTATTCCACTAAAACAATCTGCATAATGAATATATGGCCATGGTTTCTTCCCTGTATATTTGCCAGACCACTGCTTTAAATACCAATATTCTCTGAGAAACAGAGCTCTGCTGATTGTATGGCTGAGAGGCCAAATCAGGAAAAATCAGACTAACTCAGCCAATGAAAGTAATAGTTTTACTCAGAAACAGCTGACTGGCATGCCTACATGAGCATCCTGGTGTGCTTCTTGTGTTTTAAGAGAGCACTTTCTACAATTCTAAGCAACATTAAAAGCATCTTCTTGTATATAAAAAATTTCATCATTTTGCCTTGCTAATTAAAGAGGAAAAGTATGCAATGATTGAAGAGCGGGCATTAGGGGAATGGCAAGCCATCAACTTCTATGACTCTAAATTCTGCCTGTCAGTTTTACCTCTGCCATTCTCTTCAGAACAATGCCTAATTCTGTATCTGCAATGACAGCATCTTCTAATATCCATTTGCAGAGGTTTAAATCAATTTACAAAGCTAGAAAACACGTCACATTTCCAATAAAAATCACACATTACGTCACATGGCAATAGCTTTGTCTCAATAATAGTGGCTGGAGAAGGGTAGGCACATGGAAGTAGTGAGATTTGAGAGATTTTATTTGGAATACTGTGTTGCAAATAAACAGTGTAGCTATTATCTGAGAACCCTCTCAATTTTACCTATTTTTGTCAAAAATAAAATTGTGCAGTGAGGTAAGCAATCCACAATACAGATTCCAGCTACAGGTGATGTTTGTTCTTACTCATTGTTCTGTTCTTTTGCAGACTGAAATAACAAAGTTGGCAAGATTTTATGTCACCAGCAGCTTGCAGGAAATGTCTTTGGAAGTTGGGGGCTGTTTTTCACCACCTGAACTTGTATGAGCATTGAGCATATGCTTGCTTAAAATCTCCCTGCAAAATGAGAAATGAAGTGTCATGAACTCAGCTGTAAGATAATAGTACTCAGCCAAGCCCATTTGTATCTGGATATGTCTGGTACAAAAGAAAGATTTATTATGTCCTACCCATTTACTGCACATTGTAGGCAGAGTTGTAATTGGCCAGGATGGTTAAGATTTGATTTAAGACAATGCTTCTATCTGCTTGCTTTTCGCTAATAGGGCATAAGTGTTCCATACAGAATTATCTCTTCCTATGTTACAACCTGCCCTGGGTTAACTGTGTGCTGAAGTCTCATCTTTTCCTGCTTTTTCATCATTTGTTATGAGAGAATACAGAGGCATTTATTTGATCACTTCTCATATTTACACAAGGAGAATGATATTTCTCAGCAGTTTACCCAAAATGTCACCATTTTCAAATCAATAATGATTGTCAAGAGGATTGCAGACTCCATTTTGACTCACTAGGTCATTTGATGGATTACAATGATCATGGCTAAATACCCTTTGGTATCAGACAAAGGTCTCTTTTTTATACTTGTTATAGTCCAGTGCAGAAAAATAAGAAAATTAGATGACAAATGAACATTAGTGAAGTGAGTAATTAGAAGTATGGTTTATGGCCAACAGTAGTTAAATGGCTTAATCTTTATTAGAATTATGGTTTATGGCCAATAGTAGTTAAATGACTTCATTTTTAAATATATATGATGAATCATATTAGCAGAATGGAGTGTAATGAAGGTAATGAAAGCCTAATTCTCTTATGGAAATGAACAATGCCAGTTTCAAACAGAATCCTAATGACATAATTGTGCATGAGGATTTTGCCTTGTGTTTTTTTTTTTTTTTTTTTTTTTTTTTTTTTTTTTTTTTTCTGAAGACAGACCTTCAGACAGTTTTTAACTACATTCTTGATAGCTCTTGGTTTATTTTTTTTTCTGAGAGACAAGATGGCACAAAAGGAGCCATATGAAACCTTCCACCTCTAATACCTTATGGCAGTGACTTGGATTGTCCCCACGCTGATAGCAGTGATGTATTAGTAACATTATTGAATGGCTTTTCCAGTAGATATCTCAGTTAATTTTTCTCATGGACTATAGCATATAGAACAGGGCTAACAACAGGATTTGCATCTTCACTGGAGGTATGGAAACTACTGGAAGCTGATGGATGAGATATGCTAGTGGGGCAAGATGGCAATAAATTCAAAAACTGCAGCAGCTGGTAGCAGCTTCCTAATGCTCTGCTATGGAGATGCCACAGTTCTAATCTACTGCTGTGTCTTTCAGATGTGAGGAAACAAAACAATTGAGTCAGACATGTTAGAGACTGGGATTTCCAGTCCATTCCTACTTCCTTTGGTCAAGGATTTCATGGGCTGTAATTATATCCACCTCCTCCGTTAACTTGTCCTCCAATTTGCTGTCACTAGTGGTTAAATGATAAGAAACTAAGTTTAAAAGTTTAGAAGTTTAAAAGTTCCTTTATTTGATGACAGTTTCTCATTTGATTTGTGACAAGCCAACTAGTCTCTCACACTCCTAGTGCATGGAAATAACCCACCATGATGTGTTTTGGCTTCTGCAGCGCCTCTTGTCCCAAATATCCAGGTTTCCTTGATACAGGGAGTAGAACATACAATTGAGGACAGCACAGAAGTGCTTCCAGGTCCTTCAGTTTAAACTTAGACATGGTATAAAAGAGAAAGAAAGAGCGCTTTCCTCTTACCGTGTTTTAAACTTTGTGGGATGTGGATAGTTTGGAAGTGGACTCTATTTGCTACATTAAAAATTAAGTCAGAGTTCTAGGAGGTGCTGCTGCCAATGCCAAATGTGAAGACAGTACAGGTAGGTGTTTGGATTTTTTTGGAACATAGGTTGTGCTGCACATGCAACTTGTTATCATATTTTCACAGGCAATGACAACACCTTAGGAACGTTTTGGATACGCTGACTTCCAGGATTCTCTTGCCACAAGTTTAAATCTCAGCAGAAATATGATCAAGACAAGTTGCCTGCCTTTTTTCCCTCAGCCTTTCTACACAGCCAGGCTTTAACAGTAAATAGTTGATGCAACATCCTGAAGCAGCACGTAGAACATCTTAGCAAAGAGAGAGATATTTGCTCCACTTGCTGTTCCAGGGGAGAAGAGTTAATTTATTTTTCCAAATTTTTTCTCTTTCAGAAAAATTCAAATGCAAAAAAAGTCCACATATCTGTGATTTAATCAAATATTGAGCCTCTTGTAACACTAAGAAAAAGTTGCATTTAAAGCTACTCATCTTCAGACACTGGTACTTTCAGAGAAATGTCCCTGGTTAAGAGGTTTCTTACAACTCCTTTTTAAATTCATCTCATAGAAAGTAAATTTGCAAAGTTGTTCTGCTGTCTGGGAAAAGGAGCTAGGCTACTGTGTGTTGGAAGTTCCAGAGGGAGAGCTAGAGAAAAAAATCCTACCAGTCAAAGTCAATGCAAAACAATACATTGCTTTTAATGTGTTTACCAAGAATCATTGTTCTACCCTTTTTTTTCAGTCCTTTTCCATGAAATATGCTTCCCGAGGGACTGCTGGCGTGTACACAACAAAACAGACAAACACAATGTTAAGGCAGATTGTTTAAAAAGAAATGAATAACAAATGTTAAAGAACCACAATATGATACTCTGGGGAATGTTCCAAGGGAACAAATGGCTTATGCAATTCAGGGTATGCAGCCCTGGCCTGCACAGAGCATCAAATAGGGGTGAAGATAACCACATGATTTTAATTGAAAGATTATGCTTTTGAGCCAGTGCTGGTTTCCTTTGTTCCATGATGCACCAAACCACTCCAGTCAAAGGACTCAAGTGACTGAGCTGACATTTGAACAAGCACTGAATATTTGGCTATTTTTTATTGCCTCCTTTAATTTGCAGGGTTAAAAATGCCCAGTAGCATTGAGATTTGGCAATATTCTCTAAACAATTAGCATTCTCTTGATTAATAAGTAAGATTGGAATCAATAATTTTTCTGGTTTTGAATTTAGTTGTGTTCAAAGAAAATTCAGTTGCCAGTCTTTTACCAAAAAGTGGATGGAATAAGATTTAAAAAAAAAAAAAAAAAAAAAAAGTTATCCTATAGATAACATTGTTTAAATAGTTTCTGGTATCAAAAGGAGAATTATTTATCACATTCATATCTCAGGTTTTATATACAGCTGCCAGTGAGGGTATGATTGTTACTAAGTTCAGAAGTGATTATTTCTTAACTTCCTCTTTAAATTTATATGTGTCGCTGAAAAAATCATTGAACAGACTGTGGTTATTTTCAAAACTGAAAAAATTTTGAGGCTGTATTGATTTTTCAACTAAGTTTTCTGGATATCAAATTTTTATACAATTTCTCAAGTTTTAATACATAAATTTAATCTACTATATTCTGAATCTCAGCTTCTAAGCAGCAAGGAACCTAAGTGAAGATTATTTTTGCAGGCCAAATATAAACAATGCTTACAAGTGGCTGAAATGAAGTTACTTAAATCATGGCACTTCAGGTAGAATTTAAAATAGAGAAAAGTTCCAAATATCTAGAGTTTTAATGTATTATTTTAGAAAATAAAGCAGGAATAAGTCTGGAACAAAAATAAACCCCTTTTTAAAATTAAAAAATCTAAATTTAAGTTCAAAATTTCAAATCAAACCCTGCAGTTACTATACCTGTCTGGCCTAGGGGTGGGGCAGAATGTATGGATGGCTCCTCTCTCCCATAACTTAATGTTGGCTTATTTTGATTCATTCATCACACCCCAAAAAGTGATTTATTGTCTCTTATTGTATGTGTGATATATTGCTATTTCATAGAGCTTTTGATGTAGCCCATCTTTCAACATGTTCCAGGAAGCTCCAGTAAATACACAAGCATTGTTTATAGTGGTTCTGCATCATATTTAATGTTGTGGGTGTACTGGTTATCCAGGTAACTGTTATCTAACAGGCATTCATCTTTTTTCCTTTCCTTTTCTCTCTTCATCAAAAGTTAAAAATAGGATTGGCTTTGATGCAGAACATTAATTTAAGGGAACTGATGTGAAGACCACAAACGAAACCTGTCATCTCCCACCTGCAGCTTTGTCAAATGTGAGGTGGTCTAATTTGCCAAGTTTCCCAGAGATGTCAGGCACAGCTGCTACTCATTAATGGTTTATAAAGGGACTTTAATCAAACCTATGTGGACTCTCAGGGCTTGCACCAATGGCAGGGATAGACTGAACTCACTAGATCCTTATTTATTAGTGTAAAGTTAAAAGGGTTTTGAAAAATAATATCTGGATGCTGTAGCTGGAAAGATTGGTAGGATTAAATATAAGTACAGTAAGGGCTGTACAATAAATATTTGTTCTAGAAGAAAAGTCAACAAAGATGGAGCATCTGAAAGATAAATTCTGCAATGGTAAATGTCAAATATTGGGGCAATGCTAAGAAAGAGATTTAATATCCGATGTCTTAGGAGGAGAGCCAGATAATGAAAGCATTGAGATTACACACTGGGTTTTTCTTCACATAGTAATTTAGGAGGGATGGAAAAAAATCAAGGATGTTGGTACAAAGAAAACTTAGAATCTGAAAGAACTGCAAGTTTGTTCAGCAATACAAAGTTTCCAATGATCTTTAATAAAAAAGAGTGTCTCTGAGGTGGACCTGAAAGCTGAATGATAGGTAATAGCTCTCACAAAAAATTCAGCCTTTCATTCGAAAATTTCAGCACAAATCTCTTTTTCTAGTTTTTATGTCTTTATTTCTGTTCATAGTTCTAATTTCAATGAGAAATATCAGCTTGCAAGCTAAATTATTGTTTGAACCAGGAAAATTATACTTTGCTTGTCTGGCAAAAACATAGAGAAATTTTAAGATAAGCTCCCACTAAGGCACAGCACTTCATCTTGAAGGGAGCTGCTAAATCAGTTATGAAGGACATAGAGAGTGACATATGTTAGCATCTCACAACTCAGCAATTGGCTGTAGACAAAAATGATGATTTGATGCCAAAGGCAAGCAGCTGATGTACAGTCTTACATGAGCTGCAGGTTTAAAATTAAAAAAAAAAAAAAAAAAAAAAAAAAAAAAAAAAAAAAAAAAAGCTTGTCTAAATCAGCCATGATCTCATTATGGCTGAGCTGATAGTCAAATACAGGGCACTGCCACTATCAGAAAAAGAACCATGATGTATTTCACTGGCTGCTTGTAAGTAGGTAATGGATTATTTCAGTGGGTGACTGCAGTGGTCAGGAGATCACTGGCTAATCAGAACAGGATGACTGTGTGCCAACAAACACTAATGAGCAGCTATTCTCATAATCAATGGTGGGACTTGCAGTCCTGGAAAGGGCACAGCACAACAGCACATGCAGATGGGACACATCCAAGTCTGGCACAGCAGGCTTTTTGCCTGAATACAGGACTTGAAATTACAACACTGATAAAACTGGACCATTGGTGTCTGCTAGATATGTGAATAAACCCAGTGACCAATTTAAAAACATCTAATGTTGTTTTTGTGTATTCTGACAGTGGTGGAAGGTAGTCAGTCAGTAGGTATCCCATTAAATGTATGTGGGACAGGGAGCATGACTCAACAACTTTGATCTTGAGCTGCTGCAGTAACATTCAAGCCCATGGTGTATTGTTTGGTCATTGTCATTTTGCTTCCTGCCATTTATTATTGCAATTAATGAATACAGAATATATTCAATAATCCAGGATTAAAATATTTCATAAAACCTTGGTTATGGGATAAACAAACTTTGGAGGAATGAAAACCTGGAAATAATATTTTACTGAAATGCTAGGAGAATGCAAAAGTGAAAGGCCACAGAAAGCTGGAAAAGGACCAGGAAAAAGATATGAAATTTTCCACAGTACCATGGTCCTTGCAGACTGAGCACTTTTTCCAGGTCACTCTCAGAGCACAGATAGTTACATTTCCTAAAATAAAAGAAATATGAATAAAACATAAAAAAAGTTTTACAGCCATTTGTTTGTGTGTGTGTATTAATCTTTTCCCTTCTGGTGAAATTATTCTCATCACTAAGTTGAGGAAGTCAAGTCCTTTCCATGCTGTTTTTCAGTCATCTTATCATAACTGCTGACAATACTCTGGCTGAACTCCAAGACTGCCCTATGCACGTGCCACAACACCAGCTGACAGGCTGGCCTTATCCACCAGATTTCAGTTTTTTCTTTAGCCTAACTTTAAAGACTTTTCTTTTTTTTCTTTTTTTTCTTCTTCTTTTTTCTTTTTCATTTTGTTCCGACACAGATTTCTTCCCAAGTACCTTCAACATCTGTTAATTTGCTCTTCTATTCTCAGCACTGGACCTCCACTGACTCTAATCCAAAAACTCCATTCCTTGAGCAAAGCTCAAGACAGCACCATATTCTTATAAATAGAGCTCCAGTTAAGTCATCTGTCTCTGTCACATGAGCATGAGAAGCTAGAGAGTAAAGTGAACTTAGACCTGGGATCTGTACATCACAAAGGCCCAGTTCATCTTCCAATGTTTTATACTTAAAATGGAAAGACTTGCTAAATTTAACTTTTATCCTCTGCATGAGAATGCAGACTCGTGTCCTCAAAATTCTGGAAGCAAGGGTTTGATTTTTGCTTTGAGAGTAAAATATTCTGGAAACTGCTTTGTCTGAAAACTGGTATTAGGGAAGCTTAGCAGTAAGAAAGCTGACCTGGAGAGGATTTTCTCAACACTGCAATATCTACAAATAGATTTTACCTTTTTGAATCTAATGCATCCAAAAAAAAAAAGTAAAAAGAATGGCTTCATGTCTTGGAGCTTTAAATATCAATTAGGACAGGGTTCCTTTCAGGGAGGTGAGTTTATGTGTGTTCAAAGTAGAGGTACTTACCCTACATTGAGGTAGGGAGCAGTCCTACTTCTATAGATACTAACACGGGAAAAAGAGTCCTTTTTATTCTGTTCTTTCTTCATTTACAGTAGAGAAACAAAGCTGCTCTTTTCAACACCAAATATTTTTATTTGAATGATGTCTGTCTGTGGACTTTTCTCACCACTGTCTGAACTGACATAAGAGCTTCAGGTGCTCTGCTCATCACTGAGCTTAAACAATCTGTTCTTTCAGAGTCAGATAGCATCATTATTTACTTTTTAGAGTTTCTGTTCAGGGCTAAATATATCCAACCGGCCAGGCCACCATAAAGACTGTGCCTGGAAAATAATGTTAAAGCTGTCCAGGAGGGGAAAGCATTGTGCAGTATGCTTCTGTAAATGGATTAAATGAAAGGCAGGCAGGTTTTTTTCTGAACTTGCTCTCACAGCAAACAGGAAAATGTAACAAACAGGCCAAGTACCCACTGTTCTCTTTGTCCATGCAGTGGTCAGGTTTCCTTATTCCATTTGTGGCCAATGCAGTGATTTTTTGAGTTACTTATGACAAAGTATTTGGCAGGATTAATTTCTCTGAAATATCCACTGCTTCAGACTATGTAATGTCACTTGAATGTAACATTGTATTAGCAGTAAAACTGCCCCTGAGCACGTGGCCATTTCTTTTCGTGGTGCCAACACATTCTGCACATGCTTTAAACCCTGGATCTGTAAATACAGAAAGATGCCACTAGAGAAAGAATAGACAGCTCATATTTTGCTGGGCTTTTGGACTGGGTTAGGGCACTGAGGGCTCATTTCCTTTCTAGAGAGTAGGCCTGGGGCTGCAAGATCTGGTCCCACCTTGCTGCATCAGCCTCACTCGCACAGCTGCATCACACACATCTGCTGCATCCATGTTCTCCCACCTCTACAACAGATAAGTCAATGCTTATCTGCTTTGCATTGTTTTTTTATATTACATAATAGTTGTTTGTATTTTGAGATAAAAACATCTGATATTGTGAAAGTACCTTTTGTGGTTTAATCCCACATGGCAACTCAGCCCCACACAGCCACTTCCCCCACCTCCAGCAGGATGGAGGAGAGAATCAGAAGAGTAAAAGTAAGAAAACTCATGGCTTGAGATAAAGACAGGTTAATGATACAGAAAAAGAATGGAAAACATTAATACTACTACTACTAGTAGTAATAATAATAATAACAATAGTAATACAACACAAAGTAAGGGATGCACAGTGCAAATGTTCACCACTCACCAGCTGAAGACCAGCCAGTCCCTGAGCAATGGTCTCTGGCCAGCTTTCCCCCCAGATTATATACTGGGCCTGTCCCCATATGGTATGGAATATCCCTTTGGCCAGCTGGGGTCAGCTATCCAGGCTGTCTCTCCACCAAAACTTCTTATGCCCCTCCAGCCTTCTTCCTGGCAGGACATTCAAAGCTGGAATGTTCTTGACTTAGTATAAACACTACTTAGCAACAACTAAAAACATCCCTGTGTAACCAACATTATTCTTCATATTACATCCAAAACACAGCACTGTATTAGATAATAGGAAGAAAATTAACTCTATCATAGCCTAAATCAGGACAGAATTTCAAAGTCACAAAGACCAAATATTCTACTTCAAACCATTATTCTACTCTGAAATCCTTTTATTTTTTAGCAAGGAAGGTGTGTTATTAATTTCCCAGGTCTTCTTTCCCCCATGTTTACCATTCCCATTCTGGATATGCATCATACACAAAAATTACAGGTGTCATGGGTAGATGAGAGCAACTCTATCATTTTCCAGTGTAAAAATTTACCAGTGTGTGCATGGTGGGATCACAGGATAGCTCATGTTGGGGGGAACCACTGGAGGTGCCCTGGTCCAGCCCCTGTGTGAGAGGGCTGAGCACACCCTGAGCCTTGGAGGATGGCAGGCCAGGGCAGAGCCACCTTGCTGATGGCAGCACCTCTAGTACAGAGTAGTAGACTAGAAATAATAGATTGAAAATCTGGCAAAAATACCAAAACCAGAACCCTCCCACAATCTCATTATCTTTTGATATATACTGGGAAAAAAAATCTTTAACAAACCTAAAGCACTGGCTCTATATTACTATTAGAAAAATATCATCCCCCCAGTAAGGAGCCTGTGCTGATATTTAACAGAAGAACCCCTCTAAGCATTCATTGTCTAATCCAGCTCTTATTGAAGTCTCTGAGGAAATTCCTATCAGTGAGCAGGATCATTCCTATTTCTCTTTTTAACAGATTAGTGTGTTTACACGAAGGCCCTGTAGGCACCAATTAATCTGTATTCATAGAGCAACTGCAGAGCTTAAAAATCTCTGACATGCTCTTCTATTGGTAATTCAGAAATTTGCCTTGGCAAGCAATGGCACTGAGAGCATCCATCTCTTTTCAGATATTAACATTCCAGTATTTCTTTGTTGAAATGCAATTTTTAACTCATATGAATCTAAATATTAAAGTGTAAAACAAAGACAGGGTAGTTTTAAGGTACAGAGAAATCCTAGAGTTTCTGGTCCTGCTCACAGCTTTGCTGAGAATCCTCAGAAAGGAATTTAGCAAGTGTGTTCAACTTCACAGTTACACTGTCAAATCATGTGGGCAGAAGGCAAACAGTCAAGAATTACATGAACCAAATGCTGCTGCAACTTTTCAGGAAATTCTGAGCAGCAACAGAGGCAGACAAAGAAGAAAATCACAAGAAAAAAATGGTCAAAGCCTAATTGCTTCACCAAGATGCTCTCCAAAGAGAATCTCCTGGACTTTCATAGCTCCTTGCCCATCCATACAGTTGCATGCCTATAGATTGCTTGCACCACAAGGGGAATCCATCATGATGATGGGAACCATGTGTTTTATACACTCCAGAGGATGTGTCCTGTTTTTTCAGAAGGCCCAATTTGCAGGATCATTGACTGCACAATAAATGGGTTTGGCTTTGAAATCAGCCCAGGGGCTGTCTTTAGGGCAGTGCAGAAGAACGTGCTGCACTCTGCAGCCTGGAGGTTAAAGGGAAAATAGACTGCTGGAGATCACTCTTATTTTACTCAAGGGCCTTAAGAACAGAAAAGAGGCAGAAATATTTCTTTCATGCAGCACCTAAAACAGGCAGCCAATGCTTTATACATATATATAGATATATGTATGTAAAAATATAAGATATAAAAAAAACCCCAAATATGCTGAGGACTTACTTCCCAGAAACCAGGAATTCAAATTATTGTTTGGATGAAGGAGGTGAACTGGGGTGGAGGGGGAAGGAGAACAAAGCATTATCAGTGTATTCTCTATTCCTGCCTTTTATCTGTGCTTAGTAAATCTAATCCTGCTGACTGATTTTCTTGTACAAGTTATTGAACTGAGAACTTCCTTTTCTATGGTGCTCCTTTACCCTCTTCCCTTCTGTATAATGCAGATATTCAAGGCAAATGCAAATGTTACTGCAATAGAGAGAATTATTGCTAATTGCTACTAATGTTAGACTGTCTGTGCAGGTTCATCTGGTGGGACACAGAGCTCTGGTGCAGGATGTGGTGGCTGATCACTTAAGTCTTAATGATACAGGTAAGTGGTGGATTAAAAAAAAGGTAGAGGTAGAGAAAGCCTGGTCAAATGAGCCTCAGAAAGAACTGCAAGTAGTAGCAATATGGTGAAAGCACTGCCATGAGAAAGGACAGTATGAGAGCATGGTTTATTTAGCATAGTAAAGAAAAAGCTGCAGGCAGTTTTGATTGTTTCCTAAAAATACACAAGCAGAGTGAGAGAAGTGAGAAAATGAGAATAAATATCACCAAGGGAGAAGAGCTTTACTTTCTAACCAATACCAAGACAGGGATAAACATATACAATGTCCAATAATAAATTCAAGGTAACATTTTCTTTTCATTATAAGGGAAAAGTCCTGAAATCACAGAATGGATGGAAAAAAAGTCTTCAGTGTTAATAATATAGAACTTGTAGATGGTCTGATTGACAGAGAAAAGGGAATATGTAATTCAAAATCTTCCTTTAGTCCCTCTAAATATAACCCACAGAGTTTTGTGGAGGTGGAGGGGGTGGGGGCAAAGTTAGGCAAACAAAAGATCTGCTTTGGGGGACACCTGGAACACCCCAAATTGGCAAAGAAACAAGGAGTAAGACTGAAAAGTCCCTTTAGGTATTGTACATTTCCAGCATTAGTATGCTGCAGTTGGGTGCTAGTTAATGAAGCAAGAGTCATAGAGTTCCTGGGAAGCCATTTGGAGTATGAAGGCATTTTTAAAAAGGCAAAAGTGTAGGCTGCCTAAGGAACCCAGAAGGTCAAAGCATGCTGAAAGATCTGTTGTGAGCCACCTGGCCACTCTGAGTGCCCTAGAAATATCAGATATTTTTATGAATGTGTTTGGTCTGGCTGGGATGGGGTTACCTTTTCCCACAGTGGGCCTCTCAAGGCTGTGCTCTTTATTTTTGGCTAGAATGATGTTGACAACACACCAATGCTCACTGATAAAGTCACAAATAAAAATCACGAGTCACAGATAAAAATCATGGTAGATCACCTGCAGATAATCAGTATTTTTCATTGATATCTGCTGTCTGTATTTTTGTTGAATTGGATCATGCATTGACAATGTGCCATGCATCAGGCAGACCAGGAGTCAGTGTGATCTCTTTTGCCAGCACTAGCAATGAGCAGCCCACTGAGCTTAGGGGTTTGGTCTTCAGCTCAATTTCCTTGTTGTGCAGGAATCTTACATTTGAATTTCCTGTGCTTTAAGCAGGGGGTCTTTGAAATGAATGGCTGAATATTCATTAAGCCAGACAGAGTGTATATAACCATAATGTGATGATTTAAACACCACTGTGTGAAGGGACAAGCTGAGCCTGTGTTTGAATCAGTGCTATAGCCTGTGACCATGACTGTCTGCAGTAGGGAGAAATTTTCACATTTTCACAAGGATAATTTTTTTTCTTACACCCTTATAAGAAAGTGCTGTGTCTCACACACATCAATAAATCTTTTGTTACCCTCCCTTCACATGTACTCAGCCTAAGGAAAATGTGACTTGATTGTAATTAAAGAGGGTTTACATTTTCCCTTACCTCACAATTGTAAATACCTAATGTCTACAGCAGAGTACAGACACAGGTGAAGGAGAAGCACAGCACCTGTGTTACAAGAGCAACTTACCCTGCTTAACATGAAAGTGCAGGGAAGGTTCCCTGGAGCTGCTAGAAATTTTGGCAAACACATATCACTGCTTTAGGTTTCTGATGTTATGAATTGTTTATGTCTCTGCAGAAATTAAATCATCCCTCAAAATCTTAAAGGAGCTATTGATATATTTTGTCTGTATTAAAATTTATTTAATCTAAAATCGTTGGTATAAAAGGTGGTGAGCACTTCTCATTTCAAGCCATGGTCTTTGGTTGAAGTTGTCAGGCACTCTCATGAGGTTTCTTGCCCTGCACAAATCTTTTCAGCCAGTACCTGATAATTATCAGGATTTCTCATGTAAGTGGAATAAAAAACCTGGGCTTAGTTTGAGCTGCAGAGCCCTCAGGCACTGCCTTTCATTTGCCAGCTTCTAGCTATTATGTATTAGAAATATATGAAGGGCTCTGGGAGACAGGTACATTTGGATATGCTTCACTCGAGTATAATGCACCTTTCAGAGGTCACTGAAGTTGGAAGAAGTCAAAAAATAAGGAGTGATAATGCATTTTGTACCAGACCATGGGTACTAACAACCCTGTTTCCCATTGTGCTGGTAATTATATATCAAGGTAGGAAGGGCACTCCTCCAATAGACACCACTTCAGGTGTACTCTAATAAAAGAAGAAAACAGATCACAGCCCACATGATAAAAATGAACCCTATTGCTTTGTATTGCTACCATGAACAACCAGATCAGTCCCTAGGAATCCATTCTTTATCTCATTTTTCCAAGAAGGAGTTCCTAGTCCTGGTTCATTATGTGTGGGAAGACCCCACTTTCCAGACCACTCTGCCTCAGGGTGGCATTTTCACACCCTTCCAGAGCAAGTTCCACAGGCAGAGGGATACAGCAAAGGAGAGAGATCCTAACTATGCCTTTCCACTACAGTTTAAGTTACATGAGGGGAGAGATGTTGGAACAGCCATCAGTGTCACAGGTGCCAGTTGTCTGATTTATTCCCTCTCAGAGGAACGTACTGGCATCTGTGTGCATAGTGACACCTTGCCAGCTGGCCAGGAGGCTGTCCCCTCAGCTGTCCTTCCAGACAGATGAACTGCACAGGGCACACAGCTGCCTGCCAAAGGACAGGCTTTCCAGGAGAAGGAGAGGAAAAAAACCACTTCACATATTTCTGACAGTAGTTCTACTTAAAATTTGTTTATAGAATTAAGTTTATTGGACCAGCTTATCACCAAAGCCATGTTTCTGACACTGCAGTAAGTTACTTGGATTGTGCACCATAAACCAGAGCAATTCACAGACCAATTTCCATTCTCTCTAATGTTGCTAAGTTGGGTATATTTTTCTCAGTCTGGTCATAACACAGTATGGGCAATATGATCTTACTTAATCTCCTTTTTTATAATCCTAGATCACGCAGCCAAAATAAATACCTCTACCTTTAGGTAACTCTATTAAATAGTTAGGTTTTAAGCCTGGCTTTTTGAAGCTTTAAATGGTTTGAGCACTCAAAACTCTTGATAGCAATCCACTTGTGAAAGTGTGCAACAGAACCTCAGCTGCCTTCAGGGAAAAGACAATTGTTAAAACCTTCACAACTCAAATGTTAGTACCAGCCAATGAGCTGGTAGTGCTGATGTACTGGTTTCTAAATGGTTTCTATAAAATAAACCCAAATTGGGTTCTTTTCTCATTGACAGTTCAACAATCCTGTGCAATTTAACTATGAAGTGAAAATGAGCATTCCTAATTTGTCTGCAGAATGTAAAGAAATGTTCTGGTGTGTAAGTAAAAGAATGGTAAAAAGAGTATTTGGCCAAGGCTGAATTGAGCTAAAAAATACAAAAAGATAAATACTGGGCTAAACTATTGCACAAGATTTGTAGGACTCTCAAGGCAGTAATATAACAATGGCATTCAGATACTGTGAACAGTGGAAATGCTTTAAAAGAGCCTGGGAATGGGATCTATTCACCCTTAGAATATACACCTCTTTTCCTGAAATGAATTAGCAGTGATTTTTTTATTCATATTTATACTCTTATAAATTATCTCCTCTGGTTTCCAGTTCATTCTGCCCACAGAACTTACATGCTTTGGCATAGAGCCTTTTACAATGCTGATCACATTGTTTGGATATAAGAAGAAACTATCTATGCTATTTTAATGATAGACATGTCTGCAAATGTGAGTTCTCATTGTTATTCTCTCTAAACCTCATGCCCTTTTACTCACTCATTTAATATATTTCAACTGAGTGAATTAAAAGCAGTATTAAACACAGTGAATGGTTGTTTCTGGCTCATCTGGGTTTATCCAGTGCATTCTAAGTAATAGACCTGGTTTTTCCACAGAGACAGGAGTTTGTTTCCTAACCTTTCTGAAGCACGACTTCATACAGGCAATAGCCATAAAATCATAAAATCATAGAATGGTTTGGGTTGGAAGGGACCTTTAAAGGTCATCTATTCCAATCTTCCCTGCAATGAGCAGAGACATCTTCAACTAGATCAGGTATTTAGGCATAAAGCTAGTACAATGACTGGACTGCATTTCAAGCTCTATAATGTACTCTGCCTTAAGTCCTAAGCTAGGGAATTTGAAACTTCTCATTTTATGGTAGAGTAGCAAAGGAGCTGCTGGATTTCTTCTCTTCTATGTCTCAGGTAAAAGGGGAAATGAAGCAGTGTATTACTCTTATATCTGCATCACTGAAGAGGAAGTAGTCTCAACATTTATATGGTGTCTTAGCACATCTAAATAAGGTCTTACTTCTGCAATTATAGTGGTTTAAGTTTTCATCCAAGGTTCATTCTTACTGATTCTTTCCTGAGAATGCTAGTTCTGTACCAGAGCCAAGTCAATGGCATGAGTTAGTGCATTCCTAACACTAAACAAAATCATTTGGCTTGGTCTCAGTCAACCCTAAAGGATGTTTTTAAATATGTGAGTGGACTTTTCATCAAGGATGAGCAACATTCACAGTAAAGGCTAAATGTGGTTTGCTTTGCAAACACAAGTGAGCAGCTGGGCAGTAGAATCTTAAATCACCATAACTAGACATGCAAGGCCACACTATTCATGCCCAGAGCTCAAGTTCCCATTATTCATCCATCTATTTCTCACCTCTATTAGAATTGGACTGTGTTCAGTCTGATTGAAATTGCAGGGGCTACTCCAAAAAGCAACCTCTTCTATTCATGTAAGAGTTTGTGACCACTGAACTTTCAAAATGGTGTTTTTTCTTTAATTAAAAATATAAATCTGTTATGTTCCACAGATGGACACTGGCCACATGAGCTTCTGTCATATTCCTCCTCATCTAAAATTTTGATGTCAGGCTCTGTGATGCAAAGTAGCAAAATGAGTGCAGAAGCTATCCAAACCTCATTTGGATTCCCAAAGGAATTTGACCCATCCTAGCAAGCACACTTTAGACTGATTATGTAGCTGTCAATGAAACTGCTGTTCTGTGCATTGAGATTACTCAGACTGTATTCTTTACCACAACCAAAATAAACCTACTGCAGTGGATTGTTTTTTCCCTACTAAACAAATGCATATTGAACATGCATAAGTAAGCTTAAGCACTGAATCTTTTTGCTCAGATTTGCCAGTGACATACCCAGCAAATGTCTGAAGTTCAAAGCTGACAACAAAGGTACAGATACAATTCTGCTTTGTGAGGTGAGGATTGTGACTCTGTATAAACTTGGGTTCATGAATTATGAAATGAAGCATTCATCATGTATATATTATAGGATTGCATGGCATTAACAGCCTTGGTCTCCATGACAATACCAGAAAAAGATGTTGGAGGAAAAAATGGCTATGAAGAATATGATTTAAATAAATATCACAATACTTCTGAGTCTTTTTTAGTTAGCACAATTCTTTAACAGGTTTAAAGTAATCAAACTATTATTTTTCTTCTCTATCTAATTAGACACAGTTCTCTCAGAGAGAGATCAACATTTTGCTACCTGTATGTAAAAGTCAAACTAGATTAGAGATTTATGGGTGATGGTCTGCATCTGGCCAAACGGATTTAGTGTACCCTACACTCAGTTTACAAAACACTGGCATTCCAAAATGCAATGCAAACAGTTATATCCCACCCTCAAAGTCTTTGGGTTTCCCTCTTGATTACAAAAACAGCCTCAGGTGACCAGACAGACAGAGACAGACACTATGAAGGTGGGTGACAGCAGTGCTAGCAAGTCAGGTAGGCACAAACTTCTCTGGGCACCCCTCTCAAGGAAAATGCAATTCTTTTTCCTTGTGCTTGTCATGCTACTAATTAGATGGATTTTGAATGGGTTTACATTTATGTTGTCAAGTGCACATGTGGGTATAAGTAAACTGTGACCTTATATGGAGCTCATTAGCACCATTGCTGTACAGTCCAGTAATATCCATCATTGCACAGCAGGCAACAAACACAACTTTGTCTTCAAATTTTAGTTCCTTCTTCTGGACCCATTCTTCATTTTCCCTTTCAGGACCATAGGTTCTCTGAACAGAAGATAAATTCAATATTTAAAAAAAAAAATAAAAAGAAAACCACACAAAACAATCAAAGCCATACAGGATGGTCAGGACCATATAGTTTAAGTTAAGTTTGAAAGGAGTCACACAGATTATTTTAGGCTAACCATGGATTTTTTACATTTTATTAAATCAAATGCCTAATTCTAGCCTTAGGTCTATTTTTATCTGTATGAACTATTCACTGGAAGCATGCTGTGGTGCTGCCACTCTCTGTCACCTCACCACTTCATATTTGTAAAGTGGTGCAATAGTAATTTGGTGGCAGCATTAAATTCTTGTTATTAACTTAGTGCCTGATCTCTTTTTAGTCTTTAATATACACTCAATTCTCACATTGTCCACAGAGAGATAAAATGCTCTATTTTTCTCCTAGTTTATGGCATGACAATTTGAGCAGAAATTACATGGTGTGCTTTATGTAACTCCTGCCTTGGAACAAATGCTCCTTGTTTTGTTTCTTCTCAGCCCTCTTGCTCTCACCTTTCACAAGGGATGATACCAAAGGAGGAGTTCAGAATGTAAGACTCAGAGTTTAAGATTCGATTTTAAACAAATCGAAAAATTATTAATCAGAAAATCTCTTCTAGTTTTCTCCTGTCACACTTGAACATCCAAACCGTGTCTGACTGCAAATAAAGACAGCCTCTATGAAACTGCTAGGTAAGGATTCCTAATGCAAGAGGAACCTGAATGCTCTAGCTGCATATATTAGTTTCAGTCAGGATGCCTCACTTTGGCAGTGTCTGTGCTGTCTGTGTTGGATAGGTAATTACTAAATTCATTCTAGATCTAGTACAAAGAATAAACATTCTTCTTTTCTCCTCGTGGCTGGTGCTCCTAGATGACTTTAGCCTACTACAAGATGACAGTGACATGGCCTTCCATGGCATCCCTTGTCTAATAGGTCAGTGGCTGGAATATCAGTTTTGAGAAACATCACACCACACTGAAACTTCTGATGACCACTTTTGTTTCCCTTTTGAAAAAAGCTAACTTCCAAAATTATTTTAAAATTGTATTTAATTGATGTTTTTTCTTTTGGCACAGCATTATTGAATACTAGAACATTACATATTTTTAAAATGTGACTTGCAATATTTTTTACAGAGGCTTCATTTAGTTGGAATCAACCTTTTTAATGACTGGAATCCCAATCATATTACAAAAATACCAGCTTCTTTTTCTTCAAAATGTTCTTCACTGACATCAAATATAAAACAAATATATGAAAGTAATTTTTGTTTAAGAATAATGCATTTGAGGCACAATTATAATTTCAAAGTATCTCTAGGGCATTATTAAGGAACCCCACTCCTGGATTTCACTAAACAAACAAAACCTATCCAGACAGATTAATTTCAATACTTCTCTATTAATAAAGATGAAGGCTCACCTTATCCTCAGCTAATCATCCCCAGAAGGTTCCATTGCTACAGTGCCTATAAAAATCTTCTTCCATTTAGAAAAAATGCAAACTCAGGTTACATTTCCAAAGCATTGGCAACAAGGCTCTTTCCTGTCTCCTGGCTGGTCATGAGGTCTTCAAAGTATCATTGAGGTAACTCTAACCACAAACCAAAGGTTAGATATGGCAACCAGCATTGATATATGTGATAAAACTCAGTGAATCAAAAGGAAAGAAAATATTTTCTCAAATGTTTTGTGAGCATATGACTTCCAGTGAACACTGGATTCAATGTAATTTTCAAGTCTTATTCACATTTTTACATGTGATATCAGCTGTGTGTTTTAGAAAGCCAGAATCAAATTGAAACCAGAATTCCAGGTGGTTGCAGAGAAAAATAGAAACACATTACAAACAGAAATACAATCAGTTTTTCCTTAAACAGGGAGATAGAATACTTTAAGTATTTTGATCAGCTCACATTTTAAAGAAGATCTGATAGATTTCTTTTTTATTGCCACAGCTGTGAAAAATACCTTTCACAAATGATTGTGAGTTTTCATCACAAAAATGAATCGCTAGCATATTGCATCAAAATATTGCCATTCCCAGAAAAATATGTTTTAATACTTAATTTTCTTTTAGAACGTTAATCTTTTCCAGACTCTTCTTTTCATAGCTTGTTTTTAAATTACTATGGGACAACTACAGCTACACTTTTCAGATTTTTCCTTATGGGTTCTAAGATGTTCTGTGGCAGCTGTTTCTTCAACTTGTCCTAGAATACAGAACACACTCCATCATATCTAGCAAAAAATTAAGTCTATGTTACCAATGTCCAAACTAGCTATTAACTCAGTGCATCAGCTGAGGAGTTTAGGTGTTCTTAAATCTTCAGAAAATAATCCTTTTCCCCTCCTTTTACAACATCAGAGCTTTCTTGGGCTCAATTCACATGGCAACACCAAGACATGGGAGCAGCTCTCCAGCTTTATGCACATTCTTCTGTCTCCCACAACCTTTCAGAGGCAGACACACCAGAGCCCCTTCACACTCTCCCCTGTGCAAGAGGAGGTAGGATCATAGGCTGCCTAACGAGCCAAAGAGCCATCTGCATTGGGCCCCTGTCTCCAAGCAGACTTAAAACTGAGTCATCTACTTCAGAAGCTGCATAAAATATGCTGGAGGACATAAATAATTTGCACAGCTCAAAAATTAGATTCTTTACTGGCTTCTCTTGCCTACAGAGAAACGAATCCATCCAGACCAGCAGCTACCCCCAGCCTGGGCTTGGAACCAGGTTTTACTTTTCTTTACATGCACCGATAGACAAGGAGGTACCTGTCACTTATCTAACCAGAAAAAAAATAGTCTTGCTAATATTATTCAAAAGCAAAAGATAAAAGTCTGCATTTGCAGTGAATATACTGAAAATTTTATCCAAAATGCAAAAAAGCCCCAAACCCATCTGTACTTAAAAACCTTTAAAAGAAACCAATATTAATAAATCTGAATTTAAAAAAAAATATTTTAATCACAAGCAGATACCAACACACATACAGTAAGTCACTGGAGACAGGGAGGGTTCTGAGCTCACAGTCTTACCCCTGTGGTTTGGTATTTGCTGTCTCTCTTCTTACCCTCTACTCTTAACCCCAAAATCTTTTTATTGGGCCCTGATCTAGAAGTCACCTGTGAGCAGTGGAAGTCTTTTCACCACTTTTAGGGGCATTAGTCTGAGGGCTTCTTATTTTCCTGACTGCATCCCTTCTTCTCACTGCTGCAGTGCTTTCACACCATTGCAGTGCAGCTTTTACTGTTTAACTCACAATTCCAACAACTACTGATGTCAGCAATCTGAGTTTCAGCAAGAAATATGGACACATCATGTGGTGTTATATATAACTATTCCCTGAACTACATTAAAATATAAAATTCCCTGATACCTGCAGATTTGGAAACTTATATGTACACCAATTTTTCTAGCACTAGCAGAATTAAGTTAGTGGGGAACCTCATACTTCCTTATTTTTAGCATCTCAGACTTTTAAAAATATGAATTTGATCTGATGGCATTATTATTTGCACCTAACTTTTCTAAGGACTCTTATCTACTTTTTTTCAAATGTCAGACTCTAATACAAATCAAACCAGAAGAATAATGCAATGATTACTAATATGAAGCAGTTCAAATATTAGTGGACTTTGCTGTTAGGCTTCTCCACTGACACTAAAATGTGTCAAAAATAAGAGTTGCCTATCAGCAGAAACCACATCTCTTAGTGGAAATGCCACAAATAACAAGAATATAATGAAACTTACTAATGAATAATATGGGAGAAAACACTTGATTAATGCACAGTGATGTTTTCAAAAATGCTTTCAGAAATTAACTACTATATTTTCAAATTTACATAGGCCAAACTCCTGGATAACCTAATGACTTGACCATGCAAATGCTTCCATACATATGGTTCTTTACAGCACTTTCTGAGTATATTTATGGAGCTTCAGGTGCTGCAGTTAAAAACAGAAAGAAAAAGGAATATGAATAATCTTTGAACTTACACATGTAGAAAGCATCTTTAAGGAAATCTCAAGTTCAGTGTCCAGAGGCTTTGATGCCAACAAGGTTTATCCTCCAAATAAAATTCCCATTAAATTTTCTTAATCATTACATATGCTCACTTTATGTAATGTGCTATATTAAAAAAAAATAGTCTTTTCCTTATAGAAACGAAGTTATTCAATCTAGAACAAAAAACATTCATTGTTTCTAGAACACAAGTTACTGTGATTTAATTATTCTATTAGATGAGACAAATGTGTTTGATCCCTAATTAACAGAAAAGACAGCAGCAGTGTTGCAGAAGTCTGACATTTCAGCACTTCCCCAGCCCAGAGGATCTGGTGAGAAAGAGTATATTGCTTCTTAAAATGTAAGGAGCAGACAAAGACAGCAAAAAGAAAAAGAACCTGATTCAAAGTCAGAATGAGCAAAAAATTCATCAGGGTTTAGATCAGCCCTAGAAGAATGAATGAAGAGCAAATGCACACAATTCTTCAGCAGCATTCAAATGTGTGAGGGGTGTGCACAGGTGCTACATGCAGAAATGAACAGAAAAAGAAAAACTTCAAACAGAAAAACTTATTTTGGTATCATGTTGCAACCTACTTATCTCCTCAAAACTGTAATAAACAAGTTATTCAGCTTAAAAAGGATGTGTTAGCATGAAAATATCTGCATATTCTTTTTGACTGGAAAGATTTATGGAATGAATGAATGAATGTCACATGAACTTATCAGTGCAGAACATTATCAACATCTTTTGAAAATTGAATTTTTAAGCTGATGTTTGTATACCATTTAGAAGGGGAAAGTGCTTATGCAAAGACAGACATTGTGACAGTCAAATACTTTTGAAAACTTATTTTCAGAGTACATCAAGAATGCAGAAAATAAATTGTCTATTGCTATTCAGGAATCAGTAGTAAATGTAATTTTTCTGATTTCTTGTCTAGCATAACACCCACCTCCCAGGGGATGTTCAAATCTTATTTTCATACAAAAGTTTTATACTGATCTTATGTAATATTTTAGAATGAGAAAAAATAAAAAGTCCACAGAATCTGATACAAAGCCGTGACTAAGCAGAACTCCCAGGACATTGATAGAAAACCTATGTTAATTTTTGCATGGAAGTAAAGCAACATTCTCTTAATGGAAAATCTATAACATCTGCATTCTTCTCCAAAATTAAACAGACTATCTTCATAAGTTCTCTTTCTTTAATCACTTATGAATACTAGCCAAGTATTTTGCAGTCTAATAGTGGTAACAAGTGTTTAATTTACAAATAAAAGCTTAGTCTCTTATTTTTAATAAAATTTATAAAATAAATTTATAAATTTATTTTGACTTAATAAATTTTAAAATTTACAATTTTTTATTAAAATTATAAATTGAAAATATTAATATAATTTTTATAAAATTCACTAATGGTGCATTTATGTCTATAAATACAATGTATATATAAACCCCCCATATATATATAGATATAAAACTCCATATATATACCTATATGATAAAATATTTTTGCAGAAGAAAGTACTGCCAGAAGTAAGGCAATGTCTGCTAGATGTTGGTATGCTTTGTGCTTCTGGAAAGTTAGCCTGAGATTCATTTTTGTGCGACAGAAACCAACTACTCCTTCCAATGTTTTTAATTTGGTTGAGACCATTTAAGTGCAAGACAGTACAAAAATACATGTGTTATACTCTCTCCAAGCACCATGGCTGTAAAAATAGTTGCAGATGTAATTTATAGCTCAGAAAACGTCAGAGTTATATTTGCAATGATCGAGATCTGGAAGAATATATTATCACTGCCTCAGCCACAGCTGGGTTTGGGATCTCTTCTCTGTAGTCTTAGATGCAGTATAAGCAAACCCCATGTGGTAATTCTGGTTCTGTTCAATCCAAGAGACTCTGGAATATCCAGCTGCTCCACAGGACCTCAAATTGCCCAGCAGCTCCACCAGACTAAAGTGACACTGCCGTTTAAACTAGTCTGCTCACCTCAATATGTATGTTTAATCAATTCAAGCATCTGAAAAAGATATTTCAGAAATTCTGATCACAAAGAAATCTAGCTGAAGATAGGCAGCTATCTGCAGATTGTGCCAGTTTAGTTCTGCAGCTTTCTGGGCCTCAGAGGTGGATCCAAGGCTGCAGTGGCAGGTTTGTCCCCATCACTCAGATTTCAGAGTTGAGCTCCAGAGCTGAGCAGGCACTTACAAGAACACTCTGAAGGAAGTACTCTTCTTATTTAGAGACACAAGTGGTTCCTATGTCCTGGAAAAGAGTAGCAAAGCTCAGGCATGTTCAGGTGATGAAAACTGATCCTTTCTTCTAGGATAACCTGAACATTTTTATATGATGAGAGAGTTACTAAAAAAATTACAATCCCAGGAACACTCCATTATCATAATATGTCTGATAAGACATTAATACCACTTTCCCAGTGTTTGTTTCCAGGTTTTGGAGCTAATTTGCACAGACTGGAGGAGTTCTGGTAATGGGTCCTAGTTAGATCATCACCTGTGGTCTCATCCTGCAAGCCACCATGGGTCACCCTGTCACCCTGCCAGTGTGCTGTTTGCCAAGGAAGCAAATTCAGTAGGGACTGGAGATCATCAGAGCTTCTGGCCAGGCTTCATAATCTGTACAGTTTTATGCAGGAGAACCAATTGGGATTGACACATCATAAAAGCTAAACCTCCCAAAATCCAAGAGCAGTGACACACAATCATTCTGGAGGTTTTGTTGTTTCCTCTCTCCCTGTCTGTGTTGGATCATAAAGTCTTCCCTTTACCTGACATTCACTCTTTTGAGGAGTTGAGAGGCCAGGAGTGCCATGGGAGTATGAGCATCTGTGTCCTGTCCCCAAGCATCTCCAGAGGAGTAAATCCCCAGCCAGGCTGGTTTCACAAGCAGGCACACCTGCCCACAGCCCCAAGTGGCTGCACAATTAACACCCAGATCTGGCAAATGGAGGCTTGGCCATGTGTCCCCACTACCCTAAATATGTCTGCACTAAATACTTCACCCACCAGCTGCTTCCATTCAATATTGCAGGTGAGCTGGGAGGGCACAGCTCCACAGCAGAGTCAGCTTTGCTAGTCTTAATAGAGGTTTTCTTGGAGAAAAATGGGCATTAACTCCTCTTGGAGGCTGTAGGACTTGAAAACAAGCTTTCAGTCTTGCTTTTCCCATTCAGGAATACAGCTTACACAGAGATCCTGCATCCACACAACCAGTATAAAAAATAACAAGAGTTTCCTCTGAAAATGCACTTCAAGTTCATTCTGTATTGACAGAGTTTAACTGGAGTATTTTTCTTTGTTTGCTAGGGAGATAGATGTATAAATACATTCAGGTGAAAAAAACAAAAGAAATTTCTAATAAAACAGCAATAAGAGCTGGTTTGTTTTCTCTTGTTTTTTTTTTTTTTTTTCCCATCCCCTGCTAATGGATGGATGCCTTCTGTTCATTGTAGGTGTCATTGTGCTGATATATTCTTTTCATATATTTCCAAATTCCTTGAATCAATTCTAAGCAAAAGGCACTGGAACAAGCTTTGTCAAAACAAAACTACCCCTTGGAGCCAGTGAAGCTTTGACATCACTCTAGGATGTGCCAAATGCACTCATTTACTCAGAGCTCATTCTTGGATACTGTACTCTCTGGGGAGCAACTATACATCAAACAAACACTTTGTAAAAAGCTCTATTCATGGCTCTGTGGCAGATTCATTTTTTAATATCTCTAAGGCATGACTTCTTAAGCAGGATTTCATGTACCAATAGATTTTACCTATTTTCAGAATCATTGCTACCATCGTGAACATTTTTAACCAAAAGTCTATGCACAGTCACCAGGAGAAAAGCTGCAGTTGCACATAATTAATATGATTTCCCCCCTGTTTTCTGAGAAGGTTTTAATGGTGTGGAGGCAACAGGTCCTACCTACCAAACTAAGCTGAGGGCCTTCAGTGAAGACTGTCAGATGAAATAGAAACAATTGAGAACAATTCAAGAACAGCTTTTAATTCAGAGGCTGCCTTTTTTGACTGGTATCAGAATCCAGACCCTGTAAAGGAATAAAGTTAATAAATGTTTCAGTGTGATGCCAGAGTTAGCTCAGAGTGTTAGCAAAAAATCTGTATTAATTCTTACATATAAAGGTAAAAGTGAAGGCAAAAAATGTAAACAAATACCCCCCAAAATCCATTTTTCAGAAGATACTTTCATTGATTTTTACTAAATAAATTTCAGTGTATGCAGAGTGTTTTGCTTGTATCTTTTTTTCTAGGTAAAATCTAAACTGGCTGCGTCTGGAGATGAGGATTTTCTTTAAAAGTAAGTATTTGTCACATGTCAAGCCTGAACTGAGCATTGCAGTTGCCTGTTAATGAAGGTAATATAAAAAACTGCAGTAGTGGCAAAACTGGACAAGAATGCAAAAACCAGAATCCCCCTCATTAACCTCTTCAAACTGTTTGGATGTACATATAATGTATATTAGCAGTAAGCAAGAGGCAGCCAGAGGCTCCAGTGAGTTTGGAGCCCTCACTGTGCTGATTATTGTATGAGCATAAACAGGAAATATTCCTTCCCCCAAAATCCCTGCAATCGAGACATCATCAAAGCACAAGAGGGCTCGCAGGAAGCAGTGTGGAAGAAGGATGCTGAACCTGAGGGCAACTAATTGGAACACAGGATTGTGAAATCTATTGGCTGAACACTCAGCCACAAGCTTTAGAGATTTTTTTTTTATTCCATGAAAGAAGCCAACAAAAGCTACAAATGAATCACTTGGGGCCTGTCTCCTTAAGGACTCTCATTAAGCACGGTTATCACGGTGAAGATGGATCTTGAGACAGGAACGAAAGGAGACCAGGGTGATGGTTGTGTCTAATGACTTGGTAGTAAAGGCTTAGTATCTAATAAAGCACAAGTTAATAAGCTCTCACTATGAGAGACATGACAGAAAGGCATGGTGATGACAGAATTTCTATAACCAGATTATACAAATAATGTGGGTTGGTGGAGAAAGCTGTGGACAGAACTCTGCATTAAATTTTAAGCACTTGCATTGCCTGAGCTAGAGAATACACTGTAGCAATCAGAAAAGTGTTGCATACACTAATTTAATTGTTTAAGCTATTAGAAGGGGAAAGAAAAAGTAATAAATAAAGAGTTCAGTAAAGAAATATTTATAGTATCTGAGCTCTGGGCCATTGCTGTGCTCCTGCTGCTCTGGTTATCTTTCTCAGTATATCAGGGGTTCTGAGCAGAGCCTACCACTCCTGAATCATTCTTTCTGACAGGCAGGAGTTGTGTGAGAGGAGATAGACTTATCATTACAAAGTCAATGACCTGAATTTTCCCAAGATTTCTAGTAAGAACAGAAGATGATAATGAAAGTCTTTGCCTAGCTAGTTGCAGTTCACTACCTTTCTTAAATGCCAATAGTGAGTAACTAACAATAGAAAATTTCTCAAGGAGAACACTTTGATCCTTTCTCCAATGGAAATTTTATCTAGGAGAAGTAGACTTACACTTTGACAAAAAAAAAAAAAAAAAAAAAAAAAAAAAAACACCCACAAAAAAAAAAACAAAAAAAAAAAAACCAGAAAAGCCCCAGCACATAGTTGCTGTCAAAATAGAACTTTAGAGGATTGTAAGCAAGACATCAGGATTTTAGGATAGCGATCAATAAAGTCACTTGCTATACTACTTCAGCTACTTCATCCTATGATGCATTTGCTGTTACTGAGACTCAAAAGATTGTGGGAGTCACATTTATAAATATACAGTATAATGTCTAGTGACTTTAATCACATTTCAAAGATTGTTTTCCTTTCCTTGTTCTGTTTAGGACAATGGTCTAACCATAGCCCAGAAAATATCTTGATTGAAAATCCCAGCGAATTAATTAAAAAGAAAAAAAAAATTAGGTGAAAAAGAAAACAATTAGAAGCAGGAAAAAAAAATAAAAAAGAGAAAAAAGCGAAGATGAAGCAGAAGGAAATTTGCAATTCCAAAACTGTTATTAAGTAAATTATTATCACTTGGAAAAGAAAGGTACAAAAACTATTTGTATAGCCAACAGTGCTGGAGAATCTGAAAAATAGAAAACTACACTTGCTAAAAGCAAGCTGATTCCAGGACAGGACAAAATGCTGCCCCCTGCTCATCATTGCTGCTTCTCCCCCACCCGACCTGCCTCCCCTCCCACTCCTCAGCTCCTCTTCCTCACTCCTCACCTGCTAGTGAAGGCAGATGGCAGTGAGAACTGGAACAGGCTGCAAGGAATAGGTGTGCTAAAGGTACTCCAGGACGAGCTGCTGGAGGCAGGGAGATTCTCCAAGGTTTCTGTCATTGCTGGGAAGCAGCACAGCAGCCGTGCCTGCCCTCCTTCCTCCCACTACCCTTGACGGGAAGTGTTCTGGAAAGCATCTCTCTGCACACAGGCCTGCTGAAGACAGAGAGCAGAGTAAACACGGCAGCAAGAAGTGATCACTCCATCTTTCCTCATCGTGCACCTGACAGATTCACACAGACCTGACATGACAGTTGCCTACGAGTAGCAGAGCCCCACAGCCAAGGGGGAGGGGGAGGGAGGGCAGAGTGGGATAAATAATGGTACATCCGCAGTAACAAGGCAGTGGTGTGGAAATCTGTCAAGGAATAAACATTTCTTATAATAGGAAGAAAGCAAGGCCTGATCTTGTGTAATACAACGCTGGAGTTAACACATTCTGCTACATGGGAAATAAACCATCTCCTTTCTTCAGGAGCAGAGGTGTCCCTCCGTCTGCATAATAGCTGTGCACAGCTTGGGATCACTTGATCTTCCAGACCCCCCTCTCTTCCTCAGCTGGGTTGTTATCATCCTCTGTTATTATCTTCATATTTCCCCTGGTTATTATCAGCATGTTACCTTTGCCTTTATGTCGACAATCAACCTGGCAATTTTCTCCTCTCCAGCTGGCTTCCGTGTTTCCTCGGTAAGAAAACTAATGTTCTTTGCTCCAGAGTGAATGTCCTATTCATTATTCTCAATGTACTGTGACACAGCAACACTCAATATCAAAAGCCTGCAGTAAATTCTCTTCTATTTCTCAGTCATATAGAACAATTAAGCAAACAGCACAAATAGCAACCTGCCTTTTATCATCCCTATTGAATTAAGATTTGACTGTGCTGCATTTAACAATTGCCTAGACCAGCAATGCAAATGAATCTGTGGATAAACACTGTTTAATATTAGCCATTTTAATGTGCCAGAGAGCACTTCCATTGTACCATGGTGTCGATGGTAACCCAGATAAATCACTTTTCATACCAAAACAGGCTGAAGCAGGATGCAATTAGTGAAAGAATCGTTGCAAAGGAACTCTGGACCAATACTGTGATCAGCTGTCTGCATCCATGCAGCTTCTGGACTGGCAGGGAAATGAGCTCTTGCCAAGGGCTTGTCTCTGACCCAGTCTGTACCCTCAGCCAAGTCTCTGGAGGTGGGGCTGCCTTTCTGTCACAGCCTGGATATCCTCTTTCCCCCAGAGTGGTACTGAAAACTGTAGTCCCCAGCATCTCACAGAATCACAGAATGGGCAAGGTTGGGAGGAACCACACTGGGTCATCCAATCCAACCTCCCTGCTCTAGCAGGGTTATCCCAGAGCACATAGCACAGGTTGCATCCAGACAGTTCAATATCTCCCAGTGAGGGGAACTCCCCAAAAACCTCAAAATCAATCTCAAAAACGTTAACAAACGCAACAAAAAACATTAACCTGGTTCAGAAGAAGTAACTGAGTGCTCCATGGTTCTTGACAATCACACTGAGGTATACACTGGTCACTTGGTCTTTCAGTCAAGTAAAGGTTAAATTCCCTCTTGTCCTTTAAAATTAACCATTCTTACAGTAAAAGTCTTCCACCTTTTTTTATAAATGCATCAAAATACGTAGACGTCTGCAAAGACATGTGATCAGTAGCCAGAATTTCTCATGCTTAGAATCTTAGTGTTCTGCAAACTTTACCCAAGTGAAGGTCAAGGTAACTGTTAGGTCAGAACACATGAAAATCAAGTTATGACAACCTTAGATAAAAATCCAAACATGAAATCTCTACTTAAAAGTAGTAATTAAAACTAATAAATAAAGCCACAATTAAGCCACTATTATTTACCATCATTGTTTTTTAATTTAAAAATTTCAAAATTATAGGAATTTAAATGAAAATGTTGTTGTCACTTTCTATTTGAAAAGGCTGTTTAAGGAGGGCTTAATGACTCCAGTTTTTAAAGTCATTTTGTACTCATGGTTAATTAAATGCACAAGGACTTCCACTGAGGATCAGGATGTTCTAAATAATGTAATAATAACTTGTGTAACCAATTACTGTAAAATAAAACTGGATTATCCAATATGACCTGTCTGGCTTCAGTATTCATAATTTTCAATCCCTTTTAATTAAATCCTCAGGGTACTATATTTAACGTAAAACAACCATGACCTCCTCTATAATATAAATGTAGTAGCCATAGTGGGTCAGGAATGAATTTTGGTTCCACAACTGGGTGACTCATTCATCAGAAAATTTTCTGGGCTGTCATCCTATTTAAACAACATTATGAGCCAGTTTCTCAGCTGGTGTAAATAGGGTGTTGTAAATTGACTGTAATGGCATTAGGGCTTTCTCCCACTGCTCTTTATTTCTAAGCAACAGAAAACAGAGGAAAGTGTACATGCATTCCTTGGTTTACTAATGAAGATGAGGTTTATTCTCAGAAAAAGATATAAGTTCTTCCTCCTCCCGCCTGGGCTTTTTGGTTTGATTGTTGGGTTATTTTTTGTATTTTGCTGGTTTTTTTGTCTTGTAGGGGTTCTGGGGAGTTTGCATCATTGTGGGTTTGGGTTTTGGATTTTGTTTTTCTGTTAATTAATGTTGTGCTTTCCAGAACAGCATCAAGGCCGAGTGAGAACTTGTTATCTAAAGGGCATGACAATAAACACATCAAATTAAGGAGTGATTTTTCTATGGTGTTAGCAATCTACCCACTCATGCTATAATAGTTTTTCCCCTTTTCTGATTTTTTTCTGCCTATTTTTAAACCAGTTGAACTATCTTCACAGTGAAGACCTGTGAGTATGTAATCCCCTCATTTTGCTTTTTAAATCATTCAAGTAGCTGTTACATTTATAAAACAGAGATTTTCTCAAAATATAAAAAGTCAGGACTTAAGTGCAGACACACAGACATGCTTAATATCCACTCATATAAAGTCTTCAAATGAATTTATCATATTTTTTCAAGTGACACTGATGAACTTTTGAAGATGTTTAAAATATTCTGCAGTCAGTATGGGCAAAATGTATTGCACACTACACTGATAAACTGAATTTCATCTACAGTACACTAATCTGAAAAAAAACCCCAAACATGTAGGACCAATCAGAGCACGTTGGAATGCTGATTGTGGATGTCTCATTGCTCATTTTTCTTTGTCATTGCTTTTCAGAGCATGCCTACAGAAGTTTAAATAATAGCTTAAGGCCCTGACATTAAAAATGTAAGAGAATTATATAAAAAGCTATTCAGATTTTTAACTTATGTGCTGTTCCTTTGTGGAGGCAAAGTATGTAAGAGAATCTTACATACACTGAGGAACAGATCAGAGAGACCTGACCTCAGCACTGGGCAGGTACACAAAACATTTATTGCAATGAAGCTAACATTCCATTTTGCTAATCAAAAATTATCAACTATTTAGCAAAATTTAAGATTTTTTCATTCACTGGGCCACTTGATTCATTTGTTTCTGGAACACTAAACAATCTATCTGACTTAGTCTTTATTCTTTTATCAGAAGATTTTATTGTCTAAAGAACATGGTCCCAGAATACATTCTGCCATATTGTCAAGGTTTAGCAACAATACTCCCCAACTCAGTGTTATTGTATTTGCAGGGAACACCCTGACGGAGGCAGGAATGATGCATCTGACTCCACGTTCTCAGAAGATTAACTGGTTATTATATTATATTACATTATGTTACATTACATTACATTATACTACACTGAAGAATACAGAAAGGATACTTACTCAATGCTAATAAGATAATAATGAAAACTCCTGACTCTTTCCAGAGTCCTGACACAGCTTGGCCCTGGTTGGCCATTGAGTCAAAACAACTCCCAGCAGAATCCAATGAAACAATCACCTGTGGGTAAACAATCTCCAAACACATTCCAAAGGAGCACAACACAGGAGAATCAAATGAGATAAGAATTGTTTTCTTTTTCTCTGAGGCTTCTCATCTTCCCAGGAGAAAAATCCTGGGCAAAGGGATTTTTTCAGAGAATGTGAATGCCACACAGTGTTCCCACTGAGTCTCAGTTGGAAGGGACCCCTTCTCCCTGGAAGACATTCCCTTTCCCCTTTTCCCTAGCTCCAACAATGACAAGGCAGTACCGAATAACCTCCAAGTCCAACCATGACCCGTACTAGTCACTGCAAAAATTAACCCTGCCCTGGCTGTAACCAGGATGCATATATTACATCTGCTATATCAGAAGGGGTAGCGGGGAAGAATCATTTTTTCTGCTTCTTTTAAAAACTAAAACTACAAAAAATTTTTCTTTAGTGGGCCTTACTCTTCTGGGACTGAGGTAATAGGACAAGAGAAAATTGAAACAAACTTATCTACTGCTGTGGACTGAGTAGAAATGTGTGCTGTAGCCATAAAGTTTCAAATAGAAGACAGAGATACATAAGGAGAAAAAAATAATTCATTCTAAAAAAAAGGTAAGTCTTGGTAACATCTATGTTTTTTATTTTTTTCATATTCAAGTCTTTATGTTAATATCTGAACAGGCACTATGTGTGCACATCATGTAATCAGCTCATAGGGTAAGCATTAAATTAAATCCTATTTTCGTGCTCAGCACATTGATGAGAAGATGAACAAAACACATATCACTGATTTGTAATTCTGGATTTCCAGTGGGGAGTTGTCCAGAAGTATTAAATCAAGAGCCATTGAACCATTCTATTTCTATTTACTATTGTTGAATAGATTTTTTTCCTTTTCCTTCTCACTTTCTCATGCTTTCTTAGGTTTCTTTCTTCACCAAAACCTTTCATTAGCTAACATGTCTACATGTGCATACAAATTTAGAAATATTTGTATTTATTGTACTTTTTTCCAGTGACACCAGGAACCTTTGGATAATGATCTAAATAAGTAATTGTAATGTGTGTGTGAGTGTATGTGTGTGTTGTGCTCTCTAAATTTTCTATCTTTTGTTTGAAAGAGTTGTAACAGTATGAACATTACAAATAATCTATTCGACCAGCAAACAGAGAATGCTATGGACCTTCAAGAAAATGAGGTTTCTTATATTTTGAGGTTTTTTATCTGTGTCTCCTAATTAATCCTTCCCTTAGAAATATGTTTCTCTTGATGGGAAAATAAAACAAAATGAAACAAAACAAAACAAAACATGAGTAAAACCACAAGAACTCTGCTTTTAACATTTGAAGGTGTTAAAATATCACAGATACTCAGACATAAGACGATTTCATTTCTTGCTGTAGGGGTAACAGAAGTGGAATATTCTTTCTTTATATTAGTGTTTGATCCACTGGCTATTTTTCAAAATAAATTAGAACTGAACACATTTCAATCATCCTGGTGTGCTCTAGCTATTGTAAGCAGCAGGTGCATAACTCCTCTCAGCCACAGACAATCTCTGAGCCCTCTTCAGAGATAGTCTTAGCTAGGTTTTCAGGCACAGCTCTTATACATCACTATAATGAAAGTGGCACATTTTTTTTTACAAAGCCTGGTCTCCTGGTTGCTTCTAAATGCTCCCTCACATCACTGGATAGAATGGAAACATTTTCTCATTCTAAGTTTTTATCTTTGTCCCCAGTCAACGTTATGGCAGAAACTAACTCTAGAAACAAAAATATTACAGTGATGACATTCCAAAATTTCAGCTGCAAATTGCAATCTCTACTGTCCTTCATCTTTTTAGTCTTTCAGATGAAAAAGAATGAGTAAATTCTGATGGGAAAACATGAATAAATTTGCTAAAAGTATATCCTTCCAGTGCAGATTTTCCATTTACCTTTGGAGAAAAAATTGTTAGCTACTATTTCTTACATTCTTTTTGCTTAGAAACTAGAATAAATTTCATAACTATTAGGTAAGGAATATGGCTTGCAATAGACCCCCTTATTACCTCTGTCTTAAGCCCTATTCTTTAACTTCAAGATTACTGCAGGAGTCTTTAATAATTAACGTTGTAAAAACTCTCTTGTTTAAGGTCACACTGCAGCTCTTACCACAAGTTACCTTATATTTATAAGGTTTATAGACAGGTGGGTATTTTCTAGGGAAGGCAGTAGAACAATATCAAAGATTAATAAAAATATATGATAAATAAATATAAGAGAATAATAACAATAGTGTGAATAAGGCATACTTTCCAGAAAAATATTTAGTTTAGATAATGCAATTTAAATTGAGTGGGTCATGGATAGAATGCCCCATGCATGCCAATCTGTCAAAAGTACAAACCAAATATAAATCAGACAAAGGCAAAATATGAAATTTAAAAAAAAAAGCAAAACAACAAAAAAATCTGGATTTT